>NC_141061.1:20651549-21364882 GCF_041138505.1 Cibotium barometz
TTCAAGCACCACTAAAATATTATTTTTGCACTCTCTTTCTTTTTTACTAGAGAATCATTCTGCATCCACGTATCTTTACTTTGTGCCTCTTGTATCTCCTTTAATAACTCCTCTTGTATCTCCTCTAATAACTCCTCATGTTGGCTCTTCGATAATTCCTACAATTCTTCCTCGTGATGTTTTTTGCCCTTTCAAGCCTTGTTTCATCTATCAGGCTAGCCCTCTCTAAATTATGACCTTTGACAACTTGACATTCATCCAACTTTAATACAACGACAACCATTCCATCACACTTCGAAAAGAAATCATTCATACAATCAGAAGGGCACAAACCATAGATGCACATAGTTAAATTTTACAACTTTTAAGATGTGTTTTTCACCTTTCCATGTCATGCCGTAATATTTTATCTTCAATCATTGCATTATGACCAAGTCTATGTAGAGGTGGTTGAGCTCATCAAATTAAAAAGATATTATTTTTTATAGTGTC
This sequence comes from Cibotium barometz, assembly GCF_041138505.1. Lineage (NCBI taxonomy): Eukaryota > Viridiplantae > Streptophyta > Polypodiopsida > Cyatheales > Cibotiaceae > Cibotium > Cibotium barometz. The sequence continues at coordinate 20,652,042 of NC_141061.1, forward strand.
ATGGAGTTCTCTACATAGTGGTAATCTCCTAGCATGGATCTAACAATAGAATTTATATATTTCGGAGTCCTCTACATAGTGGTTATCTCCCAGCATGGATTTAATAGTAGAATTCATAATTTTGGAGTCCTCTATATAGTGGCAATCTCCTAGCTTGGATTAACTGTTGAATTTGTACATTTTAGAGCCATACTGACACTATAAGACATCGACAACATAGGTCTCAAGATACTCTTCTCAAAGAGGTTAGAGAGATCAAAAAGGCTAGAGGGATGGAGGGCAAGAGGAGAGAGAAAGAGTAGAGGATTAGCAGCTGATGTTTCTCACAGTGCACCTTGCACATGAGTTTTAATGGGAATCAAGAGCATGTGGGAGGGAAAGGGGGCTTATGAGGGTAAAGGTCTAGTGCAGAAAGAAAAGAAAGTATATAAGAAACCAACCATAAGCTTCTTGGACCTCTTCCATGTAGCATAAGACGTTCTATGCCCTGAGGCTCTCCTCTTTAGCTTATCCAAAGTTTCACTTTCAGAGGAGGATAAAGAAGAAGAAGGAGAAGATGCTGATCTCTTTTTCTCCCTTCTTTCCTTAGGGGCCTTTTCGTCTTTCTTGTCCTCATGTGAAGGAGACTTTGACGGTGACCCCTTTTGGGAGGAGAAGTTGGCCGCTGTGGTCGTCGTCTCCTTGGAGCTATATCACGCCTAGAATCACTACGTGATTCTTCCCTTTGATGCTCCACTTGAGTATTCTCCTTTTCTCCCATAGAGGTTCTCACCAAGAGGCTTCTTTGGAATTCTCTCTTCTTGGGAGGCTATGAGAATACCTCGCTCCCGGAGTTGTAGTATAATCTCCCCATGAAGAGTAGGATTTTTCCTCGTTTGTTGGAGCTTTGACACAAAAAAGTTGACATAATCAACTGCATTAGAGACATCATCTTGTGTGTGTGCAAGAGTATCTAAGCTAACTCTACTCTCTTCATTATTCTCAGCCATTGTTAAGCAAATTTTTGTGTGGATTTTAGTAGACTTTTTCCAACCCTTAATGTCAACAAAAGCCTTAGAATAGTGGAGAGGATAAATCCCTATCCCACTTATCCACAAGTAATGCACAAATCCCACCTTCGTGAGCAACGTAAGGACCTCTCTTCTTAGAGAAGAAAGAGATGCCTAAGCTCTGATACCAATGTGAGTAGATTTGCCCAATTCTCTAATAACTTTGCATAAAAAATAAAGAAAACTACCAGAAATCATTTAGAAAATCCTTAGAAAATGAGACTTATGTGCATGGGGATCATCCGAACCATTATACTTCGATGCCATACATTTTGCAACTTGAGAAGGATGCAATGGTCTTGGCTCAGCAACAAACCTTCTCATTCCAGGGGCAGCCATAGATGGTTCCTCCCTCATCATAGGTGTTGGAGCTCTATGCACAACTCTATGTTCCTCTCTTATAGGGGCATCTGGTGTTGCTCGCTCTATTGGGTGTGGTATTGATGACCTTGTAACGACCGTATAACCACCTCTTATCATCGAAGGTCTTGGCTGGAAGCTCGCTCTTGCTCCAGGATCTGAAGCCTTTGGTGCTATTGACCTTGTTACTTGTGCTTCTTCTACCTGACTAGGAATTCTAGTTACCTTGTCCATGAAGCTTACTTCTTCTTTGGCAGGCAGCTGAGCAGATATTTGGTCTAAATATATGACAGAAAAAGGTTCTCCCATACAGGTTAGCTTTTCCATGTCTTTCAATCGAGCATGTCTATACTCGTGACCATTAGCATCGACCAATATATGTCTAGTTCGGGTCTCAAACTGATAGGCATACATGTACATCCTCTTAGGATCCATTAATTCTCATGGATGCACATCTTCCCTCATGTAGTATGTGGATGCGTCTAGACTAGCCAAACGGTATAACCCAAACCTCGGATTGTCCACCACAATTCTGTCTACTTCTTTGATAGAAATGAACTTGACTCTGATGTCATTTTCCAAAGGTGGTCTCTCCAAACCCTCATCTACTTTTTCTTTGGTCTCTATCATTCCCATGGGGTCAACTATAGTCGGAAAGGATGTTGTGATGTAAGCAATTCCCTCGTCATCAAAGTAATAGTCCTCTCTAAAATACACTTCAACTTGTTTCACAAAATCATTCTTTCCCAAGTCTTCTTGCACATAGTGTTGATTATTACTATCTAAGTAAATACGTGCCCCCATTTAGTTGGTATAGGCATACTGCAATAGCATCCTCCGTCTTTATTCGTGAGATCTAGATGTGCCAATGGGCCCCATCTTTCCATGCAAGTCCATGCTCGGAATTTTCTCCATAGAATAGGAATAGTTAATTTCAGACGAGGTGTGCGAAATAACTTCCTCTTGAATCACTGTCAAGTGTTCAATCTTTGCTTGAATGACACTTTCTTCTATAGACACCTAACTTACTTGGTCTCTAGACAAGTTTCCCCCTGACCTTAAGTACATGAACAAGTATAATTACAGAAACCCAACCTGTTACCTGAATTCCTGTTGGTATACTGCTTTTAACCTTCAATCCTCAGCTTAACACAATTGCTTGACTCCTTATCTGCAAAGAATCAATTCAACCACTATACAGCTTACGGAGTTTAGTCAGTAATCTTTTGCAAGTATCTGGACTGACTTGTCCAAATCACTGTGTTATATACACTTCTAGAGTCTTGTGAGTCTAACTATACTCAAACACTGCATGCAATAGTACAAAAAATTCCTGCCACTTAGACAGCTGAAACTCCTAGTTTGAACAACTCTAGATGTCTAAATAGCTTCTTTTGGTAGTTTCAGAGTATCAAATGACAAGTGTTTTGGTTGTCCCAAGTTCTATGTATCCAACTTCTTTTGTTGAGTGATCTCTGTGCTTCTAAACCCTAGATATGTACACACTTCAAGTCTCAAGTGATTTTGAACAATTTTGTACAGTGTCAAGAAAAAATCGTGATTTGTTAACAAAAAATGCCCGGTCCTACGTCCAATTTTAATTCTGACTTGATACTTGCTTTCTGCGCATGTGGTTCTCGTATGAGCCCTCGTCCCCTTTTTCTGCCGTGAACCCTTGACGTCCACGTAGTCACAGATCCTGTAGCAGCAGCTGGCCATGGCTTCCCCCGATCTCTTCGATGCCTACTTCAGGCGCGCAGACGTTGATCGCGATGGCCGCATTAGCGAAGAGGATGCCGTCTCCTTCTTGCAGGGAGCCAACCTTCATCGCGAGGTCATCGCCAAGGTATTTCCTTTCCTATTCCGCTAGGATCTGATTTCTGATCCTCCACAGTCATAGTCATACGGTAGGACGCAGTATTATACTTGCTGGTTTGAAATTCAGTTGTGGCAGAAATTTTTATGGTTTGATGGAAAAATCCGTTTGCATTTTGATAATCATTCAGAACGGATGTGTTATTTTCTCGGGATGCATGCAAATTGATAGAAGCGAAGTGCAGGCACTTAAAATGATGCTCTCTCTTTGCAATATGATCATCACTCAGCAAGGATGACTCGCTTTGGTATTTTTTTCTGGATGCATGCAAGGCGATGGGTGTGCAGGCACATAAATAATGCTTCCTTGTCTGCTTGGCTGATATTGTCAACACGTCTCTAATCTTTATCATTTGGCCACACGAATGTGTGCACATTGATGTGCAATAACACAGACAAAGCTCAACCCATCACATAGTGGCAATGAGGTTTCCTCACTCAGATCAATCCTGTAGTGCACCTTTGTAGAGCATGTTACAGGCATGAATATGGTAAAGTTTGCTCCATTTCAGCTATCTTATTTGGTTACATCAACAAGCACCCAATAATGCACTTGATATAACAACCAGTCATTTATTCAGAATGTTGCACAAATAGCTAGCTGCTGGAATGCACCAAGCATTGTTGAACAGATATGAATTTGGCTTGTGCGCTGTTTGTACAAACTTATTACCTTGCTCCTCATGGCATGGGTCTTTCTTGCTTACTACTCAGTGTCTCATGTATACCACAGATTTGGCAGTATGCAGATAAAGGGCAAAGGGGATATCTTTCTCGGGCTGAATTTTACAAGGCACTGCAGCTTGTGACAGTCGCACAAAGTGGAAGGGAGCTCACCCCCACTCTTGTGAACAAAGCATTGAGTGAACCCACTGTATCAAAAATTCCTGCCCCGCAAATCCAATTGGCACCAATTTTTACCTCAGCAAGCCCGCAAGCAGGTGGATCAGGAAGCCCTGTTTGGCCCCCAACTGTTCCAGCACAACAACCGTATCCAGTTGTTTCTTTACCACAAGGACTTAGACCAACCATGTCCACACCAGTACCTAGAGCTTCAATACCATCAACACCTTCTTCCACATCAGGAATTGTTTCATCTGATTGGCCAACTAAGAAGTCATCATCTTGGCCGGGTCCAGGTTCTATCAACAACCCCACTGGCCAGCATTCCCAGACAAGGGCAGTTCTTCCAAACCAAGGTTTTCAAGGTGGCTCACTTACAGGAATTAAACCTGGTGCTTCTCCTAAGGCAGCAGTGGATCCCAATCTTTTTGGAGGGGATGTCTTCACAGCAGTGCCCGTTAAGCCACAAGTTCCACAGCACAGTTTGACAATGCCCAATCAGATACCTCCACCAAGGGCACTGCAAACAGCTGGTCAACCAGACATAGCCTCACTTGAAGTCATTTCTACACCTTCTACACCAACAACATCATCAAGACAGTCCCAAGGAGGAGCAGGTCAAGCAGAACATGAGTTTACAGCTCCTGCTGTAGTAGATGGAACGAAAGCATGGCCTAAAATGAATGTTGCCAATGTGCATCGCTATACCAAAATCTTTTCTGAAGTGGATACAAATAAAATCAATGGTAAAATCCGTGCTTTTCCCAGATTTATTTGTCTTGTGACTATTGTACTTTCATGCTTTATTGATAAGACTAGCATACAATTTAATTTGGATACAGATACATCAGATGATAGCATGGATAGTCTTGACTATCCACAAGATGAAGAAGCCCTATCACAAAATTTTGAAGAAATGGCTTGGGAGCCATCTGATGAAGACGAAAAAGTGTGTTCGGATCCCATGCTCCCCACGTCCCCTACTAAGTTGAATTTCTCCAAGGTGTACCCTGTAGGGTTTGTAGATGGCTCTTCTTTTGTTGCAATACCTTCAGATCTGAAAGTAGATGATAACAGCCCGTCTAAGATTCTAAGTATGAAGCCAAAGATACTTGACACAGCAGTCAGCTCTACAGTCAGATTAAGGATTCGCTGCAAGGATGGATCTACAGTCAAAACGTCCTACGCAACAGGGTTTTCAGCATCGCCCACTTTAATTGTGTCAGCAAGGCATGTTGTTGACAAGGAAGGCGAGATTGAAATCAAGGTATGCAGAGGAATGGTAGTAATGTCTAGCTTTTTTGATACACATGCGGGTTTTGAGGGCCTTGATCCAAGCTTCACAGAAAAATCAAGATCAAAAGAGAGAGACACTCATGGGCTTTTTCTAAATGGATCAGATCTTTGCTTCTTCAAGATAGAGAAGAATATGCCAAGCTTTTTACTGCCATGTTCTCCAACATTCATTACAAATAAGCAAGTTGTTGCTATCTCATTCCCCGCAATCAATAACTTTCTAGAAAATGCTAGAAAAGAGCTAGTGGAGGGAACCAGTGAAAGCAATGCAATTTGGAAGCAATACACACCTACCATACAGGGAGTGTACAACAATTTGCTTGCCAAACATGCAGCAAATAATCAGATGAGATTAACGAAAGCAAAAAGAGTGCTTTCAATCATTGATACAGTGGAGAGAGAGGTTAAGAGAGAGCTCTATTTAGAGCTTAAGAAGACATTTGCGGCCACTAACACAGGTAATGTGGCATGTAGTGTGGGTCAGATACTTTGCTTTAATAGCAGGTATTTAGGGACTTCTTGCTCAACATTAGCTGGAAGTTCAGGAGCCCCTATTATCCCCTTATCTCTTCCTAATCATTTTGTGGGTGTCCAAAAAGGGGGTTGTGTTGGAAGAGACATGAATGTGGTTACTTCTTCAGATAATATTGACTTTGCGAAGATGTATGTAACTACTGTACTGCCAACTTTGCCCCTGCCAGATGATAGTTTTTGGTCGAACGGAAGTTGGGATGGTTTTCGGAATTGGCTTGAATTACACCAATCCCAGATTCCACAATCATCTGTATGGATCATGACCAAGGCTCCTAAAGAAAGGAGGTCGTCCAAAAGAAAAGCTCTCTGGCCACCATAGGTTTCACAAATGTGGAAACTCAGCTAGGTATAACCAGAGAAAGTAAACGTGAGTAATGGAGCTTTACTTTGATAGGTTTGCAGATTGCTACAGGACTTCATGACAGGTTTGTAGCAACATCCAGGTTTAATACAAGTCCTACTCGGACCAGTTTCCATCGTCCTATGTTAATGTGAAGAATACATAACATTTTGTTTAGGCAAGACAGGAAGGATATAGTCCACATGCTGGTCAAGCTCCAGCAATATCCAGTTTTGATATGTTAATGTGAAGAATACATAACATTTTGTTTAGGCAAGACAGGAAGGATATAGTCCACATGCTGGTCAAGCTCCAGCAATATCCAGTTTTGATACAAGTGCGAATGGGATGAGTTTCTGATGCTTATGTTGAAGTACACAGTACACAACATTTTTGTGCAAGAATTACAGGAAGAATAACACCTCATGCAAGGTCAAGCTTCGACTGCTCAATGTCCTAGCTTAAACAGTACCCAAAGTTTTGTACATGCAATACATGAAGAATCAGAACTGTAGTTTAAGTTTCATGCATAGCCTTTGTGAGGAGTTACTGCTTTATTTGATGCTAGTATGGAAACGCTTCATGCTGATTGTGTTCTCTCTTACTTCTTTTGGTGATAGTATACAGATAGAGGTAAAGTGATCATTAACTAGATTTGATTATTAAGTTCAATGCTACATGGGGATGGTGAAAATTTAGTAGATAGACAAAAGTTAAGAACAAGGTGTGTCAATTGCTGGGGTGCTCGTTAGCATTGGCATGGACAGTAAGTTTTGCTCTGTTTTTTCTGAATAAGTCAGTGTGTGTTCGCGTGCATAATTGGGCATAATGGGGCATGTGGCTTAAATTGTGTTAGCCACCTTCATGCTGCAGAGTCCAGACTAAAGTGCATGTTAGAGCTCTAGTTGGGGTGGCCATCTTTCTACTGCAAGAGGCAACCATGATGCTAATTTTGGACCCTAGAGTGTAAATTGTTCTTTGCAAACTCTTTCGGTTCATTCTCGATCCCTTATTCAATTACACGCACAAGTAGGCTTGATCAACATGCAGATTTCGGCAGTGCTGATGCCGCTTCGAGAAGGAGGTGACTTCGGCTAAGATATCTCTTCCCAATATTAATGTCCAAGAGTCTCCAGGTTGCCACTGTGGCTCAAGAGAGCAGTTCTTCAATACCAGCGCCTGTGTATATGGACCTTTTGTCGGGCAAGGATGTAGAGCTAATACCCAGGTCATCTTTATTCAGGCAGGGTTGGTCCGTATAGAGTGACATGAAAGCCTCTTGGTAGTAGACACCCTATAGCTTTACTGTTGACTGCTTTTTGGTCTCCACCTGTTCACTGCTGGGACTGCTGTGTGACCTCACCTTTGTGCGAGCCAATCTTGTGGCGACCTAGTAGTTGGGTACTGCAGACAAGCTAACCAGGCCGTCACTGTCTGTGACAGAAGACCCTGTGATGCCCAGCTCATGTACTGCTTTAATGGGCGAACAACCCAACCGTTGGGACATACTACCCCCCAGGTAGCGAAGAGCCGAAGCGAGGTGCCAAACCTTTTGTCGGTGTAAGCTGATCAACCTGTTATCCCTCGCTGTACAGCTCGTCACCCGTACAACTGTACAACGCGCCAGCCCATACATATGTACTATCCTGCACTGTACATCCATACTGTCCCACGCCGTACAGCCGTACTGAAGTACCGTCGTACATTCTGTGCATCGAGCATCGTACAGATTCCGTACAGTCGTCGTATGATTCCGTACAGCCGATACATGTGTCGTACGGCATCATATTGTTGTCGTGCACTGTGCCGTACATCTGTACAAAAGGTGGTTGATGAAGGAGGGATGGACTGAGGCTCAGTCCCTTGTCAACGGGCCACCCGTTACAGGCATGGGGGGTGGGGTGGGTGGGGTATGCGACATGCGCGCAAGGGGGGGGGGGGGGGCATGGGGAGTGGGAGGGGGGGGGGGGCGGGGGGGCATGGGGGGTGGGGGTGGGGAGGGTACGCGACATGCGCGCAAGGGGGGGGGGGGCATGGGGAGTGGGAGGGGGGGGGGGGCTATTTAAAATGTGAAAATGAAATTTTTTTTTAAATAGAGCTTTTTTTATTAAATAAAAAAACGTTCATAGGAATATTTATAAAATATTTATAAATTTGAAATGCATTTGTAATTTTTTTTAAAATTTTTGAATTACGACATTTATAATTTAAAATGTGAAAATTTTAAATTTAAAAAACGTTTAATGAGGCATTTTTTATTCAAAATGTGAAAATGTAAAAATTCTGTTTTTTTAATGTAGCATTTTCTTTTTGGTAGAATTTAATTAAATTTTAGTTTATAAGAAAAATTATAAAAAATTTCTAAATTTCAAATGCATTTTAATGTTTTTTTGAAATTTATGAATTACGACATTTTTTATTTAAAATGTGAAAATGAATTTTTTTTAAAAAAAATAGAGCTTTTTTTATTAAATAAAAAACGTTCATAGGAATATTTATAAAATATTTATAAATTTGAAATGCATTTGTAAATTTTTTTTAAATTTTTGAATTACATTTATAATTTAAAATGTGAAAATTTTAAATTTAAAAAACGTTTAATAAGGCATTTTTTATTCAAAATGTGAAAATGTAAAAATTCTGTTTTTTAAAATCATGTTTGAAAAAAAAGAGATTAAAGTTATTTTTTTAATTAGAGCTATTTTTAATTAAATAAAAAAACGTTTAAATTTTAGTTCACAGGAATAATTATAAAATATTTTTAAAGTTGAAATGCATTTAAAAGTTTTTTTTAAATTTTTGAATTACGACATTTTTAATTCAAAATGTGAAAATGTAAAAATTTTATTTTTTAAAATCATCTTTGAAAAAAAAGAGATTTAAGTTATTTTTTAAAAAAACGTTTAAATTTTAGTTCATAGGAATAATTATAAAATATTTCAAATTTCAAATGCATTTTAAATTTTTATTTAAAATGTGAAAATGTAAAAATTAGGTTTTTAAAAATCATCTTTGGAAAAAAAGAGATTGAGCTATTTTTTTTGAAATAAAAAACGTTTAAATCTTAGTTTATAGGAATAATTATAAAATATTTTTAAAATTGAAATGCAGTTGAAAGTTTTTTTTAATTATTTTTGGAATTATGTAATTATTTATTTAAAATGTGAAAATGTAAATATTTTGTTTTTAAAATCATCTTTAAAAAAAGAGAGATTAAAGTTATTTTTTAAATTAGTGCTATTTTTATTTAAATAAAGAAACGTTTAAATTTTAGTTTATAGGAATAATTATAAAATATTTCTAAATTTGAAATGCATTTTAAAGTTTTTTTAATTATTTTTGGAATTACGTAATTTTTTATTTAAAGCCTGAAAATGTATATATTTTGTTTTTTGAAATCATCTTTTTAAAAAAAGAGATTAAAGATATTTTTTTATTAGTGTTATTTATATTTAAATAAAAAGACGTTTAAATTTTATTTTTAAAAATGATCTTTTAAAAAAAAGAAAATAAGAGTTTAAGTTAGTATTTAAATGTCAAAAAGTATATAATTTGTTTTTTAAAATAATCTATTTAAAAAAATTTATAAGTGAAGTTTACAAATTACTGAAGTTTTGAATTTAATATAACGTTTAAATTTTGTTTTTAGAATTCAGTGGTATCAAGAACAAGAAAATAAGAATTTTGTTAAAATAAGAAAATAATGTATTAAAAACAAGAAAACAAGAAAACAAGAACAAGAAAAAGAGAGATTAAAGTAGGTTCTATGTTATCTTTGAAATTGGTGCTATTTTTATTTAAATAAAAAAACGTTTAAATTTTAGTCTTCAAAACCATCTTTTAAAAAATCATCGTTTATGTGGAATATTATAGATTATATAGTTGGTTAAGAGTTGTTTCATAATTTAGGTAGAGTAAGTAGGCTGTATAAAACACCACATGGGCATTATCCCTAAAACACCACACCACATGGGCAAAGACCCCAACACTAGAGTGGTTAGATGCATAAGCATATGGCTAATTGGATCTTGTAAATGCACCAGCGCATCGAAAACACATACGTAATTTTTATGATTGTCCAAAGGTCTCCTCTCTCCCCAAGCATGGGAACCAAGTGATGATCTATAGGAATGGCCACTAGTTGAGGTGGATTGCCCAACCAAAATAGATAATATTGAAAAGGCTTAATTATTTTCTCAAAGTTCTCGTTTTAAAAGGTCTGTAGTGTGAACTCGCTCTCTTTTTTAATGTGTAGTCCGAGAAATACTAGATGCGCCTTGCTTGTGTATCGTTCAAAGTAATGTATTAGGTATCCTTCTATCTCCTCCATATCTATTGCAAACCCAAGGCAGTAAAGCATTCAAAGAAGGTCTTATTAACCAAACCTCTCCACTATCTGTCCTTAGTATAGGGGCCATAAGTGGACAATGTGGTCCTTACACCACATGTGGAAAAGTTTCATATTGGATAAAAAGTGAAAAAAGGGAAACATATAAGGAAAAAATATTTGAGACATCTAAGTTTAAAAATGCAACAACTAGAGTTTGAAAAAATTCTAATCAAAATTAAGAATTATTAATAATATTGATTAATATTGAGCCACACATTTGGCCCATCTACCGGTAGGTGCATAGGATGATCCCAACGACATCCTACCTCATCAAGGAGTACATACGCATAGTTTTCATTACGTAAATAGATTATAAGTCATATTGAATAGAATATTATTTTCATTACCCAAATAGAATATTAATTTCCATGTGTTTTTTTTGTGCATGCGCCAGCCAGCGCACAGGTTCTAGCACTACTATTCGTATGCAAATAGAGATGCTGAGAGCTGAGATGAGGGCACTGCAGGATGCTAGGGCACCCCCTCACTTGGTTGCGAGTCTAGATTCAGTTATTGAGGCTCTGGGTCGATTGGACACAGTTGAGGACGTTGTGGATAGCTTTCAGGCACAGGCTGAGGCTGAGATCACTGGTGGTGGCTTGGATTGGAGAGCCATTCGATAGTTGTTTGAGCGTGAGTCACATCACAGGCAGGCCTTGGAGGATATGTTTTGGGATGGTCACACCGAGGCGATGCGACCACGATCAGGGCTCCCCTTGCATATTTTACGTTGTAGGCACTCCATCATAGCAGCACACATTTATCCGAGATATCTTGCTGCGAATGGTGGTCGATTGCCTCACAACCGTCAGATAGCCAGGTCGTTTGCCATGCAACTATACGCTGAGTTTGTGCTTGGTCATCGGGTGGACTACCTTAGTACCCGTCCAGGATCAGGAGCGAGATGTGGTAGGATGGGGCGTCAGGAGCGTCAGATTGCAGGTGTTCGGCGTCGACGTGAGGCACCAGAGTTGCACACCATCCCTGCACCGGCATTGCGAGCGGTGGGAGGACAGATTAGGGGGGATGTTCATTTAGTGGCATCATCCTTGCAGCACATGGTCTCTGCCCTATCGAGATCTATTGCGATTCCACCTCCCCCACCTCGATCATCGATGGAGCCTCCCACATCTACACCACCTCCCACATCTACACCGCCTCAGCATGAGTTGGAGGCTCGAGACACACGGATTGCAGAGTTGGAGGCATTGTTGGCCGAGAGTCTAGGGACGAGGTTAGTTATTTTGATTATGTTAGTTTATTTTTTTGTAGCGTGTTTTGAACTAAAGTTTTTTGGTTAATTCTCACCATGTACGCGACATGTTTGCATTGCAGGCACATCTATTGCGTCAGGAGATGGAGTCTCGCGTACGACTGTTGCAGACAGATTTGGAGGAGCAGAGGATTCGGACATGCATAGCATACCATCGTGCAGAGCACTATATTTTGCAGTTGAGGCATATTAGTCGTGATCCATCTCGCCATAGGATCGACCCCAGCGTGGCCCTATACCCCGCTCCTCCTGTAGATGTGCCGACTAGGACACCCATAGACGCAGCAGTCATAGCCAGGCTTCCTACTGCCACTTGTGTCCTTTGCCACGAGGAGTTTGACACCGTAGGGTGGTTTGGACTAGGGTGCGGCCACATCGCACATCTCCATTGCATGACCCGCCACATGGTGGCACGATCAGTGTGCCCTGTATGCTTTGCTGACATTGATGTGGCGACATACAGAGGACTAGGCATGGATGATCTATATCCTGGTCGTCGTCAGGCCGTTGATCCATTCGCCCGCGTAGTCTTGACAGAGCACTACAGGGAGGAGGCACAGAGAGCGTTGCTGATGCAGGAGCGTGCTGATACATCGGTGGTTGCAGCATGCGTTCCACGACGCTTTTCGTATGGTGATTTCATGCCAGGTGACGAGGCACGAGCAGAGGAGGCACGCCGGATTGAGCGAGAGGCAGAGCTGCAGACATCATTGCAGCAGTGGGTGGAGCAGCAGCAGCTAGGGCGGGGCCGAGACCAGCGTCTTCTACACGTAGAGACGATTACTCGCGCTGGATTTGAGGCACGAGTATTCGCAGATGCATGGCTATGGGAGCTGAGACGCGCGTACATAGAGGAGGCGAGGGAGGCAGAGATGGCAGCGGTGGCGCGTGCAGCATGCCCTCCTCTTCATCAGGATGAGGCTGGCCCATCTCATGCAGGTGATGAGGCTGGCCCATCTGAGCCGGCTTTGCCTGAGGGCACACAGCGGACGGTTGGGCAGCGGGTCATACAGGAGCCACATCAGCGTTCCACTAGAGAATCATATGTAGAGCTATCAGATTCGGATTCAGATTGATTGTTTAGGCTTCACACGTTTCTTGTATAGGGATGCACTTCTGCAGCATGATGATGATGATGTACAGATTCATTTTGGTACTTTCATGATATTGTTCCCACTTTTATGATGTATGAGCATTTTCGTACTTTCATGATGTTCTTCACACTTTGTTTATCTCAGTTTATAGTTTGTTTAAATGTAACATAAACATTTAAAATTAGGAGTATGATTTTGAATTTCGAATATCTCAATTCACACATCTAATACATAAGGTATTTAAAAAAGAATGCCATGTGAAGTAATTGTAAACATTATGCATTGAAAAAGTGTTCAAGTTCCAACTTTATCATTTTGAATATCATATTGAATTTCGTATATATCAATGCTTGCAATTATTACACTAAACCTAAGAGCCGTGCGAAGTTTCATCCCCATGTGCGTATTTAAAATTAAGAGTATGATTTTGAATTTCAAATATCTCAATTCACACATCTAATACATAATGTATTTTAAAAATAATGCCGTGTGTCGTAATTGTAAACATTAAGCATTGAAAAGGTGCTTGCAAAAATGTATGCATTATACCTTCCACGTGGCGCAAACCAGATCAGTTGGAGACCAAATCTTGCGTGGATGTACGTCTAGGGTAGCCTAAGAGGCGTGTGAAGTTTTGTCCCCAACAGGGTTTAGGATTTAGGGTTCAGGGTTTAGGGTTTAGGGTTTAGTCGTGCTAGTAGGGATTGCTTCTACGTGGCGCAAACCAAATCAGTTGGAGACCAAATCTTGCGTGGATGTACGTCTAGGGTAGCCCAAGAGGCGTGTGAAGTTTCGTCCCCAACAGGGTTCAGGATTTAGGGTTCAGGGTTTAGGGTTAAGGGTTTAGTCGTGCTAGTAGGGATTGCTTCTACGTGGCGCAAACCAAATCAGTTGGAGACCAAATCTTGCGTGGATGTACGTCTAGGGTAGCCCAAGAGGCATGTGAAGTTTCGTCCCCAACAGGGTTTAGGGTTCAGGGTTTAGGGTTTAGGGTTTAGGGTTTAGTCGTGCTAGTAGGGATTGCTTCTACGTGGCGCAAACCAAATCAGTTGGAGACCAAATCTTGCATGGATGTACGTCTAGGGTAACCTAAGAGGCGTGTGAAGTTTCGTCCCCAACAGGGTTTAGGATTTAGGGTTCAGGGTTTAGGGTTTAGGGTTTAGTCGTGCTAGTAGGGATTGTAAAAATGTACGCATTTGTCCTTCCACGTGGCGCATACCAAATCAGTTGGAGACCAAATCTTGCGTGGATGTACGTCTAGGGTAGCCTAAGAGGCGTGTGAAGTTTCGTCCCCAACAGGGTTTAGGATTTAGGGTTCAGGGTTTAGGGTTTAGGGTTTAGTCGTGCTAGTAGGGATTGTAAAAATGTACGCATTTGTCCTTCCACGTGGCGCATACCAAATCAGTTGGAGACCAAATCTTGCGTGGATGTACGTCTACGGCAGCCTAAGAGCCGTGCAAAGTTTAATCTCCAACAGATAAGTCCACGTGCATATTTCGTTAGTACGTGCGCCATTTTTCACACGTAGTCGTGCTAGTAGGGATTGTAAAAATGTACGCATTTGTCCTTCCACGTGGCGCATACCAAATCAGTTGGAGACCAAATCTTGCGTGGATGTACGTCTAGGGTAGCCTAAGAGCCGTGTGAAGTTTCATCCCCAACAGATAAGTCCACGTGCATATTTCATTAGTATGTGTGCCATTTTTCATACGTAGTTGTGGTAGTAGGGATTGTAAAAATGTACGCAGCTGTCCTTCCACGTGGCGCATACCAAATCAGTTGGGCACCAAATCTTGCGTGGATGTACGTCTACGGTAGCCTAAGAGCCGTGCAAAGTTTAATCTCCAACAGATAAGTCCACATGCATATTTGGTTAGTACGTGCGCCATTTTTCACACGTAGTCGTGCTAGTAGGGATTGTAAAAATGTACGCATTATACCTTCCACATGGCGCATACCAAATAAGTTGGAGACCAAATCTTGCGTGGATGTATGTCTAGGGTGGCCTAAGAGTCATGCGAAGTTTCATTCCCAACAGATAAGTCCACACACGTATTTCGTTAGTACATGCGCCATAGCTCATACGTAGTCGTGCTAGTAGGGATTGTAAAAATGTACGCATTGTACCTTCCACGTGGCGCATACCAAATCAGTTCAGACCAAATCTCGCGTGGATGTATGTCTAGGGTGGCCTAAGAGTCGTGCGAAGTTTCATCCCCAACAAGTAAGTCCACACGCGTATTTCGTTAGTACGTGCGCGAATTTTCTTAGTCACGTTTTTAAAATGTCCTAAAGCACAAAACAAATTACAACATTACTACTAATAAACAATTTTTTGTTTTACAAACACAACAAATCCCATTGAGAAGACATCGGACATCATGTAAAAAATAGAATCTAATACAATGATGTGTATGAACGTGTATACAGCCATCATAGTGAAATACAAAATATGAGTCCATGAAAATTACAATGGTACGGTCACACAGTGAGCCTATACATATCGAATACAAAAAAGTGTAATCAACTAGTGATACCCAATAAAAATCAATCTAATCAACTGATGATCCCAAAAAATATGATATGTAATGTGCTACTCCTCAGGATCAGCTCTCATGCCAATAGTTGCAAGTATGCTCTCGTGATCCGCCACTGCAAGGCGCCATCGTGGAGTGGACGTCGCCTTGCGAGTGCGAACACGACTCAAAGTAATCTTGATCCCAACAACAAGATGAGAATACATGTATGCCTCCTGATCCGCCATGTACTCCTGGAACTCAATATACCGACCACGCCTCTGTATCTGCTGAAAATAGTGGCCACCTACGATCATGCTATGAGCATTGAAGTGCATCCCATGCCCATCCACTGTATCCTCATTCAGCACACTCTTCAGCATAGAGCATCGCAACAAGTAATAATCCACACCCTCCTCATTGCCCTCCGAAGCAATAACCGCGAAGATATCACCAATACGCAAAATATCTGTAAGCTGGTCATAATCTCTAGAGGAACTGAATCCCGCATCCTGATCATCATGTACCTCCTCCCAAGGCTGGAAGGGAGAAAGCACTCGCCGTACCCATGGATCGGCCCATGGTATCATGGAGCACCCTCCCCAATCATCATCAATGCATGCAGAGCAAAAACATGCAAACCGTCGAGAAAAGATCGCGGGGTGAGACTTACCTACGCTCCTGATGGAATGGAAATCAAGAGTGCCAGGCACGGAACGACAATCAAAAGGCCTAGACCGATCAAGACTCCCAATGTCCACGCACCAAAAATACCGGCTCACCACCCTATCGTCACGCGACTGAAACGAGGAGGTAGCACTAGTGGATAAGTGCTGGCTGCACCACCGCACCACATCATGTGCATCCTTGAAGCGATCGGCACTGTGACGCAACTGGTATCGACGCAAAGCACGCTTCACGCAAGCACCTGCACCATCGTGCTCGATCGGATATGCTTTGCATGGTCGATCGAGCATTAAATACCATTTTTGCCTTGGTGTCATGCACATCCATAAAAAAACACACTGCTGGTAGTTTCGCCAACGAAACCCCTTTGAAGTAGTTCGCTCAAATTTAAGAATCATCCAAGAGATGATGCAGTGGATGCTTGAGCGGTTCTCTCGAACTTTTCCAGGCCTCATTAGTTCTTATAATCAAACACGTAACTGAGGTCAGTTGCAATCCAAGCAAGAGGGATGTTATGGAAATTATATTTTTGATATATCTTACTTAGGATATTATTAATTTAGTCAAGTGTGACTATGGCAAAGTACTCCATAGGAGTGCACCAAACATGGTGGGGGTCCTAGTGGGATACTTTGTGTGGTTAGTTGGGGATGCTTGACTACCTTGTGGTTTGCCATGCTAAATGGTTGGTATCATGGGTGATTCCAGGTTAATACTGATATCGCTAGTGTTATTGGTATTGTGCTTTGAGCGTGGTTATGTTGGGATCGATTGATTCGGTGATTCCTTCAATCGATTGTTAATAAGTAATGTAATTGGCGGTTTGAGGACAGGTGATAGAACTCATAGTGAGGATTGGAGTTAGTGCGAGGGTACTGATCGAGGTGTTGCACATTGCATTATTTATGGCCATGGGCCAATTTTATATTTCTTTATTATTGCAAGTTTGAGCAATATATTGTGGAGTGGACATAATTCAATTTTGGGCTCAAAGATGGCTATGTAAAGCAAATCCCTCATTTTGGAAGAGAGGGATAATTTTGGCTCATTGTGCTTTTATGAAATATCATAAATACTCTAGATGAGGAAGTGTGAGCCATTGATCTAGGGTGAGGGAGATTGTACCCAGTCTGCTCTTGCTTTCGTGGTGTGGTTTGTGTTCTTCTTCTCCAATTGATTAAGTGGTGAACTTTGTGTGGAAGAGTTTACCTTTTTTGGTTTCAAGTATACATGATTGTTTTTTAGAAATACTCCCATCTTGGATTCTAGAAAACCTACTAGCCCATATTGAGGCGAAGTAGGCTTGTAAGATTCCTCTCCCAACCCCTTTTTGATGTCTAGTATCTTCCCCTGTAATCAACCCCTCTTCAGAAATATAAAGACCTTGTTTCTAACTATTTTAGCCTAGAGAGAGAAAATATTCTAGAGAGAGAATATTCAGATTTTGAATATTTTTGGATAGAAAAATATCTCTTATAATTCAGATGAGTTCCCCTGAAACAGAAATTCAAAAAGAATTTTCCAATGTGCAATTGAAATTAATTGGAAATAGGTATAAAGAACCTTAGTCTAAGGGTCTAGATTTTCAGAAATCTTTAGACTATGGTCCAATTAAGGTTCCTATGGGCCAATAGCATCAATCCATGTGTAGGGAGTAGATAAATCCAATTTGTAAAAAAGAAGATACCCAAAAATGAGTAAATGCTCACATAAGGTGAAGAGTTGAAAATGTACAAGGTTTATTAGTAAAAAACTATGAGCAATATTAAAAATATGAGATATTTTGGGAATAATGATTTTATTATGACACATATGTAAGGAAGGAGAGTCCCTTAAATGCTCACATAAGATGAAGAGTTGAAAATGTACAAGGTTTATTAGTAAAAAACTATGAGCAATATTAAAATGATTCCATTATGACACATATGTAAGGAAGGGGAGTTCTTTAAAGGATGTGCATATTTCACATAAGATGAAGAGTTGAAAATGTACAAGGTTTATTAGTAAAAAACTATGAGCAATATTAAAATGATTCCATTATGACACTTATGTAAGGAAAGAGAGTTCTTTAAAGGGGGTGCATATTTCACATGCTTGAATGAGTTTTAAACTCATAAAAATTGAGATATTTCATCTCTCCTCTCTCCTCATTTAAGTCTAGTTCCAAAAAGTTAGCTTAACTGACCTAAAAATGGTCAAATATTGACCAAACTGATTTAGAAAATTCTAGAATCAGTTTGTTTGGTTAGGAGCTCAATTTTTCCTATAAATAGAAGCCTCCCCCTTGTTGAAAAATAGATAGTGTTTATGCATCGTTACTCTACTCCACCTAAGCCAAGAACTGTGAATTCATTTAATAATTCACTAGTTTTTGGAGCTTCCCTCTTTCTTCAATCCCCATTAGTGGCTCCATCAACATACTTAACCAATTGATTGGTTGGGGGCCTCTACCGTGAACAAAGAATCAAGCAATTTGTAAGGTAATTAGTGAATATTGCTCTTTTCTATAATTTCTCAATGTTTCTCTCTTCTCAACCCCTCTCAAGCTTGAGAAGCTTAATTGGTATGGTTTTTTAAATGCTATTAAAGTTAATTGGTGAATAGTAGTGAAGAGTTACATAATTTAATAAATGCTATTGAAGTTAATTTTTATTTATGTTTAAATTCTAATGGTTTTTATGTAATTTCTCTCTCTCACTCAAGAAATGGTCATACTCATGACCCATTCTCAATCCACATGAAGCTTTTCATAAAGCTTTTCCTTAACCCAAGATTAAGCTATGCTTGAGGCCAAATTAATGGTTTTTTTTCTATGCTTTTAGTTTATGTATATTAATGATTCAATCCATTATGGATTAATAATCCAATTAGAGATTATTTTAATTATTTCCTTAATGATAAGCATTATCCCTTAGAAAAATTGAGATTTATCAGTCATAGTAGCGGAGCTATGGCAAAATTTTTATAAAAATTATGCATAAAATAATCTCATTCAAAGCATAAAAAGAGGACTTCCTACCATATTCTAGGAATTATCATCCTTGATTAATTGAAAGAATTTCTTTACAATCATGGAGAAATTGAATTTTAATATCATGCATAAAGGATAAGTTTTTATATCAAAAGTGTTATTTTTACCATTTTTATTTCATGCATAGAAGTATGCATAATGGATAAATTTTTATATCAAAAGTGTTATTTTTACCATTTTTATTTCATGCATAAGAGTATGCATAATGATAAATTTTTATATCAAAAGTGTTACTTTTATCATTTCTATTTTCATGCATAGGAATATGCATAATGATAAATTTTTATATCAAAAGTGTTGCTTTTATCATTTCTATTTTCATGCATAGGAATATGCATAATGATAAATTTTTATATCAAAAGTGTTGCTTTTATCATTTCTATTTTCATGCATAGGAATATGCATAATGATAAATTTTTATATCAAAAGTGTTGCTTTTATCATTTCTATTTTCATGCATAGGAATATGCATAATGATAAATTTTTATATCAAAAGTGTTGCTTTTATCATTTCTATTTTCATGCATAGGAATATGCATAATGATAAATTTTTATATCAAAAGTGTTACTTTTATCATTTTTATTTTCATGCATAGGAATATGCATAATGATAAATTTTTATATCAAAAGTGTTACTTTTATCATTTTTATTTTCATGCATAGGAATATGCATAATGATAAATTTTTATATCAAAAGTGTTACTTTTATCATTTCTATTTTCATGCATAGGAATATGCATAATGATAAATTTTTATATCAAAAGTGTTACTTTTATCATTTCTATTTTCATGCATAGGAATATGCATAATGATAAATTTTTATATCAAAAGTGTTACTTTTATCATTTCTATTTTCATGCATAGGAATATGCATAATGATAAATTTTTATATCAAAAGTGTTACTTTTATCATTTTTATTTTCATGCATAGGAATATGCATAATGATAAATTTTTATATCAAAAGTGTTACTTTTATCATTTTTATTTTCATGCATAGGAATATGCATAATGATAAATTTTTATATCAAAAGTGTTACTTTTATCATTTTTATTTTCATGCATAGGAATATGCATAATGATAAATTTTTATATCAAAAGTGTTACTTTTATCATTTCTATTTTCATGCATAGGAATATGCATAATGATAAATTTTTATATCAAAAGTGTTACTTTTATCATTTCTATTTTCATGCATAGGAATATGCATAATGATAAATTTTTATATCAAAAGTGTTACTTTTATCATTTTTATTTTCATGCATAGGAATATGCATAATGATAAATTTTTATATCAAAAGTGTTACTTTTATCATTTCTATTTTCATGCATAAGAATATGCATAATGATAAATTTTTATATCAAAAGTGTTACTTTTATCATTTCTATTTTCATGCATAAGAGTATGCATAATGATAAATTTTTATATCAAAAGTGTTACTTTTATCATTTTTAAATTTCATGCATAGAAGTATGCATAAGAGTTGATTATTTTATTATAAAAGTGTGACTTATATCATAATTGAATTTCATGCATAGAGGTATGCATAAAAGTTGATTATTTTATTGTAAGAGTGTTACTTTTATCATATTGGATTTCATGCATATAGGTATGCATAAAAGATATTCTTTTTATACTAAAAGTGTGATTTTTCTCATAAATGGATTTTATGCTTAACTTAGATGCATAAGAGAAATTCTTTTATTCTAAAAGTGTAATTTCCTACCAAACTGAATTTATGCATAAGAAGATGCATAAAAGATTGATTTTAAATTCGAAAGTGTTAGTCTCCTTAAATGGAATTTATGTATAAATAAATGTGTAGAGAAATCTTATATCAAATATAAGAATTCTCTTTTTTTTTTTTAAAGATATGAAATGTGATAAGATGTGATAAGAGGTGTATGAGATGTGATAAGAATTGATAAGATGCGTATGGAAAGTGATAGGATGTGATAAGATGTGTATGGGATGAGGTAAGAAGTGTATGTGATAGAATAGGATGTATATGGGTTGTGATAGGGCGAGAATGGATGTGATGTAAAAGATTAGATGTGAAGACATATGGGGTTACATGAATGGGAATGTGGAAATGGATGTATGTATGTGGATGTGTGGATGTGGAGATGGGAGTATGGATGTATGAATGTGAAAGTGGATGTATGAATGTGAAAATGGATGTATGCATGAAGATGTATATGCATAGATGTGAATGTGGATGTAGATGTGGATGTATAGATGTGAATGGGAATGTGGATGTGGATGTATGTATGTATGTGGATGTAGATATGGATGTATAGATGTGAATGGGAATGTGGATGTGGATGTATGTATGTATGTAGATGTGGATGTATGTATGTATGTGGATGTGGATGTATGAATGAGGATGTGATAATGGATGTATACATATAGATGTGGATATATGGATGTATGCATATAGATGTGGATATATGGATGTGAATATGAATGTGGATGTGGATGTATGGATGTGGATATGGATGTGTATGTATGAATGTAGATAAGGGATGTGGATGTATAAATGAGGATGTGAAAATGGAGGTATGCATGTAGATGTGGATGTATGGATGTGAATATGGATGTGGATGTGGATGTATAAATGAGGATGTGAATGTGAATGTGGATGTGAATGTGGATGTATGGATGTGGATATGGATGTGTATGTATGAATGTGGATATGGGATGTGGATGTATAAATGAGGATATGAAAATGGATGTATCCATGTAAATGTAGATGTATGAATGTGAATGTGAATTAATGTGTCGTCGAGATGGGAAAATGGATGAGAATGAGTACACATTGAATGGAATGTGGAATAAGTAATGTGGACTAAGGAGGGATAATGTGGAAAGACGAGAGTTTGATTTAGAAACTGTATTTTGTGACTGTTTGTAAATGACTGTTTTATGTCAAGAATGCTGGGGAAGCATTTTGACCATCTTGTGGATTAAGGTCATGAAGACCTAACTGTTAAAGTTGCAACTGCTGACGGAGAGTCAATGGAGGACGTCTCGCGTAGCAAGGTCGACCGAGGTCTTGACCAGCCTCGGTTCGATTTAAATGGTGAGCTTCCGGTACGGTGGATGAGGGACCAAGGAAGCGGCCTATGAGTGAAGCGCTAGGTCACCTGCGAAGGATCCTAGAGGGTGCTGACCATACGGTGCTCGGGCTCTGGGTCGCCCAGGATACCCACGCGTGCGTCGAGGAAGATATTGGAACAAGGAGTAAGAGTTGTTTTGTGAAACCGGGCATGGATCTGGTTGATTGACCTTGCTGGTCTTCAATGGATGAGTCCATGGCTCTTTATATGGATCTGTTGGTTGATCTTGCTGATCTTCAACGAGAGTCCATCTTGATTTTTATAAGTGATTATATTGCCGAGTATTATGGGCTAGGAACTATTGAAAAGGCCCCTGTGTGGACAGGTGGTGAGCATTCTAGTTGCCAATGATGCCATACATACTCTGATGAAGGAATGATGGGAAATTATGAATCAACCGGATAAATTGGAAGATTGTGATCAGTGGTACTATGGTTTCATTAAAGGATTGTTTTAAAGTTAGCTGATGCTAAGAAAAAGGCAATTTCATATTGGGTGTGTAAGTGGTGTGGCTAGTTTTATGTTTGCATGAACTTCCGGCTAGGGGGCCTTGGAACTCTTTTCCTTGGTACCCGGGACAAAACCTAACCAAATTCCAAATTGGATCCCATCACTACAGTGGTTGGGCGGTTGGCTAACCCATGGGATCGGATGGGGTTAGGCTGGACTGATGGATCCGTAAATCGAGATTTAATTTCTATTATTACGATAGATGAAGTAAATCCCGGATAGAAATTGTTCTATGGATAGGAATCAACGGCTGTGCCTCTCTTGATGGGGAAAAAAGCGTTGATCCCAATGATCCAAGTGCAAGTTTCTTCCTTGATTTGACCAAGTACCATTAAAGGTGCAGTCAGATCAGTTGATCCGTAATGATCTTGACTACGTTAGAGTAAAGAGTTATCCTGGTGGAATCGCCCATGCTTTCCGGGTAAAGGAAGTTTTTCCGGTTTCGGTTTTGGACAAACCGACGGATTAGTCTCTTGTCCGGATATCCGTGGGCGAGGCCCCGAGTGTGGGACCCCTGTCCCGCGCGAGAAGTGCTACTTCCGCTGCTAGTACCCCGAATCCGTTGCTCGGTGGGAACAGGGATCTCACAGTTGGTATCAGAGCATTTTGGTTAAATGAGGATCAACCGAGAAGCCAAATATATCAAAAAATTTTCAAGAATCAAAAAGGTTGTAATTGTGTGATATAATTCATACAATTTGATATTCAAACTGAAATTCGTAATTTGGTAATTGGGTCTTCAGATGGAAGTACCGCAATTATATAGAATTCGTGACTTGCTTGAGGCCTAGACATGATGGTATTTACCTTATAATTCCAAGGGCCGTGACTACCCGTATATACCGAGAGTATACTGCAGCTCTTTACTGACAGTATATACGAGTAAATCTAAGACTTGAAATTATAAGCGTTAATGCTATCCAGATGATGAATTCGAATGTGGTTGATATGATTTTTAATTTTGTTTGAGAATTGATGAATTGAATTGGATTCTGATTGAAAAATGATGATTTCTGAAATTAGTTGAAATATAAAAATCCGAACAAAACCACAATGAGGATTAATGGGACGACTCCCAGTGATGATATT
Source organism: Cibotium barometz (assembly GCF_041138505.1). Taxonomy (NCBI): domain Eukaryota; kingdom Viridiplantae; phylum Streptophyta; class Polypodiopsida; order Cyatheales; family Cibotiaceae; genus Cibotium; species Cibotium barometz. Next base: position 20,676,048 of record NC_141061.1, read on the forward strand.
CATAACTGGAATGATGATAATGATTTCAGCAAATCACTATGAGATTAGTGGATTGTGCTGTCAGATTGCTACTGTTAACACTTGACCGGTAGATCAAGTTAAGGGATGACAAATTGAGATCTAGCTAAACTGAAATTTCCGTAGAGGAATGTTCAGAAGGAATTTTTTCGGTCTAATGGACCATTATCGTGTTAAAGTTATGAATGATATGATTTAAATGATTTGTTATTTAATGATGAGTTCTATTTAAGGGATAATTATCCCAGTCTTCTGTTGGGTTGATCAGAATATAAGGAACCCAGAATAAAATTGGATCTTAAGAAAAAGAGTTGTCCTCTACCTTGCGAGATGAGGACATCTCGCTCTTTTCAAGTGGGGTAGAATGTAAGATTCTCCCCCAGCCTTAGAGGTATACAGGAGTAAGAATCTCCCTTTCTGATCTTATAATTATTCTCTCTCTAAAATAAAAGAAAGATTCTGTTTAAAAAAGGAAGAACCTTTTTCCTGAATACTTCTCAAGAGTCCCACCTGTTTTAAGGATTCAGAACAACGAGTTCAAAAGTGAGAATCGATGTTTTGGATATCAAGGTTTTGGTCTCGAGTACGGCCCAAAAGAAGTTCTTTATCTCTTGGGAAGTATAAGAAGTTATCTCCCAGATATTGTGGACCAAAGAAAGTAGGTGATTTAGCTTACGAACTTCTTTTATCTCCTCATCTCAAAGTTTTGAATGCCTTCTATAGAAAAACGTGCCAAACCCAAATCATGGAAAGACGGTAAAACTTCAGTGGCAAGTTACCGTTGGCTTCTAAGTTACGCTAGCTCCTTTCTTTATATAAGTCGTAACTTTTACTTGTCGCTCACAGTAATCTTACTTCCATCGATCTCCTTTCTTTCTTAATCTCCTTCATGGCTTGGCAACAAGAACTAGTTTTATCCATAATGATTCCTCACCTTCAAGACGCAAGTGAGTCTGTGAAGAAGGATTTTATAGAGCAGTATGAGCGCTCACTTTTCCCTCACTTGGGAACTTCTGTAGCGCAAACTAAATGGCGGACCTATCAAGACATAACTAGGGTAACACCCTGGGGTCAGCAACATTTTCGTAATAATGTCCGCTTGGCCATGGCTATTGAAGCTTTGGGATTGGGTCCCCGGTACTACTGCATCATGAGATCAAGGCATCTTGGGTTTTCTGAGTGGGTCTTCTTACTGGCGTGTTTTCTTCCTCATGAGAAGATATGTCTTTATCCCGTTTTTGGCTTGCCTCTCAGAGGTCCTTTTGTTAGATCGCCTCATACCACTGAGATAGGTGCGGCAATAACTAGCAGAATCATTCCCATAGATGAGTTACCCTATACTTGTGCAGCTTGTGAGGACTGCTTTTGTGACCATATGATGGACGGACTTATGGAAGTGTAAAGAGTTCTTCTATCTTTACTGTATAAGTTCCGAGAATGAATAAAGTTTAAATCTTGTTCTTATCTTGAATCTTGCTCTCTTGAGACTTTTTTTTAATTGGTCGTTAATCTTAATTAAAAAATTTTTTTCTCTCAGTCTCATACTTGTGCATCTTGCGAAATTACCCCCAGTTTGCGAGATGAGGGCATCTCGCGTTTTTTAAGTGGGGTAGAATGTAAGATTCCTCTCCCAACCCCTTTTTGATGTCTAGTATCTTCCCCTGTAATCAACCCCTCTTCAGAAATATAAAGACCTTGTTTCTAACTATTTTAGCCTAGAGAGAGAAAATATTCTAGAGAGAGAATATTCAGATTTTGAATATTTTTGGATAGAAAAATATCTCTTATAATTCAGATGAGTTCCCCTGAAACAGAAATTCAAAAAGAATTTTCCAATGTGCAATTGAAATTAATTGGAAATAGGTATAAAGAACCTTAGTCTAAGGGTCTAGATTTTCAGAAATCTTTAGACTATGGTCCAATTAAGGTTCCTATGGGCCAATAGCATCAATCCATGTGTAGGGAGTAGATAAATCCAATTTGTAAAAAAGAAGATACCCAAAAATGAGTAAATGCTCACATAAGGTGAAGAGTTGAAAATGTACAAGGTTTATTAGTAAAAAACTATGAGCAATATTAAAAATATGAGATATTTTGGGAATAATGATTTTATTATGACACATATGTAAGGAAGGAGAGTCCCTTAAATGCTCACATAAGATGAAGAGTTGAAAATGTACAAGGTTTATTAGTAAAAAACTATGAGCAATATTAAAATGATTCCATTATGACACATATGTAAGGAAGGGGAGTTCTTTAAAGGATGTGCATATTTCACATAAGATGAAGAGTTGAAAATGTACAAGGTTTATTAGTAAAAAACTATGAGCAATATTAAAATGATTCCATTATGACACTTATGTAAGGAAAGAGAGTTCTTTAAAGGGGGTGCATATTTCACATGCTTGAATGAGTTTTAAACTCATAAAAATTGAGATATTTCATCTCTCCTCTCTCCTCATTTAAGTCTAGTTCCAAAAAGTTAGCTTAACTGACCTAAAAATGGTCAAATATTGACCAAACTGATTTAGAAAATTCTAGAATCAGTTTGTTTGGTTAGGAGCTCAATTTTTCCTATAAATAGAAGCCTCCCCCTTGTTGAAAAATAGATAGTGTTTATGCATCGTTACTCTACTCCACCTAAGCCAAGAACTGTGAATTCATTTAATAATTCACTAGTTTTTGGAGCTTCCCTCTTTCTTCAATCCCCATTAGTGGCTCCATCAACATACTTAACCAATTGATTGGTTGGGGGCCTCTACCGTGAACAAAGAATCAAGCAATTTGTAAGGTAATTAGTGAATATTGCTCTTTTCTATAATTTCTCAATGTTTCTCTCTTCTCAACCCCTCTCAAGCTTGAGAAGCTTAATTGGTATGGTTTTTTAAATGCTATTAAAGTTAATTGGTGAATAGTAGTGAAGAGTTACATAATTTAATAAATGCTATTGAAGTTAATTTTTATTTATGTTTAAATTCTAATGGTTTTTATGTAATTTCTCTCTCTCACTCAAGAAATGGTCATACTCATGACCCATTCTCAATCCACATGAAGCTTTTCATAAAGCTTTTCCTTAACCCAAGATTAAGCTATGCTTGAGGCCAAATTAATGGTTTTTTTTCTATGCTTTTAGTTTATGTATATTAATGATTCAATCCATTATGGATTAATAATCTAATTAGAGATTATTTTAATTATTTCCTTAATGATAAGCATTATCCCTTAGAAAAATTGAGATTTATCAGTCATAGTAGCGGAGCTATGGCAAAATTTTTATAAAAATTATGCATAAAATAATCTCATTCAAAGCATAAAAAGAGGACTTCCTACCATATTCTAGGAATTATCATCCTTGATTAATTGAAAGAATTTCTTTACAATCATGGAGAAATTGAATTTTAATATCATGCATAAAGGATAAGTTTTTATATCAAAAGTGTTATTTTTACCATTTTTATTTCATGCATAGAAGTATGCATAATGGATAAATTTTTATATCAATAGTGTTATTTTTACCATTTTTATTTCATGCATAAGAGTATGCATAATGATAAATTTTTATATCAAAAGTGTTACTTTTATCATTTCTATTTTCATGCATAGGAATATGCATAATGATAAATTTTTATATCAAAAGTGTTGCTTTTATCATTTCTATTTTCATGCATAGGAATATGCATAATGATAAATTTTTATATCAAAAGTGTTGCTTTTATCATTTCTATTTTCATGCATAGGAATATGCATAATGATAAATTTTTATATCAAAAGTGTTGCTTTTATCATTTCTATTTTCATGCATAGGAATATGCATAATGATAAATTTTTATATCAAAAGTGTTACTTTTATCATTTCTATTTTCATGCATAGGAATATGCATAATGATAAATTTTTATATCAAAAGTGTTACTTTTATCATTTCTATTTTCATGCATAGGAATATGCATAATGATAAATTTTTATATCAAAAGTGTTACTTTTATCATTTTTATTTTCATGCATAGGAATATGCATAATGATAAATTTTTATATCAAAAGTGTTACTTTTATCATTTCTATTTTCATGCATAGGAATATGCATAATGATAAATTTTTATATCAAAAGTGTTACTTTTATCATTTCTATTTTCATGCATAGGAATATGCATAATGATAAATTTTTATATCAAAAGTGTTACTTTTATCATTTCTATTTTCATGCATAGGAATATGCATAATGATAAATTTTTATATCAAAAGTGTTACTTTTATCATTTCTATTTTCATGCATAGGAATATGCATAATGATAAATTTTTATATCAAAAGTGTTACTTTTATCATTTTTATTTTCATGCATAGGAATATGCATAATGATAAATTTTTATATCAAAAGTGTTACTTTTATCATTTTTATTTTCATGCATAGGAATATGCATAATGATAAATTTTTATATCAAAAGTGTTACTTTTATCATTTCTATTTTCATGCATAGGAATATGCATAATGATAAATTTTTATATCAAAAGTGTTACTTTTATCATTTCTATTTTCATGCATAGGAATATGCATAATGATAAATTTTTATATCAAAAGTGTTACTTTTATCATTTCTATTTTCATGCATAAGAATATGCATAATGATAAATTTTTATATCAAAAGTGTTACTTTTATCATTTCTATTTTCATGCATAAGAGTATGCATAATGATAAATTTTTATATCAAAAGTGTTACTTTTATCATTTTTAAATTTCATGCATAGAAGTATGCATAAGAGTTGATTATTTTATTATAAAAGTGTGACTTATATCATAATTGAATTTCATGCATAGAGGTATGCATAAAAGTTGATTATTTTATTGTAAGAGTGTTACTTTTATCATATTGGATTTCATGCATATAGGTATGCATAAAAGATATTCTTTTTATACTAAAAGTGTGATTTTTCTCATAAATGGATTTTATGCTTAACTTAGATGCATAAGAGAAATTCTTTTATTCTAAAAGTGTAATTTCCTACCAAACTGAATTTATGCATAAGAAGATGCATAAAAGATTGATTTTAAATTCGAAAGTGTTAGTCTCCTTAAATGGAATTTATGTATAAATAAATGTGTAGAGAAATCTTATATCAAATATAAGAATTCTCTTTTTTTTTTTAAAAGATATGAAATGTGATAAGATGTGATAAGAGGTGTATGAGATGTGATAAGAATTGATAAGATGCGTATGGAAAGTGATAGGATGTGATAAGATGTGTATGGGATGAGGTAAGAAGTGTATGTGATAGAATAGGATGTATATGGGTTGTGATAGGGCGAGAATGGATGTGATGTAAAAGATTAGATGTGAAGACATATGGGGTTACATGAATGGGAATGTGGAAATGGATGTATGTATGTGGATGTGTGGATGTGGAGATGGGAGTATGGATGTATGAATGTGAAAGTGGATGTATGAATGTGAAAATGGATGTATGCATGAAGATGTATATGCATAGATGTGAATGTGGATGTAGATGTGGATGTATAGATGTGAATGGGAATGTGGATGTGGATGTATGTATGTATGTGGATGTAGATATGGATGTATAGATGTGAATGGGAATGTGGATGTGGATGTATGTATGTATGTAGATGTGGATGTATGTATGTATGTGGATGTGGATGTATGAATGAGGATGTGATAATGGATGTATACATATAGATGTGGATATATGGATGTATGCATATAGATGTGGATATATGGATGTGAATATGAATGTGGATGTGGATGTATGGATGTGGATATGGATGTGTATGTATGAATGTAGATAAGGGATGTGGATGTATAAATGAGGATGTGAAAATGGAGGTATGCATGTAGATGTGGATGTATGGATGTGAATATGGATGTGGATGTGGATGTATAAATGAGGATGTGAATGTGAATGTGGATGTGAATGTGGATGTATGGATGTGGATATGGATGTGTATGTATGAATGTGGATATGGGATGTGGATGTATAAATGAGGATATGAAAATGGATGTATCCATGTAAATGTAGATGTATGAATGTGAATGTGAATTAATGTGTCGTCGAGATGGGAAAATGGATGAGAATGAGTACACATTGAATGGAATGTGGAATAAGTAATGTGGACTAAGGAGGGATAATGTGGAAAGACGAGAGTTTGATTTAGAAACTGTATTTTGTGACTGTTTGTAAATGACTGTTTTATGTCAAGAATGCTGGGGAAGCATTTTGACCATCTTGTGGATTAAGGTCATGAAGACCTAACTGTTAAAGTTGCAACTGCTGACGGAGAGTCAATGGAGGACGTCTCGCGTAGCAAGGTCGACCGAGGTCTTGACCAGCCTCGGTTCGATTTAAATGGTGAGCTTCCGGTACGGTGGATGAGGGACCAAGGAAGCGGCCTATGAGTGAAGCGCTAGGTCACCTGCGAAGGATCCTAGAGGGTGCTGACCATACGGTGCTCGGGCTCTGGGTCGCCCAGGATACCCACGCGTGCGTCGAGGAAGATATTGGAACAAGGAGTAAGAGTTGTTTTGTGAAACCGGGCATGGATCTGGTTGATTGACCTTGCTGGTCTTCAATGGATGAGTCCATGGCTCTTTATATGGATCTGTTGGTTGATCTTGCTGATCTTCAACGAGAGTCCATCTTGATTTTTATAAGTGATTATATTGCCGAGTATTATGGGCTAGGAACTATTGAAAAGGCCCCTGTGTGGACAGGTGGTGAGCGTTCTAGTTGCCAATGATGCCATACATACTCTGATGAAGGAATGATGGGAAATTATGAATCAACCGGATAAATTGGAAGATTGTGATCAGTGGTACTATGGTTTCATTAAAGGATTGTTTTAAAGTTAGCTGATGCTAAGAAAAAGGCAATTTCATATTGGGTGTGTAAGTGGTGTGGCTAGTTTTATGTTTGCATGAACTTCCGGCTAGGGGGCCTTGGAACTCTTTTCCTTGGTACCCGGGACAAAACCTAACCAAATTCCAAATTGGATCCCATCACTACAGTGGTTGGGCGGTTGGCTAACCCATGGGATCGGATGGGGTTAGGCTGGACTGATGGATCCGTAAATCGAGATTTAATTTCTATTATTACGATAGATGAAGTAAATCCCGGATAGAAATTGTTCTATGGATAGGAATCAACGGCTGTGCCTCTCTTGATGGGGAAAAAAGCGTTGATCCCAATGATCCAAGTGCAAGTTTCTTCCTTGATTTGACCAAGTACCATTAAAGGTGCAGTCAGATCAGTTGATCCGTAATGATCTTGACTACGTTAGAGTAAAGAGTTATCCTGGTGGAATCGCCCATGCTTTCCGGGTAAAGGAAGTTTTTCCGGTTTCGGTTTTGGACAAACCGACGGATTAGTCTCTTGTCCGGATATCCGTGGGCGAGGCCCCGAGTGTGGGACCCCTGTCCCGCGCGAGAAGTGCTACTTCCGCTGCTAGTACCCCGAATCCGTTGCTCGGTGGGAACAGGGATCTCACAAGGCTTGCCACTTAAGATTGAGTGAGTCTATCACTTCCTTATTCTTCTCAGAGAAGACTATACTAGTAATGCGACATCCATATAAACTTCTTGACAAAGGTATACAATCTTTCTTTGATCCAAGCAAGTGTATTTTTGTCCCAAATTGCATCATCACATGAATGAGTCTTACATGAAATCCATGGAGATTAAATGATATTATGAGTTACTCATCCAATTTACATTTTTGATTACCTTTGTCCCAAAGGTCTCCTCGTGTCCTCACTCCCTTTTTGTTTAATCTCAATGTACCCTTGATGTCCTGGTCTCTTAACACACTGTCTCTTAACACACTGCCATCCTTGATAATTGAGCACCATAAGGGGCCTATCTTCATAGAGGAACCTTTCCACAATCTAGGGTTTGAGGGACTCCTACGATCTCCACCATAACTTTAATCCTTTATTGGAACATTGTTCTTTGCCAAAGAGGGAGGCAACTTCAAGGTAGCAATTCTATGACTTACGTCTCAAGGGTCTCGTATAACAAGATGTTTCATGAGAACATAAACCCATAATCTAGCACTTCTATGCAGTCAGTGCGAGGTCTGCTAGAGCATTTCTAGTCTTAAAATAGGCTTCTCGTAATGGAAAGATTCTGTCTGCTGCAGATCACTGCACTGAAATGGCTGCACGAGAAAATGAGGACCTCCGGATTCGGAAAGCCTGATCAATGACAGACTTTTCAAAGCTTTCTTCAACAGCTTCAACACGGCAATCCATATAGGAATCATGTTGTGAAATACTGGGAACACTGGCCTTCCCATGATCTTCCAGATTCCGTTCAAGATTATCAATCTGAGATCAATCACGATGAATCAATCCACTTCTGTACTGCTTATCTTCTTGATTGAATTCCGTCGATCGATTCTAAAGATCACTTCCGACACGATCATGTAGGTGGCTACGTCTCCCACTCTCTGATCATTTGCCTTAAACATGCATTTTTCGAGCAGATGATGCAATGGCTGCCTTGTTGCCCCCAGCCTCCCTTGATATGCTTGGTGGTGCAATGGTGATTGGGGAGGTTGTTTGATCTCTCTCTCATTCCACTATCTGGTTCAGTCTGCCCCTTGCCAATTCATAAGTGCTCGATTTGTTCTCGGCATCCAACCGATGATGTGCAGTGAAGAGGATGAAACAGAGAAGGTTAGAGACAAGGAAGCCCGTGTTAAGAGAAGCGGGAAAAGCTATGGGAGAGAGGAGGAAGGAGGTAGCTGCCACAAGTCCATGATACTATGCAAATCTAAACTTCTATACTGCATAAAGATGTCTTACAAGGTTATATATACGCAACCCCATGTGTAATTTACACTTGGTCTTTACATGTGGGACATGCCCATTTCTACCACTCTTGAATACACAGTACCCCTAATGCAATTTACATCCTCAACACCCCCTCTTAGATTGTTACAAGATGATAGAGCACAAAAGAAAAAAGTGCTACACGCACAAAAAATCGTAGACTTTGATACTTCTATGAGCATGGCTATAAAGAACTAGAACAAAACTATAAAAACTTGGGAGCAAGTTATATATTACTTCCCCCTCTTAAGTTTCAAGAGGTTTTAGGCAGATGCTAAGTTGAGTTTTGAAGTAGCAGACCTTGTTAACGTGACCCAATGATAACAAAATTTGAGTCAAGTTTAGCACATGCAAAACATCTTTTATGACCTTTTCACTTGAAAGACTTTCAGTTAGAATTTGAGCTATTGCTTACACCCTGCATGGATGCCCATGAGCTATGAACAAATGCTCTTTTGAATTTTGATTCTTTTCTAAAGTTGAAAACCATACTTTGCGGCTTGTCATGTGTGCTCTTGCACCTGAGTCTACAAATCATTTTGGTGCTTTAGATTGATCAAGTTTACAATTGCCTTGAATGGTAAGAAAACATTATGAGATTTATCCGTCAATCATCATGCTGGACATAATTGCCTAATTGTTTGGAGCTATGTCCTGAAGACTAATCTTGTTCCTTTTGTGGCACTTTAATTGCCAATATTTAGGAATAGTAGCGACAATTCCCTATCCTTCTTGGTGCATTTGCATTGATGATCATGATGATGAAGTTATTATTAAATAATTTGTTTCTCCTAACATTACCTCTTCCACGTTTGTTCCCTGCATGTCTAGGAATACCTTGTCTATTTTAGTTATCAACTAGACTGTCCTTGATTAAAATTTTGGCTATTGTTGCTCGAGAGTTTTGATTACCTTTATTAGAGGCTGATTTGTCCTACTGTGTCCTCTGGTATATCCTTTACCTCTATGGGCATTCCTTTTCTCTTATTGGATCTGGATTTGCACACTTGTTCTCGAATGTGCCCCCATTAGCATATTAGCCATTATCTCAAAAGTTGGGGGATTCTCCTTTGTAACCATGGTAGTTACAAATTGATCATATTCTTTGCCTAATCCATTTAAGGCAAGTTGCACCAACCTTGTGCTATCGATATTCAGAAAATCAATTCCAAGGAGCATTTCATGCCATAGTTGGTTACTGGATTTGAATATGTGGCATGTTATAGATGCAGTGCTTGTTGTTGAGGATGTGTGTGGTCCCATGCTAATTTTTGGGGAACTTGAAGATGTGAAGCAAATTATGTCTTAACAATAGTTCTCTAGTCTGCCATTTTTGTAAGATTCCTCCCCCAACCCCTTTTTGATGTCTAGTATCTTCCCCTGTAATCAATCCCTCTTCAGAAATATAAAGGCCTTGTCCTAACTGTTTTAGCCTAGAGAGAGAAAAATATGCTAGAGAGAGAATATTCAGATTATGAATATTTTTGGATAGAAAAATAACTCATCTTATTAAAATAAGTTCCCCTGAAACAGAAAATTCAAAAAGAATTTTCCAATGTGCAATTGGAATTAATTGGAAATAAGTATAAAGGACCTTAGTCTAAGGGTCTAGATTTTCAGAAATTTTTAGATTATGGTCCAATTAAGGTTCCTATGGGCCAATAGCATCAATCCATGTGTAGGGAGGAGATAAATCCAATTTGTAAAAGAAGATACCCAAAAATGAGTAAATGCTCACATAAGATGAAGAGTTGAAAATATACAAGGTTTATTAGTAAAAAAACTATGAGCAATATTAAAAATATGAGATATTTTGGGTATCCAAAAATGAGTAAATGCTCACATAAGATGAAGAGTTGAAAATGTACAAGGTTTATTAGTAAATAAACACATATGTAAGGAAGGGGAGTTCTTTAAAGGAGGTGCATATTTCACATAAGATGAAGAGTTGAAAATGTACAAGGTTTATTAGTAAATAAACACATATGTAAGGAAGGGGAGTTCTTTAAAGGAGGTGCATATTTCACATAAGATGAAGAGTTGAAAATGTACAAGGTTTATTAGTAAAAAAAACTATGACACATATGTAAGGAAGAGGAGTTCTTTAAAGGAGGTGCATATTTCACATAAGATGAAGAGTTGAAAATATACAAGGTTTATTAGTAAAAAACTATGAGCAATAAAATTTTGACACATATGTAAGGAAGGGGAATTCTTTAAAGGAGGTGCATATTTCACATGCTTGAATGAGTTTTAAACTCAAAAATAATGTGATAGTTTTATCTCTCATCTCTCTTGAACCAAACCAAATCAAAATGGAACCAAACCGAATCAAAAAGTAACCAAACTAGGTCCAAATCTAGTCCAAATTCAACCAAACTGACTTGGAAAATTCTAGAATCAGTTTGTTTGGTTAGGAGCTCAATTTTTCCTATAAATAGAAGCCTCCCCTTGTTGAAAAAAAATATAGTGTCTTATGCTTTGTTACTCTACTCCACCTAAGCCAAAATATATAGTATCTTATGCTTGTTACTCTACTCCACCTAAGCCAAAATATATAGTGTCTTATGCTTGTTACTCTACTCCACCTAAGCCAAAATATATAGTGTCTTATGCTTTGTTACTCTACTCCACCTAAGCCAAAATATATAATGTTTATGCATTGTTACTCTACTCTACCTAAGCCAAGAACTGTGAATTCTTTAATAATTCACTAGTTTTTGATACTTCTCTCTTTCTTCAATCCCCATTGGTGGCTCCATCAACATACTAAACCAATTGATTGGTTGGGGGCCTCTACCGTGAATAAAGAATCAAGCAAATCATAAGGTAAGTATATTGAATTTTGATCTTTTCTATGATTTCTCAATGATTCTCTCTTCTCAACCCCTCTCAAGCTTGAGAAGTTTAATTGGTATGGTTTTTTTAAATGCTATTGAAGTTAATTGGTGAATAGTAGTGAAGAGTTACATAATTTAATAAATGCTATAGAAGTTAATTTCCACTTATATTTAAATTCTAATGGTTTTTATAATTTCTCTCTCTCACTCAAGAAATGGTCATACTCATGACCCATTCTCAATCCAAATGAAGCTTTTCATAAAGCTTTTCCTTAATCCAAGATTAAGCTATGCTTGAGGCCAAATTAATGGCTTTTTGCTATGCTTTTAGTTTATGCACATTGATGATTCAATCCATTATGGATTGACGACCCAATTAGAGACCATTCTAATTGTTTTCTTAATGATCCAATTAGAGACCATTATGGATTGATGATCCAATGAAAGACCATTCTAATTGTTTTCTTAATAATCCAATTAGAGACCATTATGGATTGATGATCCAATTAGAGACCATTCTAATTATTTCTTTAATAATGAGCTTTATCCCTTAGAAAAAAATTGAGATTTATCAGTCATAGTAGCGGAGCTATGGTAAAATTTTTATAGAAATTACGCATAAAATAAATTCATTCAAAGCATAAAAAGAGGACTTCCTACCATATTCTAGGAACTATCATCCTAGATTAATTAAAAGAATTTTATTATGCATGGAGATGTGGATGTTTGCATGTAGATGTAGATGTATAGATGTAGATGTGGATGTGGAGGTGGATGGATGCATGTAGATGTAGATGTATAGATGTAGATGTGAATGGAGATGTGGATGTATGCATGTAGATGTAGATGTATAGATGTGGATGTGGATGTATACATGTAGATGTAGATGTATAGATACGGATGTGGATGTGGAGGTGGATGTATACATGTAGATGTAGATGTATAGATGTAGATGTGGATGTGGAGGTAGATGGATGCATGTAGATGTAGATGTATAGATGTAGATGGGAATGGAGATATGGATGTATGCATGTAGATGTAGATGTATAGATGTAGATGTGGATGTGGAGGTGGATGGATGCATGTAGATGTAGATGTATAGATGTAGATGTGAATGGAGATGTGGATGTATGCATGTAGATGTAGATGTATGGAGGTGAATGTGAATATGGATGTGGATGTATGCATAGAGATGTAGATGTATGCATGTAGAGGTGAATGTACGCATATAGATGTGGATGTATGGATGTGAATATACGATATGCGATGTGAGGGAATCTGAAGTGATGAGATAGAAATGATGTGAGGGGATGAGTATACATATAAATGGAATATGGAATAAGTAATGTAGATTGATGAAGGATAATGTGGAAAAATGAAAGTTAAAATAGAAATTGTGTTGTAAACTGTTTGTAAATACTGTTTGTAAATGCTGTTTGTAAATGATTGTTTTATGTCAAGAATGCTGGGGGGAGCATTTTGACCGTCTTGTGATTAAAGTCGTGATGGTAAAGTTGCAACTGCTGACGGGGAGTCAATGAAGGACGTCTCGCGTAGCAAGGTCGGCCGAGGTCTTGACCAGCCTCGGTGCGATTAAAATGGTGAGCTTCCGGTACGGTGGATGAGGGGCCAAGGAAGCGGCCTATGCGTGAAGCGCTAGGTTACCTGCGAAGGATCCTAGAGGGTGCTGACCATACGGTGCTCGGGCTCTGGGTCGCCTAGGATACCCACACGTGCGTCGAGGAAGATATTGGAACAGAGTTGGAGTTGTTTTCTGAAATCGAGCATGGATCTGGTTGATTGACCTTGCTGGTCTTCAATGGATGAGTCCATGGCTCCTTATATGGATCTGTTGGTTGATCTTGCTGATCTTCAACGAGAGTCCATCTTGTTAAGTGATTATATTGCCAAGTATTATGGGCTAGGAACTATCGAAACGGCTCCTGAGCGTTCTAGTTGCCAATGATGCCATAGATACTCGGATGAAGGAATGATGGGAAATTAAGAATCAATTGGATAAATTGGAAGATGGTGATCAATGATACTATGGTTTTATTAAAGGATTGTTTTAAACTGGTTGAATCTGGTTGAAAAAGGCAATTTCATATTGGGTGTGTGAGTGGTGTGACTAGTTTTATTTTGCATGAACATCCGGCTAGGGGGCCTTGGAACTCTTTTCCTTGGTACCCGGGACAAAACCTAACCAAATTTTTAATTGGATCCCATCACTACAGTGGTTGGGCAGTTGGCTAACCCATGGGATCGGATGGGGTTAGGCTGGACTGATGGATCCGTAAATCGAGACTCAAACTTTTGTTTTTACGATAGAAAAAAAAATAAAACCCGGACAGAAACTGTTCTATGGATAGGAATCAACGGCTGTGCCTCTTGAATGGGGAAAAAAGCGTGATCCCAATGATCCAAGTGCAAGTTTCTTCCTTGAACTGATTAAGTATCTTATAGATGTAATCGGATCATCTCGATCAGAAATGATCTTGACTACGTTAGAGTAAAAAGTTATCCTGGTGGAATCGCCCGTGCTTTCCGGTAGAGGAAGTTTCTCCGGGTTCGGTTTTGGAACAACCGACGGATTAGTCTCTTATCCGGATATCCGTGGGCGAGGCCCCGAGTGTGGGACCCCTGTCCCGCGCGAGAAGCGCTACTTCCGCTGCCAGTACCCTGAATCCGTTGATCGGTGGGAACAGGGATCTTACAGTTGGTATCAGAGCATTTGGTTAATAAAGATCAACTGAGAAGACAAATATATCAAAAATTTATCAAGAAACACAAAAAGATTATAATTGTGTGAGAAAATTCATACAATTTGATATTCAAACTGAAATTCGTAATTTGGTAATTGGGTCTTCAGATGGAAGTGCCGCAATTATATAGAATCCCTGACTTGCTTGAGGCCTAGACATGATAGTATTTACCTTATAATTCCAAGGGCCGTGACTACGCGTATATACCGAGAGTATACTGCAGCTCTTTACTGACAGTATATACGAGTAAATCTAAGACTTGAAATTATAAGCGTTAATGCTATCCAGATGATGATTTCGAATGTGATTGATATGATTTTTAATTCTGTTTGAGAATTGATGAATTGATTTGGATTTTGATTGAAAATGCTGATTGAAAAAAAAAATGTTGATTTTTAAAAATTAGTTGAAAGATAATGAAACCACAATGAGGGAGAATGGGACGAGTCCCTGTGATGATATTCATAACTAGAATGATGATAACGAATTCATCAAATCACTATGAGATTAGTGGATTGTGCTATCAGATTGCTACTGTTAATACTTGACCGGTAGATCAAGTTAAGGGATGTCAAATTGAGAACTTGCTTGACTGAAATTTCCGTGGGAAGGAATGTTCCGAAGGAAACTTTTCGGTCTAATGGACCTTTATCATGTTAAAGATATGAATGATATGATCTGAATGAATTGTTATTTAATGATGAGTTCTATATAAGGGATATTTATCCCAGTGTTCTGTTGGGTTGACCAGAATATAAGGAACCCAGAATAAAATTGGATCTTAAGAAAAAGAGCTGTCCTCTACCTTGCGAGATGAGGACATCTCGCACTTTTTAAGTGGGGTAGAATGTAAGATTCCTCCCCAACCTTCGAGGTATACAGGAGTAAGAATCTCTCTTTCTGATCTTATAATTATTCCCTCTCTAAAATAAAAGAAAGTTTCTGTTTAAAAAAGGAAGACCCTTTCCCTAGAATACTTCTCACGAGTCCCACCTGTTTTGAAGATTTAGAACAATGAGTTCAGAAGTGAGAATCGGTGTTTTGGATACCAAGGCTTTGGTTTTCATCCGAGTACGGCCCAAAAGGAGTTCTTTATCTCTTGGGGAGTATAAGAAGTTATCCCCCAGATATTGTGACCCTTATATCTGAATTCAATGAAAGTAGGTGACTTAGCCTACAAGTTTCTTTTATTCCCTCATCTCAAAATTCTTAATGCCTTCTATAGAAAAATGTGTCAAACACAAATCATGGAAAGACGGTAAAACTTTAGTGGCAAGTTACCGTTGGCTTCTAGGTTACGCTAGCTCCTTCCTTTATAAAAGTCGTAACTTTTACTTATCGCTCACAGTAATCTTACTCCCATCAATCTCCTTTCTTTCTTAATCTCCTTCATGGCTGGCAACAAGAACTAGTTTTATCCATGATAATTTCTCACCTTCAAGACGCAAGAGAGTCTGTGAAGAAAGACTTTATAGAACAGTATGAGCGCTCACTTTTTCCTCACCTAGGAACTTCTGTAGCGCAGACCAAATGGCGGACCTATCAAAACATAACTAGGGTAACACCCTGGGGTCAGCAGCACTTTCGTAACAATGTCCGCTTGGCCATGGTTATTGAAGCTTTGGGTTTGGGTCCCCGATACTACTGTGTCATGAGATCAAGGCATCTTGGGTTTTCTGAGCGGGTCTTCTTACTGGCATGTTTTCTTCCTCATGAGAAGATATGCCTTTACCCCGTTTTTGGCTTGCCTCTCAGAGGTCCTTTTGTTAGATCACCTCATACCACTGAGATAGGTGCGGCAATAACCAGCAGAATCATTCCCATAGATGAGTTACCCTATACTTGTGCAGCTTGTGAAGACTGCTTTTGTGACCATATGATGGACGGGCTTATGGAAGTGTAAAGAGTTTCTCTATCTTTACTGTATAAGTTCCGAGAATGAATAAAGTTTAAATCTTGTTCTTATTTTGAATCTTGCTCTCTTTAAGACTTTTCTTGGTGGTTAATCGTGATTAAAATTTTTCTCTAAGTCTCATATTCGTGCATCTTGCGAAATTATTCCAAGTTGCGAGATGAGGACATCTCGCGTTTTTTTAAGTGGGGTAGAATGTAAGATTCCTCCCCCAACCCCTTTTTGATGTCTAGTATCTTCCCCTGTAATCAATCCCTCTTCAGAAATATAAAGGCCTTGTCCTAACTGTTTTAGCCTAGAGAGAGAAAAATATGCTAGAGAGAGAATATTCAGATTATGAATATTTTTGGATAGAAAAATAACTCATCTTATTAAAATAAGTTCCCCTGAAACAGAAAATTCAAAAAGAATTTTCCAATGTGCAATTGGAATTAATTGGAATAAGTATAAAGGACCTTAGTCTAAGGGTCTAGATTTTCAAAAATTTTTAGATTATGGTCCAATTAAGGTTCCTATGGGCCAATAGCATCAATCCATGTGTAGGGAGGAGATAAATCCAATTTGTAAAAGAAGATACCCAAAAATGAGTAAATGCTCACATAAGATGAAGAGTTGAAAATATACAAGGTTTATTAGTAAAAAAACTATGAGCAATATTAAAAATATGAGATATTTTGGGTATCCAAAAATGAGTAAATGCTCACATAAGATGAAGAGTTGAAAATGTACAAGGTTTATTAGTAAATAAACACATATGTAAGGAAGGGGAGTTCTTTAAAGGAGGTGCATATTTCACATAAGATGAAGAGTTGAAAATGTACAAGGTTTATTAGTAAATAAACACATATGTAAGGAAGGGGAGTTCTTTAAAGGAGGTGCATATTTCACATAAGATGAAGAGTTGAAAATGTACAAGGTTTATTAGTAAAAAAAACTATGACACATATGTAAGGAAGAGGAGTTCTTTAAAGGAGGTGCATATTTCACATAAGATGAAGAGTTGAAAATATACAAGGTTTATTAGTAAAAAACTATGAGCAATAAAATTTTGACACATATGTAAGGAAGGGGAATTCTTTAAAGGAGGTGCATATTTCACATGCTTGAATGAGTTTTAAACTCAAAAATAATGTGATATTTTTATCTCTCATCTCTCTTGAACCAAACCAAATCAAAATGGAACCAAACCGAATCAAAAAGTAACCAAACTAGGTCCAAATCTAGTCCAAATTCAACCAAACTGACTTGGAAAATTCTAGAATCAGTTTGTTTGGCTAGGAGCTCAATTTTTCCTATAAATAGAAGCCTCCCCTTGTTGAAAAAAAATATAGTGTCTTATGCTTTGTTACTCTACTCCACCTAAGCCAAAATATATAGTATCTTATGCTTGTTACTCTACTCCACCTAAGCCAAAATATATAGTGTCTTATGCTTGTTACTCTACTCCACCTAAGCCAAAATATATAGTGTCTTATGCTTTGTTACTCTACTCCACCTAAGCCAAAATATATAATGTTTATGCATTGTTACTCTACTCTACCTAAGCCAAGAACTGTGAATTCTTTAATAATTCACTAGTTTTTGATACTTCTCTCTTTCTTCAATCCCCATTGGTGGCTCCATCAACATACTAAACCAATTGATTGGTTGGGGGCCTCTACCGTGAATAAAGAATCAAGCAAATCATAAGGTAAGTATATTGAATTTTGATCTTTTCTATGATTTCTCAATGATTCTCTCTTCTCAACCCCTCTCAAGCTTGAGAAGTTTAATTGGTATGGTTTTTTTAAATGCTATTGAAGTTAATTGGTGAATAGTAGTGAAGAGTTACATAATTTAATAAATGCTATAGAAGTTAATTTCCACTTATATTTAAATTCTAATGGTTTTTATAATTTCTCTCTCTCACTCAAGAAATGGTCATACTCATGACCCATTCTCAATCCAAATGAAGCTTTTCATAAAGCTTTTCCTTAATCCAAGATTAAGCTATGCTTGAGGCCAAATTAATGGCTTTTTGCTATGCTTTTAGTTTATGCACATTGATGATTCAATCCATTATGGATTGACGACCCAATTAGAGACCATTCTAATTGTTTTCTTAATGATCCAATTAGAGACCATTATGGATTGATGATCCAATGAAAGACCATTCTAATTGTTTTCTTAATGATCCAATTAGAGACCATTATGGATTGATGATCCAATTAGAGACCATTCTAATTATTTCTTTAATAATGAGCTTTATCCCTTAGAAAAAAATTGAGATTTATCAGTCATAGTAGCGGAGCTATGGTAAAATTTTTATAGAAATTACGCATAAAATAAATTCATTCAAAGCATAAAAAGAGGACTTCCTACCATATTCTAGGAACTATCATCCTAGATTAATTAAAAGAATTTTATTATGCATGGAGATGTGGATGTTTGCATGTAGATGTAGATGTATAGATGTAGATGTGGATGTGGAGGTGGATGGATGCATGTAGATGTAGATGTATAGATGTAGATGTGAATGGAGATGTGGATGTATGCATGTAGATGTAGATGTATAGATGTGGATGTGGATGTATACATGTAGATGTAGATGTATAGATACGGATGTGGATGTGGAGGTGGATGTATACATGTAGATGTAGATGTATAGATGTAGATGTGGATGTGGAGGTAGATGGATGCATGTAGATGTAGATGTATAGATGTAGATGGGAATGGAGATATGGATGTATGCATGTAGATGTAGATGTATAGATATAGATGTGGATGTGGAGGTGGATGGATGCATGTAGATGTAGATGTATAGATGTAGATGTGAATGGAGATGTGGATGTATGCATGTAGATGTAGATGTATGGAGGTGAATGTGAATATGGATGTGGATGTATGCATAGAGATGTAGATGTATGCATGTAGAGGTGAATGTACGCATATAGATGTGGATGTATGGATGTGAATATACGATATGCGATGTGAGGGAATCTGAAGTGATGAGATAGAAATGATGTGAGGGGATGAGTATACATATAAATGGAATATGGAATAAGTAATGTAGATTGATGAAGGATAATGTGGAAAAATGAAAGTTAAAATAGAAATTGTGTTGTAAACTGTTTGTAAATACTGTTTGTAAATGCTGTTTGTAAATGATTGTTTTATGTCAAGAATGCTGGGGGGAGCATTTTGACCGTCTTGTGATTAAAGTCGTGATGGTAAAGTTACAACTGCTGACGGGGAGTCAATGAAGGACGTCTCGCGTAGCAAGGTCGGCCGAGGTCTTGACCAGCCTCGGTGCGATTAAAATGGTGAGCTTCCGGTACGGTGGATGAGGGGCCAAGGAAGCGGCCTATGCGTGAAGCGCTAGGTTACCTGCGAAGGATCCTAGAGGGTGCTGACCATACGGTGCTCGGGCTCTGGGTCGCCTAGGATACCCACACGTGCGTCGAGGAAGATATTGGAACAGAGTTGGAGTTGTTTTCTGAAATCGAGCATGGATCTGGTTGATTGACCTTGCTGGTCTTCAATGGATGAGTCCATGG
The DNA here is from genome assembly GCF_041138505.1 of Cibotium barometz. Classification (NCBI taxonomy): domain Eukaryota; kingdom Viridiplantae; phylum Streptophyta; class Polypodiopsida; order Cyatheales; family Cibotiaceae; genus Cibotium; species Cibotium barometz. The sequence continues at coordinate 20,695,952 of NC_141061.1, forward strand.
CTCCTTATATGGATCTGTTGGTTGATCTTGCTGATCTTCAACGAGAGTCCATCTTGTTAAGTGATTATATTGCCAAGTATTATGGGCTAGGAACTATCGAAACGGCTCCTGAGCGTTCTAGTTGCCAATGATGCCATAGATACTCGGATGAAGGAATGATGGGAAATTAAGAATCAATTGGATAAATTGGAAGATGGTGATCAATGATACTATGGTTTTATTAAAGGATTGTTTTAAACTGGTTGAATCTGGTTGAAAAAGGCAATTTCATATTGGGTGTGTGAGTGGTGTGACTAGTTTTATTTTGCATGAACATCCGGCTAGGGGGCCTTGGAACTCTTTTCCTTGGTACCCGGGACAAAACCTAACCAAATTTTTAATTGGATCCCATCACTACAGTGGTTGGGCGGTTGGCTAACCCATGGGATCGGATGGGGTTAGGCTGGACTGATGGATCCGTAAATCGAGACTCAAACTTTTGTTTTTACGATAGAAAAAAAAATAAAACCCGGACAGAAACTGTTCTATGGATAGGAATCAACGGCTGTGCCTCTTGAATGGGAAAAAAAGCGTGATCCCAATGATCCAAGTGCAAGTTTCTTCCTTGAACTGATTAAGTATCTTATAGATGTAATCGGATCATCTCGATCAGAAATGATCTTGACTACGTTAGAGTAAAAAGTTATCCTGGTGGAATCGCCCGTGCTTTCCGGTAGAGGAAGTTTCTCCGGGTTCGGTTTTGGAACAACCGACGGATTAGTCTCTTATCCGGATATCCGTGGGCGAGGCCCCGAGTGTGGGACCCCTGTCCCGCGCGAGAAGCGCTACTTCCGCTGCCAGTATCCTGAATCCGTTGATCGGTGGGAACAGGGATCTTACAGTGGCTCTGATACCAACTGTATAGTAGAGTGGAGTAGGTGGAGTAGAGTAACAAGCATAAGACACTATATATTTTGGCTTAGGTGGAGTAGAGTAACAAGCATAAGATACTATATATTTTGGCTTAGGTGGAGTAGAGTAACAAAGCATAAGACACTATATTTTTTTTCAACAAGGGGAGGCTTCTATTTATAGGAAAAATTGAGCTCCTAACCAAACAAACTGATTCTAGAATTTTCCAAGTCAGTTTGGTTGAATTTGGACTAGATTTGGACCTAGTTTGGTTACTTTTGATTCGGTTTGGTTCCATTTTGATTTGGTTTGGTTCAAGAGAGATGAGAGATAAAAATATCACATTATTTTTGAGTTTAAAACTCATTCAAGCATGTGAAATATGCACCTCCTTTAAAGAATTCCCCTTCCTTACATATGTGTCAAAATTTTATTGCTCATAGTTTTTTACTAATAAACCTTGTATATTTTCAACTCTTCATCTTATGTGAAATATGCACCTCCTTTAAAGAACTCCTCTTCCTTACATATGTGTCATAGTTTTTTTTACTAATAAACCTTGTACATTTTCAACTCTTCATCTTATGTGAAATATGCACCTCCTTTAAATAACTCCCCTTCCTTACATATGTGTTTATTTACTAATAAACCTTGTACATTTTCAACTCTTCATCTTATGTGAAATATGCACCTCCTTTAAAGAACTCCCCTTCCTTACATATGTGTTTATTTACTAATAAACCTTGTACATTTTCAACTCTTCATCTTATGTGAGCATTTACTCATTTTTGGATACCCAAAATATCTCATATTTTTAATATTGCTCATAGTTTTTTTACTAATAAACCTTGTATATTTTCAACTCTTCATCTTATGTGAGCATTTACTCATTTTTGGGTATCTTCTTTTACAAATTGGATTTATCTCCTCCCTACACATGGATTGATGCTATTGGCCCATAGGAACCTTAATTGGACCATAATCTAAAAATTTCTGAAAATCTAGACCCTTAGACTAAGGTCCTTTATACTTATTTCCAATTAATTCCAATTGCACATTGGAAAATTCTTTTTTGAATTTTCTGTTTCAGGGGAACTTATTTTAATAAGATGAGTTATTTTTCTATCCAAAAATATTCATAATCTGAATATTCTCTCTCTAGCATATTTTTCTCTCTCTAGGCTAAAACAGTTAGGACAAGGCCTTTATATTTCTGAAGAGGGATTGATTACAGGGGAAGATACTAGACATCAAAAAGGGGTTGGGGGAGGAATCTACATTCTACCCCACTTAAAAAAACGCGAGATGTCCTCATCTCGCAACTTGGAATAATTTCGCAAGATGCACGAATATGAGACTTAGAGAAAAATTTTAATCACGATTAACCACCAAGAAAAGTCTTAAAGAGAGCAAGATTCAAAATAAGAACAAGATTTAAACTTTATTCATTCTCGGAACTTATACAGTAAAGATAGAGAAACTCTTTACACTTCCATAAGCCCGTCCATCATATGGTCACAAAAGCAGTCTTCACAAGCTGCACAAGTATAGGGTAACTCATCTATGGGAATGATTCTGCTGGTTATTGCCGCACCTATCTCAGTGGTATGAGGTGATCTAACAAAAGGACCTCTGAGAGGCAAGCCAAAAACGGGGTAAAGGCATATCTTCTCATGAGGAAGAAAACATGCCAGTAAGAAGACCCGCTCAGAAAACCCAAGATGCCTTGATCTCATGACACAGTAGTATCGGGGACCCAAACCCAAAGCTTCAATAACCATGGCCAAGCGGACATTGTTACGAAAGTGCTGCTGACCCCAGGGTGTTACCCTAGTTATGTTTTGATAGGTCCGCCATTTGGTCTGCGCTACAGAAGTTCCTAGGTGAGGAAAAAGTGAGCGCTCATACTGTTCTATAAAGTCTTTCTTCACAGACTCTCTTGCGTCTTGAAGGTGAGAAATTATCATGGATAAAACTAGTTCTTGTTGCCAGCCATGAAGGAGATTAAGAAAGAAAGGAGATTGATGGGAGTAAGATTACTGTGAGCGATAAGTAAAAGTTACGACTTTTATAAAGGAAGGAGCTAGCGTAACCTAGAAGCCAACGGTAACTTGCCACTAAAGTTTTACCGTCTTTCCATGATTTGTGTTTGACACATTTTTCTATAGAAGGCATTAAGAATTTTGAGATGAGGGAATAAAAGAAACTTGTAGGCTAAGTCACCTACTTTCATTGAATTCAGATATAAGGGTCACAATATCTGGGGGATAACTTCTTATACTCCCCAAGAGATAAAGAACTCCTTTTGGGCCGTACTCGGATGAAAACCAAAACCTTGGTATCCAAAACACCGATTCTCACTTCTGAACTCATTGTTCTAAATCTTCAAAACAGGTGGGACTCGTGAGAAGTATTCTAGGGAAAGGGTCTTCCTTTTTTAAACAGAAACTTTCTTTTATTTTAGAGAGGGAATAATTATAAGATCAGAAAGAGAGATTCTTACTCCTGTATACCTCGAAGGTTGGGGAGGAATCTTACAATTTTGTAAGCTTCTCCTATACTGTGTTTCTGTGGGCTTCTTTCGTACTTCATTGCAACTACCAAATAGAGAAAATGTGAACACCCCACCACGTAATTGATATTCGATCATTATGAATCTTTGCGAGTATAATGTAATTACTCATGTAAAACTTCCTTCAAAGTTTTGTGACCATCGAGATATAGAGGTACGGTATAAGGATACCAATGCACAAGTTTTTGACTCCAATGCATCATCCATGGTCGAAAATGAGGAAATGTGCATGTCCCACCATCCAATGATGTGTGATCCTTATGGAAATCTGCAAGTATAAAGGAATTACTTTTGAAATTTTTCTAGGAAGTTTCATGACCATTGGCAACACAAGCCTATGGTACAAGCATGACGATGCACAATTTTGGTAATAAGGAAGGGAGGGTGTGTGAGGGGTCGAATGTGAAAGGACTAGTGGAAGTTGGTGAAGGGAAGGAAGGGGTTATTGCTTTTGAGTGTTGAAGGGATTTCCAAGGATTCCAACACTCCTCTTTCGTATGTGGATCTGACTCCTCACAAGATCTTGAGTGGGTTTTCTGCATCTTTGATGATGAGGCTCGTGCGATGCTTAGGTAAGAGATTGCTTGGAGGTCTAGGAAAGTTGCAAAGAAGGTTTTGGCAGGTTGTGGAAGAAACTGTGGGAGAGGAGAGCACACACAAAGGGATAAGGAGACACCAGAAGTGGCGGAGCAAAAGCTACTCCAGCTTATTCCTCTATCATATATATATGAGTATACATGGGCAATGTACAAGTGGGCGGGCACACTGCCCTTTACCCCAACAACCTCCCACTTAAAGGCACTGTGCCTTTAAGTGAGTATAGTACACATATAATACAATCAGCCATAGGCTGAAAAACAAGATGACCAAACCGTCATTTATGCCCATCGGCACTTTACAATGTGCAAAGTGCATAGAGGATAAGCTACTAGCAGACATCAGGTCTGCAGGATAGAAAATGACAAGCTGTAGATGCCTGTCAACCAACATCTCATGCCAGATCTCACTAGGAGAGTGAACTCTCACCATCACGTGCTCCTGTGCTAAGTCCATAGCACCCGAACTGTCACTGTGCAAAGAAAACGTCTCTGTACCACCTGTGACCATAAGCACATGCCCTACAATAGACCTCTACTGGTCTACCCAACCTGCATCACCTGCATGCTGCTCTTGGAAGCATAAGGACCTGATGTCCACAATCGCTTCCCTACTGCCAAAATATGCCATAATCAAGCTACCAACTCCCACTGCAATGGAAGCAAGAACCGGAAGTGTAGCCCCAATGGCAAACATGTGAAACCAAGTCTCAACCTAGTCATGGATGCATGAAGTACTATGGCTTCCATATCAACCATAACTTGCTGCTCAACTAATCTATGATCGTCAAACCTGCTGTGTTTCAAGTACAGAGCCAATACAGGCAATGGAGTACTTGATAACTTCCCCCTCTCCATACTGAAATAACCAAGTATTTGAAGACAAACATCATCAAGACCATGCAGCTCCCATTGCAAAGCATCCCTGTCCATAAAGGACCATATGGCAAGTAGCCTCAAAAGGATAGCAACCTCTTGAATACTAAGACCATAACCTGTCTCACTGCGCATCACATCCCGAGCTCTCATAACGGTATCAAACCTATGAAGCCAAGCTCGAGGGGATTGCTTCTAGTCATGGAGGCACTTACAAAGCAAACATATCAATGATTCCTGCCCATGCGCAATATGACCTGAGTCAATAACTATAGAAACCACATCTGTCTTGGCATAACCAGCCAATGGATCATACCGGGCATCATTAGCCAAGGTATCCTCCTCATCATGCATAGCCTCATCCTCATTTGCAAGAGGCACTACAAAGTAGTTATAATCATTTGTTTTTCGACGATCAAAAGATGCCTTGTATGGACAATCTTTTGGATCCACGAGCACAATGTAGTTCACAACCTGTGTATGCGGATTGTCCTTCATTCGTGACTTCAAATTCTCAATATGGAAAGGATGTATTTTTCACACCTCAAATGGCCGAAGGCCAGTCCTAGGATCAATAGGAGGTCTGATAACATGATCAATGCGAATAAGAAAGTCTATCGATCCACAAGGTTATCTCATTGTACCTTTGCTCGAAGAAGAAAGTCTATCGATCCACAAGGTTATCTCATTGTACCTTTGCTCGAACTCTATTTTGTTGTGTATCTGAGGTGCCATCTCCAATATCAGCAGCTCCCGGTACTTGCTGGAGCCTTTGATCCTAGTTTACTCCGTTTTTTCCCTTGTGCAATAGATGGAGTCTCCTCAACAACATCCTCATCAGACTCAAGAGGAAACACACTTGCAGCCAATAGAGGTTATTTTTTTGGGAGTGGTGCACTCAAACCATGCCCACTTGGAGGTGCACTCAATCCATGATGGCCTAAAAGAGAAGGTGCTCTCAATCCATGTGAACCTGTGAAAATTCTTAATCCTTTTATATTAGAGCCAAAATTTTCAGCTTCAATACGGGAAGATCCCTTTCCTTTGACTTTGAAGAACCTCTTGGTTTGATTGGTGATGTTGCGGTATCTTCTTCATAACCCTCCTCTGTATGCTCCTCAGAATCACTATTGGAAGTTGATACCTCCATCTGCTCGATAATTTTATCAACCTCCACAATTTGATTTGTCAAGTGATAAAAAAGATCCTGGACACACAAAACAAAATTGAATCTCTCATAGTATTCAAAAGAAATTACATAAACATAGAGAATTAGAAATTACTTATGGATAGTAACTAACCTTCCCTTCCTCTTTGATTTGTTTTGATTGTTCCGCTACAATGGGTGGAGTAACAGCTTTCAAAGAGAACTTCTCTTCCATAACAATAAAAATAATAGGTTTCTTATTGTTATCAATCCCAAGCATTTCAACACATTCCTCATTGGACTCACTTCTTGTGATATCTTTAATCTTTATTATTGGCTTAAAAACTGATCTTCCATTGGGAAGTGTCTTTGGAAGCGACAAAGTCATCTCTTTCGTATCAGTGTTAACTTTGATGGTCCATTTTGAATCAATGTTATTGTGTACTTCCACTATCTCCCATAATGTTTGAATTTGCAATGAACCTTCATCAAACGGAGCAGGAACATCATAGATCTGTTGAAGCTATTTCACCTCAAGACTTGGATCCTTGGCACTTTTCTTTGGTTCCTTGGTGCCTTTCTTTTCCACCCTTATCCTTTGGATCCTAGTGGAAGCATCCTCCGCGATGTGGGCTTTCCAAAGACATGGATTTCTTCGAAAGTTTGGTTGTTCGACATGATACCTACAAAATACATAAACAATGTCAAAATATTATGATATCATGGAGAGAATATCTCAAGTTGAAAAAAACAAAGCTAGTACAACAAGCTTGATGGTTTCTAAAAAGACTTTGTGCTTCTAACATCTACATTCTTCATGGAAAAAGATGTCGACATGCTTATTATTGGAACATAATTTTGGACTAGAGAATAAAAGACAAGGGTCTACACTAGCGAGAAGCAAACTAACACTCCCACTTGTCTAGATTCCATTGACGATACTTGATGGGGGCACCCCCAAAGAACCAAAGCCTCCAAATACCCTCTTGGTATTCTCTGGATGAGAGTCTATATATACCAGCAAGAAGCAAAATAACCTGTAAGATTCTCCCCCAGCCTTAGAGGTATACAGGAGTAAGAATCTCCCTTTCTGATCTTATAATTATTCTCTCTCTAAAATAAAAGAAAGATTCTGTTTAAAAAAGGAAGAACCTTTTTCATGAATACTTCTCAAGAGTCCCACCTGTTTTAAGATTCAGAACAATGAGTTCAGAAGGAGAATCGATGTTTTGGATATCAAGGTTTTGGTCTTCATTCGAGTACGGCCCAAAAGAAGTTCTTTATCTCTTGGGAAGAAGTTATCTCCCAGATATTGTGGACCAAAGAAAGTAGGTGATTTAGCTTACGAGCTTCTTTTATCTCCTCATCTCAAAGTTTGAATGCCTTCTATAGAAAAATGTGCCAAACCCAAATCATGGAAAGACGGTAAAACTTCAGTGGCAAGTTACCGTTGGCTTCTAAGTTACGCTAGCTCCTTCCTTTATATAAGTCGTAACTTTTACTTGTCGTTCACAGTAATCTTACTTCCATCGATCTCCTTTCTTTCTTAATCTCCTTCATGGCTTGGCAACAAGAATTAGTTTTATCCATGATGATTTCTCACCTTCAAGACGCAAGGGAGTCTGTGAAGAAAGATTTTATAGAGCAGTATGAGCGCTCACTTTTCCCTCACTTGGGAACTTCTGTAGCGCAGACAAAATGGCGGACCTATCAAGACATAACTAGGGTAACACCCTGGGGTCAGCAGCACTTTCGTAACAATGTCCGCTTGGCCATGGTTATTGAAGCTTTGGGTTTGGGTCCCCGATACTACTGCGTCATGAGATCAAGACATCCTGGGTTTTCTGAGCGGGTCTTCTTACTGGCGTGTTTTCTTCCTCATGAGAAGATATGCCTTTACCCCGTTTTTGGCTTGCCTCTCAGAGGTCCTTTTGTTAGAACACCTCATACCACTGAGATAGGCGCAGCAATAACCCACAGAATCATTCCCATAGATGAGTTACCTTATACTTGTGCAGCTTGTGAGGACTGCTTTTGTGACCATATGATGGACGGGCTTATGGAAGTGTAAAGAGTTCCTCTATCTTTACTGTATAAGTTCCGAGAATGAATAAAGTTTAAATCTTGTTCGTATTTTGAATCTTGCTCTCTTTAAGACTTATCTTGGTGGTTAATCTTGATTAAAATTTTTCTCTAAGTCTCATATTCGTGAATCTTGCGAAATTATCACAAGTTGCGAGATGAGGACATCTCGCGTTTTTTAAGTGGGGTAGAATGTAAGATTCCTCCCCCAAACCCCTTTTTGATGTCTAGGATAATCAATCCCTCTTCAGAAATATAAAAGACTTGTTTCTAACTGTTTTAACTTAGAGAGAGAAAATATTCTAGAGAGAGAATATTCAGATTTTTAATATTTTTGGATAGAAAATTATCTCATCTTATTAAAATAAGTTTCCCTGAAACAGAAATTCAAAAAGAACTTTCCAATGTGCAATTGGAATTAATTGGAAATGTGTATAAAGGACCTTAGTCTAAGAGTCTAGATTTTCAGAAATTTTTGGATTATGGTCCAATTAAGGTTCCTATGGACCAATAGCATCAATCCATGTGTAGGGAGGAGATAAATCCAATTTGAAAAAGAAGATACCCAAAAATGAGTAAATACTCACATAAGATGAAGAGTTGAAAATGTACAAGGTTTATTAGTAAAAAATTATGAGCAATATTAAAAGTATGACATATGTAAGGAAGAGGAGTTCTTTAAAGGAGGTGCATATTTCACATAAGATGAAGAGTTGAAAATGTACAAGGTTTATTAGTAAAAAATTATGAGCAATATTAAAAGTATGACATATGTAAGGAAGAGGAGTTCTTTAAAGGAGGTGCATATTTCACATAAGATGAAGAGTTGAAAATGTACAAGGTTTATTAGTAAAAAATTATGAGCAATATTAAAAGTATGACATATGTAAGGAAGGGGAGTTCTTTAAAGGAGGTGCATATTTCACATAAGATGAAGAGTTGAAAATGTACAAGGTTTATTAGTAAAAAACTATGAGCAATATTAAAAATATGACATATGTAAGGAAGGGGAGTTCTTTAAAGGAGGTGCATATTTCACATGCTTGAATGAGTTTTAAACTCATAAAAATTGAGATATTTCATCTCTCCTCTCTCCTCATTCAAGTCTAGTTCCAAAAAGTTAGCTTAACTGACCTAAAAATGGTCAAATATTGACCAAACTGATTTAGAAAATTCTAGAATCAGTTTGTTTGGTTAGGAGCTCAATTTTTCCTATAAATAGAAGCCTCACCCTTGTTGAAAAATATATAGTGTTTATGCATCGTTACTCTACTCCACCTAAGCCAAGAACTGTGAATTCATTTAATAATTCACTAGTTTTTGGAGCTTCCCTCTTTCTTCAATCCCCATTAGTGGCTCCATCAACATACTTAACCAATTGATTGGTTGGGGGCCTCTACCGTGAACAAAGAATCAAGCAAGTTGTAAGGTAATTAGTGAATATTCATCTTTCTATAATTTCTCAATGTTTCTCTCTTCTCAACCCCTCTCAAGCTTGAGAAGTTTAATTGGTATGGTTTTTTTTAAATGCTATTGAAGTTTGAATAGTAGTGAAGAGTTACATAATTTAATAAATGCTATTGAAGTTAATTTTCATTTATGTTTAAATTCTAATGATTCTTATGTAAATTCTCTCTCTCATTCAAGAAATGGTCATACTCATGACCCATTCTCAATCCAAATCAAGCTTTTCATAAAGCTTTTCCTTAACCCAAGATTAAGCTATGCTTGAGGTCAAATTAATGGCTTTTTCTTATGCTTTTAGTTTATGTATATTGATGATTCAATCCATTATGGATTAAGGATCCAATTAGAGAATCATTTTAATTATTTCCTTAATGATAAGCTTTATCCCTTAGAAAAATTGAGATTTATCAGTCATAGCAGCGGAGCTATGGCAAAATTTTTATAAAAATTATGCATAAAAAATTTTCATTCAAAGCATAAAAAGAGGACTTCCTACCATATTCTAGGAATCATCATCCTAGATTAATTGAAAGAATTTCATTATAATCATGGAGAAATTGAATTTTAATATTATGCATAAAGGATAAATTTTTATATCAAAAGTGTTATTTTTACCATTTTTATTTTCATGCATAGAAGTATGCATAATGGATAAATTTTTATATCAAAAGTGGTACTTTTATCATTTTTACTTTCATGCATAGAAGTATGCATAAAGGATAAATTTTTATATCAAAAGTGTTATTTTTACCATTTTTATTTTCATGCATAGAAGTATGCATAATGGATAAATTTTTATATCAAAAGTGTTACTTTTATCATTTTTATTTCATACATAAAAGTATGCATAAAAGAAAATTTTTATATCAAAAGTGTTACTTTTATCATTTTTAATTTTCATGCATAGAAGTATGCATAAAGGAAATTTTTTATATCAAAAGTGTTACTTTTATCATTTTTAATTTTCATGCATAGAAGTATGCATAAAGGAAAAATTTTTATATCAAAAGTGTTACTTTTATCATATTGGATTTCATGCATATAGGTATGCATAAAAGATATTCTTTTTATACTAAAAGTATGATTTTCCTCATAAATGGATTTTATGCTTAACTTAGATGCATAAGAGAAATTCTTTTATTCTAAAAGTATAATTCCCTACCAAATTGAAATCATGCATAAGAAGATGCATAAAAGATTGATTTTAATTTCGAAAGTGTTAGCCCCCTTAAATGGAATTTATGTATAAATAAATGTGTAGAGAAATCTTATATCAAATAAAAGAATTCTCTTTAAAAAAAAAAAAGATATGAAATGTGATAAGATGTGATAAGAGGTGTATGAGATGTGATAAGAATTGATAAGATGCGTATGGAAAGTGATAGGATGTGATAAGAGGTGTGATAAGAGGTGATAAGATGCTTATGAAATAAGTTAGGATGTGATAAGATGAATTAAGATGTGTATGGGGGGATGAGGTAAGAAGTGTATGTGATAGGATAAGATGTATATGGGTTGTGATAGGGCGAGAATGGATGTGATGTAAAAGATTAGATGTGAAGGTATATGGGGTTATATAAATGGGAATGTGAAAATGGATGTATGTATGTGGATGTGTGGATATGGAGATGGGAGTGTGGATGTATGAACATGAAAATGGATATATGCATGAAGATGTATATGCATAGATGTAAATGTGGATGTAGATGTGGATGTATAGATGTGAATAGATGTGGATGTATAGATGTGAATGGAAATGTGGATGTGGATGTATGTGAATGTGGATGTAGATGTGGATGTATAGATGTGAATGTGGAATGTGGATGTGGATGTATGTATGTATGTGGATGTAGATATGGATGTATAGATGTGAATGGGAATGGGGATGTGGATGTATGTGAATGTGAATGTAGATGTGGATGTATGTGAATGTGAATGTAGATGTGAATGTGGAATGTGGATGCATAGATGTGAATGGAAATGTGGATGTGGATGTATGTGAATGTGGATGTAGATGTGGATGTATAGATGTGAATGTGGAATGTGGATGTGGATGTATGTATGTATGTGGATGTAGATGTGGATGTATAGATGTGAATGGGAATGGGGATGTGGATGTATGTGAATGTGAATGTAGATGTGGATGTATGTGAATGTGAATGTAGATGTGAATGTGGAATGTGGATGTATAGATGTGAATGGAAATGTGGATGTGGATGTATGTGAATGTGGATGTAGATGTGGATGTATAGATGTGAATGTGGAATGTGGATGTGGATGTATGTATGTATGTGGATGTAGATGTGGATGTATAGATGTGAATGGGAATGGGGATGTGGATGTATGTGAATGTGAATGTAGATGTGGATGTATGTGAATGTGAATGTAGATGTGAATGTGGAATGTGGATGTATAGATGTGGATGTATGGGAATGTGGATGTGGATGTATGTGAATGTGAATGTAGATGTGGATGTATAGATGTGAATGTGGAATGTGGATGTGGATGTATGTATGTATGTGGATGTAGATGTGGATGTATGGATGTGTATGTATGAATGTGGATATGGGATGTGGATGTATAAATGAGGATGTGAAAATGGAGGTAAGCATGTAGATGTGGATGTATGGATGTGAATGTGGATGTGGATGTGGATGTGGATATGGATGTGTATGTATGAATGTGGATATGGGATGTGGATGTATAAATGAGGATGTGAAAATGGAGATAAGCATGTAGATGTGGATGTATGGATGTGAATGTGGATGTGGATGTGGATGTATGGATGTGGATATGGATGTGAATATATGATATGTGATGTGAAGGAATCTGAAGTGAAGAGATGGAAAAGGAGGTGATTGGATGAGTACACATATACATGGAATGTGGAATAAGTAATGTGGATTAATGAGGGATAATGTGGAAAAATGAGAGTTAATATAGAAACTGTATTTGTAAACTGTTTGTAAATGCTGTTTGTAAATGGCTGTTTTATGTCAAGAATGCTGGGGAAGCATTTTGACGGTCTTGTGATTAAGGTCGTGGAGACCTAACTGATAAAGTTGCAACTGCTGACGGAGAGTCAATGGAGGACGTCTCGCGTAGCAAGGTCGACCGAGGTCTTGACCAGCCTCGGTTCGATTAAAATGGTGAGCTTCCGGTACGGTGGATGAGGGACCAAGGAAGCGGCCTATGAGTGAAGCGCTAGGTCACCTGCGAAGGATCCTAGAGGGTGCTGACCATACGGTGCTCGGGCTCTGGGTCGCCTAGGATACCCACGCGTGCGTCGAGGAAGATATTGGAACAAGGAGTAAGAGTTGTTTTGTGAAACCGGGCATGGATCTGGTTGACTGACCTTGCTGGTCCTCAACGGATGAGTCCATGGCTCTTTTTGTAAGATTCCTCCCCCAACCCCTTTTTGATGTCTAGTATATTCCCCTGTAATCAATTCCTTTTCTGAAATATAAGAGATCTTGTTTGTGGCTGTTTTAACCTAGAGAGAGAAAATATGCTAGAGAGAGAATATTCAGATTATGAATATTTTTGGATAGAAAATTAACTCATCTTATTAAAATAAGTTCCCCTGAAATAGAAATTCAAAAAGAATTTTCCAATGTGCAATTGGAATTAAATGGAAATAAGTATAAAGAACCTTAGTCTAAGGGTCTAGATTTTCAGAAATTTTTAGATTATGGTCCAATTAAGGTTCCTATGGGCCAATAGCATCAATCCATGTGTAGGGAGGAGATAAATCCAATTTGTAAAAGAAGATACCCAAAAATGAGTAAATGCTCACATAAGATGAAGAGTTGAAAATGTACAAGATTTATTAGTAAAAAAAACTATGAGCAATATTAAAAAATATGAGAAATTTTGGGTGTCCAAAAATGAGTAAATGCTCACATAAGATGAAGAGTTGAAAATGTACAAGGTTTATTAGTAAATAAACACATATGTAAGGAAGAGGAGTTCTTTAAAGGAGGTGCATATTTCACATAAGATGAAGAGTTGAAAATGTACAAGGTTTATTAGTAAAAAACTATGAGCAATAAAATTTTGACACATATGTAAGGAAGGGGAATTCTTTAAAGGAGGTGCATATTTCACATGCTTGAATGAGTTTTAAACTCAAAAATAATGTGATATTTTTATCTCTCATCTCTCTTGAACCAAACCAAATCAAAATGGAACCAAACCGAATCAAAAAGTAGCCAAACTAGATCCAAATCTAGTCCAAATTCAACCAAACTGACTTGAAAAATTCTAGAATCAGTTTGTTTGGTTAGGAGCTCAAATTTTCCTATAAATAGAAGCCTCCCCTTGTTGAAAACAATATAGTGTCTTATGCTTTGTTACTCTACTCCACCTAAGCCAAATTAGATAGTGTCTTATGCTTTGTCACTCTACTCCACCTAAGCCAAATTAGATAGTGTCTTATGCTTTGTCACTCTACTCCACCTAAGCCAAATTAGATAGAGTCTTATGCTTTGTTACTCTACTCCACCTAAGCCAAATTAGATAGTGTCTTATGCTTTGTCACTCTACTCCACCTAAGCCAAATTAGATAGTGTCTTATGCTTTGTTACTCTACTCCACCTAAGCCAAGAGTTGTGAATTCTTTAATAATTCACTAGTTTTTGATACTTCTCTCTTTCTTCAATCCCCATTGGTGGCTCCATCAACATACTAAACCAATTGATTGGTTGGGGGCCTCTACCGTGAATAAAGAATCAAGCAAATTATAAGGTAAGTATATTGAATTTTGATCTTTCTATAATTTCTCAATGATTCTCTCTTCTCAACCCCTCTCAAGCTTGAGAAGTTTAATTGGTATGGTTTTTTAAATGCTATTGAAGTTAATTGGTGAATAGTAGTGAAGAGTTACATAATTTAATAAATGCTATAGAAGTTAATTTCCATTTATGTTTAAATTCTAATGGTTTTTATGTAATTTCTCTCTCTCACTCAAGAAATGGTCATACTCATGAACCATTCTCAATCCAAATGAAGCTTTTCATAAAGCCTTTCCTTAATCCAAGATTAAGCTATGCTTGAGGCCAAATTAATGGCTTTTTGCTATGCTTTTAATTTATGCACATTGATGATTCAATCCATTATGGATTGATGACCCAATTAGAGACCATTCTAATTGTTTTCTTAATGATCCAATTAGAGACCATTATGGATTGATGATCCAATTGGAGACCATTCTAATTATTTCTTTAATAATGAGCTTTATCCCTTAGAAAAAAATTGAGATTTATCAGTCATAGTAGCGGAGCTATGGCAAAATTTTTATAGAAATTACGCATAAAATAAATTCATTCAAAGTATAAAAAGAGGAATTCCTACCATATTCTAGGAACTATCATCCTAGATTAATTAAAAGAATTTTATTATGCATGGAGATGTGGATGTTTGCATGTAGATGTAGATGTATAGATGTAGATGTGGATGTGGAGGTGGATAGATGCATGTAGATGTAGATGTATAGATGTAGATGTGGATGTGGAGGTAGATGGATGCATGTAGATGTAGATGTATAGATGTAGATGTGAATGGAGATGTGGATGTATGCATGTAGATGTAGATGTATAGATGTGGATGTGGATGTATACATGTAGATGTAGATGTATAGATACGGATGTGGATGTGGAGGTGGATGTATACATGTAGATGTAGATGTATAGATGTAGATGTGGATGTGGAGGTAGATGGATGCATGTAGATGTAGATGTATAGATATAGATGGGAATGGAGATATGGATGTATGCATGTAGATGTAGATGTATAGATGTAGATGTGGATGTGGAGGTGGATGGATGCATGTAGATGTAGATGTATAGATGTAGATGTGAATGGAGATGTGGATGTATGCATGTAGATGTAGATGTATGGAGGTGAATGTGAATGTGGATGTGGATGTATGCATAGAGATGTAGATGTATGCATGTAGATGTGAATATACGCATATAGATGTGGATGTATGGATGTGAATATACGATATGCGATGTGAGGGAATCTGAAGTGATGAGATAGAAATGATGTGATGGGATGAGTATACATATAAATGGAATATGGAATAAGTAATGTAGATTGATGAAGGATAATGTGGAAAAATGAAAGTTAAAATAGAAATTGTATTGTAAACTGTTTGTAAATACTGTTTGTAAATGCTGTTTGTAAATGATTGTTTTATGTCAAGAATGCTGGGGGGAGCATTTTGACCGTCTTGTGATTAAAGTCGTGATGGTAAAGTTGCAACTGCTGACGGGGAGTCAATGAAGGACGTCTCGCGTAGCAAGGTCGGCCGAGGTCTTGACCAGCCTCGGTGCGATTAAAATGGTGAGCTTCCAGTACGGTGGATGAGGGGCCAAGGAAGCGGCCTATGCGTGAAGCGCTAGGTTACCTGCGAAGGATCCTAGAGGGTGCTGACCATACGGTGCTCGGGCTCTGGGTTGCCTAGGATACCCACGCGTGCGTCGAGGAAGATATTGGAACAGAGTTGGAGTTGTTTTCTGAAATCGAGCATGGATCTGGTTGATTGACCTTGCTGGTCTTCAATGGATGAGTCCATGGCTCCTTATATGGATCTGTTGGTTGATCTTGCTGATCTTCAACGAGAGTCCATCTTGTTAAGTGATTATATTGCCAAGTATTATGGGCTAGGAACTATCGAAACGGCTCCTGAGCGTTCTAGTTGCCAATGATGCCATAGATACTCTGATGAAGGAATGATGGGAAATTAAGAATCAATTGGATAAATTGGAAGATGGTGATCAATGATACTATGGTTTTATTAAAGGATTGTTTTAAACTGGTTGAATCTGGTTGAAAAAAGGCAATTTCATATTGGGTGTGTGAGTGGTGTGACTAGTTTTATTTTGCATGAACATCCGGCTAGGGGGCCTTGGAACTCTTTTCCTTGGTACCCGGGACAAAACCTAACCAAATTTTTAATTGGATCCCATCACTACAGTGGTTGGGCGGTTGGCTAACCCATGGGATTGGATGGGGTTAGGCTGGACTGATGGATCCGTAAATCGAGACTCAAACTTTTGTTTTTACGATAGAAAAAAAAAATCCCGGACAGTAACTGTTCTATGGATAGGAATCAACGGCTGTGCCTCTTGAATGGGGAAAAAAGCGTTGATCCCAATGATCCAAGTGCAAGTTTCTTCCTTGAACTGACTAAGTATCTTATAGATGTAATTGGATCATCTCGATCAGAAATGATCTTGGCTACGTTAGAGTAAAAGTTATCCTGGTGGAATCGCCCGTGCTTTCCGGTAAAGGAAGTTTTCCGGGTTCGGTTTTGGAACAATCGATGGATTAGTCTCTTATCCGGATATCCGTGGGTGAGGCCCCGAATGTGGGACCCCTGTCCCGCGCGAGAAGTGCTACTTCCGCTGCTAGTATCCCGAATCTGTTGCTCGGTGGGAATAGGGATCTTACAGTTGGTATCAGAGCATTTGGTTAATAAAGATCAACTGAGAAGACAAATATATCAAAAATTTATCAAGAAACACAAAAAGGTTATAATTGTGTGAGATAATTCATACAATTTGATATTCAAATTGAAACTCGTAATTTGGTAGTTGGGTCTTCAGATGGAAGTACCGCAATTATAGAGAATCCTTGACTTGCTTGAGGCCTAGACATGATAGTAGTTACCTTATAATCCCAAGGGCCGTGACTACCCGTATATACCGAGAGTATACTGCAGCTCTTTACTGACAGTATATACGAGTAAATCTAAGACTTGAAATTATAAGCGTTAATGCTATCTAGATGATGATTTCGAATGTGATTGATATGATTTTTAATTCTGTTTGAGAATGGATGAATTGATTTGGATTCTGATTGAAAATGCTGATTGAAAATGCTGATTGAAAAAAAAATGTTGATTTTTAAAAATTAGTTGAAATATAATGAAACCACAATGAGGGGGAATGGGACGAGTCCCTGTGATGATATTCATAACTAGAATGATGATAACGAATTCAGCAAATCACTATGAGACTAGTGGGTTGTGTTGTCAGATTGCTACTGTTAATACTTGACCGGTAGATCAAGTTAAGGGATGTCAAATTGAGAACTTGCTTGACTGAAATTTCCGTGGAGGAATGTTCCGAAGGAAACTTTTCGGTCTAATGGACCATTATCATGTTAAAGATATGAATGACATGATCTGAATGAATAGTTATTTAATGATGAGTTCTATATAAGGGATATTTATCCCAGTGTTCTGTTGGGTTGACCAGAATATAAGGAACCCCAGAATAAAATTGGATCTTAAGAAAAAGAGCTGTCCTCTACCTTGTGAGATGAGGACATCTCGCACTTTTTAAGTGGGGTAGAATGTAAGATTCCTCCCCAACATTCGAAGCATACAGGGGTAAGAATCTTCCTTTCTGATCTTATAATTATTCCCTCTCTAAAATAAAAGAAAGTTTCTGTTTAAAAAAGGAAGACCCTTTCCCTAGAATACTTCTCAGGAGTCCCACCTGTTTTAAGGCTTTAGAACAATGAGTCCAGAAGTGAGAATCGGTGTTTTGGATACCAAGGTTTTGGTTTTCATTCGAGTACGGCCCAAAAGAAGTTCTTTATCTCTTGGGGAGTATAAGAAGTTATCCCCCAGATATTGTGACCCTTATATTTGAATTCAATGAAAGTAGGTGACTTAGCCTACAAGTTTCTTTTATTCCCTCATCTCAAAATTCTTAATGCCTTCTATAGAAAAATGTGTCAAACTCAAATCATGGAAAGACGGTAAAACTTCAGTGGCAAGTTACCGTTGGCTTCTAGGTTACGCTAGCTCCTTCCTCCTTTATATAAGTCGTAACTTTTTCTTGTCGCTCACAGTAATCTTACTCCCATCAATCTCCTTTCTTTCTTAATCTCCTTCATGGCTTGGCAACAAGAATTAGTTTTATCCATAATGATTCCTCACCTTCAAGACGCAAGTGAGTCTGTGAAGAAGGATTTTATAGAACAGTATGAGCGCTCACTTTTTCCTCACCTAGGAACTTCTGTAGCGCAGACCAAATGGCGGACCTATCAAAACATAACTAGGATAACACCCTGGGGTCAGCAGCACTTTCGTAACAATGTCCGCTTGGCCATGGTTATTGAAGCTTTGGGTTTGGGTCCCCGATACTACTGCGTCATGAGATCAAGGCATCTTGGGTTTTCTGAGCGGGTCTTCTTACTGGCGTGTTTTCTTCCTCATGAGAAGATATGCCTTTATCCCGTTTTTGGCTTGCCTCTCAGAGGTCCTCATACCACTGAGATAGGTGCGGCAATAACCAGCAGAATCATTCCCATAGATGAGTTACCCTATACTTGTGCAGCTTGTGAGGACTGCTTTTGTGACCATATGATGGACGGGCTTATGGAAGTGTAAAGAGTTCTTCTATCTTTACTGTATAAGTTCCGAAATGAATAAAGTTTAAATCTTGTTCTTATTTTGAATCTTGCTCTCTTTAAGACTTTTCTTGGTGGTTAATCTTAATTAAAATTTTCCTCTAAGTCTCATATTCGTTCACCTTGCGAAATTATCCCAAGTTGCGAGATGAGGACATCTCGCGTTTTTTAAGTGGGGTAGAATGTAAGATTCCTCCCCCAACCCCTTTTTGATGTCTAGTATATTCCCCTGTAATCAATTCCTTTTCTGAAATATAAGAGATCTTGTTTGTGGCTGTTTTAACCTAGAGAGAGAAAATATGCTAGAGAGAGAATATTCAGATTATGAATATTTTTGGATAGAAAATTAACTCATCTTATTAAAATAAGTTCCCCTGAAATAGAAATTCAAAAAGAATTTTCCAATGTGCAATTGGAATTAAATGGAAATAAGTATAAAGAACCTTAGTCTAAGGGTCTAGATTTTCAGAAATTTTTAGATTATGGTCCAATTAAGGTTCCTATGGGCCAATAGCATCAATCCATGTGTAGGGAGGAGATAAATCCAATTTGTAAAAGAAGATACCCAAAAATGAGTAAATGCTCACATAAGATGAAGAGTTGAAAATGTACAAGATTTATTAGTAAAAAAAACTATGAGCAATATTAAAAAATATGAGAAATTTTGGGTGTCCAAAAATGAGTAAATGCTCACATAAGATGAAGAGTTGAAAATGTACAAGGTTTATTAGTAAATAAACACATATGTAAGGAAGAGGAGTTCTTTAAAGGAGGTGCATATTTCACATAAGATGAAGAGTTGAAAATGTACAAGGTTTATTAGTAAAAAACTATGAGCAATAAAATTTTGACACATATGTAAGGAAGGGGAATTCTTTAAAGGAGGTGCATATTTCACATGCTTGAATGAGTTTTAAACTCAAAAATAATGTGATATTTTTATCTCTCATCTCTCTTGAACCAAACCAAATCAAAATGGAACCAAACCGAATCAAAAAGTAGCCAAACTAGATCCAAATCTAGTCCAAATTCAACCAAACTGACTTGAAAAATTCTAGAATCAGTTTGTTTGGTTAGGAGCTCAAATTTTCCTATAAATAGAAGCCTCCCCTTGTTGAAAACAATATAGTGTCTTATGCTTTGTTACTCTACTCCACCTAAGCCAAATTAGATAGTGTCTTATGCTTTGTCACTCTACTCCACCTAAGCCAAATTAGATAGTGTCTTATGCTTTGTCACTCTACTCCACCTAAGCCAAATTAGATAGAGTCTTATGCTTTGTTACTCTACTCCACCTAAGCCAAATTAGATAGTGTCTTATGCTTTGTCACTCTACTCCACCTAAGCCAAATTAGATAGTGTCTTATGCTTTGTTACTCTACTCCACCTAAGCCAAGAGTTGTGAATTCTTTAATAATTCACTAGTTTTTGATACTTCTCTCTTTCTTCAATCCCCATTGGTGGCTCCATCAACATACTAAACCAATTGATTGGTTGGGGGCCTCTACCGTGAATAAAGAATCAAGCAAATTATAAGGTAAGTATATTGAATTTTGATCTTTCTATAATTTCTCAATGATTCTCTCTTCTCAACCCCTCTCAAGCTTGAGAAGTTTAATTGGTATGGTTTTTTAAATGCTATTGAAGTTAATTGGTGAATAGTAGTGAAGAGTTACATAATTTAATAAATGCTATAGAAGTTAATTTCCATTTATGTTTAAATTCTAATGGTTTTTATGTAATTTCTCTCTCTCACTCAAGAAATGGTCAT
Source organism: Cibotium barometz (assembly GCF_041138505.1). Taxonomy (NCBI): domain Eukaryota; kingdom Viridiplantae; phylum Streptophyta; class Polypodiopsida; order Cyatheales; family Cibotiaceae; genus Cibotium; species Cibotium barometz. Next base: position 20,716,780 of record NC_141061.1, read on the forward strand.
ACTCATGAACCATTCTCAATCCAAATGAAGCTTTTCATAAAGCCTTTCCTTAATCCAAGATTAAGCTATGCTTGAGGCCAAATTAATGGCTTTTTGCTATGCTTTTAATTTATGCACATTGATGATTCAATCCATTATGGATTGATGACCCAATTAGAGACCATTCTAATTGTTTTCTTAATGATCCAATTAGAGACCATTATGGATTGATGATCCAATTGGAGACCATTCTAATTATTTCTTTAATAATGAGCTTTATCCCTTAGAAAAAAATTGAGATTTATCAGTCATAGTAGCGGAGCTATGGCAAAATTTTTATAGAAATTACGCATAAAATAAATTCATTCAAAGTATAAAAAGAGGAATTCCTACCATATTCTAGGAACTATCATCCTAGATTAATTAAAAGAATTTTATTATGCATGGAGATGTGGATGTTTGCATGTAGATGTAGATGTATAGATGTAGATGTGGATGTGGAGGTGGATAGATGCATGTAGATGTAGATGTATAGATGTAGATGTGGATGTGGAGGTAGATGGATGCATGTAGATGTAGATGTATAGATGTAGATGTGAATGGAGATGTGGATGTATGCATGTAGATGTAGATGTATAGATGTGGATGTGGATGTATACATGTAGATGTAGATGTATAGATACGGATGTGGATGTGGAGGTGGATGTATACATGTAGATGTAGATGTATAGATGTAGATGTGGATGTGGAGGTAGATGGATGCATGTAGATGTAGATGTATAGATATAGATGGGAATGGAGATATGGATGTATGCATGTAGATGTAGATGTATAGATGTAGATGTGGATGTGGAGGTGGATGGATGCATGTAGATGTAGATGTATAGATGTAGATGTGAATGGAGATGTGGATGTATGCATGTAGATGTAGATGTATGGAGGTGAATGTGAATGTGGATGTGGATGTATGCATAGAGATGTAGATGTATGCATGTAGATGTGAATATACGCATATAGATGTGGATGTATGGATGTGAATATACGATATGCGATGTGAGGGAATCTGAAGTGATGAGATAGAAATGATGTGATGGGATGAGTATACATATAAATGGAATATGGAATAAGTAATGTAGATTGATGAAGGATAATGTGGAAAAATGAAAGTTAAAATAGAAATTGTATTGTAAACTGTTTGTAAATACTGTTTGTAAATGCTGTTTGTAAATGATTGTTTTATGTCAAGAATGCTGGGGGGAGCATTTTGACCGTCTTGTGATTAAAGTCGTGATGGTAAAGTTGCAACTGCTGACGGGGAGTCAATGAAGGACGTCTCGCGTAGCAAGGTCGGCCGAGGTCTTGACCAGCCTCGGTGCGATTAAAATGGTGAGCTTCCGGTACGGTGGATGAGGGGCCAAGGAAGCGGCCTATGCGTGAAGCGCTAGGTTACCTGCGAAGGATCCTAGAGGGTGCTGACCATACGGTGCTCGGGCTCTGGGTTGCCTAGGATACCCACGCGTGCGTCGAGGAAGATATTGGAACAGAGTTGGAGTTGTTTTCTGAAATCGAGCATGGATCTGGTTGATTGACCTTGCTGGTCTTCAATGGATGAGTCCATGGCTCCTTATATGGATCTGTTGGTTGATCTTGCTGATCTTCAACGAGAGTCCATCTTGTTAAGTGATTATATTGCCAAGTATTATGGGCTAGGAACTATCGAAACGGCTCCTGAGCGTTCTAGTTGCCAATGATGCCATAGATACTCTGATGAAGGAATGATGGGAAATTAAGAATCAATTGGATAAATTGGAAGATGGTGATCAATGATACTATGGTTTTATTAAAGGATTGTTTTAAACTGGTTGAATCTGGTTGAAAAAAGGCAATTTCATATTGGGTGTGTGAGTGGTGTGACTAGTTTTATTTTGCATGAACATCCGGCTAGGGGGCCTTGGAACTCTTTTCCTTGGTACCCGGGACAAAACCTAACCAAATTTTTAATTGGATCCCATCACTACAGTGGTTGGGCGGTTGGCTAACCCATGGGATTGGATGGGGTTAGGCTGGACTGATGGATCCGTAAATCGAGACTCAAACTTTTGTTTTTACGATAGAAAAAAAAAATCCCGGACAGTAACTGTTCTATGGATAGGAATCAACGGCTGTGCCTCTTGAATGGGGAAAAAAGCGTTGATCCCAATGATCCAAGTGCAAGTTTCTTCCTTGAACTGACTAAGTATCTTATAGATGTAATTGGATCATCTCGATCAGAAATGATCTTGGCTACGTTAGAGTAAAAGTTATCCTGGTGGAATCGCCCGTGCTTTCCGGTAAAGGAAGTTTTCCGGGTTCGGTTTTGGAACAATCGATGGATTAGTCTCTTATCCGGATATCCGTGGGTGAGGCCCCGAATGTGGGACCCCTGTCCCGCGCGAGAAGTGCTACTTCCGCTGCTAGTATCCCGAATCTGTTGCTCGGTGGGAATAGGGATCTTACACTTTTATATGGATCTGTTGGTTGATCTTGCTGATCTTCAACGAGAGTCCATCTTGATAAGTGATTATATTGCCGAGTATTATGGGCTAGGAACTATGGAAACGGCCTCTGTGTGGACAGGTGGTGAGCGTTCTAGTTGCCAATGATGCCATAGATACTCTGATGAAGGAATGATGGGAAATTATGAATCAACTGGATAAATTGGGAGATTGTGATCAGTGGTACTATGGTTTCATTAAAGGATTGTTTTAAAGTTAGCTGATGCTAAGAAAAAGGCAATTTTCATATTGGGTGTGTAAGTGGTGTGGCTAGTTTTATGTTTGCATGAAATTCCGGCTAGGGGGCCTTGGAACTCTTTTCCTTGGTACCCGGGACAAAACCTAACCAAATTCCAAATTGGATCCCATCACTACAGTGGTTGGGCGGTTGGCTAACCCATGGGATCGGATGGGGTTAGGCTGGACTGATGGATCCATAAATCGAGACTCAACTTTGTTTTTACGATAGATAAAGTAAATCCCGGATAGAAATTGTTCTATGGATAGGAATCAACGGCTGTGCCTCTTGATGGGGAAAAAAGCGTTGATCCCAATGATCCAAGTGCAAGTTTCTACCTTGAATTGACCAAGTACCGTTAAAGGTGCAGTCAGATCAGTTGATCCGTAATGATCTTGACTACGTTAGAGTAAAGAGTTATCCTGGTGGAATCGCCCATGCTTTCCGAGTAAAGGAAGTTTTTCCAGTTTCGGTTTTGGACAAACCGACGGATTAGTCTCTTGTCCGGATATCCGTGGGCGAGGCCCCGAGTGTGAGACCCCTACCCACGCATGATGTGCTACTTCCGCTGCTAGTACCCCGAATCCGTTGATCGGTGGGGAACAGGGATCTCACAGTTGGTATCAGAGCCGCTTTTGAAAGCTAATAAAGATAATTAAATTCTTATCTGAAATTGGTAATAAGAATTCAGAAACAGCATTTTCATAATGTATTTTCATCCCGTAAGCTTCTTTAATGAAGAAATTTTAATCAAAGAAATTGTTTTTATAGATGGAAGTTCCACATTTATCTAGTATTCCCGACCTCACCCAGTCTCAAGATATGATTGCATTTGCCTTCGAGCATCTCATCTCTTCCGCTTCAACTCAAACAAGCCGAGTAAGACTTGCACGCCATTTCAAGGATTTATATTTTCCTACCCCAGTGGAGAGAATACAACATAAGTGGGTTGCAGGGCAATATGTCCACGCTCATTGCAACCGCCGTACAATGCTGTGGCAGAATCTCTCATTGACTATGATCCTGTTAAAGCTGAAAATGGTGCGTGGTGTCATTCTATATCATTCGACACCTCGAAATTTCAGACTTTCATGTCAAATTTATAGACTCCTTAGTCGATTTATCCCTAAGGAGAAAATAATAATTTCCTTCGCAGTTAGAGAACTTATGTAACAGGGCATGACTATGGCCCAGTACCGTCGTCTTATACGTCTCTCGAAGAGATTTTGAATTTTGGAGCCGAACCACTCTATGTAATTATTGCAACTTGTATATAAATATACAAATGTTTTTTTTACGGACGATCGGATAAAGAAAAATCTATTTATCAGACTTAAGTCATAGATCTCCAATAAGATCAACTGAGGAGCAAATTATGTCAAAAGTTTATCAAGACGCACAAAAAGGTTGTAATTGTTTGATATAATTCATACAAATTGTTAATTCAAATTGAAATTCGTAAATTAGTAATTGGGTCTTCAATTGGAAGTACCACAATTGTATGGAACCCTGACTTGCTTGAGACCTAGACATGATGGTATTTACCTTATAGTTTCGAGTATCATGACTATCTGTATATACCGAGGGTATAACTGCAGCTCTTTACCGATAGTATATACGAGTAAATCTAAGACTTGAAATTATAAGCGTTAATGCTATCCAGATGATGATTTCGAATGTGGTTGATATGATTTTTAATTCTGTTTGAGAATTGATGAATTGAATTGGATTCTGATTGAAAAATGACGATTTTCGAAATTTAGTTGAAATGTAATAAGCTGAGTGAAACCACAATGAGGATGAATGGGACGAGTCCCAGTGATGATATTCATAACTGGAATGATGATAATGATTTCAGCAAATCACTATGAGATTAGTGGATTGTGCTGTCAGATTGCTACTGTTAACACTTGAGACGGTAGATTAAGTTAAGGGATGACAAATTGAGAACTTGCTTAACTAAAATTCCTGTGGAGAAATGTTCAGAAGGAAAATTTTCAGACTAATGGACCATTATCGTGTTAAAGATATGAATGATATGATCTGAATGAATTGTTATTTAATGATGAGTTCTATATAAGGGATAATTATCCCCGTATTCTGTTGGGTTGACCAGAATATAAGGAACCCCAGAATAAATTGGATCTTAAGAAAAAGAGTTGTCCTCTACCTTGCGAGATGAGGACATCTCGCACTTTTCAAGTGGGGTAGAATGTAAGATTCTCCCCCAGCCTTAGAGGTATACAGGAGTAAGAATCTCCCTTTCTGATCTTATAATTATTCTCTCTCTAAAATAAAAGAAAGATTCTGTTTAAAAAAGGAAGAACCTTTTTCATGAATACTTCTCAAGAGTCCCACCTGTTTTAAGATTCAGAACAATGAGTTCAGAAGGAGAATCGATGTTTTGGATATCAAGGTTTTGGTCTTCATTCGAGTACGGCCCAAAAGAAGTTCTTTATCTCTTGGGAAGAAGTTATCTCCCAGATATTGTGGACCAAAGAAAGTAGGTGATTTAGCTTACGAGCTTCTTTTATCTCCTCATCTCAAAGTTTGAATGCCTTCTATAGAAAAATGTGCCAAACCCAAATCATGGAAAGACGGTAAAACTTCAGTGGCAAGTTACCGTTGGCTTCTAAGTTACGCTAGCTCCTTCCTTTATATAAGTCGTAACTTTTACTTGTCGTTCACAGTAATCTTACTTCCATCGATCTCCTTTCTTTCTTAATCTCCTTCATGGCTTGGCAACAAGAATTAGTTTTATCCATGATGATTTCTCACCTTCAAGACGCAAGGGAGTCTGTGAAGAAAGATTTTATAGAGCAGTATGAGCGCTCACTTTTCCCTCACTTGGGAACTTCTGTAGCGCAGACAAAATGGCGGACCTATCAAGACATAACTAGGGTAACACCCTGGGGTCAGCAGCACTTTCGTAACAATGTCCGCTTGGCCATGGTTATTGAAGCTTTGGGTTTGGGTCCCCGATACTACTGCGTCATGAGATCAAGACATCCTGGGTTTTCTGAGCGGGTCTTCTTACTGGCGTGTTTTCTTCCTCATGAGAAGATATGCCTTTACCCCGTTTTTGGCTTGCCTCTCAGAGGTCCTTTTGTTAGAACACCTCATACCACTGAGATAGGCGCAGCAATAACCCACAGAATCATTCCCATAGATGAGTTACCTTATACTTGTGCAGCTTGTGAGGACTGCTTTTGTGACCATATGATGGACGGGCTTATGGAAGTGTAAAGAGTTCCTCTATCTTTACTGTATAAGTTCCGAGAATGAATAAAGTTTAAATCTTGTTCGTATTTTGAATCTTGCTCTCTTTAAGACTTATCTTGGTGGTTAATCTTGATTAAAATTTTTCTCTAAGTCTCATATTCGTGAATCTTGCGAAATTATCACAAGTTGCGAGATGAGGACATCTCGCGTTTTTTAAGTGGGGTAGAATGTAAGATTCCTCCCCCAAACCCCTTTTTGATGTCTAGGATAATCAATCCCTCTTCAGAAATATAAAAGACTTGTTTCTAACTGTTTTAACCTAGAGAGAGAAAATATTCTAGAGAGAGAATATTCAGATTTTTAATATTTTTGGATAGAAAATTATCTCATCTTATTAAAATAAGTTTCCCTGAAACAGAAATTCAAAAAGAACTTTCCAATGTGCAATTGGAATTAATTGGAAATGTGTATAAAGGACCTTAGTCTAAGAGTCTAGATTTTCAGAAATTTTTGGATTATGGTCCAATTAAGGTTCCTATGGACCAATAGCATCAATCCATGTGTAGGGAGGAGATAAATCCAATTTGAAAAAGAAGATACCCAAAAATGAGTAAATACTCACATAAGATGAAGAGTTGAAAATGTACAAGGTTTATTAGTAAAAAATTATGAGCAATATTAAAAGTATGACATATGTAAGGAAGAGGAGTTCTTTAAAGGAGGTGCATATTTCACATAAGATGAAGAGTTGAAAATGTACAAGGTTTATTAGTAAAAAATTATGAGCAATATTAAAAGTATGACATATGTAAGGAAGAGGAGTTCTTTAAAGGAGGTGCATATTTCACATAAGATGAAGAGTTGAAAATGTACAAGGTTTATTAGTAAAAAATTATGAGCAATATTAAAAGTATGACATATGTAAGGAAGGGGAGTTCTTTAAAGGAGGTGCATATTTCACATAAGATGAAGAGTTGAAAATGTACAAGGTTTATTAGTAAAAAACTATGAGCAATATTAAAAATATGACATATGTAAGGAAGGGGAGTTCTTTAAAGGAGGTGCATATTTCACATGCTTGAATGAGTTTTAAACTCATAAAAATTGAGATATTTCATCTCTCCTCTCTCCTCATTCAAGTCTAGTTCCAAAAAGTTAGCTTAACTGACCTAAAAATGGTCAAATATTGACCAAACTGATTTAGAAAATTCTAGAATCAGTTTGTTTGGTTAGGAGCTCAATTTTTCCTATAAATAGAAGCCTCACCCTTGTTGAAAAATATATAGTGTTTATGCATCGTTACTCTACTCCACCTAAGCCAAGAACTGTGAATTCATTTAATAATTCACTAGTTTTTGGAGCTTCCCTCTTTCTTCAATCCCCATTAGTGGCTCCATCAACATACTTAACCAATTGATTGGTTGGGGGCCTCTACCGTGAACAAAGAATCAAGCAAGTTGTAAGGTAATTAGTGAATATTCATCTTTCTATAATTTCTCAATGTTTCTCTCTTCTCAACCCCTCTCAAGCTTGAGAAGTTTAATTGGTATGGTTTTTTTTAAATGCTATTGAAGTTTGAATAGTAGTGAAGAGTTACATAATTTAATAAATGCTATTGAAGTTAATTTTCATTTATGTTTAAATTCTAATGATTCTTATGTAAATTCTCTCTCTCATTCAAGAAATGGTCATACTCATGACCCATTCTCAATCCAAATCAAGCTTTTCATAAAGCTTTTCCTTAACCCAAGATTAAGCTATGCTTGAGGTCAAATTAATGGCTTTTTCTTATGCTTTTAGTTTATGTATATTGATGATTCAATCCATTATGGATTAAGGATCCAATTAGAGAATCATTTTAATTATTTCCTTAATGATAAGCTTTATCCCTTAGAAAAATTGAGATTTATCAGTCATAGCAGCGGAGCTATGGCAAAATTTTTATAAAAATTATGCATAAAAAATTTTCATTCAAAGCATAAAAAGAGGACTTCCTACCATATTCTAGGAATCATCATCCTAGATTAATTGAAAGAATTTCATTATAATCATGGAGAAATTGAATTTTAATATTATGCATAAAGGATAAATTTTTATATCAAAAGTGTTATTTTTACCATTTTTATTTTCATGCATAGAAGTATGCATAATGGATAAATTTTTATATCAAAAGTGGTACTTTTATCATTTTTACTTTCATGCATAGAAGTATGCATAAAGGATAAATTTTTATATCAAAAGTGTTATTTTTACCATTTTTATTTTCATGCATAGAAGTATGCATAATGGATAAATTTTTATATCAAAAGTGTTACTTTTATCATTTTTATTTCATACATAAAAGTATGCATAAAAGAAAATTTTTATATCAAAAGTGTTACTTTTATCATTTTTAATTTTCATGCATAGAAGTATGCATAAAGGAAATTTTTTATATCAAAAGTGTTACTTTTATCATTTTTAATTTTCATGCATAGAAGTATGCATAAAGGAAAAAATTTTATATCAAAAGTGTTACTTTTATCATATTGGATTTCATGCATATAGGTATGCATAAAAGATATTCTTTTTATACTAAAAGTATGATTTTCCTCATAAATGGATTTTATGCTTAACTTAGATGCATAAGAGAAATTCTTTTATTCTAAAAGTATAATTCCCTACCAAATTGAAATCATGCATAAGAAGATGCATAAAAGATTGATTTTAATTTCGAAAGTGTTAGCTCCCTTAAATGGAATTTATGTATAAATAAATGTGTAGAGAAATCTTATATCAAATAAAAGAATTCTCTTTAAAAAAAAAAAAGATATGAAATGTGATAAGATGTGATAAGAGGTGTATGAGATGTGATAAGAATTGATAAGATGCGTATGGAAAGTGATAGGATGTGATAAGAGGTGTGATAAGAGGTGATAAGATGCTTATGAAATAAGTTAGGATGTGATAAGATGAATTAAGATGTGTATGGGGGGATGAGGTAAGAAGTGTATGTGATAGGATAAGATGTATATGGGTTGTGATAGGGCGAGAATGGATGTGATGTAAAAGATTAGATGTGAAGGTATATGGGGTTATATAAATGGGAATGTGAAAATGGATGTATGTATGTGGATGTGTGGATATGGAGATGGGAGTGTGGATGTATGAACATGAAAATGGATATATGCATGAAGATGTATATGCATAGATGTAAATGTGGATGTAGATGTGGATGTATAGATGTGAATAGATGTGGATGTATAGATGTGAATGGAAATGTGGATGTGGATGTATGTGAATGTGGATGTAGATGTGGATGTATAGATGTGAATGTGGAATGTGGATGTGGATGTATGTATGTATGTGGATGTAGATGTGGATGTATAGATGTGAATGGGAATGGGGATGTGGATGTATGTGAATGTGAATGTAGATGTGGATGTATGTGAATGTGAATGTAGATGTGAATGTGGAATGTGGATGCATAGATGTGAATGGAAATGTGGATGTGGATGTATGTGAATGTGGATGTAGATGTGGATGTATAGATGTGAATGTGGAATGTGGATGTGGATGTATGTATGTATGTGGATGTAGATGTGGATGTATAGATGTGAATGGGAATGGGGATGTGGATGTATGTGAATGTGAATGTAGATGTGGATGTATGTGAATGTGAATGTAGATGTGAATGTGGAATGTGGATGCATAGATGTGAATGGAAATGTGGATGTGGATGTATGTGAATGTGGATGTAGATGTGGATGTATAGATGTGAATGTGGAATGTGGATGTGGATGTATGTATGTATGTGGATGTAGATGTGGATGTATAGATGTGAATGGGAATGGGGATGTGGATGTATGTGAATGTGAATGTAGATGTGGATGTATGTGAATGTGAATGTAGATGTGAATGTGGAATGTGGATGTATAGATGTGGATGTATGGGAATGTGGATGTGGATGTATGTGAATGTGAATGTAGATGTGGATGTATAGATGTGAATGTGGAATGTGGATGTGGATGTATGTATGTATGTGGATGTAGATGTGGATGTATGGATGTGTATGTATGAATGTGGATATGGGATGTGGATGTATAAATGAGGATGTGAAAATGGAGGTAAGCATGTAGATGTGGATGCATGGATGTGAATGTGGATGTGGATGTGGATGTGGATATGGATGTGTATGTATGAATGTGGATATGGGATGTGGATGTATAAATGAGGATGTGAAAATGGAGATAAGCATGTAGATGTGGATGTATGGATGTGAATGTGGATGTGGATGTGGATGTATGGATGTGGATATGGATGTGAATATATGATATGTGATGTGAAGGAATCTGAAGTGAAGAGATGGAAAAGGAGGTGATTGGATGAGTACACATATACATGGAATGTGGAATAAGTAATGTGGATTAATGAGGGATAATGTGGAAAAATGAGAGTTAATATAGAAACTGTATTTGTAAACTGTTTGTAAATGCTGTTTGTAAATGGCTGTTTTATGTCAAGAATGCTGGGGAAGCATTTTGACCGTCTTGTGATTAAGGTCGTGGAGACCTAACTGATAAAGTTGCAACTGCTGACGGAGAGTCAATGGAGGACGTCTCGCGTAGCAAGGTCGACCGAGGTCTTGACCAGCCTTGGTTCGATTAAAATGGTGAGCTTCCGGTACGGTGGATGAGGGACCAAGGAAGCGGCCTATGAGTGAAGCGCTAGGTCACCTGCGAAGGATCCTAGAGGGTGCTGACCATACGGTGCTCGGGCTCTGGGTCGCCTAGGATACCCACGCGTGCGTCGAGGAAGATATTGGAACAAGGAGTAAGAGTTGTTTTGTGAAACCGGGCATGGATCTGGTTGACTGACCTTGCTGGTCCTCAACGGATGAGTCCATGGCTCTTTTATATGGATCTGTTGGTTGATCTTGCTGATCTTCAACGAGAGTCCATCTTGATAAGTGATTATATTGCCGAGTATTATGGGCTAGGAACTATGGAAACGGCCTCTGTGTGGACAGGTGGTGAGCGTTCTAGTTGCCAATGATGCCATAGATACTCTGATGAAGGAATGATGGGAAATTATGAATCAACTGGATAAATTGGGAGATTGTGATCAGTGGTACTATGGTTTCATTAAAGGATTGTTTTAAAGTTAGCTGATGCTAAGAAAAAGGCAATTTTCATATTGGGTGTGTAAGTGGTGTGGCTAGTTTTATGTTTGCATGAAATTCCGGCTAGGGGGCCTTGGAACTCTTTTCCTTGGTACCCGGGACAAAACCTAACCAAATTCCAAATTGGATCCCATCACTACAGTGGTTGGGCGGTTGGCTAACCCATGGGATCGGATGGGGTTAGGCTGGACTGATGGATCCATAAATCGAGACTCAACTTTGTTTTTACGATAGATAAAGTAAATCCCGGATAGAAATTGTTCTATGGATAGGAATCAACGGCTGTGCCTCTTGATGGGGAAAAAAGCGTTGATCCCAATGATCCAAGTGCAAGTTTCTACCTTGAATTGACCAAGTACCGTTAAAGGTGCAGTCAGATCAGTTGATCCGTAATGATCTTGACTACGTTAGAGTAAAGAGTTATCCTGGTGGAATCGCCCATGCTTTCCGAGTAAAGGAAGTTTTTCCAGTTTCGGTTTTGGACAAACCGACGGATTAGTCTCTTGTCCGGATATCCGTGGGCGAGGCCCCGAGTGTGAGACCCCTACCCACGCATGATGTGCTACTTCCGCTGCTAGTACCCCGAATCCGTTGATCGGTGGGGAACAGGGATCTCACATAACCCCTCTCAACAAAGCCAACAAATCTAACTAGCTCTAGGTGTGCATCAAAAACCATATTAGAATCATAAGATCTAACCAATCTGCCTCCAAACTACACATCAAATACCAAAGTGTCCTCACCACTATCCCACAAGAGATCTGTAACTTGAACAATGAAGAGGGATGCATGTTCCTCATAAAAGCACTTATCTTTTCATACTCAATAGAAGTCTCCTTGAGGGTAGGGGGATCACCCATCTACCATGCTGAGGGATAGCTACATGTATGCGAGCAATGCAAAAACTACAAAATTATGGCCAAAACGCCTCCGTTTCTCTCTCAAATTTAATTAAAAAACACTAGAAAACAACTCCATAATTCGAAGAGAAAAATCTACTTTTCAATACAAATCGACCAAAAAATAAACAAAATTTACCAAAAAACCCTCTCCCTCTCCCTCCCTCTCTCTCTCTCTCTCCCTCTCTCTCTCTCTCCCCCCCTCCCTCCCTCTCTCTCTCTCCCTCCCTCTCCATCTCTCTCTCGATCTCTCTCTCCCCCTCAAACCCTCTCTCTCTCTCTCTCTCTCTCTCTCCTTCTCTTTCTCTTTCTCCCTCTCTCTCTCTCTCTCTCTCTCTCTCTCTCTCTCTCTCCTTCTCTTTCTCTTTCTCCCCCTCTCTCTCTCTCTCTCTCTCTCTCTCTCTCTCTCTCTCTCTCTCTCTCTCTCTCTCTCTCTCTCTCTCTCTTTCTCTTTCTCCCTATTTCTCTCTATCTCTATCTCCTGAAAATATGGTTTGCTGGCTCAGAAAAGCCCTCTATGGCTTGAAGCAGGCACCCCATGCATGGTATGCGAAGATACATGCATTTTTGGTGGCTTTAAGAATAGCCCAACTAAGGCCACTCTTTATGTCCAAAAGAGTGCATTGGAATTTTTAATTCTGATTTTATATGTGGATGACATGCTTATCACTGGGCCAGATATGGAATAAATTGCGGATTTCAAGGCTGATTTACAGCAGTCTTTTGCCATGACAGACATGGCTCAATTGCACTATTATTTGGGCATATAGTTTGCATATGTTGAGGGGGGTATAATGATAAGTCAGTCCAAGTATATTGGATAGCTTGTGAGCATGGCGGTTTTGAGAAGAGGCGTGGCTTCTAGAGACCTGAGACGACTTCCAGTAGTTTAATGGTGGTAATTGAGGCGACAACGCATGCCTATAAACTACATGTTGGCAAAGTGCTCTCTCTCTCTCTCTCACACACACACACAGAGCCTTCTAAGCTCTCTGAGTCTTTATTGTGTGTGTCTGAGCAGTTGCTCATTAGGATTTTAGTCGAATCTTATAGTGAGTCGGTTAGAGAGTCATGTTCTTGTAAGTGCAGTAACAATTGCAGTAGCAATGAGCTGCAGTCCTGAAGGTCTCAAGTCAATTGAAGTTGTCCCTCCTAAGCTTGATATAGTTCAAGTTTGTGGTACTCTGTTGTGTCGCAATCATTCCTTGATGTGAGAAATCTAAATTGTTTGAGAGCATCATTTTATGTGGTAAAATCAATTTGGGTTGTGAGGCTTTAAAAGCAAACAATGGTATTAGAGCGGTTCGAGTCCATGAAACTCAAAGAAATCTGATGGCCAGAGAGATCTAAGATGGATTCTGAGGGTCCAAGGCATGTTGCATCGTTGTTGCTTTGAATTATTGATCTGTCTCTTCTCTCTTGTGGCGGATTCCTAGATGCATGCAGCTATGTTCTCGCCTGGCATCTCACCATAATTTGGGAACAAGGACTTTTTGCGGCATAGTGCTTTGAAGGCAAGGCATTTTGAAAGCACAAACTTCATTCTTTATCATATCTTTGTGAATGCCCACTTCAGTCTCCGGGTTCGTGAGACAGAATCAAGCATGAAGATGAGAAGTCTTACAAGGATCTCTGGTTAGAGGATTGATTGAGGTGGCACCCTAGACATGCAAGAAAAGCAGAAGCTACAACCGAAAGAAGAAGAAATTTGTACTCGAAGTGCTCGCTGAAGCATGCATATTGTGCTTGGAAGATGTTATGTGCTGATTGAGATCATGTTGAGGGGTTGCGCCCTATGTGGGTAACTTGATTTGGGTGCCGTGCCCTATGTGGGTGGCTGTTTGTTACCATGCCTTGTGTAATGTCTTGTGTTTTTCTAGTCTTTGTTAGTGAATCGAACAGGTTGATTTTTGAAACCGGCCTTCAGTAAACTAAATAGTAGTAAACTGTAACTATCTTAGCACCCACGCTATTTACAGCCACATTGCATCATTTCCAGCCACTTCCATTAGTTAAATATCACTTAGAAATAACTTTGAAACCACTGAAAGGGAGGCTAGAGTGTCCTGCTCTCAGAAAACAAATGCAAGAGACACAGATTGGCCCCAAATGCTTTGATGCCCCTTTTGGTATCTATTTTATTCCTTTGACAATGGAAAAGTGCTTATACAACAAGGGTTCACTCCCTTGCACTCTATTTCATTGGCAAATCCACTATCTAAGCCAGTTCTTGGCTTCATACTGCATCCAATCCCTATTGTACACTAGAACCCATCTGCCAAGGCAAGGCTAAGGCATTCTCCACTATCTGTGGCCACTGCAAAGCTGTCCAAGCATTCCACAAGGCATCTGGCTTGCTACAAAGGGTTTGGCAGTCCCACAAGCCAATTTCTAGCCTCTCAGCACACGTGACCTAAAAGCAGGAAGAAATCCATAGAGCATGACAAAGTGAGGGATCAAAGAGGATCGTAACACCATGAGAGAGACATAAGGTAGGAAACACTCAATCTATTACAATGAATATAATCAACAATACATGATAGGCTTCTTATATAGAGAGAGCCCTTTGAATATTCACACCTATTGGATCCTCTGATCCACATCTCTCCTTGTGGATATCCTTGATCCACATCTCCACATCATGTAGTCCACATCCTGGGGTGGCTACTTTAATTCCCTCCTATACCATACCTTAGCCTCTAATATGTGCTCATGGCACCATATCTTAGCAATGTGTACTCTAGCCTTTTAACTAACCCAATACAAGCACTAGCACCCATCAACATGTCAATAGCAACACCCCCCTCTTACAAAAGCTATTGATAAAAGCTAAGTGAGTAGCTCCCTCTTCTCAATGCTTGCCTTGAGCACGAGGAGGGGTTAAATGGAAGGACAAGAAATGAGGGAGGAAGATGGCTCCAAAACTATTGAAAGGCTAAACAATAAAGGGATTGTAATGGAAGAGAGAGAGGAAGGGATGAAGGAGGGAGAAAATGCAAGGAGAAGGGAATGGAAAGAAGGAGAAGGGAATCTAATGAAGGAAAGAGAAAATGGTGGGATGAAAGAGGGAATGGAGGAAAGAGAAGGAAAGGAAAGAGGGGTAAGGAGAAGAAACGAGGGAGGAAGATGGCCCCAAAACCTTTTCTTTTTGTTTTTTTTTTGCTCTAAAACTTGTTGAAAGGGTAAACAATAGACTCTAGGATATTTCACTGGCTATAAAGATAGATATTGATGTCAATTTATCCCCCACTAATATGTTTGTTATTGGAACTTTTGTCCACAAAATACTCCTCTAAAGTATGAGTTCAATTCTGCTTAACGCACGTATCTTAGCTATCTTAAATGATACCAGTATGGTAGATGATGGGCATTGGAAAAGAGATGAACCACTCACTCACAACGCATGAGAGAGCTACTCATGGCAAGGGTGGATGGGAAGGAGTGAATAGGTAAAGGAAGGCCAAGTAATGGAAGGGATCAATGTTAAGGGTAGGGAGTGGATGCGTGAGAGAGAGAGAGAGAGAGAGAGAGAGAGAGAGAGGAGTGCACAACCAAGATGACTAAATTATAACAAAGAAAATTGAGAATACATACATTTTCTCTCTCAAGATTAGGGTAAGGTTTAGGGTTTCCCCATGTCCCTTAGGTTCCTCCCTAGAACTTAGTATATGGTGTAGTTTATACCATTCTCAACACCCCCCCTTAGATTACACTGTATACAGGGTGTGTATACAGGATTTATTTAAATAGAAAAATGACACTATGGAAAAAATGGGGATAAAGAAGAACCTAAGAGATAAGAGAATATGCATGAGCATAGAGACTTTGCATTCGAAATTTGTACAAAAAGGAAAACCTCATTTCCCCCTCGTAAGTTGTAGGTGGCAAATGTCAACTCATCATCAAAAGTATGAGAACTTGTCAAGGAAATGGCTTTGTAAAAATAATGACAACTTGTTCTTGTGTTGGACAATGAACAACATCAATTTCTTCATTGAGAATCTTTTCTCTAATGGAGTGATAATGCACTTTGATATGCTTTGGGAATCTTTCTCTAATAAGGTGATAATGTACTTCAATATGCTTTGTTCTAGCATGAAAGATTGGATTCCTTACTAAATGGATGCTATTGATATTGTTGGTATAGAACACAGTTGGTTCTTTGGAAATAATTTCAATGTTTGTAGAAGTCTACTGCACCAAATTGCTTCTCATGTAGCATTGGTTGGTCCTCTATCTTGGTTTGCCAAGGCAAAGCTATTGATCCACTTGTACATCTTCTATCATATGTAGCTCCTGACCAATCAACATCAATATATCCATGAAAACTAACATCTATTAAGTTGTTAGATTTCAGTTCATAATCGTTCAAGTATTTGAGGACCTTTTTATTTGCACAGAGATAAAACATGACAAAGCTACTAACGCAAGAGTAAAATATATCCAATTGTACATCTTCTATCATCTAGAGTTCCTACCCAATTGAAATCAATATATCCATGAAAACTAACATCTTCAAGTTGTCATATTTTAGCCCATAATCTTTCAAATATTTGAGAAACTTTTGCACAGAGATGAAACTTTTTTGGCTTCTGTATGAATTGACTGAAAATCCAATGGAATAAAGATGTCTAGCCTTGTGATTGTTAAATAAATCAAGCTTCAAATAAGTTGTCGATACTAATGAGGATTTGTATTAGGAGATTTGCCATGAGATGACAATCTAATGTTACATTCTACAAGATTTGAGGTGGCTTGCAGCAGTCACATAAACAAAACCATTGGTGAAATTTTTTCATTATATTTGTCCTTGATACCATTGTCATTCTCTTCATACTTCAATGTCAAGAAATTATGCTCTCCCATGTCTTTCATGTTGGGAAATTATGCTCTCAAACTCTGTTTACCTATGAAATAGGTGTTCATTGGAAGTGGTGATGATCACGTCGCCAACATAAAGCACAAAGAAAATAGTATGTTATGTTATATTTTTTATGTAAAGTGACGGCGGGGCTGATGGTTGAAATTCCATTATGAATTATTGCATTCCAAGCATGTGCGGCCTATCCTTCATCTAGATATCCCTTAATATTCATTTAATGGATAAGCCAATCAAAAGGTGAACCAATAGTGGTCATCTTCACAAATACGCAAAGGTCTCTTCATAATCTATTCCAAGTTTTGAAGCAAATCCCTTCGACAACTAATTGGCTTTGTATTTGTCAATTGATTTGTCTAAATTGAGCTGGAATTTGTAACCCATTTGCAACCAACGGGCATCTTTTTTATTGGTAAATATGTTGATTCCCATGTTTACTTTTTGATGAGTAATGACCGTGAATCTCATAATGCATTGATTTGGAGCATGTCAATGCTTCTAGACCACAAAATGGGAAATATTGATGGCTTTCCCATGTTGCATGATTCACATACATCTTTTAAAATGTATACGTGCAGAAGGCCTTGAACCATGTTTATTTGCTTGAGTGAAACCAAGCTTTTGAAATTGTATACGTGCAGAAGGCCTTGAACCATGTTTATTTGCTTGAGTGAAACCAAGCTTTTGAAATTGAGGTGACCATACCTTGTGTTCCATAGTGTGCTTAAAGTATCATCATTTTAATGAGAAGTGGTTTGTACTGCTTGAATAAGCATAGATGAAGAAAGTTTCTTCTTCCAATTTATAATAAATTTACTTGGATGGTATAATTCTCGGATTGTGTAACCAAACTTGTTTTTGAACACTAGTTCCAAATCTCTTTCACTCATGTCACCAACTGATAAGATGTTTTGAGTCATTATTGAAAGAAAAAAAGCATCTCCTACGCTTTGTGTAATGCCTTCATAACTATGGAGATGAATGTTATGATTTGAGGTATTGTCACCCATCATTACATTTTCTTTAGCATTCTTATATGGATGCATTTTAAAAACCATTTTTTCTCATATAGTTGACTCAAACCACCAAAATATCTTTATTACTATGTAAATGCTTCAGATTTCTACATTAGAACATTGTGAAATAAGAACTTTTGATGTTGAGCTTTGTTATCCAGTGATTGCCTTTGATTTTTCTCATTGACAAAGTTGCTAGATTGTCTTTGATTTTCATTTTGATTATGTTACTATTATTGATTTCTATCTCTATTGTATTGTCCACTTACAACACTCCCGTGTTTGTTCTTGCATTTTGGCTCCTAATAGTCCATAATTCCACCATAATTGCAAGTACATATAGTTATTTTTTGGACTTTGGATTGGTAACCTCCTTTGTTCATGCCCCTTGAACTCTAAAATTCCATGTTTTCGTCTAAATCAAAGGGCCATGTTTCCCTCTAATTTGAAGGGCCATGATGTTGATGTGATGAAGACGATGATCCATGGTAATTGTTAGAGTGTTTGCCAAGGCTATGTGAATTTCAATTATGTCTTCTAACATCGTTTTGACTTCCTCTTTGGAAACCTCTACCTCTAGCATAGAAAGCCTACTTATAATTCTTTTGTAACTATAGCAAAACGTCTCCACATCTCCTATTACATAAAAATGTCAGGCATGATTTCACATATCGATGTAGCATCTCAAGTGACAATGGTTGTAACAAATTACTCATAATTTGAACTAGTCTTTTGTTTTTTGTTTCATGGATAAGTGATGCTAGTAGGTCTTTAAGTTGGACCTACACATATTTCAGATGATAGCTTCTTTGCACTATTGAGTTGATTTTAAGCATTATGATAATGATATGTATTGAATCTATTTCTAATCTTCGTTTGCATTCATTGTTGATGTAGTGGTGTCCTTAACATTTAAGTTGCTTAGGTTAAGTGCCAATTGAGCTCTTTCATCCCAATATGCTTTCTTCTCACTGATGTCTCTAGCTTCATTTGTTATCAACACTTCCAATTACCATAGTTGTTGTCATCCAATTTCATCCAATTTGATGTTCTCATCCAAGAAAATGCTATCATCATGAGTTTTTGTCACATTTTTATATTTTGATGTTGAAATGTCTAATTGAGGGTCTAGAGGCTTTGAATATTGCATTCAATTTTAACCAAGCTATGATGAAACTTCTCCAACATGTCCTGGAATGGGTGCCATGATTGCACGTTGTAATTATGCCAAAAATTAATGAAATTTTCTTGCACATTCTCAAAAAATGTGTCAAACTATTATGCTTTAGATGCTAAAGATGCTAGACTCACTTCTTATATAAATGAGGTGGACTTAAGAAATTAATGGGCAAGGCATTCACACAGACAAGTCCATGGCCAAGCTGATGAGTCATGGATCATTGACTCTAGAGCCTGCAGTCCCTTAACTCCGCAAAGAGTGAGTGGTTCTCTCACTTAGAGAAACGTTACAGTGACGATGTAGAACTATGAGACTCTAGACTTCATCATCATAGGATACATATATATGGGACGTACATAACGTTTTGTATGTTTTAGGATTGAAGAAAAACCTTCTACCTGTTAGTGGCATTACTTAAATAGACAAGAAGGTGTAATTTGATGAAGGGGAATGTGTTATTCGAGACAAGGGTGATGATGTCATATATTACCATCTTCGGAAGGCCTCGCGGGCCTATGAGACAAAGTAAAAATAAAGGATAACTCATGCAAGCCACAATGGGATGAGGCAAAGGGCTTGCTAGGATCCTTGCTGAGTACTATATTTAAAAAGATCAAAAAACTCAAACTAGTACTTAAGATACATAGCTAGGTGCCATGGTTACTCTCCTGTGGGCCGCAAAGTTGTCTCATATTTGTGTTTGTCGGGTCGTCTCTCGATAGGCATGATCCTCGTGATCTCTATATTTGGTGGGCCATATCAAGAGTGATGCCTCGGTTCAAAAAATCCCCTCCGACTAGGGCTCCCGAACCTCCATCGTGCATGCTATCGTGCATGGTCTATATGTTGTTGGCTCCATTGCTCCATGCCGTCTCTTCCCGTTGACCCATGCTGTCCTCATGTTCGCTATCTCCCCCTCTACTCCATTATGTTCCGAGGTTGACTTGAAAGCATAGAAATATGTGACATGTTGGTGTGGATGGTCAACCTAGGTCTCATGTGGCACTGTCACCTCCTGCTATCTGATATGCCACAACATGGTCTCGCTGTGTCACCGCATCTCCATCAAATAGAGGCCAACACAGTACCTAGTCATGAAAGCGGATCAGCCGGGAGAGTGGTCCAAAATTGTGCTCCTTCTGAAAGAGACAATAGTACCGTCCTAGATTAAGCTTGATGATGACTTTCAAAATTTGTCATGAATGATGTGAAAATCTTGGGTTTATGGAGCTGGAGGCGTGGGTTGTATCTAAATTCAATTTGGCTTCAAAATGATTATATTTTGACCTTGACATGATTGTCCTAGCGAGAATCTCTTGGACTTTAGGATAACTCTTTTGTAATTGGATTGGTCGAGTTTTACTAAGTATGGTGATCCAGTTCAATTATTCTAGCTGATTTGTGTAGTTAGGTTCAAAGCTGGCCTATTTTCATTAACCAGGTTTAGTGTTGTTTAACCAAGGTAAAAGTTAACCTCGATGTGGTTAAGCCATATAGAAAACTATTCACTAGGAGATAGAACACTCAGATGTACCAAATAAAAGTATATAAATAGATGTGAAAATCCAAGTATAAAACACGCCAAGAACTGTGCCAACAGGCTTGTGGGCTGCAATCAGGCTGCCACATGGTGGCACTCAGATATCCTCACTGAGTTTATTTTAGGGCAGACATGTAGGCCATCCTGGTCAGCACTTCGGGCTCACAGTTTGCCCAAGTTTAGGGCTGCCCGTGGGACTGCCCAGCCATAAGTCCATGTAATTGGGAGAAGGGCTGGGCGAGACCCAGCACAAGGCGCCTGTTTGTAGGACCTTTTATGCTGCCCTGGTGAAGGGAGGATCGTGGAGTCGGCCATCAGGTTGACAGACCCACAGATCCCAGTTGGCAGCTAGTGCAACCTGCAGCGGTTCCACCAAGGAGACACCAGACAAATCTACACCAGTAGAAGAGCCACAGATGGTGCAAGTGAGGAGATCAGGTGAAGTTCTCATGGGCAGATACTGAAGCCGATCCTACAGAGGCCATTGGTGCAGCATAAAGTTGTTGAAGGATTGTGTGAGAGAAAAGGGGTGCACTCACAAGAGAGAAGACCCTACATTTCAGCTAGCTGCACACTAATATAGAATCAGAGATAAGGTTGAGACTTTATGGAAATGTGTGGAAAAGGGTGCCTTTAGTCCCAATAAGACCAATCCACTTGGAACATCTGATAAATGTAGGGCACTAGCACTCAAAGTGCAATCTAGAATGTTTTAAAGCTCACCCAAAACATGCGGGTTCGTACAAAGTGCTTATGATGTACAGAACTAGAATTTGTCAAATAGACTTTACAAATTGGAGATGGCTCTATAGGCCATTATGACAATCAAGGCAGAGTGGTAATTCCACCACAAATGTTGATCCATGAGAACTCCCTTTTGAGTTTGGTAGAATGGGTATAAAAAGATGTTCAAAGAGTGGAGGATTATGCATGCTTCTTCAAAGACCGTGCTATTCTTGCACCATGAAATCTAGAGGTTATTGATGAGATCAATGAACTGGCCTTGAGTGCATTACCCGGTCTTGAAAGAGAATACCTCAGTGCAGATTCGGTTGTTTCTTCTGAGAATGACAGAATATTGTATCCAATTGAGTACTTGAATAGTTTGAACTTAGGTGGTGGGTGGCTACCCTCCTCATCACTTGCTTCTAAAGATTAATGCTCCTATCATTCTGCTCCGCAATTTGGACCCTCAGCAGGGACTTTGTAATGGTACCAGATTGATATGCAAGCAATTTAACTCAAAGGTGATAGAAGCAGAAAACGTTACAAATACAAACATTAAAGACAGGGTCTTTATTGTGCTAGGATAACAATTATACCAAACTATGCTTCAATTGCCTTTTGACATGAGAAGGAGATAATGTCCTGTGAGGCTAGCTTTTGGTATGTCAATAAATAAGTCACAAGGACAAACATTGAGTGTGTTGGGACTTTAATTGGCCACATAAGTATTCACACATGGACAATTGTACGTTGCTATGTCACGTGTTAGATCACTGATGCAGTGAAAGTGTATGTAAAGCATACTGTGGAACACGAAAGTAGCATAGAAGGTTCAAAAAAAGTCTTCCAACCAATGGTGTCTACAAAGAGATATTGAAAATGGCATGTAGAAGAATATAAATGTAATCTATGCCCAAAAGGTAGAGAACGAGCTATTAATACAGCAGCCTATAAATGCTAGAGACTACATTCATAGATATCTCTGTATCAACAATGAAGTAAGAATTTGAAAGGAGAATGTTTTCAAAGATGTGACATGTGCAATCTAAGTGTGTTTCAATAAGTGTGCATGCTTTGAAGTTGATTGATATTCCTTTCAGAATGACAATTATGTGATTGTGATACAAAGACATAAAGCTAAATAGGAGTTGGATGGAAAATTCCTTTTATTTATCTCTCACATTGTTGATACGCTTGCCGGTAATATTGAATTGATATGTATAAATCTACTTACATTGTGTGGATTTTATGAGAGAGAGAGAGAGAGAGGGGGGGGGGAGGGGGGGAGGGGGAGGGGGGGAGAGGGAGAGGGGGAGATTGATCTTAAAGTCTTGTGTAAATGTTTAGTGTAGCGAGTGTCATATTGGATATCACATGTATATTACTTAGGATATCACATGTATATTACTTAGGATATTACTTAGGATATCACATGTATATTACTTAGGATGGACATGGCAAGGAGATCATTTTCATTTGTTTATGGTGATGGACAAGATATTGAAGGTATTTTTCTCGACGATTTCTATGATATAGGCATCGTTGTTTTCCATAATCTATTTAATATTCATGGCTCAATTGTAGACCCTCCATTTTGGGAAGGACAAGCAACAGCATGTCTAATTATCAAACTATTAGAGAGCACCTATGTTTTACGGTGTATATAGAAACTTACTTTTTATGTAGCTTTTGCGTTTAATTTTAAAAAATTTAAATTATTATTGATACATTCTTTTTGCAAAAGGAATATCTTTATTTCTTAGAACCTAGATTATTGCTATGCTTGTATGGTCAAGACACTTACAAACAACGAGAGAATTTACAATCTGAGTTTGTAAAATATTGCAGATCAGCTTCGTGTACATGTAATGTTTGTAGACTATGAAAAGCTTACTAAGTTAGATTTTCGGTTCAAAGGTACTAGACATTACAAAATTTTTGATTTGCTATCTACAAGCCCATTCAAACGCCATTCGTCTCAAATATTGATCCACCAAGTGAGTTTTGTAAGGTTTTATCTTTTTCCTTTTTTTTACTTCGAAAATCATAACTTGCAATATATAATGTTTTTATCTTAAATACAAATGGAGGTGAGGACTATAGCCTTCCAAGGAGGGATAATCCAGTTGCCCAAAGATTGTTTTAATGCTTTGTTCAAGTGTGTTAAGATTGTCACCACTATATTGGGTTGATGTATATTTATGCCAAGTATAGTGCTTTATTCAAAGAAATGTAAGTGCTTTAGGAGCTCCTACATGGATATATATGGCAAGCACAGTGTGTTCATACATAGGTTGGCAAGTTGAGGACCATGAGGTCCAAAATGGGCTTCAAATACAAGACTAATCTCTACTCACCCCCTGAGGACAAGCCTTTTGTTTTTATGCATGCAAGAATACTCTTACCCGTTAGGGATGGATCATGCCACTAGTAGTTACAAGGTATTAAGTCATTTATAGGAAAACATTTCACTTGGTACTACGCAGACATTCCAACAATCGCCACATAGAAGTCAAATTCATTGTTTTGTAGCAGGCTGAAGGCCACACATGTTTATATGTGTCACACAACGTGCTAATGCAACGTTTTTGTGCCCAAAAAAAATGCAAAAAAGAAGAAGAAGAGAGCCCATCTGCACACATAGTGTGACGCTACCTAGGACACATAGTGTGATGTAATTAACCCTTCCGAACTTGAGCCCATTGCAAAACAACAAAATTGACTTCTAAGTAGCAAAAATAATTCAATTCTTGGCCACTCTCTCATCACATTTTCTCGCACGGGTTAGCATTTTAAGAAGGCCATGTGTTGGCCATACTTTTTTGTGACAAAAAATTGACCATGTCATCACTTCATTCATGAACATTATAGACAACTTTATAGCATGATACTGTAAATTGAAGATGAAATCTCAGAGATCAAAAGGCAATTGATGAAATTTTATAGATAATGTAAAAGTAGAAAAAAAGAATGTATTTCTTAAAAACCATCACATCATAGCCTAAGGTTAAAAAATTTAGGATTCTCTTAGCCTTTTTGGCCAGTGCTGAATTCTTCACCATTAGAGTGACCCACTATATGCAATGTACATGCCACAAGATGGATTTAAAATCCTCCACCATGTGACCCACCTATGTGACCCACCTGTATTTCTTCATGTGCCTCTTGAAGGGCTATCATGGTTGCCTCTTATATACAATGCTCATTTGGGCTAATATCGTCCATCATCTCTCACCACCCTACCATATGAGGCTTTTGGTTGGTGGTGGTGGGTCGAGGGCGATGTGGGCCTACCCCCTAGCACATAAGGAGGATGCTCTGCTTTGATTTTCTTTCTTACTTCAAACTACCTCAAAGCTTTTGCTTCCTTGTGTGCTCCCTTTTATGCTCCCTATATGTGCTACCTCTTTTCCTCCTTGTTGCCTCTTGTTCCTCTTGGCGTGTTTCTTCAACTTCCTCTAGTTTTGTCTTACCTCTTATTCTTCCTCTTCAAGTTTCCTTTGTGCAACCGCCTCTTCCTACTCCCTCCTTGCAACTCCTTGCAACTTATTCTTCCCACCTATGTGTAGCCTCCTCTTTTGTAGCTCTTTTTCTCGTCTTGTCCACCACTACTCTTCTTACTTTATAACTTAATTGTCTAAATATAATATTGATCCATCTACATCTTTACTTTTACCTTGCTTGAGTTTTTGCCACCTTGGACACATTATCAAATATAGACTCATCCATCTTAAGGGGGTTCCTGTTGCATCGTTGTTGCCAACAATAGGGATTGTATTATGGAGGATGGAGTTTTCAGACAAGAGGGTTAGGGTTGTCAAGGATTTCAATTGTGAGGTTAGGACTTGGACTGTCAAGGTTTTCCATCATGAGGTCGGGGTTTGGATTGTTAAGATTCGGGGGCATATGGTTACTATATAGAATATGGTTATCATGGTCACCATTAGGATTTCTATTCGCATTGGAATCTTGGTCTTTAAGGTTTCCCTATACTCGGCCATGCTATCTATGCTAGATCAGGAGTAATGAACTATTCTTGGTGTGCTCTTTGGGGGATTTTTCTTATGAGGGTTACTTGGAGTGTAGTGTTAAAATGAGTAGATTGCTTTGTCCTAGCAATAAAATAAGTGATTTTATACTCACTAAAATGTATTAGCTTTAAAAAGCATAATAATAAGTAAAATAAGTGATATTATACTCACTAGTATTTCATGTGGTTGGCATCATTTAAAGTCCTTAAAGAATTGCATCAAACCCTAAAAATGGTACTTTCATAGGATATCTATCATGCATGTCATAAGAGAGCAATGTGCAGGAGCTCAAGGGCAAGACAGAGAACTAGATGAGAATTAGAGCCCAATTCTTGACATTCCACTTTATCGTGTCCATGTATGTACTCTACATGAAAAATTGAGGATCCTAGAAAAGCTTCTAGTGTTGCACATAATTATGCATAGAATATGCAACCACTTGAGAGGCGTGCATAATGCATATTACCAAATTGGAGGAGAATTTTGCTAAGAGTAGGCTTGCATGGAGGGAATGTGAAATTCACAAAGCATGATTAAATATCCAACCAAACATCAAATTACACTAGAAGTTTGTATTGGATCAAAGACAATGTATCTTCTACCTCATCACGTGAATTTTATGAAAGCTATGAAACAAATGTGTTTGCACCACCTACTAAGTGAGGCAAATATTTGGTTTGAAGCATGCAAAGATGTGGGGTTGCACTTGACTCTATTGTTCATCTACTTAAGAAGGAACAACTCTCAGAAGAGGAGTTTACAACCCTTAACAAAAGAATTGATGAGTTCACTATAGATATGGTCGATGCTTGGGGAGCAATGTGCATTGCACCTATATGGTAAACCATGAGTCTAGAAATATTCCTTAAAAATAATCTTACATGTTGCTCATTTTTCTTGTATATAGCATATCATCTATATACATGACATCCTCTATTCTTTGGATGAATATAGGTCATTTGAGCTTTGGAGCACACAAAGAGAAGTCTACTCCAAGAACACAAGGCATGGTGGGGGCATACAATTCATGAAATGTCTAACTCATTCTACAAATCGATGCCATTGTTCAAGCACCACTAAAATATTATTTTTGCACTCTCTTTCTTTTTTACTAGAGAATCATTCTGCATCCACGTATCTTTACTTTGTGCCTCTTGTATCTCCTTTAATAACTCCTCTTGTATCTCCTCTAATAACTCCTCATGTTGGCTCTTCGATAATTCCTACAATTCTTCCTCGTGATGTTTTTTGCCCTTTCAAGCCTTGTTTCATCTATCAGGCTAGCCCTCTCTAAATTATGACCTTTGACAACTTGACATTCATCCAACTTTAATACAACGACAACCATTCCATCACACTTCGAAAAGAAATCATTCATACAATCAGAAGGGCACAAACCATAGATGCACATAGTTAAATTTTACAACTTTTAAGATGTGTTTTTCACCTTTCCATGTCATGCCGTAATATTTTATCTTCAATCATTGCATTATGACCAAGTCTATGTAGAGGTGGTTGAGCTCATCAAATTAAAAAGATATTATTTTTTATAGTGTCATGGAGTCCTCTACATAGTGGTAATCTCCTAGCATGGATCTAACAATAGAATTTATATATTTCGGAGTCCTCTACATAGTGGTTATCTCCCAGC
Organism: Cibotium barometz; assembly: GCF_041138505.1. NCBI lineage: Eukaryota > Viridiplantae > Streptophyta > Polypodiopsida > Cyatheales > Cibotiaceae > Cibotium > Cibotium barometz. Next base: position 20,743,836 of record NC_141061.1, read on the forward strand.
ATGGATTTAATAGTAGAATTCATAATTTTGGAGTCCTCTATATAGTGGCAATCTCCTAGCTTGGATTAACTGTTGAATTTGTACATTTTAGAGCCATACTGACACTATAAGACATCGACAACATAGGTCTCAAGATACTCTTCTCAAAGAGGTTAGAGAGATCAAAAAGGCTAGAGGGATGGAGGGCAAGAGGAGAGAGAAAGAGTAGAGGATTAGCAGCTGATGTTTCTCACAGTGCACCTTGCACATGAGTTTTAATGGGAATCAAGAGCATGTGGGAGGGAAAGGGGGCTTATGAGGGTAAAGGTCTAGTGCAGAAAGAAAAGAAAGTATATAAGAAACCAACCATAAGCTTCTTGGACCTCTTCCATGTAGCATAAGACGTTCTATGCCCTGAGGCTCTCCTCTTTAGCTTATCCAAAGTTTCACTTTCAGAGGAGGATAAAGAAGAAGAAGGAGAAGATGCTGATCTCTTTTTCTCCCTTCTTTTCTTAGGGGCCTTTTCGTCTTTCTTGTCCTCATGTGAAGGAGACTTTGACGGTGACCCCTTTTGGGAGGAGAAGTTGGCCGCTGTGGTCGTCGTCTCCTTGGAGCTATATCACGCCTAGAATCACTACGTGATTCTTCCCTTTGATGCTCCACTTGAGTATTCTCCTTTTCTCCCATAGAGGTTCTCACCAAGAGGCTTCTTTGGAATTCTCTCTTCTTGGGAGGCTATGAGAATACCTCGCTCCCGGAGTTGTAGTATAATCTCCCCATGAAGAGTAGGATTTTTCCTCGTTTGTTGGAGCTTTGACACAAAAAAGTTGACATAATCAACTGCATTAGAGACATCATCTTGTGTGTGTGCAAGAGTATCTAAGCTAACTCTACTCTCTTCATTATTCTCAGCCATTGTTAAGCAAATTTTTGTGTGGATTTTAGTAGACTTTTTCCAACCCTTAATGTCAACAAAAGCCTTAGAATAGTGGAGAGGATAAATCCCTATCCCACTTATCCACAAGTAATGCACAAATCCCACCTTCGTGAGCAACGTAAGGACCTCTCTTCTTAGAGAAGAAAGAGATGCCTAAGCTCTGATACCAATGTGAGTAGATTTGCCCAATTCTCTAATAACTTTGCATAAAAAATAAAGAAAACTACCAGAAATCATTTAGAAAATCCTTAGAAAATGAGACTTATGTGCATGGGGATCATCCGAACCATTATACTTCGATGCCATACATTTTGCAACTTGAGAAGGATGCAATGGTCTTGGCTCAGCAACAAACCTTCTCATTCCAGGGGCAGCCATAGATGGTTCCTCCCTCATCATAGGTGTTGGAGCTCTATGCACAACTCTATGTTCCTCTCTTATAGGGGCATCTGGTGTTGCTCGCTCTATTGGGTGTGGTATTGATGACCTTGTAACGACCGTATAACCACCTCTTATCATCGAAGGTCTTGGCTGGAAGCTCGCTCTTGCTCCAGGATCTGAAGCCTTTGGTGCTATTGACCTTGTTACTTGTGCTTCTTCTACCTGACTAGGAATTCTAGTTACCTTGTCCATGAAGCTTACTTCTTCTTTGGCAGGCAGCTGAGCAGATATTTGGTCTAAATATATGACAGAAAAAGGTTCTCCCATACAGGTTAGCTTTTCCATGTCTTTCAATCGAGCATGTCTATACTCGTGACCATTAGCATCGACCAATATATGTCTAGTTCGGGTCTCAAACTGATAGGCATACATGTACATCCTCTTAGGATCCATTAATTCTCGTGGATGCACATCTTCCCTCATGTAGTATGTGGATGCGTCTAGACTAGCCAAACGGTATAACCCAAACCTCGGATTGTCCACCACAATTCTGTCTACTTCTTTGATAGAAATGAACTTGACTCTGATGTCATTTTCCAAAGGTGGTCTCTCCAAACCCTCATCTACTTTTTCTTTGGTCTCTATCATTCCCATGGGGTCAACTATAGTCGGAAAGGATGTTGTGATGTAAGCAATTCCCTCGTCATCAAAGTAATAGTCCTCTCTAAAATACACTTCAACTTGTTTCACAAAATCATTCTTTCCCAAGTCTTCTTGCACATAGTGTTGATTATTACTATCTAAGTAAATACGTGCCCCCATTTAGTTGGTATAGGCATACTGCAATAGCATCCTCCGTCTTTATTCGTGAGATCTAGATGTGCCAATGGGCCCCATCTTTCCATGCAAGTCCATGCTCGGAATTTTCTCCATAGAATAGGAATAGTTAATTTCAGACGAGGTGTGCGAAATAACTTCCTCTTGAATCACTGTCAAGTGTTCAATCTTTGCTTGAATGACACTTTCTTCTATAGACACCTAACTTACTTGGTCTCTAGACAAGTTTCCCCCTGACCTTAAGTACATGAACAAGTATAATTACAGAAACCCAACCTGTTACCTGAATTCCTGTTGGTATACTGCTTTTAACCTTCAATCCTCAGCTTAACACAATTGCTTGACTCCTTATCTGCAAAGAATCAATTCAACCACTATACAGCTTACGGAGTTTAGTCAGTAATCTTTTGCAAGTATCTGGACTGACTTGTCCAAATCACTGTGTTATATACACTTCTAGAGTCTTGTGAGTCTAACTATACTCAAACACTGCATGCAATAGTACAAAAAATTCCTGCCACTTAGACAGCTGAAACTCCTAGTTTGAACAACTCTAGATGTCTAAATAGCTTCTTTTGGTAGTTTCAGAGTATCAAATGACAAGTGTTTTGGTTGTCCCAAGTTCTATGTATCCAACTTCTTTTGTTAAGTGATCTCTGTGCTTCTAAACCCTAGATATGTACACACTTCAAGTCTCAAGTGATTTTGAACAATTTTGTACAGTGTCAAGAAAAAATCGTGATTTGTTAACAAAAAATGCCCGGTCCTACGTCCAATTTTAATTCTGACTTGATACTTGCTTTCTGCGCATGTGGTTCTCGTATGAGCCCTCGTCCCCTTTTTCTGCCGTGAACCCTTGACGTCCACGTAGTCACAGATCCTGTAGCAGCAGCTGGCCATGGCTTCCCCCGATCTCTTCGATGCCTACTTCAGGCGTGCAGACGTTGATCGCGATGGCCGCATTAGCGAAGAGGATGCCGTCTCCTTCTTGCAGGGAGCCAACCTTCATCGCCAAGGTATTTCCTTTCCTATTCCGCTAGGATCTGATTTCTGATCCTCCACAGTCATAGTCATACGGTAGGACGCAGTATTATACTTGCTGGTTTGAAATTCAGTTGTGGCAGAAATTTTTATGGTTTGATGGAAAAATCCGTTTGCATTTTGATAATCATTCAGAACGGATGTGTTATTTTCTCGGGATGCATGCAAATTGATAGAAGCGAAGTGCAGGCACTTAAAATGATGCTCTCTCTTTGCAATATGATCATCACTCAGCAAGGATGACTCGCTTTGGTATTTTTTTCTGGATGCATGCAAGGCGATGGGTGTGCAGGCACATAAATAATGCTTCCTTGTCTGCTTGGCTGATATTGTCAACACGTCTCTAATCTTTATCATTTGGCCACACGAATGTGTGCACATTGACGTGCAATAACACAGACAAAGCTCAACCCATCACATAGTGGCAATGAGGTTTCCTCACTCAGATCAATCCTGTAGTGCACCTTTGTAGAGCATGTTACAGGCATGAATATGGTAAAGTTTGCTCCATTTCAGCTATCTTATTTGGTTACATCAACAAGCACCCAATAATGCACTTGATATAACAACCAGTCATTTATTCAGAATGTTGCACAAATAGCTAGCTGCTGGAATGCACCAAGCATTGTTGAACAGATATGAATTTGGCTTGTGCGCTGTTTGTACAAACTTATTACCTTGCTCCTCATGGCATGGGTCTTTCTTGCTTACTACTCAGTGTCTCATGTATACCACAGATTTGGCAGTATGCAGATAAAGGGCAAAGGGGATATCTTTCTCGGGCTGAATTTTACAAGGCACTGCAGCTTGTGACAGTCGCACAAAGTGGAAGGGAGCTCACCCCCACTCTTGTGAACAAAGCATTGAGTGAACCCACTGTATCAAAAATTCCTGCCCCGCAAATCCAATTGGCACCAATTTTTACCTCAGCAAGCCCGCAAGCAGGTGGATCAGGAAGCCCTGTTTGGCCCCCAACTGTTCCAGCACAACAACCGTATCCAGTTGTTTCTTTACCACAAGGACTTAGACCAACCATGTCCACACCAGTACCTAGAGCTTCAATACCATCAACACCTTCTTCCACATCAGGAATTGTTTCATCTGATTGGCCAACTAAGAAGTCATCATCTTGGCCGGGTCCAGGTTCTATCAACAACCCCACTGGCCAGCATTCCCAGACAAGGGCAGTTCTTCCAAACCAAGGTTTTCAAGGTGGCTCACTTACAGGAATTAAACCTGGTGCTTCTCCTAAGGCAGCAGTGGATCCCAATCTTTTTGGAGGGGATGTCTTCACAGCAGTGCCCGTTAAGCCACAAGTTCCACAGCACAGTTTGACAATGCCCAATCAGATACCTCCACCAAGGGCACTGCAAACAGCTGGTCAACCAGACATAGCCTCACTTGAAGTCATTTCTACACCTTCTACACCAACAACATCATCAAGACAGTCCCAAGGAGGAGCAGGTCAAGCAGAACATGAGTTTACAGCTCCTGCTGTAGTAGATGGAACGAAAGCATGGCCTAAAATGAATGTTGCCAATGTGCATCGCTATACCAAAATCTTTTCTGAAGTGGATACAAATAAAATCAATGGTAAAATCCGTGCTTTTCCCAGATTTATTTGTCTTGTGACTATTGTACTTTCATGCTTTATTGATAAGACTAGCATACAATTTAATTTGGATACAGATACATCAGATGATAGCATGGATAGTCTTGACTATCCACAAGATGAAGAAGCCCTATCACAAAATTTTGAAGAAATGGCTTGGGAGCCATCTGATGAAGACGAAAAAGTGTGTTCGGATCCCATGCTCCCCACGTCCCCTACTAAGTTGAATTTCTCCAAGGTGTACCCTGTAGGGTTTGTAGATGGCTCTTCTTTTGTTGCAATACCTTCAGATCTGAAAGTAGATGATAACAGCCCGTCTAAGATTCTAAGTATGAAGCCAAAGATACTTGACACAGCAGTCAGCTCTACAGTCAGATTAAGGATTCGCTGCAAGGATGGATCTACAGTCAAAACGTCCTACGCAACAGGGTTTTCAGCATCGCCCACTTTAATTGTGTCAGCAAGGCATGTTGTTGACAAGGAAGGCGAGATTGAAATCAAGGTATGCAGAGGAATGGTAGTAATGTCTAGCTTTTTTGATACACATGCGGGTTTTGAGGGCCTTGATCCAAGCTTCACAGAAAAATCAAGATCAAAAGAGAGAGACACTCATGGGCTTTTTCTAAATGGATCAGATCTTTGCTTCTTCAAGATAGAGAAGAATATGCCAAGCTTTTTACTGCCATGTTCTCCAACATTCATTACAAATAAGCAAGTTGTTGCTATCTCATTCCCCGCAATCAATAACTTTCTAGAAAATGCTAGAAAAGAGCTAGTGGAGGGAACCAGTGAAAGCAATGCAATTTGGAAGCAATACACACCTACCATACAGGGAGTGTACAACAATTTGCTTGCCAAACATGCAGCAAATAATCAGATGAGATTAACGAAAGCAAAAAGAGTGCTTTCAATCATTGATACAGTGGAGAGAGAGGTTAAGAGAGAGCTCTATTTAGAGCTTAAGAAGACATTTGCGGCCACTAACACAGGTAATGTGGCATGTAGTGTGGGTCAGATACTTTGCTTTAATAGCAGGTATTTAGGGACTTCTTGCTCAACATTAGCTGGAAGTTCAGGAGCCCCTATTATCCCCTTATCTCTTCCTAATCATTTTGTGGGTGTCCAAAAAGGGGGTTGTGTTGGAAGAGACATGAATGTGGTTACTTCTTCAGATAATATTGACTTTGTGAAGATGTATGTAACTACTGTACTGCCAACTTTGCCCCTGCCAGATGATAGTTTTTGGTCGAACGGAAGTTGGGATGGTTTTCGGAATTGGCTTGAATTACACCAATCCCAGATTCCACAATCATCTGTATGGATCATGACCAAGGCTCCTAAAGAAAGGAGGTCGTCCAAAAGAAAAGCTCTCTGGCCACCATAGGTTTCACAAATGTGGAAACTCAGCTAGGTATAACCAGAGAAAGTAAATGTGAGTAATGGAGCTTTACTTTGATAGGTCTGCAGATTGCTACAGGACTTCATGACAGGTTTGTAGCAACATCCAGGTTTAATACAAGTCCTACTCGGACCAGTTTCCATCGTCCTATGTTAATGTGAAGAATACATAACATTTTGTTTAGGCAAGACAGGAAGGATATAGTCCACATGCTGGTCAAGCTCCAGCAATATCCAGTTTTGATATGTTAATGTGAAGAATACATAACATTTTGTTTAGGCAAGACAGGAATGATATAGTCCACATGCTGGTCAAGCTCCAGCAATATCCAGTTTTGATACAAGTGCGAATGGGATGAGTTTCTGATGCTTATGTTGAAGTACACAGTACACAACATTTTTGTGCAAGAATTACAGGAAGAATAACACCTCATGCAAGGTCAAGCTTCGACTGCTCAATGTCCTAGCTTAAACAGTACCCAAAGTTTTGTACATGCAATACATGAAGAATCAGAACTGTAGTTTAAGTTTCATGCATAGCCTTTGTGAGGAGTTACTGCTTTATTTGATGCTAGTATGGAAACGCTTCATGCTGATTGTGTTCTCTCTTACTTCTTTTGGTGATAGTATACAGATAGAGGTAAAGTGATCATTAACTAGATTTGATTATTAAGTTCAATGCTACACGGGGATGGTGAAAATTTAGTAGATAGACAAAAGTTAAGAACAAGGTGTGTCAATTGCTGGGGTGCTCGTTAGCATTGGCATGGACAGTAAGTTTTGCTCTGTTTTTTCTGAATAAGTCAGTGTGTGTTCGCGTGCATAATTGGGCATAATGGGGCATGTGGCTTAAATTGTGTTAGCCACCTTCATGCTGTAGAGTCCAGACTAAAGTGCATGTTAGAGCTCTAGTTGGGGTGGCCATCTTTCTACTGCAAGAGGCAACCATGATGCTAATTTTGGACCCTAGAGTGTAAATTGTTCTTTGCAAACTCTTTCGGTTCATTCTCGATCCCTTATTCAATTACACGCACAAGTAGGCTTGATCAACATGCAGATTTCGGCAGTGCTGATGCCGCTTCGAGAAGGAGGTGACTTCGGCTAAGATATCTCTTCCCAATATTAATGTCAAAGAGTCTCCAGGTTGCCACTGTGGCTCAAGAGAGCAGTTCTTCAATACCAGCGCCTGTGTATATGGACCTTTTGTCGGGCAAGGATGTAGAGCTAATACCCAGGTCATCTTTATTCAGGCAGGGCTGGTCCGTATAGAGTGACATGAAAGCCTCTTGGTAGTAGACACCCTATAGCTTTACTGTTGACTGCTTTTTGGTCTCCACCTGTTCACTGCTGGGACTGCTGTGTGACCTCACCTTTGTGCGAGCCAATCTTGTGGCGACCTAGTAGTTGGGTACTGCAGACAAGCTAACCAGGCCGTCACTGTCTGTGACAGAAGACCCTGTGATGCCCAGCTCATGTACTGCTTTAATGGGCGAACAACCCAACCGTTGGGACATACTACCCCCCAGGTAGCGAAGAGCCGAAGCGAGGTGCCAAACCTTTTGTCGGTGTAAGCTGATCAACCTGTTATCCCTCGCTGTACAGCTCGTCACCCGTACAACTGTACAACGCGCCAGCCCATACATATGTACTATCCTGCACTGTACATCCATACTGTCCCACGCCGTACAGCCGTACTGAAGTACCGTCGTACATTCTGTGCATCGAGCATCGTACAGATTCCGTACAGTCGTCGTATGATTCCGTACAGCCGATACATGTGTCGTACGGCATCATATTGTTGTCGTGCACTGTGCCGTACATCCGTACAAAAGGTGGTTGATGAAGGAGGGATGGACTGAGGCTCAGTCCCTTGTCAACGGGCCACCCGTTGACAGGCATGGGGGGTGGGGTGGGTGGGGTATGCGACATGCGCGCAAGGGGGGGGGGGGCATGGGGAGTGGGAGGGGGGGGGGGCATGGGGAGTGGGAGGGGGGGGGGGGGGGGCTATTTAAAATGTGAAAATGAATTTTTTTTTAAATAGAGCTTTTTTTATTAAATAAAAAAACGTTCATAGGAATATTTATAAAATATTTATAAATTTGAAATGCATTTGTAATTTTTTTTAAAATTTTTGAATTACGACATTTATAATTTAAAATGTGAAAATTTTAAATTTAAAAAACGTTTAATGAGGCATTTTTTATTCAAAATGTGAAAATGTAAAAATTCTGTTTTTTTAATGTAGCATTTTCTTTTTGGTAGAATTTAATTAAATTTTAGTTTATAAGAAAAATTATAAAAAATTTCTAAATTTCAAATGCATTTTAATGTTTTTTTGAAATTTATGAATTACGACATTTTTTATTTAAAATGTGAAAATGAATTTTTTTTTAAAAAAAATAGAGCTTTTTTTATTAAATAAAAAACGTTCATAGGAATATTTATAAAATATTTATAAATTTGAAATGCATTTGTAAACTTTTTTTAAATTTTTGAATTACATTTATAATTTAAAATGTGAAAATTTTAAATTTAAAAAACGTTTAATGAGGCATTTTTTATTCAAAATGTGAAAATGTAAAAATTCTGTTTTTAAAATCATGTTTGAAAAAAAAGAGATTAAAGTTATTTTTTTAATTAGAGCTATTTTTAATTAAATAAAAAAACGTTTAAATTTTAGTTCACAGGAAAAATTATAAAATATTTTTAAAGTTGAAATGCATTTAAAAGTTTTTTTTAAATTTTTGAATTACGACATTTTTAATTCAAAATGTGAAAATGTAAAAATTTTGTTTTTTAAAATCATCTTTGAAAAAAAAGAGATTTAAGTTATTTTTTAAAAAAACGTTTAAATTTTAGTTCATAGGAATAATTATAAAATATTTCAAATTTCAAATGCATTTTAAATTTTTATTTAAAATGTGAAAATGTAAAAATTAGGTTTTTGAAAATCATCTTTGGAAAAAAAGAGATTGAGCTATTTTTTTTGAAATAAAAAACGTTTAAATCTTAGTTTATAGGAATAATTATAAAATATTTTTAAAATTGAAATGCAGTTGAAAGTTTTTTTTAATTATTTTTGGAATTACGTAATTATTTATTTAAAATGTGAAAATGTAAATATTTTGTTTTTAAAATCATCTTTAAAAAAAGAGAGATTAAAGTTATTTTTTAAATTAGTGCTATTTTTATTTAAATAAAGAAACGTTTAAATTTTAGTTTATAGGAATAATTATAAAATATTTCTAAATTTGAAATGCATTTTAAAGTTTTTTTTAATTATTTTTGGAATTACGTAATTTTTTATTTAAAGCCTGAAAATGTATATATTTTGTTTTTTGAAATCATCTTTTAAAAAAAAGAGATTAAAGATATTTTTTTTATTAGTGTTATTTATATTTAAATAAAAAGACGTTTAAATTTTATTTTTAAAAATGATCTTTTAAAAAAAAGAAAATAAGAGTTTAAGTTAGTATTTAAATGTCAAAAAGTATATAATTTGTTTTTTAAAATAATCTATTTAAAAAAATTTATAAGTGAAGTTTACAAATTACTGAAGTTTTGAATTTAATATAACGTTTAAATTTTGTTTTTAGAATTCAGTGGTATCAAGAACAAGAAAATAAGAATTTTGTTAAAATAAGAAAATAATGTATTAAAAACAAGAAAACAAGAAAACAAGAACAAGAAAAAGAGAGATTAAAGTAGGTTCTATGTTATCTTTGAAATTGGTGCTATTTTTATTTAAATAAAAAAACGTTTAAATTTTAGTCTTCAAAACCATCTTTTAAAAAATCATCGTTTATGTGGAATATTATAGATTATATAGTTGGTTAAGAGTTGTTTCATAATTTAGGTAGAGTAAGTAGGCTGTATAAAACACCACATGGGCATTATCCCTAAAACACCACACCACATGGGCAAAGACCCCAACACTAGAGTGGTTAGATGCATAAGCATATGGCTAATTGGATCTTGTAAATGCACCAGCGCATCGAAAACACATACGTAATTTTTATGATTGTCCAAAGGTCTCCTCTCTCCCCAAGCATGGGAACCAAGTGATGATCTATAGGAATGGCCACTAGTTGAGGTGGATTGCCCAACCAAAATAGATAATATTGAAAAGGCTTAATTATTTTCTCAAAGTTCTCGTTTTAAAAGGTCTGTAGTGTGAACCCGCTCTCTTTTTTAATGTGTAGTCCGAGAAATACTAGATGCGCCTTGCTTGTGTATCGTTCAAAGTAATGTATTAGGTATCCTTCTATCTCCTCCATATCTATTGCAAACCCAAGGCAGTAAAGCATTCAAAGAAGGTCTTATTAACCAAACCTCTCCACTATCTGTCCTTAGTATAGGGGCCATAAGTGGACAATGTGGTCCTTACACCACATGTGGAAAAGTTTCATATTGGATAAAAAGTGAAAAAAGGGAAACATATAAGGAAAAAATATTTGAGACATCTAAGTTTAAAAATGCAACAACTAGAGTTTGAAAAAATTCTAATCAAAATTAAGAATTATTAATAATATTGATTAATATTGAGCCACACATTTGGCCCATCTACCGGTAGGTGCATAGGATGATCCCAACGACATCCTACCTCATCAAGGAGTACATACGCATAGTTTTCATTACGTAAATAGATTATAAGTCATATTGAATAGAATATTATTTTCATTACCCAAATAGAATATTAATTTCCATGTGTTTTTTTTGTGCATGCGCCAGCCAGCGCACAGGTTCTAGCACCACTATTCGTATGCAGATAGAGATGCTGAGAGCTGAGATGAGGGCACTGCAGGATGCTAGGGCACCCCCTCACTTGGTTGCGAGTCTAGATTCAGTTATTGAGGCTCTGGGTCGATTGGACACAGTTGAGGACGTTGTGGATAGCTTTCAGGCACAGGCTGAGGCGGAGATCACTGGTGGTGGCTTGGATTGGAGAGCCATTCGACAGTTGTTTGAGCGTGAGTCACATCACAGGCAGGCCTTGGAGGATATGTTTTGGGATGGTCACACCGAGGCGATGCGACCACGATCAGGGCTCCCCTTGCATATTTTACGTTGTAGGCACTCCATCATAGCAGCACACATTTATCCGAGATATCTTGCTGCGAATGGTGGTCGATTGCCTCACAACCGTCAGATAGCCAGGTCGTTTGCCATGCAACTATACGCTGAGTTTGTGCTTGGTCATCGGGTGGACTACCTTAGTACCCGTCCAGGATCAGGAGCGAGATGTGGTAGGATGGGGCGTCAGGAGCGTCAGATTGCAGGTGTTCGGCGTCGACGTGAGGCACCAGAGTTGCACACCATCCCTGCACCGGCATTGCGAGCGGTGGGAGGACAGATTAGGGGGGATGTTCATTTAGTGGCATCATCCTTGCAGCACATGGTCTCTGCCCTATCGAGATCTATTGCGATTCCACCTCCCCCACCTCGATCATCGATGGAGCCTCCCACATCTACACCACCTCCCACATCTACACCGCCTCAGCACGAGTTGGAGGCTCGAGACACACGGATTGCAGAGTTGGAGGCATTGTTGGCCGAGAGTCTAGGGACGAGGTTAGTTATTTTGATTATGTTAGTTTATTTTTTTGTAGCGTGTTTTGAACTGAAGTTTTTTGGTTAATTCTCACCATGTACGCGACATGTTTGCATTGCAGGCACATCTATTGCGTCAGGAGATGGAGTCTCGCGTACGACTGTTGCAGACAGATTTGGAGGAGCAGAGGATTCGGACATGCATAGCATACCATCGTGCAGAGCACTATATTTTGCAGTTGAGGCATATTAGTCGTGATCCATCTCGCCATAGGATCGACCCCAGCGTGGCCCTATACCCCGCTCCTCCTGTAGATGTGCCGACTAGGACACCCATAGACGCAGCAGTCATAGCCAGGCTTCCTACTGCCACTTGTGTCCTTTGCCACGAGGAGTTTGACACCGTAGGGTGGTTTGGACTAGGGTGCGGCCACATCGCACATCTCCATTGCATGACCCGCCACATGGTGGCACGATCAGTGTGCCCTGTATGCTTTGCTGACATTGATGTGGCGACATACAGAGGACTAGGCATGGATGATCTATATCCTGGTCGTCGTCAGGCCGTTGATCCATTCGCCCGCGTAGTCTTGACAGAGCACTACAGGGAGGAGGCACAGAGAGCGTTGCTGATGCAGGAGGGTGCTGATACATCGGTGGTTGCAGCATGCGTTCCACGACGCTTTTCGTATGGTGATTTCATGCCAGGTGACGAGGCACGAGCAGAGGAGGCACGCCGGATTGAGCGAGAGGCAGAGCTGCAGACATCATTGCAGTAGTGGGTGGAGCAGCAGCAGCTAGGGCGGGGCCGAGACCAGCGTCTTCTACACGTAGAGACGATTACTCGCGCTGGATTTGAGGCACGAGTATTCGCAGATGCATGGCTATGGGAGCTGAGACGCGCGTACATAGAGGAGGCGAGGGAGGCAGAGATGGCAGCGGTGGCGCGTGCAGCATGCCCTCCTCTTCATCAGGATGAGGCTGGCCCATCTCATGCAGGTGATGAGGCTGGCCCATCTGAGCCGGCTTTGCCTGAGGGCACACAGCGGACGGTTGGGCAGCGGGTCATACAGGAGCCACATCAGCGTTCCACTAGAGAATCATATGTAGAGCTATCAGATTCGGATTCAGATTGATTGTTTAGGCTTCACACGTTTCTTGTATAGGGATGCACTTCTGCAGCATGATGATGATGATGTACAGATTCATTTTGGTACTTTCATGATATTGTTCCCACTTTTATGATGTATGAGCATTTTCGTACTTTCATGATGTTCTTCACACTTTGTTTATCTCAGTTTATAGTTTGTTTAAATGTAACATAAACATTTAAAATTAGGAGTATGATTTTGAATTTCGAATATCTCAATTCACACATCTAATACATAAGGTATTTAAAAAAGAATGCCATGTCAAGTAATTGTAAACATTATGCATTGAAAAAGTGTTCAAGTTCCAACTTTATCATTTTGAATATCATATTGAATTTCGTATATATCAATGCTTGCAATTATTACACTAAACCTAAGAGCCGTGCGAAGTTTCATCCCCATGTGCGTATTTAAAATTAAGAGTATGATTTTGAATTTCAAATATCTCAATTCACACATCTAATACATAATGTATTTTAAAAATAATGCCGTGTGTCGTAATTGTAAACATTAAGCATTGAAAAGGTGCTTGCAAAAATGTATGCATTATACCTTCCACATGGCGCAAACCAGATCAGTTGGAGACCAAATCTTGCGTGGATGTACGTCTAGGGTAGCCTAAGAGGCGTGTGAAGTTTTGTCCCCAACAGGGTTTAGGATTTAGGGTTTAGGGTTTAGGGTTTAGGGTTTAGTCGTGCTAGTAGGGATTGCTTCTACGTGGCGCAAACCAAATCAGTTGGAGACCAAATCTTGCGTGGATGTACGTCTAGGGTAGCCCAAGAGGCGTGTGAAGTTTCGTCCCCAACAGGGTTCAGGATTTAGGGTTCAGGGTTTAGGGTTAAGGGTTTAGTCGTGCTAGTAGGGATTGCTTCTACGTGGCGCAAACCAAATCAGTTGGAGACAAAATCTTGCGTGGATGTACGTCTAGGGTAGCCCAAGAGGCATGTGAAGTTTCGTCCCCAACAGGGTTTAGGGTTCAGGGTTTAGGGTTTAGGGTTTAGGGTTTAGTCGTGCTAGTAGGGATTGCTTCTACGTGGCGCAAACCAAATCAGTTGGAGACCAAATCTTGCATGGATGTACGTCTAGGGTAACCTAAGAGGCGTGTGAAGTTTCGTCCCCAACAGGGTTTAGGATTTAGGGTTCAGGGTTTAGGGTTTAGGGTTTAGTCGTGCTAGTAGGGATTGTAAAAATGTACGCATTTGTCCTTCCACGTGGCGCATACCAAATCAGTTGGAGACCAAATCTTGCGTGGATGTACGTCTAGGGTAGCCTAAGAGGCGTGTGAAGTTTCATCCCCAACAGGGTTTAGGATTTAGGGTTCAGGGTTTAGGGTTTAGGGTTTAGTCGTGCTAGTAGGGATTGTAAAAATGTACGCATTTGTCCTTCCACGTGGCGCATACCAAATCAGTTGGAGACCAAATCTTGCGTGGATGTACGTCTACGGCAGCCTAAGAGCCGTGCAAAGTTTAATCTCCAACAGATAAGTCCACGTGCATATTTCGTTAGTACGTGCGCCATTTTTCACACGTAGTCGTGCTAGTAGGGATTGTAAAAATGTACGCATTTGTCCTTCCACGTGGCGCATACCAAATCAGTTGGAGACCAAATCTTGCGTGGATGTACGTCTAGGGTAGCCTAAGAGCCGTGTGAAGTTTCATCCCCAACAGATAAGTCCACGTGCATATTTCATTAGTATGTGTGCCATTTTTCATACGTAGTTGTGGTAGTAGGGATTGTAAAAATGTACGCAGCTGTCCTTCCACGTGGCGCATACCAAATCAGTTGGGCACCAAATCTTGCGTGGATGTACGTCTACGGTAGCCTAAGAGCCGTGCAAAGTTTAATCTCCAACAGATAAGTCCACATGCATATTTGGTTAGTACGTGCGCCATTTTTCACACGTAGTCGTGCTAGTAGGGATTGTAAAAATGTACGCATTATACCTTCCACATGGCGCATACCAAATAAGTTGGAGACCAAATCTTGCGTGGATGTATGTCTAGGGTGGCCTAAGAGTCATGCGAAGTTTCATTCCCAACAGATAAGTCCACACACGTATTTCGTTAGTACATGCGCCATAGCTCATACGTAGTCGTGCTAGTAGGGATTGTAAAAATGTACGCATTGTACCTTCCACGTGGCGCATACCAAATCAGTTCAGACCAAATCTCGCGTGGATGTATGTCTAGGGTGGCCTAAGAGTCGTGCGAAGTTTCATCCCCAACAAGTAAGTCCACACGCGTATTTCGTTAGTACGTGCGCGAATTTTCTTAGTCACGTTTTTAAAATGTCCTAAAGCACAAAACAAATTACAACATTACTACTAATAAACAATTTTTTGTTTTACAAACACAACAAATCCCATTGAGAAGACATCGGACATCATGTAAAAAATAGAATCTAATACAATGATGTGTATGAACGTGTATACAGCCATCATAGTGAAATACAAAATATGAGTCCATGAAAATTACAATGGTACGGTCACACAGTGAGCCTATACATATCGAATACAAAAAAGTGTAATCAACTAGTGATACCCAATAAAAATCAATCTAATCAACTGATGATCCCAAAAAATATGATATGTAATGTGCTACTCCTCAGGATCAGCTCTCATGCCAATAGTTGCAAGTATGCTCTCGTGATCCGCCTGCAAGGCGCCATCGTGGAGTGGACGTCGCCTTGCGAGTGCGAACACGACTCAAAGTAATCTTGATCCCAACAACAAGATGAGAATACATGTATGCCTCCTGATCCGCCATGTACTCCTGGAACTCAATATACCGACCACGCCTCTGTATCTGCTGAAAATAGTGGCCACCTACGATCATGCTATGAGCATTGAAGTGCATCCCATGCCCATCCACTGTATCCTCATTCAGCACACTCTTCAGCATAGAGCATCGCAACAAGTAATAATCCACACCCTCCTCATTGCCCTCCGAAGCAATAACCGCGAAGATATCACCAATACGCAAAATATCTGTAAGCTGGTCATAATCTCTAGAGGAACTGAATCCCGCATCCTGATCATCATGTACCTCCTCCCAAGGCTGGAAGGGAGAAAGCACTCGCCGTACCCATGGATCGGCCCATGGTATCATGGAGCACCCTCCCCAATCATCATCAATGCATGCAGAGCAAAAACATGCAAACCGTCGAGAAAAGATCGCGGGGTGAGACTTACCTACGCTCCTGATGGAATGGAAATCAAGAGTGCCAGGCACGGAACGACAATCAAAAGGCCTAGACCGATCAAGACTCCCAATGTCCACGCACCAAAAATACCGGCTCACCACCCTATCGTCACGCGACTGAAACGAGGAGGTAGCACTAGTGGATAAGTGCTGGCTGCACCACCGCACCACATCATGTGCATCCTTGAAGCGATCGGCACTGTGACGCAACTGGTATCGACGCAAAGCACGCTTCATGCAAGCACCTGCACCATCGTGCTCGATCGGATATGCTTTGCATGGTCGATCGAGCATTAAATACCATTTTTGCCTTGGTGTCATGCACATCCGTAAAAAAACACACTGCTGGTAGTTTCGCCAACGAAACCCCTTTGAAGTAGTTCGCTCAAATTTAAGAATCATCCAAGAGATGATGCAGTGGATGCTTGAGCGGTTCTCTCGAACTTTTCCAGGCCTCATTAGTTCTTATAATCAAACACGTAACTGAGGTCAGTTGCAATCCAAGCAAGAGGGATGTTATGGAAATTATATTTTTGATATATCTTACTTAGGATATTATTAATTTAGTCAAGTGTGACTATGGCAAAGTACTCCATAGGAGTGCACCAAACATGGTGGGGGTCCTAGTGGGATACTTTGTGTGGTTAGTTGGGGATGCTTGACTACCTTGTGGTTTGCCATGCTAAATGGTTGGTATCATGGGTGATTCCAGGTTAATACTGATATCGCTAGTGTTATTGGTATTGTGCTTTGAGCGTGGTTATGTTGGGATCGATTGATTCGGTGATTCCTTCAATCGATTGTTAATAAGTAATGTAATTGGCGGTTTGAGGACAGGTGATAGAACTCATAGTGAGGATTGGAGTTAGTGCGAGGGTACTGATCGAGGTGTTGCACATTGCATTATTTATGGCCATGGGCCAATTTTATATTTCTTTATTATTGCAAGTTTGAGCAATATATTGTGGAGTGGACATAATTCAATTTTGGGCTCAAAGATGGCTATGTAAAGCAAATCCCTCATTTTGGAAGAGAGGGATAATTTTGGCTCATTGTGCTTTTATGAAATATCATAAATACTCTAGATGAGGAAGTGTGAGCCATTGATCTAGGGTGAGGGAGATTGTACCCAGTCTGCTCTTGCTTTCGTGGTGTGGTTTGTGTTCTTCTTCTCCAATTGATTAAGTGGTGAACTTTGTGTGGAAGAGCTTACCTTTTTTGGTTTCAAGTATACATGATTGTTTTTTAGAAATACTCCCATCTTGGATTCTAGAAAACCTACTAGCCCATATTGAGGCGAAGTAGGCTTGCCACTTAAGATTGAGTGAGTCTATCACTTCCTTATTCTTCTCAGAGAAGACTATACTAGTAATGCGACATCCATATAAACTTCTTGACAAAGGTATACAATCTTTCTTTGATCCAAGCAAGTGTATTTTTGTCCCAAATTGCATCATCACATGAATGAGTCTTACATGAAATCCATGGAGATTAAATGATATTATGAGTTACTCATCCAATTTACATTTTTGATTACCTTTGTCCCAAAGGTCTCCTCGTGTCCTCACTCCCTTTTTGTTTAATCTCAATGTACCCTTGATGTCCTGGTCTCTTAACACACTGTCTCTTAACACACTGCCATCCTTGATAATTGAGCACCATAAGGGGCCTATCTTCATAGAGGAACCTTTCCACAATCTAGGGTTTGAGGGACTCCTACGATCTCCACCATAACTTTAATCCTTTATTGGAACATTGTTCTTTGCCAAAGAGGGAGGCAACTTCAAGGTAGCAATTCTATGACTTACGTCTCAAGGGTCTCGTATAACAAGATGTTTCATGAGAACATAAACCCATAATCTAGCACTTCTATGCAGTCAGTGCGAGGTCTGCTAGAGCATTTCGAGTCTTAAAATAGGCTTCTCGTAATGGAAAGATTCTATCTGCTGCAGATCACTGCACTGAAATGGCTGCACGAGAAAATGAGGACCTCCGGATTCGGAAAGCCTGATCAATGACAGACTTTTCAAAGCTTTCTTCAACAGCTTCAACACGGCAATCCATATAGGAATCATGTTGTGAAATACTGGGAACACTGGCCTTCCCATGATCTTCCAGATTCCGTTCAAGATTATCAATCTGAGATCAATCACGATGAATCAATCCACTTCTGTACTGCTTATCTTCTTGATTGAATTCCGTCGATCGATTCTAAAGATCACTTCCGACACGATCATGTAGGTGGCTACGTCTCCCACTCTCTGATCATTTGCCTTAAACATGCATTTTTCGAGCAGATGATGCAATGGCTGCCTTGTTGCCCCCAGCCTCCCTTGATATGCTTGGTGGTGCAATGGTGATTGGGGAGGTTGTTTGATCTCTCTCTCATTCCACTATCTGGTTCAGTCTGCCCCTTGCCAATTCATAAGTGCTCGATTTGTTCTCGGCATCCAACCGATGATGTGCAGTGAAGAGGATGAAACAGAGAAGGTTAGAGACAAGGAAGCCCGTGTTAAGAGAAGCGGGAAAAGCTATGGGAGAGAGGAGGAAGGAGGTAGCTGCCACAAGTCCATGATACTATGCAAATCTAAACTTCTATACTGCATAAAGATGTCTTACAAGGTTATATATACGCAACCCCATGTGTAATTTACACTTGGTCTTTACATGTGGGACATGCCCATTTCTACCACTCTTGAATACACAGTACCCCTAATGCAATTTACATCCTCAACACCCCCTCTTAGATTGTTACAAGATGATAGAGCACAAAAGAAAAAAGTGCTACACGCACAAAAAATCGTAGACTTTGATACTTCTATGAGCATGGCTATAAAGAACTAGAACAAAACTATAAAAACTTGGGAGCAAGTTATATATTACTTCCCCCTCTTAAGTTTCAAGAGGTTTTAGGCAGATGCTAAGTTGAGTTTTGAAGTAGCAGACCTTGTTAACGTGACCCAATGATAACAAAATTTGAGTCAAGTTTAGCACATGCAAAACATCTTTTATGACCTTTTCACTTGAAAGACTTTCAGTTAGAATTTGAGCTATTGCTTACACCCTGCATGGATGCCCATGAGCTATGAACAAATGCTCTTTTGAATTTTGATTCTTTTCTAAAGTTGAAAACCATACTTTGCGGCTTGTCATGTGTGCTCTTGCACCTGAGTCTACAAATCATTTTGGTGCTTTAGATTGATCAAGTTTACAATTGCCTTGAATGGTAAGAAAACATTATGAGATTTATCCGTCAATCATCATGCTGGACATAATTGCCTAATTGTTTGGAGCTATGTCCTGAAGACTAATCTTGTTCCTTTTGTGGCACTTTAATTGCCAATATTTAGGAATAGTAGCGACAATTCCCTATCCTTCTTGGTGCATTTGCATTGATGATCATGATGATGAAGTTATTATTAAATAATTTGTTTCTCCTAACATTACCTCTTCCACGTTTGTTCCCTGCATGTCTAGGAATACCTTGTCTATTTTAGTTATCAACTAGACTGTCCTTGATTAAAATTTTGGCTATTGTTGCTCGAGAGTTTTGATTACCTTTATTAGAGGCTGATTTGTCCTACTGTGTCCTCTGGTATATCCTTTACCTCTATGGGCATTCCTTTTCTCTTATTGGATCTGGATTTGCACACTTGTTCTCGAATGTGCCCCCATTAGCATATTAGCCATTATCTCAAAAGTTGGGGGATTCTCCTTTGTAACCATGGTAGTTACAAATTGATCATATTCTTTGCCTAATCCATTTAAGGCAAGTTGCACCAACCTTGTGCTATCGATATTCAGAAAATCAATTCCAAGGAGCATTTCATGCCATAGTTGGTTACTGGATTTGAATATGTGGCATGTTATAGATGCAGTGCTTGTTGTTGAGGATGTGTGTGGTCCCATGCTAATTTTTGGGGAACTTGAAGATGTGAAGCAAATTATGTCTTAACAATAGTTCTCTAGTCTGCCATTTTGTAAGCTTCTCCTATACTGTGTTTCTGTGGGCTTCTTTCGTACTTCATTGCAACTACCAAATAGAGAAAATGTGAACACCCCACCACGTAATTGATATTCGATCATTATGAATCTTTGCGAGTATAATGTAATTACTCATGTAAAACTTCCTTCAAAGTTTTGTGACCATCGAGATATAGAGGTACGGTATAAGGATACCAATGCACAAGTTTTTGACTCCAATGCATCATCCATGGTCGAAAATGAGGAAATGTGCATGTCCCACCATCCAATGATGTGTGATCCTTATGGAAATCTGCAAGTATAAAGGAATTACTTTTGAAATTTTTCTAGGAAGTTTCATGACCATTGGCAACACAAGCCTATGGTACAAGCATGACGATGCACAATTTTGGTAATAAGGAAGGGAGGGTGTGTGAGGGGTTGAATGTGAAAGGACTAGTGGAAGTTGGTGAAGGGAAGGAAGGGGTTATTGCTTTTGAGTGTTGAAGGGATTTCCAAGGATTCCAACACTCCTCTTTCGTATGTGGATCTGACTCCTCACAAGATCTTGAGTGGGTTTTCTGCATCTTTGATGATGAGGCTCGTGCGATGCTTAGGTAAGAGATTGCTTGGAGGTCTAGGAAAGTTGCAAAGAAGGTTTTGGCAGGTTGTGGAAGAAACTGTGGGAGAGGAGAGCACACACAAAGGGATAAGGAGACACCAGAAGTGGCGGAGCAAAAGCTACTCCAGCTTATTCCTCTATCATATATATATGAGTATACATGGGCAATGTACAAGTGGGCGGGCACACTGCCCTTTACCCCAACAACCTCCCACTTAAAGGCACTGTGCCTTTAAGGGAGTATAGTACACATATAATACAATCAGCCATAGGCTGAAAAACAAGATGACCAAATCGTCATTTTATGCCCATCGGCACTTTACAATGTGCAAAGTGCATAGAGGATAAGCTACTAGCAGACATCAGGTCTGCAGGATAGAAAATGACAAGCTGTAGATGCCTGTCAACCAACATCTCATGCCAGATCTCACTAGGAGAGTGAACTCTCACCATCACGTGCTCCTGTGCTAAGTCCATAGCACCCGAACTGTCACTGTGCAAAGAAAACGTCTCTGTACCACCTGTGACCATAAGCACATGCCCTACAATAGACCTCTACTGGTCTACCCAACCTGCATCACCTGCATGCTGCTCTTGGAAGCATAAGGACCTGATGTCCACAATCGCTTCCCTACTGCCAAAATATGCCATAATCAAGCTACCAACTCCCACTGCAATGGAAGCAAGAACCGGAAGTGTAGCCCCAATGGCAAACATGTGAAACCAAGTCTCAACCTAGTCATGGATGCATGAAGTACTATGGCTTCCATATCAACCATAACTTGCTGCTCAACTAATCTATGATCGTCAAACCTGCTGTGTTTCAAGTACAGAGCCAATACAGGCAATGGAGTACTTGATAACTTCCCCCTCTCCATACTGAAATAACCAAGTATTTGAAGACAAACATCATCAAGACCATGCAGCTCCCATTGCAAAGCATCCCTGTCCATAAAGGACCATATGGCAAGTAGCCTCAAAAGGATAGCAACCTCTTGAATACTAAGACCATAACCTGTCTCACTGCGCATCACATCCCGAGCTCTCATAACGGTATCAAACCTATGAAGCCAAGCTCGAGGGGATTGCTTCTAGTCATGGAGGCACTTACAAAGCAAACATATCAATGATTCCTGCCCATGCGCAATATGACCTGAGTCAATAACTACAGAAACCACATCTGTCTTGGCATAACCAGCCAATGGATCATACCGGGCATCATTAGCCAAGGTATCCTCCTCATCATGCATAGCCTCATCCTCATTTGCAAGAGGCACTACAAAGTAGTTATAATCATTTGTTTTTCGACGATCAAAAGATGCCTTGTATGGACAATCTTTTGGATCCACGAGCACAATGTAGTTCACAACCTGTGTATGCGGATTGTCCTTCATTCGTGACTTCAAATTCTCAATATGGAAAGGATGTATTTTTCACACCTCAAATGGCCGAAGGCCAGTCCTAGGATCAATAGGAGGTCTGATAACATGATCAATGCGAATAAGAAAGTCTATCGATCCACAAGGTTATCTCATTGTACCTTTGCTCGAAGAAGAAAGTCTATCGATCCACAAGGTTATCTCATTGTACCTTTGCTCGAACTCTATTTTGTTGTGTATCTGAGGTGCCATCTCCAATATCAGCAGCTCCCGGTACTTGCTGGAGCCTTTGATCCTAGTTTACTCCGTTTTTTCCCTTGTGCAATAGATGGAGTCTCCTCAACAACATCCTCATCAGACTCAAGAGGAAACACACTTGCAGCCAATAGAGGTTATTTTTTTGGGAGTGGTGCACTCAAACCATGCCCACTTGGAGGTGCACTCAATCCATGATGGCCTAAAAGAGAAGGTGCTCTCAATCCATGTGAACCTGTGAAAATTCTTAATCCTTTTATATTAGAGCCAAAATTTTCAGCTTCAATACGGGAAGATCCCTTTCCTTTGACTTTGAAGAACCTCTTGGTTTGATTGGTGATGTTGCGGTATCTTCTTCATAACCCTCCTCTGTATGCTCCTCAGAATCACTATTGGAAGTTGATACCTCCATCTGCTCGATAATTTTATCAACCTCCACAATTTGATTTGTCAAGTGATAAAAAAGATCCTGGACACACAAAACAAAATTGAATCTCTCATAGTATTCAAAAGAAATTACATAAACATAGAGAATTAGAAATTACTTATGGATAGTAACTAACCTTCCCTTCCTCTTTGATTTGTTTTGATTGTTCCGCTACAATGGGTGGAGTAACAGCTTTCAAAGAGAACTTCTCTTCCATAACAATAAAAATAATAGGTTTCTTATTGTTATCAATCCCAAGCATTTCAACACATTCCTCATTGGACTCACTTCTTGTGATATCTTTAATCTTTATTATTGGCTTAAAAACTGATCTTCCATTGGGAAGTGTCTTTGGAAGCGACAAAGTCATCTCTTTCGTATCAGTGTTAACTTTGATGGTCCATTTTGAATCAATGTTATTGTGTACTTCCACTATCTCCCATAATGTTTGAATTTGCAACGAACCTTCATCAAACGGAGCAGGAACATCATAAATCTGTTGAAGCTATTTCACCTCAAGACTTGGATCCTTGGCACTTTTCTTTGGTTCCTTGGTGCCTTTCTTTTCCACCCTTATCCTTTGGATCCTAGTGGAAGCATCCTCCGCGATGTGGGCTTTCCAAAGACATGGATTTCTTCGAAAGTTTGGTTGTTCGACATGATACCTACAAAATACATAAACAATGTCAAAATATTATGATATCATGGAGAGAATATCTCAAGTTGAAAAAAACAAAGCTAGTACAACAAGCTTGATGGTTTCTAAAAAGACTTTGTGCTTCTAACATCTACATTCTTCATGGAAAAAGATGTCGACATGCTTATTATTGGAACATAATTTTGGACTAGAGAATAAAAGACAAGGGTCTACACTAGCGAGAAGCAAACTAACACTCCCACTTGTCTAGATTCCATTGACGATACTTGATGGGGGCACCCCCAAAAGAACCAAAGCCTCCAAATACCCTCTTGGTATTCTCTGGATGAGAGTCTATATATACCAGCCAGAAGCAAAATAACCCCTCTCAACAAAGCCAACAAATCTAACTAGCTCTAGGTGTGCATCAAAAACCATATTAGAATCATAAGATCTAACCAATCTGCCTCCAAACTACACATCAAATACCAAAGTGTCCTCACCACTATCCCACAAGAGATCTGTAACTTGAACAATGAAGAGGGATGCATGTTCCTCATAAAAGCACTTATCTTTTCATACTCAATAGAAGTCTCCTTGAGGGTAGGGGGATCACCCATCTACCATGCTGAGGGATAGCTACATGTATGCGAGCAATGCAAAAACTACAAAATTATGGCCAAAACGCCTCCGTTTCTCTCTCAAATTTAATTAAAAAACACTAGAAAACAACTCCATAATTCGAAGAGAAAAATCTACTTTTCAATACAAATCGACCAAAAAATAAACAAAATTTACCAAAAAACCCTCTCCCTCTCCCTCCCTCTCTCTCTCTCTCTCCCTCTCTCTCTCTCTCCCGCCCTCCCTCCCTCTCTCTCTCTCCCTCCCTCTCCATCTCTCTCTCGATCTCTCTCTCCCCCTCAAACCCTCTCTCTCTCTCTCTCTCTCTCTCTCTCTCTCTCTCTCTCTCTCTCTCTCTTCTCTTTCTCTTTCTCCCTCTCTCTCTCTCTCTCTCTCTCTCTCTCTCCTTCTCTTTCTCTTTCTCCCTCTCTCTCTCTCTCTCTCTCTCTCTCTCTCTCTCTCTCTCTCTCTCTCTCTCTCTCTTTCTCTTTCTCCCTATTTCTCTCTATCTCTATCTCCTGAAAATATGGTTTGCTGGCTCAGAAAAGCCCTCTATGGCTTGAAGCAGGCACCCCATGCATGGTATGCGAAGATACATGCATTTTTGGTGGCTTTAAGAATAGCCCAACTAAGGCCACTCTTTATGTCCAAAAGAGTGTATTGGAATTTTTAATTCTGATTTTATATGTGGATGACATGCTTATCACTGGGCCAGATATGGAATAAATTGCGGATTTCAAGGCTGATTTACAGCAGTCTTTTGCCATGACAGACATGGCTCAGTTGCACTATTATTTGGGCATATAGTTTGCATATGTTGAGGGGGGTATAATGATAAGTCAGTCCAAGTATATTGGATAGCTTGTGAGCATGGCGGTTTTGAGAAGAGGCGTGGCTTCTAGAGACCTGAGACGACTTCCAGTAGTTTAATGGTGGTAATTGAGGCGACAACGCATGCCTATAAACTACATGTTGGCAAAGTGCTCTCTCTCTCTCTCTCTCACACACACACAGAGCCTTCTAAGCTCTCTGAGTCTTTATTGTGTGTGTCTGAGCAGTTGCTCATTAGGATTTTAGTCGAATCTTATAGTGAGTCGGTTAGAGAGTCATGTTCTTGTAAGTGCAGTAACAATTGCAGTAGCAATGAGCTGCAGTCCTGAAGGTCTCAAGTCAATTGAAGTTGTCCCTCCTAAGCTTGATATAGTTCAAGTTTGTGGTACTCTGTTGTGTCGCAATCATTCCTTGATGTGAGAAATCTAAATTGTTTGAGAGCATCATTTTATGTGGTAAAATCAATTTGGGTTGTGAGGCTTTAAAAGCAAACAATGGTATTAGAGCGGTTCGAGTCCATGAAACTCAAAGAAATCTGATGGCCAGAGAGATCTAAGATGGATTCTGAGGGTCCAAGGCATGTTGCATCGTTGTTGCTTTGAATTATTGATCTGTCTCTTCTCTCTTGTGGCGGATTCCTAGATGCATGCAGCTATGTTCTCGCCTGGCATCTCACCATAATTTGGGAACAAGGACTTTTTGCGGCATAGTGCTTTGAAGGCAAGGCATTTTGAAAGCACAAACTTCATTCTTTATCATATCTTTGTGAATGCCCACTTCAGTCTCCGGGTTCGTGAGACAGAATCAAGCATGAAGATGAGAAGTCTTACAAGGATCTCTGGTTAGAGGATTGATTGAGGTGGCACCCTAGACATGCAAGAAAAGCAGAAGCTACAACCGAAAGAAGAAGAAATTTGTACTCGAAGTGCTCGCTGAAGCATGCATATTGTGCTTGGAAGATGTTATGTGCTGATTGAGATCATGTTGAGGGGTTGCGCCCTATGTGGGTAACTTGATTTGGGTGCCGTGCCCTATGTGGGTGGCTGTTTGTTACCATGCCTTGTGTAATGTCTTGTGTTTTTCTAGTCTTTGTTAGTGAATCGAACAGGTTGATTTTTGAAACCGGCCTTCAGTAAACTAAATAGTAGTAAACTGTAACTATCTTAGCACCCACGCTATTTACAGCCACATTGCATCATTTCCAGCCACTTCCATTAGTTAAATATCACTTAGAAATAACTTTGAAACCACTGAAAGGGAGGCTAGAGTGTCCTGCTCTCAGAAAACAAATGCAAGAGACACAGATTGGCCCCAAATGCTTTGATGCCCCTTTTGGTATCTATTTTATTCCTTTGACAATGGAAAAGTGCTTATACAACAAGGGTTCACTCCCTTGCACTCTATTTCATTAGCAAATCCACTATCTAAGCCAGTTCTTGGCTTCATACTGCATCCAATCCCTATTGTACACTAGAACCCATCTGCCAAGGCAAGGCTAAGGCATTCTCCACTATCTGTGGCCACTGCAAAGCTGTCCAAGCATTCCACAAGGCATCTGGCTTGCTACAAAGGGTTTGGCAGTCCCACAAGCCAATTTCTAGCCTCTCAGCACACGTGACCTAAAAGCAGGAAGAAATCCATAGAGCATGACAAAGTGAGGGATCAAAGAGGATCGTAACACCATGAGAGAGACATAAGGTAGGAAACACTCAATCTATTACAATGAATATAATCAACAATACATGATAGGCTTCTTATATAGAGAGAGCCCTTTGAATATTCACACCTATTGGATCCTCTGATCCACATCTCTCCTTGTGGATATCCTTGATCCACATCTCCACATCATGTAGTCCACATCCTAGGGTGGCTACTTTAATTCCCTCCTATACCATACCTTAGCCTCTAATATGTGCTCATGGCACCATATCTTAGCAATGTGTACTCTAGCCTTTTAACTAACCCAATACAAGCACTAGCACCCATCAACATGTCAATAGCAACACCCCCCTCTTACAAAAGCTATTGATAAAAGCTAAGTGAGTAGCTCCCTCTTCTCAATGCTTGCCTTGAGCACGAGGAGGGGTTAAATGGAAGGACAAGAAATGAGGGAGGAAGATGGCTCCAAAACTATTGAAAGGCTAAACAATAAAGGGATTGTAATGGAAGAGAGAGAGGAAGGGATGAAGGAGGGAGAAAATGCAAGGAGAAGGGAATGGAAAGAAGGAGAAGGGAATCTAATGAAGGAAAGAGAAAATGGTGGGATGAAAGAGGGAATGGAGGAAAGAGAAGGAAAGGAAAGAGGGGTAAGGAGAAGAAACGAGGGAGGAAGATGGCCCCAAAACCTTTTCTTTTTGTTTTTTTTTTGCTCTAAAACTTGTTGAAAGGGTAAACAATAGACTCTAGGATATTTCACTGGCTATAAAGATAGATATTGATGTCAATTTATCCCCCACTAATATGTTTGTTATTGGAACTTTTGTCCACAAAATACTCCTCTAAAGTATGAGTTCAATTCTGCTTAACGCACGTATCTTAGCTATCTTAAATGATACCAGTATGGTAGATGATGGGCATTGGAAAAGAGATGAACCACTCACTCACAACGCATGAGAGAGCTACTCATGGCAAGGGTGGATGGGAAGGAGTGAATAGGTAAAGGAAGGCCAAGTAATGGAAGGGATCAATGTTAAGGGTAGGGAGTGGATGCGTGAGAGAGAGAGAGAGAGAGAGAGAGAGAGAGGAGTGCACAACCAAGATGACTAAATTATAACAAAGAAAATTGAGAATACATACATTTTCTCTCTCAAGATTAGGGTAAGGTTTAGGGTTTCCCCATGTCCCTTAGGTTCCTCCCTAGAACTTAGTATATGGTGTAGTTTATACCATTCTCAACACCCCCCCTTAGATTACACTGTATACAGGGTGTGTATACAGGATTTATTTAAATAGAAAAATGACACTATGGAAAAAATGGGGATAAAGAAGAACCTAAGAGATAAGAGAATATGCATGAGCATAGAGACTTTGCATTCGAAATTTGTACAAAAAGGAAAACCTCATTTCCCCCTCGTAAGTTGTAGGTGGCAAATGTCAACTCATCATCAAAAGTATGAGAACTTGTCAAGGAAATGGCTTTGTAAAAATAATGACAACTTGTTCTTGTGTTGGACAATGAACAACATCAATTTCTTCATTGAGAATCTTTTCTCTAATGGAGTGATAATGCACTTTGATATGCTTTGGGAATCTTTCTCTAATAAGGTGATAATGTACTTCAATATGCTTTGTTCTAGCATGAAAGATTGGATTCCTTACTAAATGGATGCTATTGATATTGTTGGTATAGAACACAGTTGGTTCTTTGGAAATAATTTCAATGTTTGTAGAAGTCTACTGCACCAAATTGCTTCTCATGTAGCATTGGTTGGTCCTCTATCTTGGTTTGCCAAGGCAAAGCTATTGATCCACTTGTACATCTTCTATCATATGTAGCTCCTGACCAATCAACATCAATATATCCATGAAAACTAACATCTATTAAGTTGTTAGATTTCAGTTCATAATCGTTCAAGTATTTGAGGACCTTTTTATTTGCACAGAGATAAAACATGACAAAGCTACTAACGCAAGAGTAAAATATATCCAATTGTACATCTTCTATCATCTAGAGTTCCTACCCAATTGAAATCAATATATCCATGAAAACTAACATCTTCAAGTTGTCATATTTTAGCCCATAATCTTTCAAATATTTGAGAAACTTTTGCACAGAGATGAAACTTTTTTGGCTTCTGTATGAATTGACTGAAAATCCAATGGAATAAAGATGTCTAGCCTTGTGATTGTTAAATAAATCAAGCTTCAAATAAGTTGTCGATACTAATGAGGATTTGTATTAGGAGATTTGCCATGAGATGACAATCTAATGTTACATTCTACAAGATTTGAGGTGGCTTGCAGCAGTCACATAAACAAAACCATTGGTGAAATTTTTTCATTATATTTGTCCTTGATACCATTGTCATTCTCTTCATACTTCAATGTCAAGAAATTATGCTCTCCCATGTCTTTCATGTTGGGAAATTATGCTCTCAAACTCTGTTTACCTATGAAATAGGTGTTCATTGGAAGTGGTGATGATCACGTCGCCAACATAAAGCACAAAGAAAATAGTATGTTATGTTATATTTTTTATGTAAAGTGACGGCGGGGCTGATGGTTGAAATTCCATTATGAATTATTGCATTCCAAGCATGTGCGGCCTATCCTTCATCTAGATATCCCTTAATATTCATTTAATGGATAAGCCAATCAAAAGGTGAACCAATAGTGGTCATCTTCACAAATACGCAAAGGTCTCTTCATAATCTATTCCAAGTTTTGAAGCAAATCCCTTCGACAACTAATTGGCTTTGTATTTGTCAATTGATTTGTCTAAATTGAGCTGGAATTTGTAACCCATTTGCAACCAACGGGCATCTTTTTTATTGGTAAATATGTTGATTCCCATGTTTACTTTTTGATGAGTAATGACCGTGAATCTCATAATGCATTGATTTGGAGCATGTCAATGCTTCTAGACCACAAAATGGGAAATATTGATGGCTTTCCCATGTTGCATGATTCACATACATCTTTTAAAATGTATACGTGCAGAAGGCCTTGAACCATGTTTATTTGCTTGAGTGAAACCAAGCTTTTGAAATTGTATACGTGCAGAAGGCCTTGAACCATGTTTATTTGCTTGAGTGAAACCAAGCTTTTGAAATTGAGGTGACCATACCTTGTGTTCCATAGTGTTCTTAAAGTATCATCATTTTAATGAGAAGTGGTTTGTACTGCTTGAATAAGCATAGATGAAGAAAGTTTCTTCTTCCAATTTATAATAAATTTACTTGGATGGTATAATTCTCGGATTGTGTAACCAAACTTGTTTTTGAACACTAGTTCCAAATCTCTTTCACTCATGTCACCAACTGATAAGATGTTTTGAGTCATTATTGAAAGAAAAAAAGCATCTCCTACGCTTTGTGTAATGCCTTCATAACTATGGAGATGAATGTTATGATTTGAGGTATTGTCACCCATCATTACATTTTCTTTAGCATTCTTATATGGATGCATTTTAAAAACCATTTTTTCTCATATAGTTGACTCAAACCACCAAAATATCTTTATTACTATGTAAATGCTTCAGATTTCTACATTAGAACATTGTGAAATAAGAACTTTTGATGTTGAGCTTTGTTATCCAGTGATTGCCTTTGATTTTTCTCATTGACAAAGTTGCTAGATTGTCTTTGATTTTCATTTTGATTATGTTACTATTATTGATTTCTATCTCTATTGTATTGTCCACTTACAACACTCCCGTGTTTGTTCTTGCATTTTGGCTCCTAATAGCCCATAATTCCACCATAATTGCAAGTACATATAGTTATTTTTTGGACTTTGGATTGGTAACCTCCTTTGTTCATGCCCCTTGAACTCTAAAATTCCATGTTTTCGTCTAAATCAAAGGGCCATGTTTCCCTCTAATTTGAAGGGCCATGATGTTGATGTGATGAAGACGATGATCCATGGTAATTGTTAGAGTGTTTGCCAAGGCTATGTGAATTTCAATTATGTCTTCTAACATCGTTTTGACTTCCTCTTTGGAAACCTCTACCTCTAGCATAGAAAGCCTACTTATAATTCTTTTGTAACTATAGCAAAACGTCTCCACATCTCCTATTACATAAAAATGTCAGGCATGATTTCACATATCGATGCAGCATCTCAAGTGACAATGGTTGTAACAAATTACTCATAATTTGAACTAGTCTTTTGTTTTTTGTTTCATGGATAAGTGATGCTAGTAGGTCTTTAAGTTGGACCTACACATATTTCAGATGATAGCTTCTTTGCACTATTGAGTTGATTTTAAGCATTATGATAATGATATGTATTGAATCTATTTCTAATCTTCGTTTGCATTCATTGTTGATGTAGTGGTGTCCTTAACATTTAAGTTGCTTAGGTTAAGTGCCAATTGAGCTCTTTCATCCCAATATGCTTTCTTCTCACTGATGTCTCTAGCTTCATTTGTTATCAACACTTCCAATTACCATAGTTGTTGTCATCCAATTTCATCCAATTTGATGTTCTCATCCAAGAAAATGCTATCATCATGAGTTTTTGTCACATTTTTATATTTTGATGTTGAAATGTCTAATTGAGGGTCTAGAGGCTTTGAATATTGCATTCAATTTTAACCAAGCTATGATGAAACTTCTCCAACATGTCCTGGAATGGGTGCCATGATTGCACGTTGTAATTATGCCAAAAATTAATGAAATTTTCTTGCACATTCTCAAAAAATGTGTCAAACTATTATGCTTTAGATGCTAAAGATGCTAGACTCACTTCTTATATAAATGAGGTGGACTTAAGAAATTAATGGGCAAGGCATTCACACAGACAAGTCCATGGCCAAGCTGATGAGTCATGGATCATTGACTCTAGAGCCTGCAGTCCCTTAACTCCGCAACGAGTGAGTGGTTCTCTCACTTAGAGAAACGTTACAGTGACGATGTAGAACTATGAGACTCCAGACTTCATCATCATAGGATACATATATATGGGACGTACATAACGTTTTGTATGTTTTAGGATTGAAGAAAAACCTTCTACCTGTTAGTGGCATTACTTAAATAGACAAGAAGGTGTAATTTGATGAAGGGGAATGTGTTATTCGAGACAAGGGTGATGATGTCATATATTACCATCTTCGGAAGGCCTCGCGGGCCTATGAGACAAAGTAAAAATAAAGGATAACTCATGCAAGCCACAATGGGATGAGGCAAAGGGCTTGCTAGGATCCTTGCTGAGTACTATATTTAAAAAGATCAAAAAACTCAAACTAGTACTTAAGATACATAGCTAGGTGCCATGGTTACTCTCCTGTGGGCCGCAAAGTTGTCTCATATTTGTGTTTGTCGGGTCGTCTCTCGATAGGCATGATCCTCGTGATCTCTATATTTGGTGGGCCATATCAAGAGTGATGCCTCGGTTCAAAAAATCCCCTCCGACTAGGGCTCCCGAACCTCCATCGTGCATGCTATCGTGCATGGTCTATATGTCGTTGGCTCCATTGCTCCATGCCGTCTCTTCCCGTTGACCCATGCTGTCCTCATGTTCGCTATCTCCCCCTCTACTCCATTATGTTCCGAGGTTGACTTGAAAGCATAGAAATATGTGACATGTTGGTGTGGATGGTCAACCTAGGTCTCATGTGGCACTGTCACCTCCTGCTATCTGATATGCCACAACATGGTCTCGCTGTGTCACCGCATCTCCATCAAATAGAGGCCAACACAGTACCTAGTCATGAAAGCGGATCAGCCGGGAGAGTGGTCCAAAATTGTGCTCCTTCTGAAAGAGACAATAGTACCGTCCTAGATTAAGCTTGATGATGACTTTCAAAATTTGTCATGAATGATGTGAAAATCTTGGGTTTATGGAGCTGGAGGCGTGGGTTGTATCTAAATTCAATTTGGCTTCAAAATGATTATATTTTGACCTTGACATGATTGTCCTAGCGAGAATCTCTTGGACTTTAGGATAACTCTTTTGTAATTGGATTGGTCGAGTTTTACTAAGTATGGTGATCCAGTTCAATTATTCTAGCTGATTTGTGTAGTTAGGTTCAAAGCTGGCCTATTTTCATTAACCAGGTTTAGTGTTGTTTAACCAAGGTAAAAGTTAACCTCGATGTGGTTAAGCCATATAGAAAACTATTCACTAGGAGATAGAACACTCAGATGTACCAAATAAAAGTATATAAATAGATGTGAAAATCCAAGTATAAAACACGCCAAGAACTGTGCCAACAGGCTTGTGGGCTGCAATCAGGCTGCCACATGGTGGCACTCAGATATCCTCACTGAGTTTATTTTAGGGCAGACATGTAGGCCATCCTGGTCAGCACTTCGGGCTCACAGTTTGCCCAAGTTTAGGGCTGCCCGTGGGACTGCCCAGCCATAAGTCCATGTAATTGGGAGAAGGGCTGGGCGAGACCCAGCACAAGGCGCCTGTTTGTAGGACCTTTTATGCTGCCCTGGTGAAGGGAGGATCGTGGAGTCGGCCATCAGGTTGACAGACCCACAGATCCCAGTTGGCAGCTAGTGCAACCTGCAGCGGTTCCACCAAGGAGACACCAGACAAATCTACACCAGTAGAAGAGCCACAGATGGTGCAAGTGAGGAGATCAGGTGAAGTTCTCATGGGCAGATACTGAAGCCGATCCTACAGAGGCCATTGGTGCAGCATAAAGTTGTTGAAGGATTGTGTGAGAGAAAAGGGGTGCACTCACAAGAGAGAAGACCCTACATTTCAGCTAGCTGCACACTAATATAGAATCAGAGATAAGGTTGAGACTTTATGGAAATGTGTGGAAAAGGGTGCCTTTAGTCCCAATAAGACCAATCCACTTGGAACATCTGATAAATGTAGGGCACTAGCACTCAAAGTGCAATCTAGAATGTTTTAAAGCTCACCCAAAACATGCGGGTTCGTACAAAGTGCTTATGATGTACAGAACTAGAATTTGTCAAATAGACTTTACAAATTGGAGATGGCTCTATAGGCCATTATGACAATCAAGGCAGAGTGGTAATTCCACCACAAATGTTGATCCATGAGAACTCCCTTTTGAGTTTGGTAGAATGGGTATAAAAAGATGTTCAAAGAGTGGAGGATTATGCATGCTTCTTCAAAGACCGTGCTATTCTTGCACCATGAAATCTAGAGGTTATTGATGAGATCAATGAACTGGCCTTGAGTGCATTACCCGGTCTTGAAAGAGAATACCTCAGTGCAGATTCGGTTGTTTCTTCTGAGAATGACAGAATATTGTATCCAATTGAGTACTTGAATAGTTTGAACTTAGGTGGTGGGTGGCTACCCTCCTCATCACTTGCTTCTAAAGATTAATGCTCCTATCATTCTGCTCCGCAATTTGGACCCTCAGCAGGGACTTTGTAATGGTACCAGATTGATATGCAAGCAATTTAACTCAAAGGTGATAGAAGCAGAAAACGTTACAAATACAAACATTAAAGACAGGGTCTTTATTGTGCTAGGATAACAATTATACCAAACTATGCTTCAATTGCCTTTTGACATGAGAAGGAGATAATGTCCTGTGAGGCTAGCTTTTGGTATGTCAATAAATAAGTCACAAGGACAAACATTGAGTGTGTTGGGACTTTAATTGGCCACATAAGTATTCACACATGGACAATTGTACGTTGCTATGTCACGTGTTAGATCACTGATGCAGTGAAAGTGTATGTAAAGCATACTGTGGAACACGAAAGTAGCATAGAAGGTTCAAAAAAAGTCTTCCAACCAATGGTGTCTACAAAGAGATATTGAAAATGGCATGTAGAAGAATATAAATGTAATCTATGCCCAAAAGGTAGAGAACGAGCTATTAATACAGCAGCCTATAAATGCTAGAGACTACATTCATAGATATCTCTGTATCAACAATGAAGTAAGAATTTGAAAGGAGAATGTTTTCAAAGATGTGACATGTGCAATCTAAGTGTGTTTCAATAAGTGTGCATGCTTTGAAGTTGATTGATATTCCTTTCAGAATGACAATTATGTGATTGTGATACAAAGACATAAAGCTAAATAGGAGTTGGATGGAAAATTCCTTTTATTTATCTCTCACATTGTTGATACGCTTGCCGGTAATATTGAATTGATATGTATAAATCTACTTACATTGTGTGGATTTTATGAGAGAGAGAGAGAGAGAGAGGGGGGGGGGAGAGGGGGAGGGGGAGGGGGGGAGAGGGAGAGGGGGAGATTGATCTTAAAGTCTTGTGTAAATGTTTAGTGTAGCGAGTGTCATATTGGATATCACATGTATATTACTTAGGATATCACATTAGGATATTACTTAGGATATCACATGTATATTACTTAGGATGGACATGGCAAGGAGATCATTTTCATTTGTTTATGGTGATGGACAAGATATTGAAGGTATTTTTCTCGACGATTTCTATGATATAGGCATCGTTGTTTTCCATAATCTATTTAATATTCATGGCTCAATTGTAGACCCTCCATTTTGGGAAGGACAAGCAACAGCATGTCTAATTATCAAACTATTAGAGAGCACCTATGTTTTACGGTGTATATAGAAACTTACTTTTTATGTAGCTTTTGCGTTTAATTTTAAAAAATTTAAATTATTATTGATACATTCTTTTTGCAAAAGGAATATCTTTATTTCTTAGAACCTAGATTATTGCTATGCTTGTATGGTCAAGACACTTACAAACAACGAGAGAATTTACAATCTAAGTTTGTAAAATATTGCAGATCAGCTTCGTGTACATGTAATGTTTGTAGACTATGAAAAGCTTACTAAGTTAGATTCTCGGTTCAAAGGTACTAGACATTACAAAATTTTTGATTTGCTATCTACAAGCCCATTCAAACGCCATTCGTCTCAAATATTGATCCACCAAGTGAGTTTTGTAAGGTTTTATCTTTTTCCTTTTTTTTACTTCGAAAATCATAACTTGCAATATATAATGTTTTTATCTTAAATACAAATGGAGGTGAGGACTATAGCCTTCCAAGGAGGGATAATCCAGTTGCCCAAAGATTGTTTTAATGCTTTGTTCAAGTGTGTTAAGATTGTCACCACTATATTGGGTTGATGTATATTTATGCCAAGTATAGTGCTTTATTCAAAGAAATGTAAGTGCTTTAGGAGCTCCTACATGGATATATATGGCAAGCACAGTGTGTTCATACATAGGTTGGCAAGTTGAGGACCATGAGGTCCAAAATGGGCTTCAAATACAAGACTAATCTCTACTCACCCCCTGAGGACAAGCCTTTTGTTTTTATGCATGCAAGAATACTCTTACCCGTTAGGGATGGATCATGCCACTAGTAGTTACAAGGTATTAAGTCATTTATAGGAAAACATTTCACTTGGTACTACGCAGACATTCCAACAATCGCCACATAGAAGTCAAATTCATTGTTTTGTATAGCAGGCTGAAGGCCACACATGTTTATATGTGTCACACAACGTGCTAATGCAACGTTTTTGTGCCCAAAAAAAATGCAAAAAAGAAGAAGAAGAGAGCCCATCTGCACACATAGTGTGATGCTACCTAGGACACATAGTGTGATGTAATTAACCCTTCCGAACTTGAGCCCATTGCAAAACAACAAAATTGACTTCTAAGTAGCAAAAATAATTCAATTCTTGGCCACTCTCTCATCACATTTTCTCGCACGGGTTAGCATTTTAAGAAGGCCATGTGTTGGCCATACTTTTTTGTGACAAAAAATTGACCATGTCATCACTTCATTCATGAACATTATAGACAACTTTATAGCATGATACTGTAAATTGAAGATGAAATCTCAGAGATCAAAAGGCAATTGATGAAATTTTATAGATAATGTAAAAGTAGAAAAAAAGAATGTATTTCTTAAAAACCATCACATCATAGCCTAAGGTTAAAAAATTTAGGATTCTCTTAGCCTTTTTGGCCAGTGCTGAATTCTTCACCATTAGAGTGACCCACTATATGCAATGTACATGCCACAAGATGGATTTAAAATCCTCCACCATGTGACCCACCTATGTGACCCACCTGTATTTCTTCATGTGCCTCTTGAAGGGCTATCATGGTTGCCTCTTATATACAATGCTCATTTGGGCTAATATCGTCCATCATCTCTCACCACCCTACCATATGAGGCTTTTGGTTGGTGGTGGTGGGTCGAGGGCGATGTGGGCCTACCCCCTAGCACATAAGGAGGATGCTCTGCTTTGATTTTCTTTCTTACTTCAAACTACCTCAAAGCTTTTGCTTCCTTGTGTGCTCCCTTTTATGCTCCCTATATGTGCTACCTCTTTTCCTCCTTGTTGCCTCTTGTTCCTCTTGGCGTGTTTCTTCAACTTCCTCTAGTTTTGTCTTACCTCTTATTCTTCCTCTTCAAGTTTCCTTTGTGCAACCGCCTCTTCCTACTCCCTCCTTGCAACTCCTTGCAACTTATTCTTCCCACCTATGTGTAGCCTCCTCTTTTGTAGCTCTTTTTCTCGTCTTGTCCACCACTACTCTTCTTACTTTATAACTTAATTGTCTAAATATAATATTGATCCATCTACATCTTTACTTTTACCTTGCTTGAGTTTTTGCCACCTTGGACACATTATCAAATATAGACTCATCCATCTTAAGGGGGTTCCTGTTGCATCGTTGTTGCCAACAATAGGGATTGTATTATGGAGGATGGAGTTTTCAGACAAGAGGGTTAGGGTTGTCAAGGATTTCAATTGTGAGGTTAGGACTTGGACTGTCAAGGTTTTCCATCATGAGGTCGGGGTTTGGATTGTTAAGATTCGGGGGCATATGGTTACTATATAGAATATGGTTATCATGGTCACCATTAGGATTTCTATTCGCATTGGAATCTTGGTCTTTAAGGTTTCCCTATACTCGGCCATGCTATCTATGCTAGATCAGGAGTAATGAACTATTCTTGGTGTGCTCTTTGGGGGATTTTTCTTATGAGGGTTACTTGGAGTGTAGTGTTAAAATGAGTAGATTGCTTTGTCCTAGCAATAAAATAAGTGATTTTATACTCACTAAAATGTATTAGCTTTAAAAAGCATAATAATAAGTAAAATAAGTGATATTATACTCACTAGTATTTCATGTGGTTGGCATCATTTAAAGTCCTTAAAGAATTGCATCAAACCCTAAAAATGGTACTTTCATAGGATATCTATCATGCATGTCATAAGAGAGCAATGTGCAGGAGCTCAAGGGCAAGACAGAGAACTAGATGAGAATTAGAGCCCAATTCTTGACATTCCACTTTATCGTGTCCATGTATGTACTCTACATGAAAAATTGAGGATCCTGGAAAAGCTTCTAGTGTTGCACATAATTATGCATAGAATATGCAACCACTTGAGAGGCGTGCATAATGCATATTACCAAATTGGAGGAGAATTTTGCTAAGAGTAGGCTTGCATGGAGGGAATGTGAAATTCACAAAGCATGATTAAATATCCAACCAAACATCAAATTAGCCTAGAAGTTTGTATTGGATCAAAGACAATGTATCTTCTACCTCATCACGTGAATTTTATGAAAGCTATGAAACAAATGTGTTTGCACCACCTACTAAGTGAGGCAAATATTTGGTTTGAAGCATGCAAAGATGTGGGGTTGCACTTGACTCTATTGTTCATCTACTTAAGAAGGAACAACTCTCAGAAGAGGAGTTTACAACCCTTAACAAAAGAATTGATGAGTTCACTATAGATATGGTCGATGCTTGGGGAGCAATGTGCATTGCACCTATATGGTAAACCATGAGTCTAGAAATATTCCTTAAAAATAATCTTACATGTTGCTCATTTTTCTTGTATATAGCATATCATCTATATACATGACATCCTCTATTCTTTGGATGAATATAGGTCATTTGAGCTTTGGAGCACACAAAGAGAAGTCTACTCCAAGAACACAAGGCATGGTGGGGGCATACAATTCATGAAATGTCTAACTCATTCTACAAATCGATGCCATTGTTCAAGCACCACTAAAATATTATTTTTGCACTCTCTTTCTTTTTTACTAGAGAATCATTCTGCATCCACGTATCTTTACTTTGTGCCTCTTGTATCTCCTTTAATAACTCCTCTTGTATCTCCTCTAATAACTCCTCATGTTGGCTCTTCGATAATTCCTACAATTCTTCCTCGTGATGTTTTTTGCCCTTTCAAGCCTTGTTTCATCTATCAGGCTAGCCCTCTCTAAATTATGACCTTTGACAACTTGACATTCATCCAACTTTAATACAACGACAACCATTCCATCACACTTCGAAAAGAAATCATTCATACAATCAGAAGGGCACAAACCATAGATGCACATAGTTAAATTTTACAACTTTTAAGATGTGTTTTTCACCTTTCCATGTCATGCCGTAATATTTTATCTTCAATCATTGCATTATGACCA
This sequence comes from Cibotium barometz, assembly GCF_041138505.1. Lineage (NCBI taxonomy): Eukaryota > Viridiplantae > Streptophyta > Polypodiopsida > Cyatheales > Cibotiaceae > Cibotium > Cibotium barometz. The sequence continues at coordinate 20,782,723 of NC_141061.1, forward strand.
AGTCTATGTAGAGGTGGTTGAGCTCATCAAATTAAAAAGATATTATTTTTTATAGTGTCATGGAGTCCTCTACATAGTGGTAATCTCCTAGCATGGATCTAACAATAGAATTTATATATTTCGGAGTCCTCTACATAGTGGTTATCTCCCAGCATGGATTTAATAGTAGAATTCATAATTTTGGAGTCCTCTATATAGTGGCAATCTCCTAGCTTGGATTAACTGTTGAATTTGTACATTTTAGAGCCATACTGACACTATAAGACATCGACAACATAGGTCTCAAGATACTCTTCTCAAAGAGGTTAGAGAGATCAAAAAGGCTAGAGGGATGGAGGGCAAGAGGAGAGAGAAAGAGTAGAGGATTAGCAGCTGATGTTTCTCACAGTGCACCTTGCACATGAGTTTTAATGGGAATCAAGAGCATGTGGGAGGGAAAGGGGGCTTATGAGGGTAAAGGTCTAGTGCAGAAAGAAAAGAAAGTATATAAGAAACCAACCATAAGCTTCTTGGACCTCTTCCATGTAGCATAAGACGTTCTATGCCCTGAGGCTCTCCTCTTTAGCTTATCCAAAGTTTCACTTTCAGAGGAGGATAAAGAAGAAGAAGGAGAAGATGCTGATCTCTTTTTCTCCCTTCTTTTCTTAGGGGCCTTTTCGTCTTTCTTGTCCTCATGTGAAGGAGACTTTGACGGTGACCCCTTTTGGGAGGAGAAGTTGGCCGCTGTGGTCGTCGTCTCCTTGGAGCTATATCACGCCTAGAATCACTACGTGATTCTTCCCTTTGATGCTCCACTTGAGTATTCTCCTTTTCTCCCATAGAGGTTCTCACCAAGAGGCTTCTTTGGAATTCTCTCTTCTTGGGAGGCTATGAGAATACCTCGCTCCCGGAGTTGTAGTATAATCTCCCCATGAAGAGTAGGATTTTTCCTCGTTTGTTGGAGCTTTGACACAAAAAAGTTGACATAATCAACTGCATTAGAGACATCATCTTGTGTGTGTGCAAGAGTATCTAAGCTAACTCTACTCTCTTCATTATTCTCAGCCATTGTTAAGCAAATTTTTGTGTGGATTTTAGTAGACTTTTTCCAACCCTTAATGTCAACAAAAGCCTTAGAATAGTGGAGAGGATAAATCCCTATCCCACTTATCCACAAGTAATGCACAAATCCCACCTTCGTGAGCAACGTAAGGACCTCTCTTCTTAGAGAAGAAAGAGATGCCTAAGCTCTGATACCAATGTGAGTAGATTTGCCCAATTCTCTAATAACTTTGCATAAAAAATAAAGAAAACTACCAGAAATCATTTAGAAAATCCTTAGAAAATGAGACTTATGTGCATGGGGATCATCCGAACCATTATACTTCGATGCCATACATTTTGCAACTTGAGAAGGATGCAATGGTCTTGGCTCAGCAACAAACCTTCTCATTCCAGGGGCAGCCATAGATGGTTCCTCCCTCATCATAGGTGTTGGAGCTCTATGCACAACTCTATGTTCCTCTCTTATAGGGGCATCTGGTGTTGCTCGCTCTATTGGGTGTGGTATTGATGACCTTGTAACGACCGTATAACCACCTCTTATCATCGAAGGTCTTGGCTGGAAGCTCGCTCTTGCTCCAGGATCTGAAGCCTTTGGTGCTATTGACCTTGTTACTTGTGCTTCTTCTACCTGACTAGGAATTCTAGTTACCTTGTCCATGAAGCTTACTTCTTCTTTGGCAGGCAGCTGAGCAGATATTTGGTCTAAATATATGACAGAAAAAGGTTCTCCCATACAGGTTAGCTTTTCCATGTCTTTCAATCGAGCATGTCTATACTCGTGACCATTAGCATCGACCAATATATGTCTAGTTCGGGTCTCAAACTGATAGGCATACATGTACATCCTCTTAGGATCCATTAATTCTCGTGGATGCACATCTTCCCTCATGTAGTATGTGGATGCGTCTAGACTAGCCAAACGGTATAACCCAAACCTCGGATTGTCCACCACAATTCTGTCTACTTCTTTGATAGAAATGAACTTGACTCTGATGTCATTTTCCAAAGGTGGTCTCTCCAAACCCTCATCTACTTTTTCTTTGGTCTCTATCATTCCCATGGGGTCAACTATAGTCGGAAAGGATGTTGTGATGTAAGCAATTCCCTCGTCATCAAAGTAATAGTCCTCTCTAAAATACACTTCAACTTGTTTCAAAAAATCATTCTTTCCCAAGTCTTCTTGCACATAGTGTTGATTATTACTATCTAAGTAAATACGTGCCCCCATTTAGTTGGTATAGGCATACTGCAATAGCATCCTCCGTCTTTATTCGTGAGATCTAGATGTGCCAATGGGCCCCATCTTTCCATGCAAGTCCATGCTCGGAATTTTCTCCATAGAATAGGAATAGTTAATTTCAGACGAGGTGTGCGAAATAACTTCCTCTTGAATCACTGTCAAGTGTTCAATCTTTGCTTGAATGACACTTTCTTCTATAGACACCTAACTTACTTGGTCTCTAGACAAGTTTCCCCCTGACCTTAAGTACATGAACAAGTATAATTACAGAAACCCAACCTGTTACCTGAATTCCTGTTGGTATACTGCTTTTAACCTTCAATCCTCAGCTTAACACAATTGCTTGACTCCTTATCTGCAAAGAATCAATTCAACCACTATACAGCTTACGGAGTTTAGTCAGTAATCTTTTGCAAGTATCTGGACTGACTTGTCCAAATCACTGTGTTATATACACTTCTAGAGTCTTGTGAGTCTAACTATACTCAAACACTGCATGCAATAGTACAAAAAATTCCTGCCACTTAGACAGCTGAAACTCCTAGTTTGAACAACTCTAGATGTCTAAATAGCTTCTTTTGGTAGTTTCAGAGTATCAAATGACAAGTGTTTTGGTTGTCCCAAGTTCTATGTATCCAACTTCTTTTGTTAAGTGATCTCTGTGCTTCTAAACCCTAGATATGTACACACTTCAAGTCTCAAGTGATTTTGAACAATTTTGTACAGTGTCAAGAAAAAATCGTGATTTGTTAACAAAAAATGCCCGGTCCTACGTCCAATTTTAATTCTGACTTGATACTTGCTTTCTGCGCATGTGGTTCTCGTATGAGCCCTCGTCCCCTTTTTCTGCCGTGAACCCTTGACGTCCACGTAGTCACAGATCCTGTAGCAGCAGCTGGCCATGGCTTCCCCCGATCTCTTCGATGCCTACTTCAGGCGCGCAGACGTTGATCGCGATGGCCGCATTAGCGAAGAGGATGCCGTCTCCTTCTTGCAGGGAGCCAACCTTCATCACCAAGGTATTTCCTTTCCTATTCCGCTAGGATCTGATTTCTGATCCTCCACAGTCATAGTCATACGGTAGGACGCAGTATTATACTTGCTGGTTTGAAATTCAGTTGTGGCAGAAATTTTTATGGTTTGATGGAAAAATCCGTTTGCATTTTGATAATCATTCAGAACGGATGTGTTATTTTCTCGGGATGCATGCAAATTGATAGAAGCGAAGTGCAGGCACTTAAAATGATGCTCTCTCTTTGCAATATGATCATCACTCAGCAAGGATGACTCGCTTTGGTATTTTTTTCTGGATGCATGCAAGGCGATGGGTGTGCAGGCACATAAATAATGCTTCCTTGTCTGCTTGGCTGATATTGTCAACACGTCTCTAATCTTTATCATTTGGCCACACGAATGTGTGCACATTGACGTGCAATAACACAGACAAAGCTCAACCCATCACATAGTGGCAATGAGGTTTCCTCACTCAGATCAATCCTGTAGTGCACCTTTGTAGAGCATGTTACAGGCATGAATATGGTAAAGTTTGCTCCATTTCAGCTATCTTATTTGGTTACATCAACAAGCACCCAATAATGCACTTGATATAACAACCAGTCATTTATTCAGAATGTTGCACAAATAGCTAGCTGCTGGAATGCACCAAGCATTGTTGAACAGATATGAATTTGGCTTGTGCGCTGTTTGTACAAACTTATTACCTTGCTCCTCATGGCATGGGTCTTTCTTGCTTACTACTCAGTGTCTCATGTATACCACAGATTTGGCAGTATGCAGATAAAGGGCAAAGGGGATATCTTTCTCGGGCTGAATTTTACAAGGCACTGCAGCTTGTGACAGTCGCACAAAGTGGAAGGGAGCTCACCCCCACTCTTGTGAACAAAGCATTGAGTGAACCCACTGTATCAAAAATTCCTGCCCCGCAAATCCAATTGGCACCAATTTTTACCTCAGCAAGCCCGCAAGCAGGTGGATCAGGAAGCCCTGTTTGGCCCCCAACTGTTCCAGCACAACAACCGTATCCAGTTGTTTCTTTACCACAAGGACTTAGACCAACCATGTCCACACCAGTACCTAGAGCTTCAATACCATCAACACCTTCTTCCACATCAGGAATTGTTTCATCTGATTGGCCAACTAAGAAGTCATCATCTTGGCCGGGTCCAGGTTCTATCAACAACCCCACTGGCCAGCATTCCCAGACAAGGGCAGTTCTTCCAAACCAAGGTTTTCAAGGTGGCTCACTTACAGGAATTAAACCTGGTGCTTCTCCTAAGGCAGCAGTGGATCCCAATCTTTTTGGAGGGGATGTCTTCACAGCAGTGCCCGTTAAGCCACAAGTTCCACAGCACAGTTTGACAATGCCCAATCAGATACCTCCACCAAGGGCACTGCAAACAGCTGGTCAACCAGACATAGCCTCACTTGAAGTCCTTTCTACACCTTCTACACCAACAACATCATCAAGACAGTCCCAAGGAGGAGCAGGTCAAGCAGAACATGAGTTTACAGCTCCTGCTGTAGTAGATGGAACGAAAGCATGGCCTAAAATGAATGTTGCCAATGTGCATCGCTATACCAAAATCTTTTCTGAAGTGGATACAAATAAAATCAATGGTAAAATCCGTGCTTTTCCCAGATTTATTTGTCTTGTGACTATTGTACTTTCATGCTTTATTGATAAGACTAGCATACAATTTAATTTGGATACAGATACATCAGATGATAGCATGGATAGTCTTGACTATCCACAAGATGAAGAAGCCCTATCACAAAATTTTGAAGAAATGGCTTGGGAGCCATCTGATGAAGACGAAAAAGTGTGTTCGGATCCCATGCTCCCCACGTCCCCTACTAAGTTGAATTTCTCCAAGGTGTACCCTGTAGGGTTTGTAGATGGCTCTTCTTTTGTTGCAATACCTTCAGATCTGAAAGTAGATGATAACAGCCCGTCTAAGATTCTAAGTATGAAGCCAAAGATACTTGACACAGCAGTCAGCTCTACAGTCAGATTAAGGATTCGCTGCAAGGATGGATCTACAGTCAAAACGTCCTACGCAACAGGGTTTTCAGCATCGCCCACTTTAATTGTGTCAGCAAGGCATGTTGTTGACAAGGAAGGCGAGATTGAAATCAAGGTATGCAGAGGAATGGTAGTAATGTCTAGCTTTTTTGATACACATGCGGGTTTTGAGGGCCTTGATCCAAGCTTCACAGAAAAATCAAGATCAAAAGAGAGAGACACTCATGGGCTTTTTCTAAATGGATCAGATCTTTGCTTCTTCAAGATAGAGAAGAATATGCCAAGCTTTTTACTGCCATGTTCTCCAACATTCATTACAAATAAGCAAGTTGTTGCTATCTCATTCCCCGCAATCAATAACTTTCTAGAAAATGCTAGAAAAGAGCTAGTGGAGGGAACCAGTGAAAGCAATGCAATTTGGAAGCAATACACACCTACCATACAGGGAGTGTACAACAATTTGCTTGCCAAACATGCAGCAAATAATCAGATGAGATTAACGAAAGCAAAAAGAGTGCTTTCAATCATTGATACAGTGGAGAGAGAGGTTAAGAGAGAGCTCTATTTAGAGCTTAAGAAGACATTTGCGGCCACTAACACAGGTAATGTGGCATGTAGTGTGGGTCAGATACTTTGCTTTAATAGCAGGTATTTAGGGACTTCTTGCTCAACATTAGCTGGAAGTTCAGGAGCCCCTATTATCCCCTTATCTCTTCCTAATCATTTTGTGGGTGTCCAAAAAGGGGGTTGTGTTGGAAGAGACATGAATGTGGTTACTTCTTCAGATAATATTGACTTTGTGAAGATGTATGTAACTACTGTACTGCCAACTTTGCCCCTGCCAGATGATAGTTTTTGGTCGAACGGAAGTTGGGATGGTTTTCGGAATTGGCTTGAATTACACCAATCCCAGATTCCACAATCATCTGTATGGATCATGACCAAGGCTCCTAAAGAAAGGAGGTCGTCCAAAAGAAAAGCTCTCTGGCCACCATAGGTTTCACAAATGTGGAAACTCAGCTAGGTATAACCAGAGAAAGTAAATGTGAGTAATGGAGCTTTACTTTGATAGGTCTGCAGATTGCTACAGGACTTCATGACAGGTTTGTAGCAACATCCAGGTTTAATACAAGTCCTACTCGGACCAGTTTCCATCGTCCTATGTTAATGTGAAGAATACATAACATTTTGTTTAGGCAAGACAGGAAGGATATAGTCCACATGCTGGTCAAGCTCCAGCAATATCCAGTTTTGATATGTTAATGTGAAGAATACATAACATTTTGTTTAGGCAAGACAGGAATGATATAGTCCACATGCTGGTCAAGCTCCAGCAATATCCAGTTTTGATACAAGTGCGAATGGGATGAGTTTCTGATGCTTATGTTGAAGTACACAGTACACAACATTTTTGTGCAAGAATTACAGGAAGAATAACACCTCATGCAAGGTCAAGCTTCGACTGCTCAATGTCCTAGCTTAAACAGTACCCAAAGTTTTGTACATGCAATACATGAAGAATCAGAACTGTAGTTTAAGTTTCATGCATAGCCTTTGTGAGGAGTTACTGCTTTATTTGATGCTAGTATGGAAACGCTTCATGCTGATTGTGTTCTCTCTTACTTCTTTTGGTGATAGTATACAGATAGAGGTAAAGTGATCATTAACTAGATTTGATTATTAAGTTCAATGCTACACGGGGATGGTGAAAATTTAGTAGATAGACAAAAGTTAAGAACAAGGTGTGTCAATTGCTGGGGTGCTCGTTAGCATTGGCATGGACAGTAAGTTTTGCTCTGTTTTTTCTGAATAAGTCAGTGTGTGTTCGCGTGCATAATTGGGCATAATGGGGCATGTGGCTTAAATTGTGTTAGCCACCTTCATGCTGTAGAGTCCAGACTAAAGTGCATGTTAGAGCTCTAGTTGGGGTGGCCATCTTTCTACTGCAAGAGGCAACCATGATGCTAATTTTGGACCCTAGAGTGTAAATTGTTCTTTGCAAACTCTTTCGGTTCATTCTCGATCCCTTATTCAATTACACGCACAAGTAGGCTTGATCAACATGCAGATTTCGGCAGTGCTGATGCCGCTTCGAGAAGGAGGTGACTTCGGCTAAGATATCTCTTCCCAATATTAATGTCAAAGAGTCTCCAGGTTGCCACTGTGGCTCAAGAGAGCAGTTCTTCAATACCAGCGCCTGTGTATATGGACCTTTTGTCGGGCAAGGATGTAGAGCTAATACCCAGGTCATCTTTATTCAGGCAGGGTTGGTCCGTATAGAGTGACATGAAAGCCTCTTGGTAGTAGACACCCTATAGCTTTACTGTTGACTGCTTTTTGGTCTCCACCTGTTCACTGCTGGGACTGCTGTGTGACCTCACCTTTGTGCGAGCCAATCTTGTGGCGACCTAGTAGTTGGGTACTGCAGACAAGCTAACCAGGCCGTCACTGTCTGTGACAGAAGACCCTGTGATGCCCAGCTCATGTACTGCTTTAATGGGCGAACAACCCAACCGTTGGGACATACTACCCCCCAGGTAGCGAAGAGCCGAAGCGAGGTGCCAAACCTTTTGTCGGTGTAAGCTGATCAACCTGTTATCCCTCGCTGTACAGCTCGTCACCCGTACAACTGTACAACGCGCCAGCCCATACATATGTACTATCCTGCACTGTACATCCATACTGTCCCACGTCGTACAGCCGTACTGAAGTACCGTCGTACATTCTGTGCATCGAGCATCGTACAGATTCCGTACAGTCGTCGTATGATTCCGTACAGCCGATACATGTGTCGTACGGCATCATATTGTTGTCGTGCACTGTGCCGTACATCCGTACAAAAGGTGGTTGATGAAGGAGGGATGGACTGAGGCTCAGTCCCTTGTCAACGGGCCACCCGTTGACAGGCATGGGGGGTGGGGTGGGTGGGGTATGCGACATGCGCGCAAGGGGGGGGGGGGGCATGGGGAGTGGGAGGGGGGGGGGCATGGGGAGTGGGAGGGGGGGGGGGGGCTATTTAAAATGTGAAAATGAATTTTTTTTTAAATAGAGCTTTTTTTATTAAATAAAAAAACGTTCATAGGAATATTTATAAAATATTTATAAATTTGAAATGCATTTGTAATTTTTTTTAAAATTTTTGAATTACGACATTTATAATTTAAAATGTGAAAATTTTAAATTTAAAAAACGTTTAATGAGGCATTTTTTATTCAAAATGTGAAAATGTAAAAATTCTGTTTTTTTAATGTAGCATTTTCTTTTTGGTAGAATTTAATTAAATTTTAGTTTATAAGAAAAATTATAAAAAATTTCTAAATTTCAAATGCATTTTAATGTTTTTTTGAAATTTATGAATTACGACATTTTTTATTTAAAATGTGAAAATGAATTTTTTTTTTAAAAAAATAGAGCTTTTTTTATTAAATAAAAAACGTTCATAGGAATATTTATAAAATATTTATAAATGTGAAATGCATTTGTAAATTTTTTTTAAATTTTTGAATTACATTTATAATTTAAAATGTGAAAATTTTAAATTTAAAAAACGTTTAATGAGGCATTTTTTATTCAAAATGTGAAAATGTAAAAATTCTGTTTTTAAAATCATGTTTGAAAAAAAAGAGATTAAAGTTATTTTTTTAATTAGAGCTATTTTTAATTAAATAAAAAAACGTTTAAATTTTAGTTCACAGGAATAATTATAAAATATTTTTAAAGTTGAAATGCATTTAAAAGTTTTTTTTAAATTTTTGAATTACGACATTTTTAATTCAAAATGTGAAAATGTAAAAATTTTGTTTTTTAAAATCATCTTTGAAAAAAAAGAGATTTAAGTTATTTTTTAAAAAAACGTTTAAATTTTAGTTCATAGGAATAATTATAAAATATTTCAAATTTCAAATGCATTTTAAATTTTTATTTAAAATGTGAAAATGTAAAAATTAGGTTTTTGAAAATCATCTTTGGAAAAAAAGAGATTGAGCTATTTTTTTTGAAATAAAAAACGTTTAAATCTTAGTTTATAGGAATAATTATAAAATATTTTTAAAATTGAAATGCAGTTGAAAGTTTTTTTTAATTATTTTTGGAATTACGTAATTATTTATTTAAAATGTGAAAATGTAAATATTTTGTTTTTAAAATCATCTTTAAAAAAAGAGAGATTAAAGTTATTTTTTAAATTAGTGCTATTTTTATTTAAATAAAGAAACGTTTAAATTTTAGTTTATAGGAATAATTATAAAATATTTCTAAATTTGAAATGCATTTTAAAGTTTTTTTTAATTATTTTTGGAATTACGTAATTTTTTATTTAAAGCCTGAAAATGTATATATTTTGTTTTTTGAAATCATCTTTTAAAAAAAAGAGATTAAAGATATTTTTTTTATTAGTGTTATTTATATTTAAATAAAAAGACGTTTAAATTTTATTTTTAAAAATGATCTTTTAAAAAAAAGAAAATAAGAGTTTAAGTTAGTATTTAAATGTCAAAAAGTATATAATTTGTTTTTTAAAATAATCTATTTAAAAAAATTTATAAGTGAAGTTTACAAATTACTGAAGTTTTGAATTTAATATAACGTTTAAATTTTGTTTTTAGAATTCAGTGGTATCAAGAACAAGAAAATAAGAATTTTGTTAAAATAAGAAAATAATGTATTAAAAACAAGAAAACAAGAAAACAAGAACAAGAAAAAGAGAGATTAAAGTAGGTTCTATGTTATCTTTGAAATTGGTGCTATTTTTATTTAAATAAAAAAACGTTTAAATTTTAGTCTTCAAAACCATCTTTTAAAAAATCATCGTTTATGTGGAATATTATAGATTATATAGTTGGTTAAGAGTTGTTTCATAATTTAGGTAGAGTAAGTAGGCTGTATAAAACACCACATGGGCATTATCCCTAAAACACCACACCACATGGGCAAAGACCCCAACACTAGAGTGGTTAGATGCATAAGCATATGGCTAATTGGATCTTGTAAATGCACCAGCGCATCGAAAACACATACGTAATTTTTATGATTGTCCAAAGGTCTCCTCTCTCCCCAAGCATGGGAACCAAGTGATGATCTATAGGAATGGCCACTAGTTGAGGTGGATTGCCCAACCAAAATAGATAATATTGAAAAGGCTTAATTATTTTCTCAAAGTTCTCGTTTTAAAAGGTCTGTAGTGTGAACCCGCTCTCTTTTTTAATGTGTAGTCCGAGAAATACTAGATGCGCCTTGCTTGTGTATCGTTCAAAGTAATGTATTAGGTATCCTTCTATCTCCTCCATATCTATTGCAAACCCAAGGCAGTAAAGCATTCAAAGAAGGTCTTATTAACCAAACCTCTCCACTATCTGTCCTTAGTATAGGGGCCATAAGTGGACAATGTGGTCCTTACACCACATGTGGAAAAGTTTCATATTGGATAAAAAGTGAAAAAAGGGAAACATATAAGGAAAAAATATTTGAGACATCTAAGTTTAAAAATGCAACAACTAGAGTTTGAAAAAATTCTAATCAAAATTAAGAATTATTAATAATATTGATTAATATTGAGCCACACATTTGGCCCATCTACCGGTAGGTGCATAGGATGATCCCAACGACATCCTACCTCATCAAGGAGTACATACGCATAGTTTTCATTACGTAAATAGATTATAAGTCATATTGAATAGAATATTATTTTCATTACCCAAATAGAATATTAATTTCCATGTGTTTTTTTTGTGCATGCGCCAGCCAGCGCACAGGTTCTAGCACCACTATTCGTATGCAGATAGAGATGCTGAGAGCTGAGATGAGGGCACTGCAGGATGCTAGGGCACCCCCTCACTTGGTTGCGAGTCTAGATTCAGTTATTGAGGCTCTGGGTCGATTGGACACAGTTGAGGACGTTGTGGATAGCTTTCAGGCACAGGCTGAGGCGGAGATCACTGGTGGTGGCTTGGATTGGAGAGCCATTCGACAGTTGTTTGAGCGTGAGTCACATCACAGGCAGGCCTTGGAGGATATGTTTTGGGATGGTCACACCGAGGCGATGCGACCACGATCAGGGCTCCCCTTGCATATTTTACGTTGTAGGCACTCCATCATAGCAGCACACATTTATCCGAGATATCTTGCTGCGAATGGTGGTCGATTGCCTCACAACCGTCAGATAGCCAGGTCGTTTGCCATGCAACTATACGCTGAGTTTGTGCTTGGTCATCGGGTGGACTACCTTAGTACCCGTCCAGGATCAGGAGCGAGATGTGGTAGGATGGGGCGTCAGGAGCGTCAGATTGCAGGTGTTCGGCGTCGACGTGAGGCACCAGAGTTGCACACCATCCCTGCACCGGCATTGCGAGCGGTGGGAGGACAGATTAGGGGGGATGTTCATTTAGTGGCATCATCCTTGCAGCACATGGTCTCTGCCCTATCGAGATCTATTGCGATTCCACCTCCCCCACCTCGATCATCGATGGAGCCTCCCACATCTACACCACCTCCCACATCTACACCGCCTCAGCACGAGTTGGAGGCTCGAGACACACGGATTGCAGAGTTGGAGGCATTGTTGGCCGAGAGTCTAGGGACGAGGTTAGTTATTTTGATTATGTTAGTTTATTTTTTTGTAGCGTGTTTTGAACTGAAGTTTTTTGGTTAATTCTCACCATGTACGCGACATGTTTGCATTGCAGGCACATCTATTGCGTCAGGAGATGGAGTCTCGCGTACGACTGTTGCAGACAGATTTGGAGGAGCAGAGGATTCGGACATGCATAGCATACCATCGTGCAGAGCACTATATTTTGCAGTTGAGGCATATTAGTCGTGATCCATCTCGCCATAGGATCGACCCCAGCGTGGCCCTATACCCCGCTCCTCCTGTAGATGTGCCGACTAGGACACCCATAGACGCAGCAGTCATAGCCAGGCTTCCTACTGCCACTTGTGTCCTTTGCCACGAGGAGTTTGACACCGTAGGGTGGTTTGGACTAGGGTGCGGCCACATCGCACATCTCCATTGCATGACCCGCCACATGGTGGCACGATCAGTGTGCCCTGTATGCTTTGCTGACATTGATGTGGCGACATACAGAGGACTAGGCATGGATGATCTATATCCTGGTCGTCGTCAGGCCGTTGATCCATTCGCCCGCGTAGTCTTGACAGAGCACTACAGGGAGGAGGCACAGAGAGCGTTGCTGATGCAGGAGGGTGCTGATACATCGGTGGTTGCAGCATGCGTTCCACGACGCTTTTCGTATGGTGATTTCATGCCAGGTGACGAGGCACGAGCAGAGGAGGCACGCCGGATTGAGCGAGAGGCAGAGCTGCAGACATCATTGCAGCAGTGGGTGGAGCAGCAGCAGCTAGGGCGGGGCCGAGACCAGCGTCTTCTACACGTAGAGACGATTACTCGCGCTGGATTTGAGGCACGAGTATTCGCAGATGCATGGCTATGGGAGCTGAGACGCGCGTACATAGAGGAGGCGAGGGAGGCAGAGATGGCAGCGGTGGCGCGTGCAGCATGCCCTCCTCTTCATCAGGATGAGGCTGGCCCATCTCATGCAGGTGATGAGGCTGGCCCATCTGAGCCGGCTTTGCCTGAGGGCACACAGCGGACGGTTGGGCAGCGGGTCATACAGGAGCCACATCAGCGTTCCACTAGAGAATCATATGTAGAGCTATCAGATTCGGATTCAGATTGATTGTTTAGGCTTCACACGTTTCTTGTATAGGGATGCACTTCTGCAGCATGATGATGATGATGTACAGATTCATTTTGGTACTTTCATGATATTGTTCCCACTTTTATGATGTATGAGCATTTTCGTACTTTCATGATGTTCTTCACACTTTGTTTATCTCAGTTTATAGTTTGTTTAAATGTAACATAAACATTTAAAATTAGGAGTATGATTTTGAATTTCGAATATCTCAATTCACACATCTAATACATAAGGTATTTAAAAAAGAATGCCATGTGAAGTAATTGTAAACATTATGCATTGAAAAAGTGTTCAAGTTCCAACTTTATCATTTTGAATATCATATTGAATTTCGTATATATCAATGCTTGCAATTATTACACTAAACCTAAGAGCCGTGCGAAGTTTCATCCCCATGTGCGTATTTAAAATTAAGAGTATGATTTTGAATTTCAAATATCTCAATTCACACATCTAATACATAATGTATTTTAAAAATAATGCCGTGTGTCGTAATTGTAAACATTAAGCATTGAAAAGGTGCTTGCAAAAATGTATGCATTATACCTTCCACGTGGCGCAAACCAGATCAGTTGGAGACCAAATCTTGCGTGGATGTACGTCTAGGGTAGCCTAAGAGGCGTGTGAAGTTTTGTCCCCAACAGGGTTTAGGATTTAGGGTTCAGGGTTTAGGGTTTAGGGTTTAGTCGTGCTAGTAGGGATTGCTTCTACGTGGCGCAAACCAAATCAGTTGGAGACCAAATCTTGCGTGGATGTACGTCTAGGGTAGCCCAAGAGGCGTGTGAAGTTTCGTCCCCAACAGGGTTCAGGATTTAGGGTTCAGGGTTTAGGGTTAAGGGTTTAGTCGTGCTAGTAGGGATTGCTTCTACGTGGCGCAAACCAAATCAGTTGGAGACCAAATCTTGCGTGGATGTACGTCTAGGGTAGCCCAAGAGGCATGTGAAGTTTCGTCCCCAACAGGGTTTAGGGTTCAGGGTTTAGGGTTTAGGGTTTAGGGTTTAGTCGTGCTAGTAGGGATTGCTTCTACGTGGCGCAAACCAAATCAGTTGGAGACCAAATCTTGCATGGATGTACGTCTAGGGTAACCTAAGAGGCGTGTGAAGTTTCGTCCCCAACAGGGTTTAGGATTTAGGGTTCAGGGTTTAGGGTTTAGGGTTTAGTCGTGCTAGTAGGGATTGTAAAAATGTACGCATTTGTCCTTCCACGTGGCGCATACCAAATCAGTTGGAGACCAAATCTTGCGTGGATGTACGTCTAGGGTAGCCTAAGAGGCGTGTGAAGTTTCGTCCCCAACAGGGTTTAGGATTTAGGGTTCAGGGTTTAGGGTTTAGGGTTTAGTCGTGCTAGTAGGGATTGTAAAAATGTACGCATTTGTCCTTCCACGTGGCGCATACCAAATCAGTTGGAGACCAAATCTTGCGTGGATGTACGTCTACGGCAGCCTAAGAGCCGTGCAAAGTTTAATCTCCAACAGATAAGTCCACGTGCATATTTCGTTAGTACGTGCGCCATTTTTCACACGTAGTCGTGCTAGTAGGGATTGTAAAAATGTACGCATTTGTCCTTCCACGTGGCGCATACCAAATCAGTTGGAGACCAAATCTTGCGTGGATGTACGTCTAGGGTAGCCTAAGAGCCGTGTGAAGTTTCATCCCCAACAGATAAGTCCACATGCATATTTCATTAGTATGTGTGCCATTTTTCATACGTAGTTGTGGTAGTAGGGATTGTAAAAATGTACGCAGCTGTCCTTCCACGTGGCGCATACCAAATCAGTTGGGCACCAAATCTTGCGTGGATGTACGTCTACGGTAGCCTAAGAGCCGTGCAAAGTTTAATCTCCAACAGATAAGTCCACATGCATATTTGGTTAGTACGTGCGCCATTTTTCACACGTAGTCGTGCTAGTAGGGATTGTAAAAATGTACGCATTATACCTTCCACATGGCGCATACCAAATAAGTTGGAGACCAAATCTTGCGTGGATGTATGTCTAGGGTGGCCTAAGAGTCATGCGAAGTTTCATTCCCAACAGATAAGTCCACACACGTATTTCGTTAGTACATGCGCCATAGCTCATACGTAGTCGTGCTAGTAGGGATTGTAAAAATGTACGCATTGTACCTTCCACGTGGCGCATACCAAATCAGTTCAGACCAAATCTCGCGTGGATGTATGTCTAGGGTGGCCTAAGAGTCGTGCGAAGTTTCATCCCCAACAAGTAAGTCCACACGCGTATTTCGTTAGTACGTGCGCGAATTTTCTTAGTCACGTTTTTAAAATGTCCTAAAGCACAAAACAAATTACAACATTACTACTAATAAACAATTTTTTGTTTTACAAACACAACAAATCCCATTGAGAAGACATCGGACATCATGTAAAAAATAGAATCTAATACAATGATGTGTATGAACGTGTATACAGCCATCATAGTGAAATACAAAATATGAGTCCATGAAAATTACAATGGTACGGTCACACAGTGAGCCTATACATATCGAATACAAAAAAGTGTAATCAACTAGTGATACCCAATAAAAATCAATCTAATCAACTGATGATCCCAAAAAATATGATATGTAATGTGCTACTCCTCAGGATCAGCTCTCATGCCAATAGTTGCAAGTATGCTCTCGTGATCCGCCACTGCAAGGCGCCATCGTGGAGTGGACGTCGCCTTGCGAGTGCGAACACGACTCAAAGTAATCTTGATCCCAACAACAAGATGAGAATACATGTATGCCTCCTGATCCGCCATGTACTCCTGGAACTCAATATACCGACCACGCCTCTGTATCTGCTGAAAATAGTGGCCACCTACGATCATGCTATGAGCATTGAAGTGCATCCCATGCCCATCCACTGTATCCTCATTCAGCACACTCTTTAGCATAGAGCATCGCAACAAGTAATAATCCACACCCTCCTCATTGCCCTCCGAAGCAATAACCGCGAAGATATCACCAATACGCAAAATATCTGTAAGCTGGTCATAATCTCTAGAGGAACTGAATCCCGCATCCTGATCATCATGTACCTCCTCCCAAGGCTGGAAGGGAGAAAGCACTCGCCGTACCCATGGATCGGCCCATGGTATCATGGAGCACCCTCCCCAATCATCATCAATGCATGCAGAGCAAAAACATGCAAACCGTCGAGAAAAGATCGCGGGGTGAGACTTACCTACGCTCCTGATGGAATGGAAATCAAGAGTGCCAGGCACGGAACGACAATCAAAAGGCCTAGACCGATCAAGACTCCCAATGTCCACGCACCAAAAATACCGGCTCACCACCCTATCGTCACGCGACTGAAACGAGGAGGTAGCACTAGTGGATAAGTGCTGGCTGCACCACCGCACCACATCATGTGCATCCTTGAAGCGATCGGCACTGTGACGCAACTGGTATCGACGCAAAGCACGCTTCACGCAAGCACCTGCACCATCGTGCTCGATCGGATATGCTTTGCATGGTCGATCGAGCATTAAATACCATTTTTGCCTTGGTGTCATGCACATCCGTAAAAAAACACACTGCTGGTAGTTTCGCCAACGAAACCCCTTTGAAGTAGTTCGCTCAAATTTAAGAATCATCCAAGAGATGATGCAGTGGATGCTTGAGCGGTTCTCTCGAACTTTTCCAGGCCTCATTAGTTCTTATAATCAAACACGTAACTGAGGTCAGTTGCAATCCAAGCAAGAGGGATGTTATGGAAATTATATTTTTGATATATCTTACTTAGGATATTATTAATTTAGTCAAGTGTGACTATGGCAAAGTACTCCATAGGAGTGCACCAAACATGGTGGGGGTCCTAGTGGGATACTTTGTGTGGTTAGTTGGGGATGCTTGACTACCTTGTGGTTTGCCATGCTAAATGGTTGGTATCATGGGTGATTCCAGGTTAATACTGATATCGCTAGTGTTATTGGTATTGTGCTTTGAGCGTGGTTATGTTGGGATCGATTGATTCGGTGATTCCTTCAATCGATTGTTAATAAGTAATGTAATTGGCGGTTTGAGGACAGGTGATAGAACTCATAGTGAGGATTGGAGTTAGTGCGAGGGTACTGATCGAGGTGTTGCACATTGCATTATTTATGGCCATGGGCCAATTTTATATTTCTTTATTATTGCAAGTTTGAGCAATATATTGTGGAGTGGACATAATTCAATTTTGGGCTCAAAGATGGCTATGTAAAGCAAATCCCTCATTTTGGAAGAGAGGGATAATTTTGGCTCATTGTGCTTTTATGAAATATCATAAATACTCTAGATGAGGAAGTGTGAGCCATTGATCTAGGGTGAGGGAGATTGTACCCAGTCTGCTCTTGCTTTCGTGGTGTGGTTTGTGTTCTTCTTCTCCAATTGATTAAGTGGTGAACTTTGTGTGGAAGAGTTTACCTTTTTTGGTTTCAAGTATACATGATTGTTTTTTAGAAATACTCCCATCTTGGATTCTAGAAAACCTACTAGCCCATATTGAGGCGAAGTAGGCTTGCCACTTAAGATTGAGTGAGTCTATCACTTCCTTATTCTTCTCAGAGAAGACTATACTAGTAATGCGACATCCATATAAACTTCTTGACAAAGGTATACAATCTTTCTTTGATCCAAGCAAGTGTATTTTTGTCCCAAATTGCATCATCACATGAATGAGTCTTACATGAAATCCATGGAGATTAAATGATATTATGAGTTACTCATCCAATTTACATTTTTGATTACCTTTGTCCCAAAGGTCTCCTCGTGTCCTCACTCCCTTTTTGTTTAATCTCAATGTACCCTTGATGTCCTGGTCTCTTAACACACTGTCTCTTAACACACTGCCATCCTTGATAATTGAGCACCATAAGGGGCCTATCTTCATAGAGGAACCTTTCCACAATCTAGGGTTTAAGGGACTCCTACGATCTCCACCATAACTTTAATCCTTTATTGGAACATTGTTCTTTGCCAAAGAGGGAGGCAACTTCAAGGTAGCAATTCTATGACTTACGTCTCAAGGGTCTCGTATAACAAGATGTTTCATGAGAACATAAACCCATAATCTAGCACTTCTATGCAGTCAGTGCGAGGTCTGCTAGAGCATTTCGAGTCTTAAAATAGGCTTCTCGTAATGGAAAGATTCTGTCTGCTGCTGCAGATCACTGCACTGAAATGGCTGCACGAGAAAATGAGGACCTCCGGATTCGGAAAGCCTGATCAATGACAGACTTTTCAAAGCTTTCTTCAACAGCTTCAACACGGCAATCCATATAGGAATCATGTTGTGAAATACTGGGAACACTGGCCTTCCCATGATCTTCCAGATTCCGTTCAAGATTATCAATCTGAGATCAATCACGATGAATCAATCCACTTCTGTACTGCTTATCTTCTTGATTGAATTCCGTCGATCGATTCTAAAGATCACTTCCGACACGATCATGTAGGTGGCTACGTCTCCCACTCTCTGATCATTTGCCTTAAACATGCATTTTTCGAGCAGATGATGCAATGGCTGCCTTGTTGCCCCCAGCCTCCCTTGATATGCTTGGTGGTGCAATGGTGATTGGGGAGGTTGTTTGATCTCTCTCTCATTCCACTATCTGGTTCAGTCTGCCCCTTGCCAATTCATAAGTGCTCGATTTGTTCTCGGCATCCAACCGATGATGTGCAGTGAAGAGGATGAAACAGAGAAGGTTAGAGACAAGGAAGCCCGTGTTAAGAGAAGCGGGAAAAGCTATGGGAGAGAGAAGGAAGGAGGTAGCTGCCACAAGTCCATGATACTATGCAAATCTAAACTTCTATACTGCATAAAGATGTCTTACAAGGTTATATATACGCAACCCCATGTGTAATTTACACTTGGTCTTTACATGTGGGACATGCCCATTTCTACCACTCTTGAATACACAGTACCCCTAATGCAATTTACATCCTCAACACCCCCTCTTAGATTGTTACAAGATGATAGAGCACAAAAGAAAAAAGTGCTACACGCACAAAAAATCGTAGACTTTGATACTTCTATGAGCATGGCTATAAAGAACTAGAACAAAACTATAAAAACTTGGGAGCAAGTTATATATTACTTCCCCCTCTTAAGTTTCAAGAGGTTTTAGGCAGATGCTAAGTTGAGTTTTGAAATAGCAGACCTTGTTAACGTGACCCAATGATAACAAAATTTGAGTCAAGTTTAGCACATGCAAAACATCTTTTATGACCTTTTCACTTGAAAGACTTTCAGTTAGAATTTGAGCTATTGCTTACACCCTGCATGGATGCCCATGAGCTATGAACAAATGCTCTTTTGAATTTTGATTCTTTTCTAAAGTTGAAAACCATACTTTGCGGCTTGTCATGTGTGCTCTTGCACCTGAGTCTACAAATCATTTTGGTGCTTTAGATTGATCAAGTTTACAATTGCCTTGAATGGTAAGAAAACATTATGAGATTTATCCGTCAATCATCATGCTGGACATAATTGCCTAATTGTTTGGAGCTATGTCCTGAAGACTAATCTTGTTCCTTTTGTGGCACTTTAATTGCCAATATTTAGGAATAGTAGCGACAATTCCCTATCCTTCTTGGTGCATTTGCATTGATGATCATGATGATGAAGTTATTATTAAATAATTTGTTTCTCCTAACATTACCTCTTCCACGTTTGTTCCCTGCATGTCTAGGAATACCTTGTCTATTTTAGTTATCAACTAGACTGTCCTTGATTAAAATTTTGGCTATTGTTGCTCGAGAGTTTTGATTACCTTTATTAGAGGCTGATTTGTCCTACTGTGTCCTCTGGTATATCCTTTACCTCTATGGGCATTCCTTTTCTCTTATTGGATCTGGATTTGCACACTTGTTCTCGAATGTGCCCCCATTAGCATATTAGCCATTATCTCAAAAGTTGGGGGATTCTCCTTTGTAACCATGGTAGTTACAAATTGATCATATTCTTTGCCTAATCCATTTAAGGCAAGTTGCACCAACCTTGTGCTATCGATATTCAGAAAATCAATTCCAAGGAGCATTTCATGCCATAGTTGGTTACTGGATTTGAATATGTGGCATGTTATAGATGCAGTGCTTGTTGTTGAGGATGTGTGTGGTCCCATGCTAATTTTTGGGGAACTTGAAGATGTGAAGCAAATTATGTCTTAACAATAGTTCTCTAGTCTGCCATTTTGTAAGCTTCTCCTATACTGTGTTTCTGTGGGCTTCTTTCGTACTTCATTGCAACTACCAAATAGAGAAAATGTGAACACCCCACCACGTAATTGATATTCGATCATTATGAATCTTTGCGAGTATAATGTAATTACTCATGTAAAACTTCCTTCAAAGTTTTGTGACCATCGAGATATAGAGGTACGGTATAAGGATACCAATGCACAAGTTTTTGACTCCAATGCATCATCCATGGTCGAAAATGAGGAAATGTGCATGTCCCACCATCCAATGATGTGTGATCCTTATGGAAATCTGCAAGTATAAAGGAATTACTTTTGAAATTTTTCTAGGAAGTTTCATGACCATTGGCAACACAAGCCTATGGTACAAGCATGACGATGCACAATTTTGGTAATAAGGAAGGGAGGGTGTGTGAGGGGTCGAATGTGAAAGGACTAGTGGAAGTTGGTGAAGGGAAGGAAGGGGTTATTGCTTTTGAGTGTTGAAGGGATTTCCAAGGATTCCAACACTCCTCTTTCGTATGTGGATCTGACTCCTCACAAGATCTTGAGTGGGTTTTCTGCATCTTTGATGATGAGGCTCGTGCGATGCTTAGGTAAGAGATTGCTTGGAGGTCTAGGAAAGTTGCAAAGAAGGTTTTGGCAGGTTGTGGAAGAAACTGTGGGAGAGGAGAGCACACACAAAGGGATAAGGAGACACCAGAAGTGGCGGAGCAAAAGCTACTCCAGCTTATTCCTCTATCATATATATATGAGTATACATGGGCAATGTACAAGTGGGCGGGCACACTGCCCTTTACCCCAACAACCTCCCACTTAAAGGCACTGTGCCTTTAAGGGAGTATAGTACACATATAATACAATCAGCCATAGGCTGAAAAACAAGATGACCAAACCGTCATTTTATGCCCATCGGCACTTTACAATGTGCAAAGTGCATAGAGGATAAGCTACTAGCAGACATCAGGTCTGCAGGATAGAAAATGACAAGCTGTAGATGCCTGTCAACCAACATCTCATGCCAGATCTCACTAGGAGAGTGAACTCTCACCATCACGTGCTCCTGTGCTAAGTCCATAGCACCCGAACTGTCACTGTGCAAAGAAAACGTCTCTGTACCACCTGTGACCATAAGCACATGCCCTACAATAGACCTCTACTGGTCTACCCAACCTGCATCACCTGCATGCTGCTCTTGGAAGCATAAGGACCTGATGTCCACAATCGCTTCCCTACTGCCAAAATATGCCATAATCAAGCTACCAACTCCCACTGCAATGGAAGCAAGAACCGGAAGTGTAGCCCCAATGGCAAACATGTGAAACCAAGTCTCAACCTAGTCATGGATGCATGAAGTACTATGGCTTCCATATCAACCATAACTTGCTGCTCAACTAATCTATGATCGTCAAACCTGCTGTGTTTCAAGTACAGAGCCAATACAGGCAATGGAGTACTTGATAACTTCCCCCTCTCCATACTGAAATAACCAAGTATTTGAAGACAAACATCATCAAGACCATGCAGCTCCCATTGCAAAGCATCCCTGTCCATAAAGGACCATATGGCAAGTAGCCTCAAAAGGATAGCAACCTCTTGAATACTAAGACCATAACCTGTCTCACTGCGCATCACATCCCGAGCTCTCATAACGGTATCAAACCTATGAAGCCAAGCTCGAGGGGATTGCTTCTAGTCATGGAGGCACTTACAAAGCAAACATATCAATGATTCCTGCCCATGCGCAATATGACCTGAGTCAATAACTACAGAAACCACATCTGTCTTGGCATAACCAGCCAATGGATCATACCGGGCATCATTAGCCAAGGTATCCTCCTCATCATGCATAGCCTCATCCTCATTTGCAAGAGGCACTACAAAGTAGTTATAATCATTTGTTTTTCGACGATCAAAAGATGCCTTGTATGGACAATCTTTTGGATCCACGAGCACAATGTAGTTCACAACCTGTGTATGCGGATTGTCCTTCATTCGTGACTTCAAATTCTCAATATGGAAAGGATGTATTTTTCACACCTCAAATGGCCGAAGGCCAGTCCTAGGATCAATAGGAGGTCTGATAACATGATCAATGCGAATAAGAAAGTCTATCGATCCACAAGGTTATCTCATTGTACCTTTGCTCGAAGAAGAAAGTCTATCGATCCACAAGGTTATCTCATTGTACCTTTGCTCGAACTCTATTTTGTTGTGTATCTGAGGTGCCATCTCCAATATCAGCAGCTCCCGGTACTTGCTGGAGCCTTTGATCCTAGTTTACTCCGTTTTTTCCCTTGTGCAATAGATGGAGTCTCCTCAACAACATCCTCATCAGACTCAAGAGGAAACACACTTGCAGCCAATAGAGGTTATTTTTTTGGGAGTGGTGCACTCAAACCATGCCCACTTGGAGGTGCACTCAATCCATGATGGCCTAAAAGAGAAGGTGCTCTCAATCCATGTGAACCTGTGAAAATTCTTAATCCTTTTATATTAGAGCCAAAATTTTCAGCTTCAATACGGGAAGATCCCTTTCCTTTGACTTTGAAGAACCTCTTGGTTTGATTGGTGATGTTGCGGTATCTTCTTCATAACCCTCCTCTGTATGCTCCTCAGAATCACTATTGGAAGTTGATACCTCCATCTGCTCGATAATTTTATCAACCTCCACAATTTGATTTGTCAAGTGATAAAAAAGATCCTGGACACACAAAACAAAATTGAATCTCTCATAGTATTCAAAAGAAATTACATAAACATAGAGAATTAGAAATTACTTATGGATAGTAACTAACCTTCCCTTCCTCTTTGATTTGTTTTGATTGTTCCGCTACAATGGGTGGAGTAACAGCTTTCAAAGAGAACTTCTCTTCCATAACAATAAAAATAATAGGTTTCTTATTGTTATCAATCCCAAGCATTTCAACACATTCCTCATTGGACTCACTTCTTGTGATATCTTTAATCTTTATTATTGGCTTAAAAACTGATCTTCCATTGGGAAGTGTCTTTGGAAGCGACAAAGTCATCTCTTTCGTATCAGTGTTAACTTTGATGGTCCATTTTGAATCAATGTTATTGTGTACTTCCACTATCTCCCATAATGTTTGAATTTGCAACGACGGAGCAGGAACATCATAAATCTGTTGAAGCTATTTCACCTCAAGACTTGGATCCTTGGCACTTTTCTTTGGTTCCTTGGTGCCTTTCTTTTCCACCCTTATCCTTTGGATCCTAGTGGAAGCATCCTCCGCGATGTGGGCTTTCCAAAGACATGGATTTCTTCGAAAGTTTGGTTGTTCAACATGATACCTACAAAATACATAAACAATGTCAAAATATTATGATATCATGGAGAGAATATCTCAAGTTGAAAAAAACAAAGCTAGTACAACAAGCTTGATGGTTTCTAAAAAGACTTTGTGCTTCTAACATCTACATTCTTCATGGAAAAAGATGTCGACATGCTTATTATTGGAACATAATTTTGGACTAGAGAATAAAAGACAAGGGTCTACACTAGCGAGAAGCAAACTAACACTCCCACTTGTCTAGATTCCATTGACGATACTTGATGGGGGCACCCCCAAAGAACCAAAGCCTCCAAATACCCTCTTGGTATTCTCTGGATGAGAGTCTATATATACCAGCCAGAAGCAAAATAACCCCTCTCAACAAAGCCAACAAATCTAACTAGCTCTAGGTGTGCATCAAAAACCATATTAGAATCATAAGATCTAACCAATCTGCCTCCAAACTACACATCAAATACCAAAGTGTCCTCACCACTATCCCACAAGAGATCTGTAACTTGAACAATGAAGAGGGATGCATGTTCCTCATAAAAGCACTTATCTTTTCATACTCAATAGAAGTCTCCTTGAGGGTAGGGGGATCACCCATCTACCATGCTGAGGGATAGCTACATGTATGCGAGCAATGCAAAAACTACAAAATTATGGCCAAAACGCCTCCGTTTCTCTCTCAAATTTAATTAAAAAACACTAGAAAACAACTCCATAATTCGAAGAGAAAAATCTACTTTTCAATACAAATCGACCAAAAAATAAACAAAATTTACCAAAAAACCCTCTCCCTCTCCCTCCCTCTCTCTCTCTCTCTCTCTCCCTCTCTCTCTCTCTCCCCCCCTCCCTCCCTCTCTCTCTCTCCCTCCCTCTCCATCTCTCTCTCGATCTCTCTCTCCCCCTCAAACCCTCTCTCTCTCTCTCTCTCTCTCTCTCTCTCTCTCTCTCTCTCTCTCCTTCTCTTTCTCTCTCTCTCTCTCTCTCTCTCTCTCTCTCTCTCTCTCTCTCTCTCTCTCTCTCTCTCTCTCTCTCTCTCTTTCTCTTTCTCCCTATTTCTCTCTATCTCTATCTCCTGAAAATATGGTTTGCTGGCTCAGAAAAGCCCTCTATGGCTTGAAGCAGGCACCCCATGCATGGTATGCGAAGATACATGCATTTTTGGTGGCTTTAAGAATAGCCCAACTAAGGCCACTCTTTATGTCCAAAAGAGTGCATTGGAATTTTTAATTCTGATTTTATATGTGGATGACATGCTTATCACTGGGCCAGATATGGAATAAATTGCGGATTTCAAGGCTGATTTACAGCAGTCTTTTGCCATGACAGACATGGCTCAGTTGCACTATTATTTGGGCATATAGTTTGCATATGTTGAGGGGGGTATAATGATAAGTCAGTCCAAGTATATTGGATAGCTTGTGAGCATGGCGGTTTTGAGAAGAGGCGTGGCTTCTAGAGACCTGAGACGACTTCCAGTAGTTTAATGGTGGTAATTGAGGCGACAACGCATGCCTATAAACTACATGTTGGCAAAGTGCTCTCTCTCTCTCTCTCTCACACACACACAGAGCCTTCTAAGCTCTCTGAGTCTTTATTGTGTGTGTCTGAGCAGTTGCTCATTAGGATTTTAGTCGAATCTTATAGTGAGTCGGTTAGAGAGTCATGTTCTTGTAAGTGCAGTAACAATTGCAGTAGCAATGAGCTGCAGTCCTGAAGGTCTCAAGTCAATTGAAGTTGTCCCTCCTAAGCTTGATATAGTTCAAGTTTGTGGTACTCTGTTGTGTCGCAATCATTCCTTGATGTGAGAAATCTAAATTGTTTGAGAGCATCATTTTATGTGGTAAAATCAATTTGGGTTGTGAGGCTTTAAAAGCAAACAATGGTATTAGAGCGGTTCGAGTCCATGAAACTCAAAGAAATCTGATGGCCAGAGAGATCTAAGATGGATTCTGAGGGTCCAAGGCATGTTGCATCGTTGTTGCTTTGAATTATTGATCTGTCTCTTCTCTCTTGTGGCGGATTCCTAGATGCATGCAGCTATGTTCTCGCCTGGCATCTCACCATAATTTGGGAACAAGGACTTTTTGCGGCATAGTGCTTTGAAGGCAAGGCATTTTGAAAGCACAAACTTCATTCTTTATCATATCTTTGTGAATGCCCACTTCAGTCTCCGGGTTCGTGAGACAGAATCAAGCATGAAGATGAGAAGTCTTACAAGGATCTCTGGTTAGAGGATTGATTGAGGTGGCACCCTAGACATGCAAGAAAAGCAGAAGCTACAACCGAAAGAAGAAGAAATTTGTACTCGAAGTGCTCGCTGAAGCATGCATATTGTGCTTGGAAGATGTTATGTGCTGATTGAGATCATGTTGAGGGGTTGCGCCCTATGTGGGTAACTTGATTTGGGTGCCGTGCCCTATGTGGGTGGCTGTTTGTTACCATGCCTTGTGTAATGTCTTGTGTTTTTCTAGTCTTTGTTAGTGAATCGAACAGGTTGATTTTTGAAACCGGCCTTCAGTAAACTAAATAGTGGTAAACTGTAACTATCTTAGCACCCACGCTATTTACAGCCACATTGCATCATTTCCAGCCACTTCCATTAGTTAAATATCACTTAGAAATAACTTTGAAACCACTGAAAGGGAGGCTAGAGTGTCCTGCTCTCAGAAAACAAATGCAAGAGACACAGATTGGCCCCAAATGCTTTGATGCCCCTTTTGGTATCTATTTTATTCCTTTGACAATGGAAAAGTGCTTATACAACAAGGGTTCACTCCCTTGCACTCTATTTCATTGGCAAATCCACTATCTAAGCCAGTTCTTGGCTTCATACTGCATCCAATCCCTATTGTACACTAGAACCCATCTGCCAAGGCAAGGCTAAGGCATTCTCCACTATCTGTGGCCACTGCAAAGCTGTCCAAGCATTCCACAAGGCATCTGGCTTGCTACAAAGGGTTTGGCAGTCCCACAAGCCAATTTCTAGCCTCTCAGCACACGTGACCTAAAAGCAGGAAGAAATCCATAGAGCATGACAAAGTGAGGGATCAAAGAGGATCGTAACACCATGAGAGAGACATAAGGTAGGAAACACTCAATCTATTACAATGAATATAATCAACAATACATGATAGGCTTCTTATATAGAGAGAGCCCTTTGAATATTCACACCTATTGGATCCTCTGATCCACATCTCTCCTTGTGGATATCCTTGATCCACATCTCCACATCATGTAGTCCACATCCTAGGGTGGCTACTTTAATTCCCTCCTATACCATACCTTAGCCTCTAATATGTGCTCATGGCACCATATCTTAGCAATGTGTACTCTAGCCTTTTAACTAACCCAATACAAGCACTAGCACCCATCAACATGTCAATAGCAACACCCCCCTCTTACAAAAGCTATTGATAAAAGCTAAGTGAGTAGCTCCCTCTTCTCAATGCTTGCCTTGAGCACGAGGAGGGGTTAAATGGAAGGACAAGAAATGAGGGAGGAAGATGGCTCCAAAACTATTGAAAGGCTAAACAATAAAGGGATTGTAATGGAAGAGAGAGAGGAAGGGATGAAGGAGGGAGAAAATGCAAGGAGAAGGGAATGGAAAGAAGGAGAAGGGAATCTAATGAAGGAAAGAGAAAATGGTGGGATGAAAGAGGGAATGGAGGAAAGAGAAGGAAAGGAAAGAGGGGTAAGGAGAAGAAACGAGGGAGGAAGATGGCCCCAAAACCTTTTCTTTTTGTTTTTTTTTTGCTCTAAAACTTGTTGAAAGGGTAAACAATAGACTCTAGGATATTTCACTGGCTATAAAGATAGATATTGATGTCAATTTATCCCCCACTAATATGTTTGTTATTGGAACTTTTGTCCACAAAATACTCCTCTAAAGTATGAGTTCAATTCTGCTTAACGCACGTATCTTAGCTATCTTAAATGATACCAGTATGGTAGATGATGGGCATTGGAAAAGAGATGAACCACTCACTCACAACGCATGAGAGAGCTACTCATGGCAAGGGTGGATGGGAAGGAGTGAATAGGTAAAGGAAGGCCAAGTAATGGAAGGGATCAATGTTAAGGGTAGGGAGTGGATGCGTGAGAGAGAGAGAGAGAGAGAGAGAGAGAGAGAGAGAGAGAGAGGAGTGCACAACCAAGATGACTAAATTATAACAAAGAAAATTGAGAATACATACATTTTCTCTCTCAAGATTAGGGTAAGGTTTAGGGTTTCCCCATGTCCCTTAGGTTCCTCCCTAGAACTTAGTATATGGTGTAGTTTATACCATTCTCAACACCCCCCCTTAGATTACACTGTATACAGGGTGTGTATACAGGATTTATTTAAATAGAAAAATGACACTATGGAAAAAATGGGGATAAAGAAGAACCTAAGAGATAAGAGAATATGCATGAGCATAGAGACTTTGCATTCGAAATTTGTACAAAAAGGAAAACCTCATTTCCCCCTCGTAAGTTGTAGGTGGCAAATGTCAACTCATCATCAAAAGTATGAGAACTTGTCAAGGAAATGGCTTTGTAAAAATAATGACAACTTGTTCTTGTGTTGGACAATGAACAACATCAATTTCTTCATTGAGAATCTTTTCTCTAATGGAGTGATAATGCACTTTGATATGCTTTGGGAATCTTTCTCTAATAAGGTGATAATGTACTTCAATATGCTTTGTTCTAGCATGAAAGATTGGATTCCTTACTAAATGGATGCTATTGATATTGTTGGTATAGAACACAGTTGGTTCTTTGGAAATAATTTCAATGTTTGTAGAAGTCTACTGCACCAAATTGCTTCTCATGTAGCATTGGTTGGTCCTCTATCTTGGTTTGCCAAGGCAAAGCTATTGATCCACTTGTACATCTTCTATCATATGTAGCTCCTGACCAATCAACATCAATATATCCATGAAAACTAACATCTATTAAGTTGTTAGATTTCAGTTCATAATCGTTCAAGTATTTGAGGACCTTTTTATTTGCACAGAGATAAAACATGACAAAGCTACTAACGCAAGAGTAAAATATATCCAATTGTACATCTTCTATCATCTAGAGTTCCTACCCAATTGAAATCAATATATCCATGAAAACTAACATCTTCAAGTTGTCATATTTTAGCCCATAATCTTTCAAATATTTGAGAAACTTTTGCACAGAGATGAAACTTTTTTGGCTTCTGTATGAATTGACTGAAAATCCAATGGAATAAAGATGTCTAGCCTTGTGATTGTTAAATAAATCAAGCTTCAAATAAGTTGTCGATACTAATGAGGATTTGTATTAGGAGATTTGCCATGAGATGACAATCTAATGTTACATTCTACAAGATTTGAGGTGGCTTGCAGCAGTCACATAAACAAAACCATTGGTGAAATTTTTTCATTATATTTGTCCTTGATACCATTGTCATTCTCTTCATACTTCAATGTCAAGAAATTATGCTCTCCCATGTCTTTCATGTTGGGAAATTATGCTCTCAAACTCTGTTTACCTATGAAATAGGTGTTCATTGGAAGTGGTGATGATCACGTCGCCAACATAAAGCACAAAGAAAATAGTATGTTATGTTATATTTTTTATGTAAAGTGACGGCGGGGCTGATGGTTGAAATTCCATTATGAATTATTGCATTCCAAGCATGTGCGGCCTATCCTTCATCTAGATATCCCTTAATATTCATTTAATGGATAAGCCAATCAAAAGGTGAACCAATAGTGGTCATCTTCACAAATACGCAAAGGTCTCTTCATAATCTATTCCAAGTTTTGAAGCAAATCCCTTCGACAACTAATTGGCTTTGTATTTGTCAATTGATTTGTCTAAATTGAGCTGGAATTTGTAACCCATTTGCAACCAACGGGCATCTTTTTTATTGGTAAATATGTTGATTCCCATGTTTACTTTTTGATGAGTAATGACCGTGAATCTCATAATGCATTGATTTGGAGCATGTCAATGCTTCTAGACCACAAAATGGGAAATATTGATGGCTTTCCCATGTTGCATGATTCACATACATCTTTTAAAATGTATACGTGCAGAAGGCCTTGAACCATGTTTATTTGCTTGAGTGAAACCAAGCTTTTGAAATTGTATACGTGCAGAAGGCCTTGAACCATGTTTATTTGCTTGAGTGAAACCAAGCTTTTGAAATTGAGGTGACCATACCTTGTGTTCCATAGTGTGCTTAAAGTATCATCATTTTAATGAGAAGTGGTTTGTACTGCTTGAATAAGCATAGATGAAGAAAGTTTCTTCTTCCAATTTATAATAAATTTACTTGGATGGTATAATTCTCGGATTGTGTAACCAAACTTGTTTTTGAACACTAGTTCCAAATCTCTTTCACTCATGTCACCAACTGATAAGATGTTTTGAGTCATTATTGAAAGAAAAAAAGCATCTCCTACGCTTTGTGTAATGCCTTCATAACTATGGAGATGAATGTTATGATTTGAGGTATTGTCACCCATCATTACATTTTCTTTAGCATTCTTATATGGATGCATTTTAAAAACCATTTTTTCTCATATAGTTGACTCAAACCACCAAAATATCTTTATTACTATGTAAATGCTTCAGATTTCTACATTAGAACATTGTGAAATAAGAACTTTTGATGTTGAGCTTTGTTATCCAGTGATTGCCTTTGATTTTTCTCATTGACAAAGTTGCTAGATTGTCTTTGATTTTCATTTTGATTATGTTACTATTATTGATTTCTATCTCTATTGTATTGTCCACTTACAACACTCCCGTGTTTGTTCTTGCATTTTGGCTCCTAATAGCCCATAATTCCACCATAATTGCAAGTACATATAGTTATTTTTTGGACTTTGGATTGGTAACCTCCTTTGTTCATGCCCCTTGAACTCTAAAATTCCATGTTTTCGTCTAAATCAAAGGGCCATGTTTCCCTCTAATTTGAAGGGCCATGATGTTGATGTGATGAAGACGATGATCCATGGTAATTGTTAGAGTGTTTGCCAAGGCTATGTGAATTTCAATTATGTCTTCTAACATCGTTTTGACTTCCTCTTTGGAAACCTCTACCTCTAGCATAGAAAGCCTACTTATAATTCTTTTGTAACTATAGCAAAACGTCTCCACATCTCCTATTACATAAAAATGTCAGGCATGATTTCACATATCGATGTAGCATCTCAAGTGACAATGGTTGTAACAAATTACTCATAATTTGAACTAGTCTTTTGTTTTTTGTTTCATGGATAAGTGATGCTAGTAGGTCTTTAAGTTGGACCTACACATATTTCAGATGATAGCTTCTTTGCACTATTGAGTTGATTTTAAGCATTATGATAATGATATGTATTGAATCTATTTCTAATCTTCGTTTGCATTCATTGTTGATGTAGTGGTGTCCTTAACATTTAAGTTGCTTAGGTTAAGTGCCAATTGAGCTCTTTCATCCCAATATGCTTTCTTCTCACTGATGTCTCTAGCTTCATTTGTTATCAACACTTCCAATTACCATAGTTGTTGTCATCCAATTTCATCCAATTTGATGTTCTCATCCAAGAAAATGCTATCATCATGAGTTTTTGTCACATTTTTATATTTTGATGTTGAAATGTCTAATTGAGGGTCTAGAGGCTTTGAATATTGCATTCAATTTTAACCAAGCTATGATGAAACTTCTCCAACATGTCCTGGAATGGGTGCCATGATTGCACGTTGTAATTATGCCAAAAATTAATGAAATTTTCTTGCACATTCTCAAAAAATGTGTCAAACTATTATGCTTTAGATGCTAAAGATGCTAGACTCACTTCTTATATAAATGAGGTGGACTTAAGAAATTAATGGGCAAGGCATTCACACAGACAAGTCCATGGCCAAGCTGATGAGCCATGGATCATTGACTCTAGAGCCTGCAGTCCCTTAACTCCGCAAAGAGTGAGTGGTTCTCTCACTTAGAGAAACGTTACAGTGACGATGTAGAACTATGAGACTCCAGACTTCATCATCATAGGATACATATATATGGGACGTACATAACGTTTTGTATGTTTTAGGATTGAAGAAAAACCTTCTACCTGTTAGTGGCATTACTTAAATAGACAAGAAGGTGTAATTTGATGAAGGGGAATGTGTTATTCGAGACAAGGGTGATGATGTCATATATTACCATCTTCTGAAGGCCTCGCGGGCCTATGAGACAAAGTAAAAATAAAGGATAACTCATGCAAGCCACAATGGGATGAGGCAAAGGGCTTGCTAGGATCCTTGCTGAGTACTATATTTAAAAAGATCAAAAAACTCAAACTAGTACTTAAGATACATAGCTAGGTGCCATGGTTACTCTCCTGTGGGCCACAAAGTTGTCTCATATTTGTGTTTGTCGGGTCGTCTCTCGATAGGCATGATCCTCGTGATCTCTATATTTGGTGGGCCATATCAAGAGTGATGCCTCGGTTCAAAAAATCCCCTCTGACTAGGGCTCCCGAACCTCCATCGTGCATGCTATCGTGCATGGTCTATATGTCGTTGGCTCCATTGCTCCATGCCGTCTCTTCCCGTTGACCCATGCTGTCCTCATGTTCGCTATCTCCCCCTCTACTCCATTATGTTCCGAGGTTGACTTGAAAGCATAGAAATATGTGACATGTTGGTGTGGATGGTCAACCTAGGTCTCCTGTGGCATTGTCACCTCCTGCTATCTGATATGCCACAACATGGTCTCGCTGTGTCACCGCATCTCCATCAAATAGAGGCCAACACAGTACCTAGTCATGAAAGCGGATCAGCCGGGAGAGTGGTCCAAAATTGTGCTCCTTCTGAAAGAGACAATAGTACCGTCCTAGATTAAGCTTGATGATGACTTTCAAAATTTGTCATGAATGATGTGAAAATCTTGGGTTTATGGAGCTGGAGGCGTGGGTTGTATCTAAATTCAATTTGGCTTCAAAATGATTATATTTTGACCTTGACATGATTGTCCTAGCGAGAATCTCTTGGACTTTAGGATAACTCTTTTGTAATTGGATTGGTCGAGTTTTACTAAGTATGGTGATCCAGTTCAATTATTCTAGCTGATTTGTGTAGTTAGGTTCAAAGCTGGCCTATTTTCATTAACCAGGTTTAGTGTTGTTTAACCAAGGTAAAAGTTAACCTCGATGTGGTTAAGCCATATAGAAAACTATTCACTAGGAGATAGAACACTCAGATGTACCAAATAAAAGTATATAAATAGATGTGAAAATCCAAGTATAAAACACGCCAAGAACTGTGCCAACAGGCTTGTGGGCTGCAATCAGGCTGCCACATGGTGGCACTCAGATATCCTCACTGAGTTTATTTTAGGGCAGACATGTAGGCCATCCTGGTCAGCACTTCGGGCTCACAGTTTGCCCAAGTTTAGGGCTGCCCGTGGGACTGCCCAGCCATAAGTCCATGTAATTGGGAGAAGGGCTGGGCGAGACCCAGCACAAGGCGCCTGTTTGTAGGACCTTTTATGCTGCCCTGGTGAAGGGAGGATCGTGGAGTCGGCCATCAGGTTGACAGACCCACAGATCCCAGTTGGCAGCTAGTGCAACCTGCAGCGGTTCCACCAAGGAGACACCAGACAAATCTACACCAGTAGAAGAGCCACAGATGGTGCAAGTGAGGAGATCAGGTGAAGTTCTCATGGGCAGATACTGAAGCCGATCCTACAGAGGCCATTGGTGCAGCATAAAGTTGTTGAAGGATTGTGTGAGAGAAAAGGGGTGCACTCACAAGAGAGAAGACCCTACATTTCAGCTAGCTGCACACTAATATAGAATCAGAGATAAGGTTGAGACTTTATGGAAATGTGTGGAAAAGGGTGCCTTTAGTCCCAATAAGACCAATCCACTTGGAACATCTGATAAATGTAGGGCACTAGCACTCAAAGTGCAATCTAGAATGTTTTAAAGCTCACCCAAAACATGCGGGTTCGTACAAAGTGCTTATGATGTACAGAACTAGAATTTGTCAAATAGACTTTACAAATTGGAGATGGCTCTATAGGCCATTATGACAATCAAGGCAGAGTGGTAATTCCACCACAAATGTTGATCCATGAGAACTCCCTTTTGAGTTTGGTAGAATGGGTATAAACAGATGTTCAAAGAGTGGAGGATTATGCATGCTTCTTCAAAGACCGTGCTATTCTTGCACCATGAAATCTAGAGGTTATTGATGAGATCAATGAACTGGCCTTGAGTGCATTACCCGGTCTTGAAAGAGAATACCTCAGTGCAGATTCGGTTGTTTCTTCTGAGAATGACAGAATATTGTATCCAATTGAGTACTTGAATAGTTTGAACTTAGGTGGTGGGTGGCTACCCTCCTCATCACTTGCTTCTAAAGATTAATGCTCCTATCATTCTGCTCCGCAATTTGGACCCTCAGCAGGGACTTTGTAATGGTACCAGATTGATATGCAAGCAATTTAACTCAAAGGTGATAGAAGCAGAAAACGTTACAAATACAAACATTAAAGACAGGGTCTTTATTGTGCTAGGATAACAATTATACCAAACTATGCTTCAATTGCCTTTTGACATGAGAAGGAGATAATGTCCTGTGAGGCTAGCTTTTGGTATGTCAATAAATAAGTCACAAGGACAAACATTGAGTGTGTTGGGACTTTAATTGGCCACATAAGTATTCACACATGGACAATTGTACGTTGCTATGTCACGTGTTAGATCACTGATGCAGTGAAAGTGTATGTAAAGCATACTGTGGAACACGAAAGTAGCATAGAAGGTTCAAAAAAAGTCTTCCAACCAATGGTGTCTACAAAGAGATATTGAAAATGGCATGTAGAAGAATATAAATGTAATCTATGCCCAAAAGGTAGAGAACGAGCTATTAATACAGCAGCCTATAAATGCTAGAGACTACATTCATAGATATCTCTGTATCAACAATGAAGTAAGAATTTGAAAGGAGAATGTTTTCAAAGATGTGACATGTGCAATCTAAGTGTGTTTCAATAAGTGTGCATGCTTTGAAGTTGATTGATATTCCTTTCAGAATGACAATTATGTGATTGTGATACAAAGACATAAAGCTAAATAGGAGTTGGATGGAAAATTCCTTTTATTTATCTCTCACATTGTTGATACGCTTGCCGGTAATATTGAATTGATATGTATAAATCTACTTACATTGTGTGGATTTTATGAGAGAGAGAGAGAGAGAGAGGGGGGGGGGGGAGAGGGGGAGGGGGAGGGGGGGAGAGGGAGAGGGGGAGATTGATCTTAAAGTCTTGTGTAAATGTTTAGTGTAGCGAGTGTCATATTGGATATCACATGTATATTACTTAGGATATCACATGTATATTACTTAGGATATTACTTAGGATATCACATGTATATTACTTAGGATGGACATGGCAAGGAGATCATTTTCATTTGTTTATGGTGATGGACAAGATATTGAAGGTATTTTTCTCGACGATTTCTATGATATAGGCATCGTTGTTTTCCATAATCTATTTAATATTCATGGCTCAATTGTAGACCCTCCATTTTGGGAAGGACAAGCAACAGCATGTCTAATTATCAAACTATTAGAGAGCACCTATGTTTTACGGTGTATATAGAAACTTACTTTTTATGTAGCTTTTGCGTTTAATTTTAAAAAATTTAAATTATTATTGATACATTCTTTTTGCAAAAGGAATATCTTTATTTCTTAGAACCTAGATTATTGCTATGCTTGTATGGTCAAGACACTTACAAACAACGAGAGAATTTACAATCTAAGTTTGTAAAATATTGCAGATCAGCTTCGTGTACATGTAATGTTTGTAGACTATGAAAAGCTTACTAAGTTAGATTTTCGGTTCAAAGGTACTAGACATTACAAAATTTTTGATTTGCTATCTACAAGCCCATTCAAACGCCATTCGTCTCAAATATTGATCCACCAAGTGAGTTTTGTAAGGTTTTATCTTTTTTCTTTTTTTTACTTCGAAAATCATAACTTGCAATATATAATGTTTTTATCTTAAATACAAATGGAGGTGAGGACTATAGCCTTCCAAGGAGGGATAATCCAGTTGCCCAAAGATTGTTTTAATGCTTTGTTCAAGTGTGTTAAGATTGTCACCACTATATTGGGTTGATGTATATTTATGCCAAGTATAGTGCTTTATTCAAAGAAATGTAAGTGCTTTAGGAGCTCCTACATGGATATATATGGCAAGCACAGTGTGTTCATACATAGGTTGGCAAGTTGAGGACCATGAGGTCCAAAATGGGCTTCAAATACAAGACTAATCTCTACTCACCCCCTGAGGACAAGCCTTTTGTTTTTATGCATGCAAGAATACTCTTACCCGTTAGGGATGGATCATGCCACTAGTAGTTACAAGGTATTAAGTCATTTATAGGAAAACATTTCACTTGGTACTACGCAGACATTCCAACAATCGCCACATAGAAGTCAAATTCATTGTTTTGTATAGCAGGCTGAAGGCCACACATGTTTATATGTGTCACACAACGTGCTAATGCAACGTTTTTGTGCCCAAAAAAAATGCAAAAAAGAAGAAGAAGAGAGCCCATCTGCACACATAGTGTGATGCTACCTAGGACACATAGTGTGATGTAATTAACCCTTCCGAACTTGAGCCCATTGCAAAACAACAAAATTGACTTCTAAGTAGCAAAAATAATTCAATTCTTGGCCACTCTCTCATCACATTTTCTCGCACGGGTTAGCATTTTAAGAAGGCCATGTGTTGGCCATACTTTTTTGTGACAAAAAATTGACCATGTCATCACTTCATTCATGAACATTATAGACAACTTTATAGCATGATACTGTAAATTGAAGATGAAATCTCAGAGATCAAAAGGCAATTGATGAAATTTTATAGATAATGTAAAAGTAGAAAAAAAGAATGTATTTCTTAAAAACCATCACATCATAGCCTAAGGTTAAAAAATTTAGGATTCTCTTAGCCTTTTTGGCCAGTGCTGAATTCTTCACCATTAGAGTGACCCACTATATGCAATGTACATGCCACAAGATGGATTTAAAATCCTCCACCATGTGACCCACCTGTATTTCTTCATGTGCCTCTTGAAGGGCTATCATGGTTGCCTCTTATATACAATGCTCATTTGGGCTAATATCGTCCATCATCTCTCACCACCCTACCATATGAGGCTTTTGGTTGGTGGTGGTGGGTCGAGGGCGATGTGGGCCTGCACATAAGGAGGATGCTCTGCTTTGATTTTCTTTCTTACTTCAAACTACCTCAAAGCTTTTGCTTCCTTGTGTGCTCCCTTTTATGCTCCCTATATGTGCTACCTCTTTTCCTCCTTGTTGCCTCTTGTTCCTCTTGGCGTGTTTCTTCAACTTCCTCTAGTTTTGTCTTACCTCTTATTCTTCCTCTTCAAGTTTCCTTTGTGCAACCGCCTCTTCCTACTCCCTCCTTGCAACTCCTTGCAACTTATTCTTCCCACCTATGTGTAGCCTCCTCTTTTGTAGCTCTTTTTCTCGTCTTGTCCACCACTACTCTTCTTACTTTATAACTTAATTGTCTAAATATAATATTGATCCATCTACATCTTTACTTTTACCTTGCTTGAGTTTTTGCCACCTTGGACACATTATCAAATATAGACTCATCCATCTTAAGGGGGTTCCTGTTGCATCGTTGTTGCCAACAATAGGGATTGTATTATGGAGGATGGAGTTTTCAGACAAGAGGGTTAGGGTTGTCAAGGATTTCAATTGTGAGGTTAGGACTTGGACTGTCAAGGTTTTCCATCATGAGGTCGGGGTTTGGATTGTTAAGATTCGGGGGCATATGGTTACTATATAGAATATGGTTATCATGGTCACCATTAGGATTTCTATTCGCATTGGAATCTTGGTCTTTAAGGTTTCCCTATACTCGGCCATGCTATCTATGCTAGATCAGGAGTAATGAACTATTCTTGGTGTGCTCTTTGGGGGATTTTTCTTATGAGAGTTACTTGGAGTGTAGTGTTAAAATGAGTAGATTGCTTTGTCCTAGCAATAAAATAAGTGATTTTATACTCACTAAAATGTATTAGCTTTAAAAAGCATAATAATAAGTAAAATAAGTGATATTATACTCACTAGTATTTCATGTGGTTGGCATCATTTAAAGTCCTTAAAGAATTGCATCAAACCCTAAAAATGGTACTTTCATAGGATATCTATCATGCATGTCATAAGAGAGCAATGTGCAGGAGCTCAAGGGCAAGACAGAGAACTAGATGAGAATTAGAGCCCAATTCTTGACATTCCACTTTATCGTGTCCATGTATGTACTCTACATGAAAAATTGAGGATCCTAGAAAAGCTTCTAGTGTTGCACATAATTATGCATAGAATATGCAACCACTTGAGAGGCGTGCATAATGCATATTACCAAATTGGAGGAGAATTTTGCTAAGAGTAGGCTTGCATGGAGGGAATGTGAAATTCACAAAGCATGATTAAATATCCAACCAAACATCAAATTAGCCTAGAAGTTTGTATTGGATCAAAGACAATGTATCTTCTACCTCATCACGTGAATTTTATGAAAGCTATGAAACAAATGTGTTTGCACCACCTACTAAGTGAGGCAAATATTTGGTTTGAAGCATGCAAAGATGTGGGGTTGCACTTGACTCTATTGTTCATCTACTTAAGAAGGAACAACTCTCAGAAGAGGAGTTTACAACCCTTAACAAAAGAATTGATGAGTTCACTATAGATATGGTCGATGCTTGGGGAGCAATGTGCATTGCACCTATATGGTAAACCATGAGTCTAGAAATATTCCTTAAAAATAATCTTACATGTTGCTCATTTTTCTTGTATATAGCATATCATCTATATACATGACATCCTCTATTCTTTGGATGAATATAGGTCATTTGAGCTTTGGAGCACACAAAGAGAAGTCTACTCCAAGAACACAAGGCATGGTGGGGGCATACAATTCATGAAATGTCTAACTCATTCTACAAATCGATGCCATTGTTCAAGCACCACTAAAATATTATTTTTGCACTCTCTTTCTTTTTTACTAGAGAATCATTCTGCATCCACGTATCTTTACTTTGTGCCTCTTGTATCTCCTTTAATAACTCCTCTTGTATCTCCTCTAATAACTCCTCATGTTGGCTCTTCGATAATTCCTACAATTCTTCCTCGTGATGTTTTTTGCCCTTTCAAGCCTTGTTTCATCTATCAGGCTAGCCCTCTCTAAATTATGACCTTTGACAACTTGACATTCATCCAACTTTAATACAACGACAACCATTCCATCACACTTCGAAAAGAAATCATTCATACAATCAGAAGGGCACAAACCATAGATGCACATAGTTAAATTTTACAACTTTTAAGATGTGTTTTTCACCTTTCCATGTCATGCCGTAATATTTTATCTTCAATCATTGCATTATGACCAAGTCTATGTAGAGGTGGTTGAGCTCATCAAATTAAAAAGATATTATTTTTTATAGTGTCATGGAGTCCTCTACATAGTGGTAATCTCCTAGCATGGATCTAACAATAGAATTTATATATTTCGGAGTCCTCTACATAGTGGTTATCTCCCAGCATGGATTTAATAGTAGAATTCATAATTTTGGAGTCCTCTATATAGTGGCAATCTCCTAGCTTGGATTAACTGTTGAATTTGTACATTTTAGAGCCATACTGACACTATAAGACATCGACAACATAGGTCTCAAGATACTCTTCTCAAAGAGGTTAGAGAGATCAAAAAGGCTAGAGGGATGGAGGGCAAGAGGAGAGAGAAAGAGTAGAGGATTAGCAGCTGATGTTTCTCACAGTGCACCTTGCACATGAGTTTTAATGGGAATCAAGAGCATGTGGGAGGGAAAGGGGGCTTATGAGGGTAAAGGTCTAGTGCAGAAAGAAAAGAAAGTATATAAGAAACCAACCATAAGCTTCTTGGACCTCTTCCATGTAGCATAAGACGTTCTATGCCCTGAGGCTCTCCTCTTTAGCTTATCCAAAGTTTCACTTTCAGAGGAGGATAAAGAAGAAGAAGGAGAAGATGCTGATCTCTTTTTCTCCCTTCTTTTCTTAGGGGCCTTTTCGTCTTTCTTGTCCTCATGTGAAGGAGACTTTGACGGTGACCCCTTTTGGGAGGAGAAGTTGGCCGCTGTGGTCGTCGTCTCCTTGGAGCTATATCACGCCTAGAATCACTACGTGATTCTTCCCTTTGATGCTCCACTTGAGTATTCTCCTTTTCTCCCATAGAGGTTCTCACCAAGAGGCTTCTTTGGAATTCTCTCTTCTTGGGAGGCTATGAGAATACCTCGCTCCCGGAGTTGTAGTATAATCTCCCCATGAAGAGTAGGATTTTTCCTCGTTTGTTGGAGCTTTGACACAAAAAAGTTGACATAATCAACTGCATTAGAGACATCATCTTGTGTGTGTGCAAGAGTATCTAAGCTAACTCTACTCTCTTCATTATTCTCAGCCATTGTTAAGCAAATTTTTGTGTGGATTTTAGTAGACTTTTTCCAACCCTTAATGTCAACAAAAGCCTTAGAATAGTGGAGAGGATAAATCCCTATCCCACTTATCCACAAGTAATGCACAAATCCCACCTTCGTGAGCAACGTAAGGACCTCTCTTCTTAGAGAAGAAAGAGATGCCTAAGCTCTGATACCAATGTGAGTAGATTTGCCCAATTCTCTAATAACTTTGCATAAAAAATAAAGAAAACTACCAGAAATCATTTAGAAAATCCTTAGAAAATGAGACTTATGTGCATGGGGATCATCCGAACCATTATACTTCGATGCCATACATTTTGCAACTTGAGAAGGATGCAATGGTCTTGGCTCAGCAACAAACCTTCTCATTCCAGGGGCAGCCATAGATGGTTCCTCCCTCATCATAGGTGTTGGAGCTCTATGCACAACTCTATGTTCCTCTCTTATAGGGGCATCTGGTGTTGCTCGCTCTATTGGGTGTGGTATTGATGACCTTGTAACGACCGTATAACCACCTCTTATCATCGAAGGTCTTGGCTGGAAGCTCGCTCTTGCTCCAGGATCTGAAGCCTTTGGTGCTATTGACCTTGTTACTTGTGCTTCTTCTACCTGACTAGGAATTCTAGTTACCTTGTCCATGAAGCTTACTTCTTCTTTGGCAGGCAGCTGAGCAGATATTTGGTCTAAATATATGACAGAAAAAGGTTCTCCCATACAGGTTAGCTTTTCCATGTCTTTCAATCGAGCATGTCTATACTCGTGACCATTAGCATCGACCAATATATGTCTAGTTCGGGTCTCAAACTGATAGGCATACATGTACATCCTCTTAGGATCCATTAATTCTCGTGGATGCACATCTTCCCTCATGTAGTATGTGGATGCGTCTAGACTAGCCAAACGGTATAACCCAAACCTCGGATTGTCCACCACAATTCTGTCTACTTCTTTGATAGAAATGAACTTGACTCTGATGTCATTTTCCAAAGGTGGTCTCTCCAAACCCTCATCTACTTTTTCTTTGGTCTCTATCATTCCCATGGGGTCAACTATAGTCGGAAAGGATGTTGTGATGTAAGCAATTCCCTCGTCATCAAAGTAATAGTCCTCTCTAAAATACACTTCAACTTGTTTCACAAAATCATTCTTTCCCAAGTCTTCTTGCACATAGTGTTGATTATTACTATCTAAGTAAATACGTGCCCCCATTTAGTTGGTATAGGCATACTGCAATAGCATCCTCCGTCTTTATTCGTGAGATCTAGATGTGCCAATGGGCCCCATCTTTCCATGCAAGTCCATGCTCGGAATTTTCTCCATAGAATAGGAATAGTTAATTTCAGACGAGGTGTGCGAAATAACTTCCTCTTGAATCACTGTCAAGTGTTCAATCTTTGCTTGAATGACACTTTCT
This sequence comes from Cibotium barometz, assembly GCF_041138505.1. Taxonomy (NCBI): domain Eukaryota; kingdom Viridiplantae; phylum Streptophyta; class Polypodiopsida; order Cyatheales; family Cibotiaceae; genus Cibotium; species Cibotium barometz. Next base: position 20,824,187 of record NC_141061.1, read on the forward strand.
TCTATAGACACCTAACTTACTTGGTCTCTAGACAAGTTTCCCCCTGACCTTAAGTACATGAACAAGTATAATTACAGAAACCCAACCTGTTACCTGAATTCCTGTTGGTATACTGCTTTTAACCTTCAATCCTCAGCTTAACACAATTGCTTGACTTCTTATCTGCAAAGAATCAATTCAACCACTATACAGCTTACGGAGTTTAGTCAGTAATCTTTTGCAAGTATCTGGACTGACTTGTCCAAATCACTGTGTTATATACACTTCTAGAGTCTTGTGAGTCTAACTATACTCAAACACTGCATGCAATAGTACAAAAAATTCCTGCCACTTAGACAGCTGAAACTCCTAGTTTGAACAACTCTAGATGTCTAAATAGCTTCTTTTGGTAGTTTCAGAGTATCAAATGACAAGTGTTTTGGTTGTCCCAAGTTCTATGTATCCAACTTCTTTTGTTAAGTGATCTCTGTGCTTCTAAACCCTAGATATGTACACACTTCAAGTCTCAAGTGATTTTGAACAATTTTGTACAGTGTCAAGAAAAAATCGTGATTTGTTAACAAAAAATGCCCGGTCCTACGTCCAATTTTAATTCTGACTTGATACTTGCTTTCTGCGCATGTGGTTCTCGTATGAGCCCTCGTCCCCTTTTTCTGCCGTGAACCCTTGACGTCCACGTAGTCACAGATCCTGTAGCAGCAGCTGGCCATGGCTTCCCCCGATCTCTTCGATGCCTACTTCAGGCGCGCAGACGTTGATCGCGATGGCCGCATTAGCGAAGAGGATGCCGTCTCCTTCTTGCAGGGAGCCAACCTTCATCGCGAGGTCATCGCCAAGGTATTTCCTTTCCTATTCCGCTAGGATCTGATTTCTGATCCTCCACAGTCATAGTCATATGGTAGGACGCAGTATTATACTTGCTGGTTTGAAATTCAGTTGTGGCAGAAATTTTTATGGTTTGATGGAAAAATCCGTTTGCATTTTGATAATCATTCAGAACGGATGTGTTATTTTCTCGGGATGCATGCAAATTGATAGAAGCGAAGTGCAGGCACTTAAAATGATGCTCTCTCTTTGCAATATGATCATCACTCAGCAAGGATGACTCGCTTTGGTATTTTTTTCTGGATGCATGCAAGGCGATGGGTGTGCAGGCACATAAATAATGCTTCCTTGTCTGCTTGGCTGATATTGTCAACACGTCTCTAATCTTTATCATTTGGCCACACGAATGTGTGCACATTGACGTGCAATAACACAGACAAAGCTCAACCCATCACATAGTGGCAATGAGGTTTCCTCACTCAGATCAATCCTGTAGTGCACCTTTGTAGAGCATGTTACAGGCATGAATATGGTAAAGTTTGCTCCATTTCAGCTATCTTATTTGGTTACATCAACAAGCACCCAATAATGCACTTGATATAACAACCAGTCATTTATTCAGAATGTTGCACAAATAGCTAGCTGCTGGAATGCACCAAGCATTGTTGAACAGATATGAATTTGGCTTGTGCGCTGTTTGTACAAACTTATTACCTTGCTCCTCATGGCATGGGTCTTTCTTGCTTACTACTCAGTGTCTCATGTATACCACAGATTTGGCAGTATGCAGATAAAGGGCAAAGGGGATATCTTTCTCGGGCTGAATTTTACAAGGCACTGCAGCTTGTGACAGTCGCACAAAGTGGAAGGGAGCTCACCCCCACTCTTGTGAACAAAGCATTGAGTGAACCCACTGTATCAAAAATTCCTGCCCCGCAAATCCAATTGGCACCAATTTTTACCTCAGCAAGCCCGCAAGCAGGTGGATCAGGAAGCCCTGTTTGGCCCCCAACTGTTCCAGCACAACAACCGTATCCAGTTGTTTCTTTACCACAAGGACTTAGACCAACCATGTCCACACCAGTACCTAGAGCTTCAATACCATCAACACCTTCTTCCACATCAGGAATTGTTTCATCTGATTGGCCAACTAAGAAGTCATCATCTTGGCCGGGTCCAGGTTCTATCAACAACCCCACTGGCCAGCATTCCCAGACAAGGGCAGTTCTTCCAAACCAAGGTTTTCAAGGTGGCTCACTTACAGGAATTAAACCTGGTGCTTCTCCTAAGGCAGCAGTGGATCCCAATCTTTTTGGAGGGGATGTCTTCACAGCAGTGCCCGTTAAGCCACAAGTTCCACAGCACAGTTTGACAATGCCCAATCAGATACCTCCACCAAGGGCACTGCAAACAGCTGGTCAACCAGACATAGCCTCACTTGAAGTCATTTCTACACCTTCTACACCAACAACATCATCAAGACAGTCCCAAGGAGGAGCAGGTCAAGCAGAACATGAGTTTACAGCTCCTGCTGTAGTAGATGGAACGAAAGCATGGCCTAAAATGAATGTTGCCAATGTGCATCGCTATACCAAAATCTTTTCTGAAGTGGATACAAGCTTTTCCCAGATTTATTTGTCTTGTGACTATTGTACTTTCATGCTTTATTGATAAGACTAGCATACAATTTAATTTGGATACAGATACATCAGATGATAGCATGGATAGTCTTGACTATCCACAAGATGAAGAAGCCCTATCACAAAATTTTGAAGAAATGGCTTGGGAGCCATCTGATGAAGACGAAAAAGTGTGTTCGGATCCCATGCTCCCCACGTCCCCTACTAAGTTGAATTTCTCCAAGGTGTACCCTGTAGGGTTTGTAGATGGCTCTTCTTTTGTTGCAATACCTTCAGATCTGAAAGTAGATGATAACAGCCCGTCTAAGATTCTAAGTATGAAGCCAAAGATACTTGACACAGCAGTCAGCTCTACAGTCAGATTAAGGATTCGCTGCAAGGATGGATCTACAGTCAAAACGTCCTACGCAACAGGGTTTTCAGCATCGCCCACTTTAATTGTGTCAGCAAGGCATGTTGTTGACAAGGAAGGCGAGATTGAAATCAAGGTATGCAGAGGAATGGTAGTAATGTCTAGCTTTTTTGATACACATGCGGGTTTTGAGGGCCTTGATCCAAGCTTCACAGAAAAATCAAGATCAAAAGAGAGAGACACTCATGGGCTTTTTCTAAATGGATCAGATCTTTGCTTCTTCAAGATAGAGAAGAATATGCCAAGCTTTTTACTGCCATGTTCTCCAACATTCATTACAAATAAGCAAGTTGTTGCTATCTCATTCCCCGCAATCAATAACTTTCTAGAAAATGCTAGAAAAGAGCTAGTGGAGGGAACCAGTGAAAGCAATGCAATTTGGAAGCAATACACACCTACCATACAGGGAGTGTACAACAATTTGCTTGCCAAACATGCAGCAAATAATCAGATGAGATTAACGAAAGCAAAAAGAGTGCTTTCAATCATTGATACAGTGGAGAGAGAGGTTAAGAGAGAGCTCTATTTAGAGCTTAAGAAGACATTTGCGGCCACTAACACAGGTAATGTGGCATGTAGTGTGGGTCAGATACTTTGCTTTAATAGCAGGTATTTAGGGACTTCTTGCTCAACATTAGCTGGAAGTTCAGGAGCCCCTATTATCCCCTTATCTCTTCCTAATCATTTTGTGGGTGTCCAAAAAGGGGGTTGTGTTGGAAGAGACATGAATGTGGTTACTTCTTCAGATAATATTGACTTTGTGAAGATGTATGTAACTACTGTACTGCCAACTTTGCCCCTGCCAGATGATAGTTTTTGGTCGAACGGAAGTTGGGATGGTTTTCGGAATTGGCTTGAATTACACCAATCCCAGATTCCACAATCATCTGTATGGATCATGACCAAGGCTCCTAAAGAAAGGAGGTCGTCCAAAAGAAAAGCTCTCTGGCCACCATAGGTTTCACAAATGTGGAAACTCAGCTAGGTATAACCAGAGAAAGTAAACGTGAGTAATGGAGCTTTACTTTGATAGGTCTGCAGATTGCTACAGGACTTCATGACAGGTTTGTAGCAACATCCAGGTTTAATACAAGTCCTACTCGGACCAGTTTCCATCGTCCTATGTTAATGTGAAGAATACATAACATTTTGTTTAGGCAAGACAGGAAGGATATAGTCCACATGCTGGTCAAGCTCCAGCAATATCCAGTTTTGATATGTTAATGTGAAGAATACATAACATTTTGTTTAGGCAAGACAGGAAGGATATAGTCCACATGCTGGTCAAGCTCCAGCAATATCCAGTTTTGATACAAGTGCAAATGGGATGAGTTTCTGATGCTTATGTTGAAGTACACAGTACACAACATTTTTGTGCAAGAATTACAGGAAGAATAACACCTCATGCAAGGTCAAGCTTCGACTGCTCAATGTCCTAGCTTAAACAGTACCCAAAGTTTTGTACATGCAATACATGAAGAATCAGAACTGTAGTTTAAGTTTCATGCATAGCCTTTGTGAGGAGTTACTGCTTTATTTGATGCTAGTATGGAAACGCTTCATGCTGATTGTGTTCTCTCTTACTTCTTTTGGTGATAGTATACAGATAGAGGTAAAGTGATCATTAACTAGATTTGATTATTAAGTTCAATGCTACACGGGGATGGTGAAAATTTAGTAGATAGACAAAAGTTAAGAACAAGGTGTGTCAATTGCTGGGGTGCTCGTTAGCATTGGCATGGACAGTAAGTTTTGCTCTGTTTTTTCTGAATAAGTCAGTGTGTGTTCGCGTGCATAATTGGGCATAATGGGGCATGTGGCTTAAATTGTGTTAGCCACCTTCATGCTGCAGAGTCCAGACTAAAGTGCATGTTAGAGCTCTAGTTGGGGTGGCCATCTTTCTACTGCAAGAGGCAACCATGATGCTAATTTTGGACCCTAGAGTGTAAATTGTTCTTTGCAAACTCTTTCGGTTCATTCTCGATCCCTTATTCAATTACACGCACAAGTAGGCTTGATCAACATGCAGATTTCGGCAGTGCTGATGCCGCTTCGAGAAGGAGGTGACTTCGGCTAAGATATCTCTTCCCAATATTAATGTCCAAGAGTCTCCAGGTTGCCACTGTGGCTCAAGAGAGCAGTTCTTCAATACCAGCGCCTGTGTATATGGACCTTTTGTCGGGCAAGGATATAGAGCTAATACCCAGGTCATCTTTATTCAGGCAGGGTTGGTCCGTATAGAGTGACATGAAAGCCTCTTGGTAGTAGACACCCTATAGCTTTACTGTTGACTGCTTTTTGGTCTCCACCTGTTCACTGCTGGGACTGCTGTGTGACCTCACCTTTGTGCGAGCCAATCTTGTGGCGACCTAGTAGTTGGGTACTGCAGACAAGCTAACCAGGCCGTCACTGTCTGTGACAGAAGACCCTGTGATGCCCAGCTCATGTACTGCTTTAATGGGCGAACAACCCAACCGTTGGGACATACTACCCCCCAGGTAGCGAAGAGCCGAAGCGAGGTGCCAAACCTTTTGTCAGTGTAAGCTGATCAACCTGTTATCCCTCGCTGTACAGCTCGTCACCCGTACAACTGTACAACGCGCCAGCCCATACATATGTACTATCCTGCACTGTACATCCATACTGTCCCACGCCGTACAGCCGTACTGAAGTACCGTCGTACATTCTGTGCATCGAGCATCGTACAGATTCCGTACAGTCGTCGTATGATTCCGTACAGCCGATACATGTGTCGTACGGCATCATATTGTTGTCGTGCACTGTGCCGTACATCCGTACAAAAGGTGGTTGATGAAGGAGGGATGGACTGAGGCTCAGTCCCTTGTCAACGGGCCACCCGTTACAGGCATGGGGGGTGGGGTGGGTGGGGTATGCGACATGCGCGCAAGGGGGGGGGGGGCATGGGGAGTGGGAGGGGGGGGGGCATGGGGAGTGGGAGGGGGGGGGGGCGGGGGGGCATGGGGGGTGGGGGTGGGGAGGGTACGCGACATGCGCGCAAGGGGGGGGGGGGGCATGGGGAGTGGGAGGGGGGGGGGGCTATTTAAAATGTGAAAATGAATTTTTTTTTAAATAGAGCTTTTTATATTAAATAAAAAAACGTTCATAGGAATATTTATAAAATATTTATAAATTTGAAATGCATTTGTAATTTTTTTTAAAATTCTTGAATTACGACATTTATAATTTAAAATGTGAAAATTTTAAATTTAAAAAACGTTTAATGAGGCATTTTTTATTCAAAATGTGAAAATGTAAAAATTCTGTTTTTTTAATGTAGCATTTTCTTTTTGGTAGAATTTAATTAAATTTTAGTTTATAAGAAAAATTATAAAAAATTTCTAAATTTCAAATGCATTTTAATGTTTTTTTGAAATTTATGAATTACGATATTTTTTATTTAAAATGTGAAAATGAATTTTTTTTTAAAAAAAATAGAGCTTTTTTTATTAAATAAAAAACGTTCATAGGAATATTTATAAAATATTTATAAATTTGAAATGCATTTGTAAATTTTTTTTAAATTTTTGAATTACATTTATAATTTAAAATGTGAAAATTTTAAATTTAAAAAACGTTTAATGAGGCATTTTTTATTCAAAATGTGAAAATGTAAAAATTCTGTTTTTTAAAATCATGTTTGAAAAAAAAGAGATTAAAGTTATTTTTTTAATTAGAGCTATTTTTAATTAAATAAAAAAACGTTTAAATTTTAGTTCACAGGAATAATTATAAAATATTTTTAAAGTTGAAATGCATTTAAAAGTTTTTTTTAAATTTTTGAATTACGACATTTTTAATTCAAAATGTGAAAATGTAAAAATTTTGTTTTTTAAAATCATCTTTGAAAAAAAAGAGATTTAAGTTATTTTTTAAAAAAACGTTTAAATTTTAGTTCATAGGAATAATTATAAAATATTTCAAATTTCAAATGCATTTTAAATTTTTATTTAAAATGTGAAAATGTAAAAATTAGGTTTTTAAAAATCGTCTTTGGAAAAAAAGAGATTGAGCTATTTTTTTTGAAATAAAAAACGTTTAAATCTTAGTTTATAGGAATAATTATAAAATATTTTTAAAATTAAAATGCAGTTGAAAGTTTTTTTTAATTATTTTTGGAATTACGTAATTATTTATTTAAAATGTGAAAATGTAAATATTTTGTTTTTAAAATCATCTTTAAAAAAAGAGAGATTAAAGTTATTTTTTAAATTAGTGCTATTTTTATTTAAATAAAGAAACGTTTAAATTTTAGTTTATAGGAATAATTATAAAATATTTCTAAATTTGAAATGCATTTTAAAGTTTTTTTAATTATTTTTGGAATTACGTAATTTTTTATTTAAAGCCTGAAAATGTATATATTTTGTTTTTTGAAATCATCTTTTAAAAAAAAGAGATTAAAGATATTTTTTTTATTAGTGTTATTTATATTTAAATAAAAAGACGTTTAAATTTTATTTTTAAAAATGATCTTTTAAAAAAAAGAAAATAAGAGTTTAAGTTAGTATTTAAATGTCAAAAAGTATATAATTTGTTTTTTAAAATAATCTATTTAAAAAAATTTATAAGTGAAGTTTACAAATTACTGAAGTTTTGAATTTAATATAACGTTTAAATTTTGTTTTTAGAATTCAGTGGTATCAAGAACAAGAAAATAAGAATTTTGTTAAAATAAGAAAATAATGTATTAAAAACAAGAAAACAAGAACAAGAAAAAGAGAGATTAAAGTAGGTTCTATGTTATCTTTGAAATTGGTGCTATTTTTATTTAAATAAAAAAACGTTTAAATTTTAGTCTTCAAAACCATCTTTTAAAAAATCATCGTTTATGTGGAATATTATAGATTATATAGTTGGTTAAGAGTTGTTTCATAATTTAGGTAGAGTAAGTAGGCTGTATAAAACACCACATGGGCATTATCCCTAAAACACCACACCACATGGGCAAAGACCCCAACACTAGAGTGGTTAGATGCATAAGCATATGGCTAATTGGATCTTGTAAATGCACCAGCGCATCGAAAACACATACGTAATTTTTATGATTGTCCAAAGGTCTCCTCTCTCCCCAAGCATGGGAACCAAGTGATGATCTATAGGAATGGCCACTAGTTGAGGTGGATTGCCCAACCAAAATAGATAATATTGAAAAGGCTTAATTATTTTCTCAAAGTTCTCGTTTTAAAAGGTCTGTAGTGTGAACCCGCTCTCTTTTTTAATGTGTAGTCCGAGAAATACTAGATGCGCCTTGCTTGTGTATCGTTCAAAGTAATGTATTAGGTATCCTTCTATCTCCTCCATATCTATTGCAAACCCAAGGCAGTAAAGCATTCAAAGAAGGTCTTATTAACCAAACCTCTCCACTATCTGTCCTTAGTATAGGGGCCATAAGTGGACAATGTGGTCCTTACACCACATGTGGAAAAGTTTCATATTGGATAAAAAGTGAAAAAAGGGAAACATATAAGGAAAAAATATTTGAGACATCTAAGTTTAAAAATGCAACAACTAGAGTTTGAAAAAATTCTAATCAAAATTAAGAATTATTAATAATATTGATTAATATTGAGCCACACATTTGGCCCATCTACCGGTAGGTGCATAGGATGATCCCAACGACATCCTACCTCATCAAGGAGTACATACACATAGTTTTCATTACGTAAATAGATTATAAGTCATATTGAATAGAATATTATTTTCATTACCCAAATAGAATATTAATTTCCATGTGTTTTTTTTGTGCATGCGCCAGCCAGCGCACAGGTTCTAGCACCACTATTCGTATGCAGATAGAGATGCTGAGAGCTGAGATGAGGGCACTGCAGGATGCTAGGGCACCCCCTCACTTGGTTGCGAGTCTAGATTCAGTTATTGAGGCTCTGGGTCGATTGGACACAGTTGAGGACGTTGTGGATAGCTTTCAGGCACAGGCTGAGGCGGAGATCACTGGTGGTGGCTTGGATTGGAGAGCCATTCGACAGTTGTTTGAGCGTGAGTCACATCACAGGCAGGCCTTGGAGGATATGTTTTGGGATGGTCACACCGAGGCGATGCGACCACGATCAGGGCTCCCCTTGCATATTTTACGTTGTAGGCACTCCATCATAGCAGCACACATTTATCCGAGATATCTTGCTGCGAATGGTGGTCGATTGCCTCACAACCGTCAGATAGCCAGGTCGTTTGCCATGCAACTATACGCTGAGTTTGTGCTTGGTCATCGGGTGGACTACCTTAGTACCCGTCCAGGATCAGGAGCGAGATGTGGTAGGATGGGGCGTCAGGAGCGTCAGATTGCAGGTGTTCGGCGTCGACGTGAGGCACCAGAGTTGCACACCATCCCTGCACCGGCATTGCGAGCGGTGGGAGGACAGATTAGGGGGGATGTTCATTTAGTGGCATCATCCTTGCAGCACATGGTCTCTGCCCTATCGAGATCTATTGCGATTCCACCTCCCCCACCTCGATCATCGATGGAGCCTCCCACATCTACACCACCTCCCACATCTACACCGCCTCAGCACGAGTTGGAGGCTCGAGACACGGATTGCAGAGTTGGAGGCATTGTTGGCCGAGAGTCTAGGGACGAGGTTAGTTATTTTGATTATGTTAGTTTATTTTTTTGTAGCGTGTTTTGAACTGAAGTTTTTTGGTTAATTCTCACCATGTACGCGACATGTTTGCATTGCAGGCACATCTATTGCGTCAGGAGATGGAGTCTCGCGTACGACTGTTGCAGACAGATTTGGAGGAGCAGAGGATTCGGACATGCATAGCATACCATCGTGCAGAGCACTATATTTTGCAGTTGAGGCATATTAGTCGTGATCCATCTCGCCATAGGATCGACCCCAGCGTGGCCCTATACCCCGCTCCTCCTGTAGATGTGCCGACTAGGACACCCATAGACGCAGCAGTCATAGCCAGGCTTCCTACTGCCACTTGTGTCCTTTGCCACGAGGAGTTTGACACCGTAGGGTGGTTTGGACTAGGGTGCGGCCACATCGCACATCTCCATTGCATGACCCGCCACATGGTGGCACGATCAGTGTGCCCTGTATGCTTTGCTGACATTGATGTGGCGACATACAGAGGACTAGGCATGGATGATCTATATCCTGGTCGTCGTCAGGCCGTTGATCCATTCGCCCGCGTAGTCTTGACAGAGCACTACAGGGAGGAGGCACAGAGAGCGTTGCTGATGCAGGAGGGTGCTGATACATCGGTGGTTGCAGCATGCGTTCCACGACGCTTTTCGTATGGTGATTTCATGCCAGGTGACGAGGCACGAGCAGAGGAGGCACGCCGGATTGAGCGAGAGGCAGAGCTGCAGACATCATTGCAGCAGTGGGTGGAGCAGCAGCAGCTAGGGCGGGGCCGAGACCAGCGTCTTCTACACGTAGAGACGATTACTCGCGCTGGATTTGAGGCACGAGTATTCGCAGATGCATGGCTATGGGAGCTGAGACGCGCGTACATAGAGGAGGCGAGGGAGGCAGAGATGGCAGCGGTGGCGCGTGCAGCATGCCCTCCTCTTCATCAGGATGAGGCTGGCCCATCTCATGCAGGTGATGAGGCTGGCCCATCTGAGCCGGCTTTGCCTGAGGGCACACAGCGGACGGTTGGGCAGCGGGTCATACAGGAGCCACATCAGCGTTCCACTAGAGAATCATATGTAGAGCTATCAGATTCGGATTCAGATTGATTGTTTAGGCTTCACATGTTTCTTGTATAGGGATGCACTTCTGCAGCATGATGATGATGATGTACAGATTCATTTTGGTACTTTCATGATATTGTTCCCACTTTTATGATGTATGAGCATTTTCGTACTTTCATGATGTTCTTCACACTTTGTTTATCTCAGTTTATAGTTTGTTTAAATGTAACATAAACATTTAAAATTAGGAGTATGATTTTGAATTTCGAATATCTCAATTCACACATCTAATACATAAGGTATTTAAAAAAGAATGCCATGTGAAGTAATTGTAAACATTATGCATTGAAAAAGTGTTCAAGTTCCAACTTTATCATTTTGAATATCATATTGAATTTCGTATATATCAATGCTTGCAATTATTACACTAAACCTAAGAGCCGTGCGAAGTTTCATCCCCATGTGCGTATTTAAAATTAAGAGTATGATTTTGAATTTCAAATATCTCAATTCACACATCTAATACATAATGTATTTTAAAAATAATGCCGTGTGTCGTAATTGTAAACATTAAGCATTGAAAAGGTGCTTGCAAAAATGTATGCATTATACCTTCCACGTGGCGCAAACCAGATCAGTTGGAGACCAAATCTTGCGTGGATGTACGTCTAGGGTAGCCTAAGAGGCGTGTGAAGTTTTGTCCCCAACAGGGTTTAGGATTTAGGGTTCAGGGTTTAGGGTTTAGGGTTTAGTCGTGCTAGTAGGGATTGCTTCTACGTGGCGCAAACCAAATCAGTTGGAGACCAAATCTTGCGTGGATGTACGTCTAGGGTAGCCCAAGAGGCGTGTGAAGTTTTGTCCCCAACAGGGTTCAGGATTTAGGGTTCAGGGTTTAGGGTTAAGGGTTTAGTCGTGCTAGTAGGGATTGCTTCTACGTGGCGCAAACCAAATCAGTTGGAGACCAAATCTTGCGTGGATGTACGTCTAGGGTAGCCCAAGAGGCATGTGAAGTTTCGTCCCCAACAGGGTTTAGGGTTCAGGGTTTAGGGTTTAGGGTTTAGGGTTTAGTCGTGCTAGTAGGGATTGCTTCTACGTGGCGCAAACCAAATCAGTTGGAGACCAAATCTTGCATGGATGTACGTCTAGGGTAACCTAAGAGGCGTGTGAAGTTTCGTCCCCAACAGGGTTTAGGATTTAGGGTTCAAGGTTTAGGGTTTAGGGTTTAGTCGTGCTAGTAGGGATTGTAAAAATGTACGCATTTGTCCTTCCACGTGGCGCATACCAAATTAGTTGGAGACCAAATCTTGCGTGGATGTACGTCTAGGGTAGCCTAAGAGGCGTGTGAAGTTTCGTCCCCAACAGGGTTTAGGATTTAGGGTTCAGGGTTTAGGGTTTAGGGTTTAGTCGTGCTAGTAGGGATTGTAAAAATGTACGCATTTGTCCTTCCACGTGGCGCATACCAAATCAGTTGGAGACCAAATCTTGCGTGGATGTACGTCTACGGCAGCCTAAGAGCCGTGCAAAGTTTAATCTCCAACAGATAAGTCCACGTGCATATTTCGTTAGCACGTGCGCCATTTTTCACACGTAGTCGTGCTAGTAGGGATTGTAAAAATGTACGCATTTGTCCTTCCACGTGGCGCATACCAAATCAGTTGGAGACCAAATCTTGCGTGGATGTACGTCTAGGGTAGCCTAAGAGCCGTGTGAAGTTTCATCCCCAACAGATAAGTCCACGTGCATATTTCATTAGTATGTGTGCCATTTTTCATACGTAGTTGTGGTAGTAGGGATTGTAAAAATGTACGCAGCTGTCCTTCCACGTGGCGCATACCAAATCAGTTGGGCACCAAATCTTGCGTGGATGTACGTCTACGGTAGCCTAAGAGCCGTGCAAAGTTTAATCTCCAACAGATAAGTCCACATGCATATTTGGTTAGTACGTGCGCCATTTTTCACACGTAGTCGTGCTAGTAGGGATTGTAAAAATGTACGCATTATACCTTCCACATGGCGCATACCAAATAAGTTGGAGACCAAATCTTGCGTGGATGTATGTCTAGGGTGGCCTAAGAGTCATGCGAAGTTTCATTCCCAACAGATAAGTCCACACACGTATTTCGTTAGTACATGCGCCATAGCTCATACGTAGTCGTGCTAGTAGGGATTGTAAAAATGTACGCATTGTACCTTCCACGTGGCGCATACCAAATCAGTTCAGACCAAATCTCGCGTGGATGTATGTCTAGGGTGGCCTAAGAGTCGTGCGAAGTTTCATCCCCAACAAGTAAGTCCACACGCGTATTTCGTTAGTACGTGCGCGAATTTTCTTAGTCACGTTTTTAAAATGTCCTAAAGCACAAAACAAATTACAACATTACTACTAATAAACAATTTTTTGTTTTACAAACACAACAAATCCCATTGAGAAGACATCGGACATCATGTAAAAAATAGAATCTAATACAATGATGTGTATGAACGTGTATACAGCCATCATAGTGAAATACAAAATATGAGTCCATGAAAATTACAATGGTACGGTCACACAGTGAGCCTATACATATCGAATACAAAAAAGTGTAATCAACTAGTGATACCCAATAAAAATCAATCTAATCAACTGATGATCCCAAAAAATATGATATGTAATGTGCTACTCCTCAGGATCAGCTCTCATGCCAATAGTTGCAAGTATGCTCTCGTGATCCGCCACTGCAAGGCGCCATCGTGGAGTGGACGTCGCCTTGCGAGTGCGAACACGACTCAAAGTAATCTTGATCCCAACAACAAGATGAGAATACATGTATGCCTCCTGATCCGCCATGTACTCCTGGAACTCAATATACCGACCATGCCTCTGTATCTGCTGAAAATAGTGGCCACCTACGATCATGCTATGAGCATTGAAGTGCATCCCATGCCCATCCACTGTATCCTCATTCAGCACACTCTTCAGCATAGAGCATCGCAACAAGTAATAATCCACACCCTCCTCATTGCCCTCCGAAGCAATAACCGCGAAGATATCACCAATACGCAAAATATCTGTAAGCTGGTCATAATCTCTAGAGGAACTGAATCCCGCATCCTGATCATCATGTACCTCCTCCCAAGGCTGGAAGGGAGAAAGCACTCGCCGTACCCATGGATCGGCCCATGGTATCATGGAGCACCCTCCCCAATCATCATCAATGCATGCAGAGCAAAAACATGCAAACCGTCGAGAAAAGATCGCGGGGTGAGACTTACCTACGCTCCTGATGGAATGGAAATCAAGAGTGCCAGGCACGGAACGACAATCAAAAGGCCTAGACCGATCAAGACTCCCAATGTCCACGCACCAAAAATACCGGCTCACCACCCTATCGTCACGCGACTGAAACGAGGAGGTAGCACTAGTGGATAAGTGCTGGCTGCACCACCGCACCACATCATGTGCATCCTTGAAGCGATCGGCACTGTGACGCAACTGGTATCGACGCAAAGCACGCTTCACGCAAGCACCTGCACCATCGTGCTCGATCGGATATGCTTTGCATGGTCGATCGAGCATTAAATACCATTTTTGCCTTGGTGTCATGCACATCCGTAAAAAAACACACTGCTGGTAGTTTCGCCAACGAAACCCCTTTGAAGTAGTTCGCTCAAATTTAAGAATCATCCAAGAGATGATGCAGTGGATGCTTGAGCGGTTCTCTCGAACTTTTCCAGGCCTCATTAGTTCTTATAATCAAACACGTAACTGAGGTCAGTTGCAATCCAAGCAAGAGGGATGTTATGGAAATTATATTTTTGATATATCTTACTTAGGATATTATTAATTTAGTCAAGTGTGACTATGGCAAAGTACTCCATAGGAGTGCACCAAACATGGTGGGGGTCCTAGTGGGATACTTTGTGTGGTTAGTTGGGGATGCTTGACTACCTTGTGGTTTGCCATGCTAAATGGTTGGTATCATGGGTGATTCCAGGTTAATACTGATATCGCTAGTGTTATTGGTATTGTGCTTTGAGCGTGGTTATGTTGGGATCGATTGATTCGGTGATTCCTTCAATCGATTGTTAATAAGTAATGTAATTGGCGGTTTGAGGACAGGTGATAGAACTCATAGTGAGGATTGGAGTTAGTGCGAGGGTACTGATCGAGGTGTTGCACATTGCATTATTTATGGCCATGGGCCAATTTTATATTTCTTTATTATTGCAAGTTTGAGCAATATATTGTGGAGTGGACATAATTCAATTTTGGGCTCAAAGATGGCTATGTAAAGCAAATCCCTCATTTTGGAAGAGAGGGATAATTTTGGCTCATTGTGCTTTTATGAAATATCATAAATACTCTAGATGAGGAAGTGTGAGCCATTGATCTAGGGTGAGGGAGATTGTACCCAGTCTGCTCTTGCTTTCGTGGTGTGGTTTGTGTTCTTCTTCTCCAATTGATTAAGTGGTGAACTTTGTGTGGAAGAGTTTACCTTTTTTGGTTTCAAGTATACATGATTGTTTTTTAGAAATACTCCCATCTTGGATTCTAGAAAACCTACTAGCCCATATTGAGGCGAAGTAGGCTTGCCACTTAAGATTGAGTGAGTCTATCACTTCCTTATTCTTCTCAGAGAAGACTATACTAGTAATGCGACATCCATATAAACTTCTTGACAAAGGTATACAATCTTTCTTTGATCCAAGCAAGTGTATTTTTGTCCCAAATTGCATCATCACATGAATGAGTCTTACATGAAATCCATGGAGATTAAATGATATTATGAGTTACTCATCCAATTTACATTTTTGATTACCTTTGTCCCAAAGGTCTCCTCGTGTCCTCACTCCCTTTTTGTTTAATCTCAATGTACCCTTGATGTCCTGGTCTCTTAACACACTGTCTCTTAACACACTGCCATCCTTGATAATTGAGCACCATAAGGGGCCTATCTTCATAGAGGAACCTTTCCACAATCTAGGGTTTGAGGGACTCCTACGATCTCCACCATAACTTTAATCCTTTATTGGAACATTGTTCTTTGCCAAAGAGGGAGGCAACTTCAAGGTAGCAATTCTATGACTTACGTCTCAAGGGTCTCGTATAACAAGATGTTTCATGAGAACATAAACCCATAATCTAGCACTTCTATGCAGTCAGTGCGAGGTCTGCTAGAGCATTTCGAGTCTTAAAATAGGCTTCTCGTAATGGAAAGATTCTGTCTGCTGCTGCAGATCACTGCACTGAAATGGCTGCACGAGAAAATGAGGACCTCTGGATTCGGAAAGCCTGATCAATGACAGACTTTTCAAAGCTTTCTTCAACAGCTTCAACACGGCAATCCATATAGGAATCATGTTGTGAAATACTGGGAACACTGGCCTTCCCATGATCTTCCAGATTCCGTTCAAGATTATCAATCTGAGATCAATCACGATGAATCAATCCACTTCTGTACTGCTTATCTTCTTGATTGAATTCCGTCGATCGATTCTAAAGATCACTTCCGACACGATCATGTAGGTGGCTACGTCTCCCACTCTCTGATCATTTGCCTTAAACATGCATTTTTCGAGCAGATGATGCAATGACTGCCTTGTTGCCCCCAGCCTCCCTTGATATGCTTGGTGGTGCAATGGTGATTGGGGAGGTTGTTTGATCTCTCTCTCATTCCACTATCTGGTTCAGTCTGCCCCTTGCCAATTCATAAGTGCTCGATTTGTTCTCGGCATCCAACCGATGATGTGCAGTGAAGAGGATGAAACAGAGAAGGTTAGAGACAAGGAAGCCCGTGTTAAGAGAAGCGGGAAAAGCTATGGGAGAGAGGAGGAAGGAGGTAGCTGCCACAAGTCCATGATACTATGCAAATCTAAACTTCTATATTGCATAAAGATGTCTTACAAGGTTATATATACGCAACCCCATGTGTAATTTACACTTGGTCTTTACATGTGGGACATGCCCATTTCTACCACTCTTGAATACACAGTACCCCTAATGCAATTTACATCCTCAACACCCCCTCTTAGATTGTTACAAGATGATAGAGCACAAAAGAAAAAAGTGCTACACGCACAAAAAATCGTAGACTTTGATACTTCTATGAGCATGGCTATAAAGAACTAGAACAAAACTATAAAAACTTGGGAGCAAGTTATATATTACTTCCCCCTCTTAAGTTTCAAGAGGTTTTAGGCAGATGCTAAGTTGAGTTTTGAAGTAGCAGACCTTGTTAACGTGACCCAATGATAACAAAATTTGAGTCAAGTTTAGCACATGCAAAACATCTTTTATGACCTTTTCACTTGAAAGACTTTCAGTTAGAATTTGAGCTATTGCTTACACCCTGCATGGATGCCCATGAGCTATGAACAAATGCTCTTTTGAATTTTGATTCTTTTCTAAAGTTGAAAACCATACTTTGCGGCTTGTCATGTGTGCTCTTGCACCTGAGTCTACAAATCATTTTGGTGCTTTAGATTGATCAAGTTTACAATTGCCTTGAATGGTAAGAAAACATTATGAGATTTATCCGTCAATCATCATGCTGGACATAATTGCCTAATTGTTTGGAGCTATGTCCTGAAGACTAATCTTGTTCCTTTTGTGGCACTTTAATTGCCAATATTTAGGAATAGTAGCGACAATTCCCTATCCTTCTTGGTGCATTTGCATTGATGATCATGATGATGAAGTTATTATTAAATAATTTGTTTCTCCTAACATTACCTCTTCCACGTTTGTTCCCTGCATGTCTAGGAATACCTTGTCTATTTTAGTTATCAACTAGACTGTCCTTGATTAAAATTTTGGCTATTGTTGCTCGAGAGTTTTGATTACCTTTATTAGAGGCTGATTTGTCCTACTGTGTCCTCTGGTATATCCTTTACCTCTATGGGCATTCCTTTTCTCTTATTGGATCTGGATTTGCACACTTGTTCTCGAATGTGCCCCCATTAGCATATTAGCCATTATCTCAAAAGTTGGGGGATTCTCCTTTGTAACCATGGTAGTTACAAATTGATCATATTCTTTGCCTAATCCATTTAAGGCAAGTTGCACCAACCTTGTGCTATCGATATTCAGAAAATCAATTCCAAGGAGCATTTCATGCCATAGTTGGTTACTGGATTTGAATATGTGGCATGTTATAGATGCAGTGCTTGTTGTTGAGGATGTGTGTGGTCCCATGCTAATTTTTGGGGAACTTGAAGATGTGAAGCAAATTATGTCTTAACAATAGTTCTCTAGTCTGCCATTTTGTAAGCTTCTCCTATACTGTGTTTCTGTGGGCTTCTTTCGTACTTCATTGCAACTACCAAATAGAGAAAATGTGAACACCCCACCACGTAATTGATATTCGATCATTATGAATCTTTGCGAGTATAATGTAATTACTCATGTAAAACTTCCTTCAAAGTTTTGTGACCATCGAGATATAGAGGTACGGTATAAGGATACCAATGCACAAGTTTTTGACTCCAATGCATCATCCATGGTCGAAAATGAGGAAATGTGCATGTCCCACCATCCAATGATGTGTGATCCTTATGGAAATCTGCAAGTATAAAGGAATTACTTTTGAAATTTTTCTAGGAAGTTTCATGACCATTGGCAACACAAGCCTATGGTACAAGCATGACGATGCACAATTTTGGTAATAAGGAAGGGAGGGTGTGTGAGGGGTCGAATGTGAAAGGACTAGTGGAAGTTGGTGAAGGGAAGGAAGGGGTTATTGCTTTTGAGTGTTGAAGGGATTTCCAAGGATTCCAACACTCCTCTTTCGTATGTGGATCTGACTCCTCACAAGATCTTGAGTGGGTTTTCTGCATCTTTGATGATGAGGCTCGTGCGATGCTTAGGTAAGAGATTGCTTGGAGGTCTAGGAAAGTTGCAAAGAAGGTTTTGGCAGGTTGTGGAAGAAACTGTGGGAGAGGAGAGCACACACAAAGGGATAAGGAGACACCAGAAGTGGCGGAGCAAAAGCTACTCCAGCTTATTCCTCTATCATATATATATGAGTATACATGGGCAATGTACAAGTGGGCGGGCACACTGCCCTTTACCCCAACAACCTCCCACTTAAAGGCACTGTGCCTTTAAGGGAGTATAGTACACATATAATACAATCAGCCATAGGCTGAAAAACAAGATGACCAAACCGTCATTTTATGCCCATCGGCACTTTACAATGTGCAAAGTGCATAGAGGATAAGCTACTAGCAGACATCAGGTCTGCAGGATAGAAAATGACAAGCTGTAGATGCCTGTCAACCAACATCTCATGCCAGATCTCACTAGGAGAGTGAACTCTCACCATCACGTGCTCCTGTGCTAAGTCCATAGCACCCGAACTGTCACTGTGCAAAGAAAACGTCTCTGTACCACCTGTGACCATAAGCACATGCCCTACAATAGACCTCTACTGGTCTACCCAACCTGCATCACCTGCATGCTGCTCTTGGAAGCATAAGGACCTGATGTCCACAATCGCTTCCCTACTGCCAAAATATGCCATAATCAAGCTACCAACTCCCACTGCAATGGAAGCAAGAACCGGAAGTGTAGCCCCAATGGCAAACATGTGAAACCAAGTCTCAACCTAGTCATGGATGCATGAAGTACTATGGCTTCCATATCAACCATAACTTGCTGCTCAACTAATCTATGATCGTCAAACCTGCTGTGTTTCAAGTACAGAGCCAATACAGGCAATGGAGTACTTGATAACTTCCCCCTCTCCATACTGAAATAACCAAGTATTTGAAGACAAACATCATCAAGACCATGCAGCTCCCATTGCAAAGCATCCCTGTCCATAAAGGACCATATGGCAAGTAGCCTCAAAAGGATAGCAACCTCTTGAATACTAAGACCATAACCTGTCTCACTGCGCATCACATCCCGAGCTCTCATAACGGTATCAAACCTATGAAGCCAAGCTCGAGGGGATTGCTTCTAGTCATGGAGGCACTTACAAAGCAAACATATCAATGATTCCTGCCCATGCGCAATATGACCTGAGTCAATAACTACAGAAACCACATCTGTCTTGGCATAACCAGCCAATGGATCATACCGGGCATCATTAGCCAAGGTATCCTCCTCATCATGCATAGCCTCATCCTCATTTGCAAGAGGCACTACAAAGTAGTTATAATCATTTGTTTTTCGACGATCAAAAGATGCCTTGTATGGACAATCTTTTGGATCCACGAGCACAATGTAGTTCACAACCTGTGTATGCGGATTGTCCTTCATTCGTGACTTCAAATTCTCAATATGGAAAGGATGTATTTTTCACACCTCAAATGGCCGAAGGCCAGTCCTAGGATCAATAGGAGGTCAGATAACATGATCAATGCAAATAAGAAAGTCTATCGATCCACAAGGTTATCTCATTGTACCTTTGCTCGAAGAAGAAAGTCTATCGATCCACAAGGTTATCTCATTGTACCTTTGCTCGAACTCTATTTTGTTGTGTATCTGAGGTGCCATCTCCAATATCAGCAGCTCCCGGTACTTGCTGGAGCCTTTGATCCTAGTTTACTCCGTTTTTTCCCTTGTGCAATAGATGGAGTCTCCTCAACAACATCCTCATCAGACTCAAGAGGAAACACACTTGCAGCCAATAGAGGTTATTTTTTTGGGAGTGGTGCACTCAAACCATGCCCACTTGGAGGTGCACTCAATCCATGATGGCCTAAAAGAGAAGGTGCTCTCAATCCATGTGAACCTGTGAAAATTCTTCATCCTTTTATATTAGAGCCAAAATTTTCAGCTTCAATACGGGAAGATCCCTTTCCTTTGACTTTGAAGAACCTCTTGGTTTGATTGGTGATGTTGCGGTATCTTCTTCATAACCCTCCTCTGTATGCTCCTCAGAATCACTATTGGAAGTTGATACCTCCATCTGCTCGATAATTTTATCAACCTCCACAATTTGATTTGTCAAGTGATAAAAAAGATCCTGGACACACAAAACAAAATTGAATCTCTCATAGTATTCAAAAGAAATTACATAAACATAGAGAATTAGAAATTACTTATGGATAGTAACTAACCTTCCCTTCCTCTTTGATTTGTTTTGATTGTTCCGCTACAATGGGTGGAGTAACAGCTTTCAAAGAGAACTTCTCTTCCATAACAATAAAAATAATAGGTTTCTTATTGTTATCAATCCCAAGCATTTCAACACATTCCTCATTGGACTCACTTCTTGTGATATCTTTAATCTTTATTATTGGCTTAAAAACTGATCTTCCATTGGGAAGTGTCTTTGGAAGCGACAAAGTCATCTCTTTCGTATCAGTGTTAACTTTGATGGTCCATTTTGAATCAATGTTATTGTGTACTTCCACTATCTCCCATAATGTTTGAATTTGCAACGACGGAGCAGGAACATCATAAATCTGTTGAAGCTATTTCACCTCAAGACTTGGATCCTTGGCACTTTTCTTTGGTTCCTTGGTGCCTTTCTTTTCCACCCTTATCCTTTGGATCCTAGTGGAAGCATCCTCCGCGATGTGGGCTTTCCAAAGACATGGATTTCTTCGAAAGTTTGGTTGTTCGACATGATACCTACAAAATACATAAACAATGTCAAAATATTATGATATCATGGAGAGAATATCTCAAGTTGAAAAAAACAAAGCTAGTACAACAAGCTTGATGGTTTCTAAAAAGACTTTGTGCTTCTAACATCTACATTCTTCATGGAAAAAGATGTCGACATGCTTATTATTGGAACATAATTTTGGACTAGAGAATAAAAGACAAGGGTCTACACTAGCGAGAAGCAAACTAACACTCCCACTTGTCTAGATTCCATTGACGATACTTGATGGGGGCACCCCCAAAGAACCAAAGCCTCCAAATACCCTCTTGGTATTCTCTGGATGAGAGTCTATATATACCAGCCAGAAGCAAAATAACCCCTCTCAACAAAGCCAACAAATCTAACTAGCTCTAGGTGTGCATCAAAAACCATATTAGAATCATAAGATCTAACCAATCTGCCTCCAAACTACACATCAAATACCAAAGTGTCCTCACCACTATCCCACAAGAGATCTGTAACTTGAACAATGAAGAGGGATGCATGTTCCTCATAAAAGCACTTATCTTTTCATACTCAATAGAAGTCTCCTTGAGGGTAGGGGGATCACCCATCTACCATGCTGAGGGATAGCTACATGTATGCGAGCAATGCAAAAACTACAAAATTATGGCCAAAACGCCTCCGTTTCTCTCTCAAATTTAATTAAAAAACACTAGAAAACAACTCCATAATTCGAAGAGAAAAATCTACTTTTCAATACAAATCGACCAAAAAATAAACAAAATTTACCAAAAAACCCTCTCCCTCTCCCTCCCTCTCTCTCTCTCTCTCCCTCTCTCTCTCTCTCCCCCCCTCCCTCCCTCTCTCTCTCTCCCTCCCTCTCCATCTCTCTCTCGATCTCTCTCTCCTCTTTCTCTTTCTCCCTCTCTCTCTCTCTCTCTCTCTCTCTCTCTCTCCTTCTCTTTCTCTTTCTCCCTCTCTCTCTCTCTCTCTCTCTCTCTCTCTCTCTCTCTCTCCTTCTCTTTCTCTTTCTCCTCTCTCTCTCTCTCTCTCTCTCTCTCTCTCTCTCTCTCTCTCTCTCTCTCTTTCTCTTTCTCCCTATTTCTCTCTATCTCTATCTCCTGAAAATATGGTTTGCTGGCTCAGAAAAGCCCTCTATGGCTTGAAGCAGGCACCCCATGCATGGTATGCGAAGATACATGCATTTTTGGTGGCTTTAAGAATAGCCCAACTAAGGCCACTCTTTATGTCCAAAAGAGTGCATTGGAATTTTTAATTCTGATTTTATATGTGGATGACATGCTTATCACTGGGCCAGATATGGAATAAATTGCGGATTTCAAGGCTGATTTACAGCAGTCTTTTGCCATGACAGACATGGCTCAGTTGCACTATTATTTGGGCATATAGTTTGCATATGTCGAGGGGGGTATAATGATAAGTCAGTCCAAGTATATTGGATAGCTTGTGAGCATGGCGGTTTTGAGAAGAGGCGTGGCTTCTAGAGACCTGAGACGACTTCCAGTAGTTTAATGGTGGTAATTGAGGCGACAACGCATGCCTATAAACTACATGTTGGCAAAGTACTCTCTCTCTCTCTCTCTCACACACACACAGAGCCTTCTAAGCTCTCTGAGTCTTTATTGTGTGTGTCTGAGCAGTTGCTCATTAGGATTTTAGTCGAATCTTATAGTGAGTCGGTTAGAGAGTCATGTTCTTGTAAGTGCAGTAACAATTGCAGTAGCAATGAGCTGCAGTCCTGAAGGTCTCAAGTCAATTGAAGTTGTCCCTCCTAAGCTTGATATAGTTCAAGTTTGTGGTACTCTGTTGTGTCGCAATCATTCCTTGATGTGAGAAATCGAAATTGTTTGAGAGCATCATTTTATGTGGTAAAATCAATTTGGGTTGTGAGGCTTTAAAAGCAAACAATGGTATTAGAGCGGTTCGAGTCCATGAAACTCAAAGAAATCTGATGGCCAGAGAGATCTAAGATGGATTCTGAGGGTCCAAGGCATGTTGCATCGTTGTTGCTTTGAATTATTGATCTGTCTCTTCTCTCTTGTGGCGGATTCCTAGATGCATGCAGCTATGTTCTCGCCTGGCATCTCACCATAATTTGGGAACAAGGACTTTTTGCGGCATAGTGCTTTGAAGGCAAGGCATTTTGAAAGCACAAACTTCATTCTTTATCATATCTTTGTGAATGCCCACTTCAGTCTCCGGGTTCGTGAGACAGAATCAAGCATGAAGATGAGAAGTCTTACAAGGATCTCTGGTTAGAGGATTGATTGAGGTGGCACCCTAGACATGCAAGAAAAGCAGAAGCTACAACCGAAAGAAGAAGAAATTTGTACTCGAAGTGCTCGCTGAAGCATGCATATTGTGCTTGGAAGATGTTATGTGCTGATTGAGATCATGTTGAGGGGTTGCGCCCTATGTGGGTAACTTGATTTGGGTGCCGTGCCCTATGTGGGTGGCTGTTTGTTACCATGCCTTGTGTAATGTCTTGTGTTTTTCTAGTCTTTGTTAGTGAATCGAACAGGTTGATTTTTGAAACCGGCCTTCAGTAAACTAAATAGTAGTAAACTGTAACTATCTTAGCACCCATGCTATTTACAGCCACATTGCATCATTTCCAGCCACTTCCATTAGTTAAATATCACTTAGAAATAACTTTGAAACCACTGAAAGGGAGGCTAGAGTGTCCTGCTCTCAGAAAACAAATGCAAGAGACACAGATTGGCCGCAAATGCTTTGATGCCCCTTTTGGTATCTATTTTATTCCTTTGACAATGGAAAAGTGCTTATACAACAAGGGTTCACTCCCTTGCACTCTATTTCATTGGCAAATCCACTATCTAAGCCAGTTCTTGGCTTCATACTGCATCCAATCCCTATTGTACACTAGAACCCATTTGCCAAGGCAAGGCTAAGGCATTCTCCACTATCTGTGGCCACTGCAAAGCTGTCCAAGCATTCCACAAGGCATCTGGCTTGCTACAAAGGGTTTGGCAGTCCCACAAGCCAATTTCTAGCCTCTCAGCACACGTGACCTAAAAGCAGGAAGAAATCCATAGAGCATGACAAAGTGAGGGATCAAAGAGGATCGTAACACCATGAGAGAGACATAAGGTAGGAAACACTCAATCTATTACAATGAATATAATCAACAATACATGATAGGCTTCTTATATAGAGAGAGCCCTTTGAATATTCACACCTATTGGATCCTCTGATCCACATCTCTCCTTGTGGATATCCTTGATCCACATCTCCACATCATGTAGTCCACATCCTAGGGTGGCTACTTTAATTCCCTCCTATACCATACCTTAGCCTCTAATATGTGCTCATGGCACCATATCTTAGCAATGTGTACTCTAGCCTTTTAACTAACCCAATACAAGCACTAGCACCCATCAACATGTCAATAGCAACACCCCCCTCTTACAAAAGCTATTGATAAAAGCTAAGTGAGTAGCTCCCTCTTCTCAATGCTTGCCTTGAGCACGAGGAGGGGTTAAATGGAAGGACAAGAAATGAGGGAGGAAGATGGCTCCAAAACTATTGAGAGGCTAAACAATAAAGGGATTGTAATGGAAGAGAGAGAGGAAGGGATGAAGGAGGGAGAAAATGCAAGGAGAAGGGAATGGAAAGAAGGAGAAGGGAATCTAATGAAGGAAAGAGAAAATGGTGGGATGAAAGAGGGAATGGAGGAAAGAGAAGGAAAGGAAAGAGGGGTAAGGAGAAGAAACGAGGGAGGAAGATGGCCCCAAAACCTTTTCTTTTTGTTTTTTTTGCTGCTCTAAAACTTGTTGAAAGGGTAAACAATAGACTCTAGGATATTTCACTGGCTATAAAGATAGATATTGATGTCAATTTATCCCCCACTAATATGTTTGTTATTGGAACTTTTGTCCACAAAATACTCCTCTAAAGTATGAGTTCAATTCTGCTTAACGCACGTATCTTAGCTATCTTAAATGATACCAGTATGGTAGATGATGGGCATTGGAAAAGAGATGAACCACTCACTCACAACGCATGAGAGAGCTACTCATGGCAAGGGTGGATGGGAAGGAGTGAATAGGTAAAGGAAGGCCAAGTAATGGAAGGGATTAATGTTAAGGGTAGGGAGTGGATGCGAGAGAGAGAGAGAGAGAGAGAGAGAGAGAGAGAGAGAGAGAGAGAGAGAGGAGTGCACAACCAAGATGACTAAATTATAACAAAGAAAATTGAGAATACATACATTTTCTCTCTCAAGATTAGGGTAAGGTTTAGGGTTTCCCCATGTCCCTTAGGTTCCTCCCTAGAACTTAGTATATGGTGTAGTTTATACCATTCTCAACACCCCCCCTTAGATTACACTATATACAGGGTGTGTATACAGGATTTATTTAAATAGAAAAATGACACTATGGAAAAAATGGGGATAAAGAAGAACCTAAGAGATAAGAGAATATGCATGAGCATAGAGACTTTGCATTCGAAATTTGTACAAAAAGGAAAACCTCATTTCCCCCTCGTAAGTTGTAGGTGGCAAATGTCAACTCATCATCAAAAGTATGAGAACTTGTCAAGGAAATGGCTTTGTAAAAATAATGACAACTTGTTCTTGTGTTGGACAATGAACAACATCAATTTCTTCATTGAGAATCTTTTCTCTAATGGAGTGATAATGCACTTTGATATGCTTTGGGAATCTTTCTCTAATAAGGTGATAATGTACTTCAATATGCTTTGTTCTAGCATGAAAGATTGGATTCCTTACTAAATGGATGCTATTGATATTGTTGGTATAGAACACAGTTGGTTCTTTGGAAATAATTTCAATGTTTGTAGAAGTCTACTGCACCAAATTGCTTCTCATGTAGCATTGGTTGGTCCTCTATCTTGGTTTGCCAAGGCAAAGCTATTGATCCACTTGTACATCTTCTATCATATGTAGCTCCTGACCAATCAACATCAATATATCCATGAAAACTAACATCTATTAAGTTGTTAGATTTCAGTTCATAATCGTTCAAGTATTTGAGGACCTTTTTATTTGCACAGAGATAAAACATGACAAAGCTACTAACGCAAGAGTAAAATATATCCAATTGTACATCTTCTATCATCTAGAGTTCCTACCCAATTGAAATCAATATATCCATGAAAACTAACATCTTCAAGTTGTCATATTTTAGCCCATAATCTTTCAAATATTTGAGAAACTTTTGCACAGAGATGAAACTTTTTTGGCTTCTGTATGAATTGACTGAAAATCCAATGGAATAAAGATGTCTAGCCTTGTGATTGTTAAATAAATCAAGCTTCAAATAAGTTGTCGATACTAATGAGGATTTGTATTAGGAGATTTGCCATGAGATGACAATCTAATGTTACATTCTACAAGATTTGAGGTGGCTTGCAGCAGTCACATAAACAAAACCATTGGTGAAATTTTTTCATTATATTTGTCCTTGATACCATTGTCATTCTCTTCATACTTCAATGTCAAGAAATTATGCTCTCCCATGTCTTTCATGTTGGGAAATTATGCTCTCAAACTCTGTTTACCTATGAAATAGGTGTTCATTGGAAGTGGTGATGATCACGTCGCCAACATAAAGCACAAAAAAAATAGTATGTTATGTTATATTTTTTATGTAAAGTGACGGCGGGGCTGATGGTTGAAATTCCATTATGAATTATTGCATTCCAAGCATGTGCGGCCTATCCTTCATCTAGATATCCCTTAATATTCATTTAATGGATAAGCCAATCAAAAGGTGAACCAATAGTGGTCATCTTCACAAATACGCAAAGGTCTCTTCATAATCTATTCCAAGTTTTGAAGCAAATCCCTTCGACAACTAATTGGCTTTGTATTTGTCAATTGATTTGTCTAAATTGAGCTGGAATTTGTAACCCATTTGCAACCAACGGGCATCTTTTTTATTGGTAAATATGTTGATTCCCATGTTTACTTTTTGATGAGTAATGACCGTGAATCTCATAATGCATTGATTTGGAGCATGTCAATGCTTCTAGACCACAAAATGGGAAATATTGATGGCTTTCCCATGTTGCATGATTCACATACATCTTTTAAAATGTATACGTGCAGAAGGCCTTGAACCATGTTTATTTGCTTGAGTGAAACCAAGCTTTTGAAATTGTATACGTGCAGAAGGCCTTGAACCATGTTTATTTGCTTGAGTGAAACCAAGCTTTTGAAATTGAGGTGACCATACCTTGTGTTCCATAGTGTGCTTAAAGTATCATCATTTTAATGAGAAGTGGTTTGTACTGCTTGAATAAGCATAGATGAAGAAAGTTTCTTCTTCCAATTTATAATAAATTTACTTGGATGGTATAATTCTCGGATTGTGTAACCAAACTTGTTTTTGAACACTAGTTCCAAATCTCTTTCACTCATGTCACCAACTGATAAGATGTTTTGAGTCATTATTGAAAGAAAAAAAGCATCTCCTACGCTTTGTGTAATGCCTTCATAACTATGGAGATGAATGTTATGATTTGAGGTATTGTCACCCATCATTACATTTTCTTTAGCATTCTTATATGGATGCATTTTAAAAACCATTTTTTCTCATATAGTTGACTCAAACCACCAAAATATCTTTATTACTATGTAAATGCTTCAGATTTCTACATTAGAACATTGTGAAATAAGAACTTTTGATGTTGAGCTTTGTTATCCAGTGATTGCCTTTGATTTTTCTCATTGACAAAGTTGCTAGATTGTCTTTGATTTTCATTTTGATTATGTTACTATTATTGATTTCTATCTCTATTGTATTGTCCACTTACAACACTCCCGTGTTTGTTCTTGCATTTTGGCTCCTAATAGCCCATAATTCCACCATAATTGCAAGTACATATAGTTATTTTTTGGACTTTGGATTGGTAACCTCCTTTGTTCATGCCCCTTGAACTCTAAAATTCCATGTTTTCGTCTAAATCAAAGGGCCATGTTTCCCTCTAATTTGAAGGGCCATGATGTTGATGTGATGAAGACGATGATCCATGGTAATTGTTAGAGTGTTTGCCAAGGCTATGTGAATTTCAATTATGTCTTCTAACATCGTTTTGACTTCCTCTTTGGAAACCTCTACCTCTAGCATAGAAAGCCTACTTATAATTCTTTTGTAACTATAGCAAAACGTCTCCACATCTCCTATTACATAAAAATGTCAGGCATGATTTCACATATCGATGTAGCATCTCAAGTGACAATGGTTGTAACAAATTACTCATAATTTGAACTAGTCTTTTGTTTTTTGTTTCATGGATAAGTGATGCTAGTAGGTCTTTAAGTTGGACCTACACATATTTCAGATGATAGCTTCTTTGCACTATTGAGTTGATTTTAAGCATTATGATAATGATATGTATTGAATCTATTTCTAATCTTCGTTTGCATTCATTGTTGATGTAGTGGTGTCCTTAACATTTAAGTTGCTTAGGTTAAGTGCCAATTGAGCTCTTTCATCCCAATATGCTTTCTTCTCACTGATGTCTCTAGCTTCATTTGTTATCAACACTTCCAATTACCATAGTTGTTGTCATCCAATTTCATCCAATTTGATGTTCTCATCCAAGAAAATGCTATCATCATGAGTTTTTGTCACATTTTTATATTTTGATGTTGAAATGTCTAATTGAGGGTCTAGAGGCTTTGAATATTGCATTCAATTTTAACCAAGCTATGATGAAACTTCTCCAACATGTCCTGGAATGGGTGCCATGATTGCACGTTGTAATTATGCCAAAAATTAATGAAATTTTCTTGCACATTCTCAAAAAATGTGTCAAACTATTATGCTTTAGATGCTAAAGATGCTAGACTCACTTCTTATATAAATGAGGTGGACTTAAGAAATTAATGGGCAAGGCATTCACACAGACAAGTCCATGGCCAAGCTGATGAGTCATGGATCATTGACTCTAGAGCCTGCAGTCCCTTAACTCCGCAAAGAGTGAGTGGTTCTCTCACTTAGAGAAACGTTACAGTGACGATGTAGAACTATGAGACTCCAGACTTCATCATCATAGGATACATATATATGGGACGTACATAACGTTTTGTATGTTTTAGGATTGAAGAAAAACCTTCTACCTGTTAGTGGCATTACTTAAATAGACAAGAAGGTGTAATTTGATGAAGGGGAATGTGTTATTCGAGACAAGGGTGATGATGTCATATATTACCATCTTCGGAAGGCCTCGCGGGCCTATGAGACAAAGTAAAAATAAAGGATAACTCATGCAAGCCACAATGGGATGAGGCAAAGGGCTTGCTAGGATCCTTGCTGAGTACTATATTTAAAAAGATCAAAAAACTCAAACTAGTACTTAAGATACATAGCTAGGTGCCATGGTTACTCTCCTGTGGGCCGCAAAGTTGTCTCATATTTGTGTTTGTCGGGTCGTCTCTCGATAGGCATGATCCTCGTGATCTCTATATTTGGTGGGCCATATCAAGAGTGATGCCTCGGTTCAAAAAATCCCCTCCGACTAGGGCTCCCGAACCTCCATCGTGCATGCTATCGTGCATGGTCTATATGTCGTTGGCTCCATTGCTCCATGCCGTCTCTTCCCGTTGACCCATGCTGTCCTCATGTTCACTATCTCCCCCTCTACTCCATTATGTTCCGAGGTTGACTTGAAAGCATAGAAATATGTGACATGTTGGTGTGGATGGTCAACCTAGGTCTCATGTGGCACTGTCACCTCCTGCTATCTGATATGCCACAACATGGTCTCGCTGTGTCACCGCATCTCCATCAAATAGAGGCCAACACAGTACCTAGTCATGAAAGCGGATCAGCCGGGAGAGTGGTCCAAAATTGTGCTCCTTCTGAAAGAGACAATAGTACCGTCCTAGATTAAGCTTGATGATGACTTTCAAAATTTGTCATGAATGATGTGAAAATCTTGGGTTTATGGAGCTGGAGGCGTGGGTTGTATCTAAATTCAATTTGGCTTCAAAATGATTATATTTTGACCTTGACATGATTGTCCTAGCGAGAATCTCTTGGACTTTAGGATAACTCTTTTGTAATTGGATTGGTCGAGTTTTACTAAGTATGGTGATCCAGTTCAATTATTCTAGCTGATTTGTGTAGTTAGGTTCAAAGCTGGCCTATTTTCATTAACCAGGTTTAGTGTTGTTTAACCAAGGTAAAAGTTAACCTCGATGTGGTTAAGCCATATAGAAAACTATTCACTAGGAGATAGAACACTCAGATGTACCAAATAAAAGTATATAAATAGATGTGAAAATCCAAGTATAAAACACGCCAAGAACTGTGCCAACAGGCTTGTGGGCTGCAATCAGGCTGCCACATGGTGGCACTCAGATATCCTCACTGAGTTTATTTTAGGGCAGACATGTAGGCCATCCTGGTCAGCACTTCGGGCTCACAGTTTGCCCAAGTTTAGGGCTGCCCGTGGGACTGCCCAGCCATAAGTCCATGTAATTGGGAGAAGGGCTGGGCGAGACCCAGCACAAGGCGCCTGTTTGTAGGACCTTTTATGCTGCCCTGGTGAAGGGAGGATCGTGGAGTCGGCCATCAGGTTGACAGACCCACAGATCCCAGTTGGCAGCTAGTGCAACCTGCAGCGGTTCCACCAAGGAGACACCAGACAAATCTACACCAGTAGAAGAGCCACAGATGGTGCAAGTGAGGAGATCAGGTGAAGTTCTCATGGGCAGATACTGAAGCCGATCCTACAGAGGCCATTGGTGCAGCATAAATTTGTTGAAGGATTGTGTGAGAGAAAAGGGGTGCACTCACAAGAGAGAAGACCCTACATTTCAGCTAGCTGCACACTAATATAGAATCAGAGATAAGGTTGAGACTTTATGGAAATGTGTGGAAAAGGGTGCCTTTAGTCCCAATAAGACCAATCCACTTGGAACATCTGATAAATGTAGGGCACTAGCACTCAAAGTGCAATCTAGAATGTTTTAAAGCTCACCCAAAACATGCGGGTTCGTACAAAGTGCTTATGATGTACAGAACTAGAATTTGTCAAATAGACTTTACAAATTGGAGATGGCTCTATAGGCCATTATGACAATCAAGGCAGAGTGGTAATTCCACCACAAATGTTGATCCATGAGAACTCCCTTTTGAGTTTGGTAGAATGGGTATAAAAAGATGTTCAAAGAGTGGAGGATTATGCATGCTTCTTCAAAGACCGTGCTATTCTTGCACCATGAAATCTAGAGGTTATTGATGAGATCAATGAACTGGCCTTGAGTGCATTACCCGGTCTTGAAAGAGAATTCCTCAGTGCAGATTCGGTTGTTTCTTCTGAGAATGACAGAATATTGTATCCAATTGAGTACTTGAATAGTTTGAACTTAGGTGGTGGGTGGCTACCCTCCTCATCACTTGCTTCTAAAGATTAATGCTCCTATCATTCTGCTCCGCAATTTGGACCCTCAGCAGGGACTTTGTAATGGTACCAGATTGATATGCAAGCAATTTAACTCAAAGGTGATAGAAGCAGAAAACGTTACAAATACAAACATTAAAGACAGGGTCTTTATTGTGCTAGGATAACAATTATACCAAACTATGCTTCAATTGCCTTTTGACATGAGAAGGAGATAATGTCCTGTGAGGCTAGCTTTTGGTATGTCAATAAATAAGTCACAAGGACAAACATTGAGTGTGTTGGGACTTTAATTGGCCACATAAGTATTCACACATGGACAATTGTACGTTGCTATGTCACGTGTTAGATCACTGATGCAGTGAAAGTGTATGTAAAGCATACTGTGGAACACGAAAGTAGCATAGAAGGTTCAAAAAAAGTCTTCCAACCAATGGTGTCTACA
Organism: Cibotium barometz; assembly: GCF_041138505.1. Classification (NCBI taxonomy): domain Eukaryota; kingdom Viridiplantae; phylum Streptophyta; class Polypodiopsida; order Cyatheales; family Cibotiaceae; genus Cibotium; species Cibotium barometz. Next base: position 20,856,153 of record NC_141061.1, read on the forward strand.
AAGAGATATTGAAAATGGCATGTAGAAGAATATAAATGTAATCTATGCCCAAAAGGTAGAGAACGAGCTATTAATACAGCAGCCTATAAATGCTAGAGACTACATTCATAGATATCTCTGTATCAACAATGAAGTAAGAATTTGAAAGGAGAATGTTTTCAAAGATGTGACATGTGCAATCTAAGTGTGTTTCAATAAGTGTGCATGCTTTGAAGTTGATTGATATTCCTTTCAGAATGACAATTATGTGATTGTGATACAAAGACATAAAGCTAAATAGGAGTTGGATGGAAAATTCCTTTTATTTATCTCTCACATTGTTGATACGCTTGCCGGTAATATTGAATTGATATGTATAAATCTACTTACATTGTGTGGATTTTATGAGAGAGAGAGAGAGAGAGAGGGGGGGGGGGAGAGGGGGAGGGGGAGGGGGGGAGAGGGAGAGGGAGAGGGGGAGATTGATCTTAAAGTCTTGTGTAAATGTTTAGTGTAGCGAGTGTCATATTGGATATCACATGTATATTACTTAGGATATCACATGTATATTACTTAGGATATTACTTAGGATATCACATGTATATTACTTAGGATGGACATGGCAAGGAGATCATTTTCATTTGTTTATGGTGATGGACAAGATATTGAAGGTATTTTTCTCGACGATTTCTATGATATAGGCATCGTTGTTTTCCATAATCTATTTAATATTCATGGCTCAATTGTAGACCCTCCATTTTGGGAAGGACAAGCAACAGCATGTCTAATTATCAAACTATTAGAGAGCACCTATGTTTTACGGTGTATATAGAAACTTACTTTTTATGTAGCTTTTGCGTTTAATTTTAAAAAATTTAAATTATTATTGATACATTCTTTTTGCAAAAGGAATATCTTTATTTCTTAGAACCTAGATTATTGCTATGCTTGTATGGTCAAGACACTTACAAACAACGAGAGAATTTACAATCTAAGTTTGTAAAATATTGCAGATCAGCTTCGTGTACATGTAATGTTTGTAGACTATGAAAAGCTTACTAAGTTAGATTTTCGGTTCAAAGGTACTAGACATTACAAAATTTTTGATTTGCTATCTACAAGCCCATTCAAACGCCATTCGTCTCAAATATTGATCCACCAAGTGAGTTTTGTAAGGTTTTATCTTTTTCCTTTTTTTTTACTTCGAAAATCATAACTTGCAATATATAATGTTTTTATCTTAAATACAAATGGAGGTGAGGACTATAGCCTTCCAAGGAGGGATAATCCAGTTGCCCAAAGATTGTTTTAATGCTTTGTTCAAGTGTGTTAAGATTGTCACCACTATATTGGGTTGATGTATATTTATGCCAAGTATAGTGCTTTATTCAAAGAAATGTAAGTGCTTTAGGAGCTCCTACATGGATATATATGGCAAGCACAGTGTGTTCATACATAGGTTGGCAAGTTGAGGACCATGAGGTCCAAAATGGGCTTCAAATACAAGACTAATCTCTACTCACCCCCTGAGGACAAGCCTTTTGTTTTTATGCATGCAAGAATACTCTTACCCGTTAGGGATGGATCATGCCACTAGTAGTTACAAGGTATTAAGTCATTTATAGGAAAACATTTCACTTGGTACTACGCAGACATTCCAACAATCGCCACATAGAAGTCAAATTCATTGTTTTGTAGCAGGCTGAAGGCCACACATGTTTATATGTGTCACACAACGTGCTAATGCAACGTTTTTGTGCCCAAAAAAAATGCAAAAAAGAAGAAGAAGAGAGCCCATCTGCACACATAGTGTGATGCTACCTAGGACACATAGTGTGATGTAATTAACCCTTCCGAACTTGAGCCCATTGCAAAACAACAAAATTGACTTCTAAGTAGCAAAAATAATTCAATTCTTGGCCACTCTCTCATCACATTTTCTCGCACGGGTTAGCATTTTAAGAAGGCCATGTGTTGGCCATACTTTTTTGTGACAAAAAATTGACCATGTCATCACTTCATTCATGAACATTATAGACAACTTTATAGCATGATACTGTAAATTGAAGATGAAATCTCAGAGATCAAAAGGCAATTGATGAAATTTTATAGATAATGTAAAAGTAGAAAAAAAGAATGTATTTCTTAAAAACCATCACATCATAGCCTAAGGTTAAAAAATTTAGGATTCTCTTAGCCTTTTTGGCCAGTGCTGAATTCTTCACCATTAGAGTGACCCACTATATGCAATGTACATGCCACAAGATGGATTTAAAATCCTCCACCATGTGACCCACCTATGTGACCCACCTGTATTTCTTCATGTGCCTCTTGAAGGGCTATCATGGTTGCCTCTTATATACAATGCTCATTTGGGCTAATATCGTCCATCATCTCTCACCACCCTACCATATGAGGCTTTTGGTTGGTGGTGGTGGGTCGAGGGCGATGTGGGCCTACCCCCTAGCACATAAGGAGGATGCTCTGCTTTGATTTTCTTTCTTACTTCAAACTACCTCAAAGCTTTTGCTTCCTTGTGTGCTCCCTTTTATGCTCCCTATATGTGCTACCTCTTTTCCTCCTTGTTGCCTCTTGTTCCTCTTGGCGTGTTTCTTCAACTTCCTCTAGTTTTGTCTTACCTCTTATTCTTCCTCTTCAAGTTTCCTTTGTGCAACCGCCTCTTCCTACTCCCTCCTTGCAACTCCTTGCAACTTATTCTTCCCACCTATGTGTAGCCTCCTCTTTTGTAGCTCTTTTTCTCGTCTTGTCCACCACTACTCTTCTTACTTTATAACTTAATTGTCTAAATATAATATTGATCCATCTACATCTTTACTTTTACCTTGCTTGAGTTTTTGCCACCTTGGACACATTATCAAATATAGACTCATCCATCTTAAGGGGGTTCCTGTTGCATCGTTGTTGCCAACAATAGGGATTGTATTATGGAGGATGGAGTTTTCAGACAAGAGGGTTAGGGTTGTCAAGGATTTCAATTGTGAGGTTAGGACTTGGACTGTCAAGGTTTTCCATCATGAGGTCGGGGTTTGGATTGTTAAGATTCGGGGGCATATGGTTACTATATAGAATATGGTTATCATGGTCACCATTAGGATTTCTATTCGCATTGGAATCTTGGTCTTTAAGGTTTCCCTATACTCGGCCATGCTATCTATGCTAGATCAGGAGTAATGAACTATTCTTGGTGTGCTCTTTGGGGGATTTTTCTTATGAGGGTTACTTGGAGTGTAGTGTTAAAATGAGTAGATTGCTTTGTCCTAGCAATAAAATAAGTGATTTTATACTCACTAAAATGTATTAGCTTTAAAAAGCATAATAATAAGTAAAATAAGTGATATTATACTCACTAGTATTTCATGTGGTTGGCATCATTTAAAGTCCTTAAAGAATTGCATCAAACCCTAAAAATGGTACTTTCATAGGATATCTATCATGCATGTCATAAGAGAGCAATGTGCAGGAGCTCAAGGGCAAGACAGAGAACTAGATGAGAATTAGAGCCCAATTCTTGACATTCCACTTTATCGTGTCCATGTATGTACTCTACATGAAAAATTGAGGATCCTAGAAAAGCTTCTAGTGTTGCACATAATTATGCATAGAATATGCAACCACTTGAGAGGCGTGCATAATGCATATTACCAAATTGGAGGAGAATTTTGCTAAGAGTAGGCTTGCATGGAGGGAATGTGAAATTCACAAAGCATGATTAAATATCCAACCAAACATCAAATTAGCCTAGAAGTTTGTATTGGATCAAAGACAATGTATCTTCTACCTCATCACGTGAATTTTATGAAAGCTATGAAACAAATGTGTTTGCACCACCTACTAAGTGAGGCAAATATTTGGTTTGAAGCATGCAAAGATGTGGGGTTGCACTTGACTCTATTGTTCATCTACTTAAGAAGGAACAACTCTCAGAAGAGGAGTTTACAACCCTTAACAAAAGAATTGATGAGTTCACTATAGATATGGTCGATGCTTGGGGAGCAATGTGCATTGCACCTATATGGTAAACCATGAGTCTAGAAATATTCCTTAAAAATAATCTTACATGTTGCTCATTTTTCTTGTATATAGCATATCATCTATATACATGACATCCTCTATTCTTTGGATGAATATAGGTCATTTGAGCTTTGGAGCACACAAAGAGAAGTCTACTCCAAGAACACAAGGCATGGTGGGGGCATACAATTCATGAAATGTCTAACTCATTCTACAAATCGATGCCATTGTTCAAGCACCACTAAAATATTATTTTTGCACTCTCTTTCTTTTTTACTAGAGAATCATTCTGCATCCACGTATCTTTACTTTGTGCCTCTTGTATCTCCTTTAATAACTCCTCTTGTATCTCCTCTAATAACTCCTCATGTTGGCTCTTCGATAATTCCTACAATTCTTCCTCGTGATGTTTTTTGCCCTTTCAAGCCTTGTTTCATCTATCAGGCTAGCCCTCTCTAAATTATGACCTTTGACAACTTGACATTCATCCAACTTTAATACAACGACAACCATTCCATCACACTTCGAAAAGAAATCATTCATACAATCAGAAGGGCACAAACCATAGATGCACATAGTTAAATTTTACAACTTTTAAGATGTGTTTTTCACCTTTCCATGTCATGCCGTAATATTTTATCTTCAATCATTGCATTATGACCAAGTCTATGTAGAGGTGGTTGAGCTCATCAAATTAAAAAGATATTATTTTTTATAGTGTCATGGAGTCCTCTACATAGTGGTAATCTCCTAGCATGGATCTAACAATAGAATTTATATATTTCGGAGTCCTCTACATAGTGGTTATCTCCCAGCATGGATTTAATAGTAGAATTCATAATTTTGGAGTCCTCTATATAGTGGCAATCTCCTAGCTTGGATTAACTGTTGAATTTGTACATTTTAGAGCCATACTGACACTATAAGACATCGACAACATAGGTCTCAAGATACTCTTCTCAAAGAGGTTAGAGAGATCAAAAAGGCTAGAGGGATGGAGGGCAAGAGGAGAGAGAAAGAGTAGAGGATTAGCAGCTGATGTTTCTCACAGTGCACCTTGCACATGAGTTTTAATGGGAATCAAGAGCATGTGGGAGGGAAAGGGGGCTTATGAGGGTAAAGGTCTAGTGCAGAAAGAAAAGAAAGTATATAAGAAACCAACCATAAGCTTCTTGGACCTCTTCCATGTAGCATAAGACGTTCTATGCCCTGAGGCTCTCCTCTTTAGCTTATCCAAAGTTTCACTTTCAGAGGAGGATAAAGAAGAAGAAGGAGAAGATGCTGATCTCTTTTTCTCCCTTCTTTTCTTAGGGGCCTTTTCGTCTTTCTTGTCCTCATGTGAAGGAGACTTTGACGGTGACCCCTTTTGGGAGGAGAAGTTGGCCGCTGTGGTCGTCGTCTCCTTGGAGCTATATCACGCCTAGAATCACTACGTGATTCTTCCCTTTGATGCTCCACTTGAGTATTCTCCTTTTCTCCCATAGAGGTTCTCACCAAGAGGCTTCTTTGGAATTCTCTCTTCTTGGGAGGCTATGAGAATACCTCGCTCCCGGAGTTGTAGTATAATCTCCCCATGAAGAGTAGGATTTTTCCTCGTTTGTTGGAGCTTTGACACAAAAAAGTTGACATAATCAACTGCATTAGAGACATCATCTTGTGTGTGTGCAAGAGTATCTAAGCTAACTCTACTCTCTTCATTATTCTCAGCCATTGTTAAGCAAATTTTTGTGTGGATTTTAGTAGACTTTTTCCAACCCTTAATGTCAACAAAAGCCTTAGAATAGTGGAGAGGATAAATCCCTATCCCACTTATCCACAAGTAATGCACAAATCCCACCTTCGTGAGCAACGTAAGGACCTCTCTTCTTAGAGAAGAAAGAGATGCCTAAGCTCTGATACCAATGTGAGTAGATTTGCCCAATTCTCTAATAACTTTGCATAAAAAATAAAGAAAACTACCAGAAATCATTTAGAAAATCCTTAGAAAATGAGACTTATGTGCATGGGGATCATCCGAACCATTATACTTCGATGCCATACATTTTGCAACTTGAGAAGGATGCAATGGTCTTGGCTCAGCAACAAACCTTCTCATTCCAGGGGCAGCCATAGATGGTTCCTCCCTCATCATAGGTGTTGGAGCTCTATGCACAACTCTATGTTCCTCTCTTATAGGGGCATCTGGTGTTGCTCGCTCTATTGGGTGTGGTATTGATGACCTTGTAACGACCGTATAACCACCTCTTATCATCGAAGGTCTTGGCTGGAAGCTCGCTCTTGCTCCAGGATCTGAAGCCTTTGGTGCTATTGACCTTGTTACTTGTGCTTCTTCTACCTGACTAGGAATTCTAGTTACCTTGTCCATGAAGCTTACTTCTTCTTTGGCAGGCAGCTGAGCAGATATTTGGTCTAAATATATGACAGAAAAAGGTTCTCCCATACAGGTTAGCTTTTCCATGTCTTTCAATCGAGCATGTCTATACTCGTGACCATTAGCATCGACCAATATATGTCTAGTTCGGGTCTCAAACTGATAGGCATACATGTACATCCTCTTAGGATCCATTAATTCTCGTGGATGCACATCTTCCCTCATGTAGTATGTGGATGCGTCTAGACTAGCCAAACGGTATAACCCAAACCTCGGATTGTCCACCACAATTCTGTCTACTTCTTTGATAGAAATGAACTTGACTCTGATGTCATTTTCCAAAGGTGGTCTCTCCAAACCCTCATCTACTTTTTCTTTGGTCTCTATCATTCCCATGGGGTCAACTATAGTCGGAAAGGATGTTGTGATGTAAGCAATTCCCTCGTCATCAAAGTAATAGTCCTCTCTAAAATACACTTCAACTTGTTTCACAAAATCATTCTTTCCCAAGTCTTCTTGCACATAGTGTTGATTATTACTATCTAAGTAAATACGTGCCCCCATTTAGTTGGTATAGGCATACTGCAATAGCATCCTCCGTCTTTATTCGTGAGATCTAGATGTGCCAATGGGCCCCATCTTTCCATGCAAGTCCATGCTCGGAATTTTCTCCATAGAATAGGAATAGTTAATTTCAGACGAGGTGTGCGAAATAACTTCCTCTTGAATCACTGTCAAGTGTTCAATCTTTGCTTGAATGACACTTTCTTCTATAGACACCTAACTTACTTGGTCTCTAGACAAGTTTCCCCCTGACCTTAAGTACATGAACAAGTATAATTACAGAAACCCAACCTGTTACCTGAATTCCTGTTGGTATACTGCTTTTAACCTTCAATCCTCAGCTTAACACAATTGCTTGACTCCTTATCTGCAAAGAATCAATTCAACCACTATACAGCTTACGGAGTTTAGTCAGTAATCTTTTGCAAGTATCTGGACTGACTTGTCCAAATCACTGTGTTATATACACTTCTAGAGTCTTGTGAGTCTAACTATACTCAAACACTGCATGCAATAGTACAAAAAATTCCTGCCACTTAGACAGCTGAAACTCCTAGTTTGAACAACTCTAGATGTCTAAATAGCTTCTTTTGGTAGTTTCAGAGTATCAAATGACAAGTGTTTTGGTTGTCCCAAGTTTGTAAGATTCCTCCCCCAACCCCTTTTTGATGTCTAGTATATTCCCCTGTAATCAATTCCTTTTCTAAAATATAAGAGACCTTGTTTGTGGCTGTTTTAACCTAGAGAGAGAAAATATTCTAGAGAGAGAATATTCAGATTTTGAATATTTTTGGATAGAAAAATAACTCATCTTATTAAAATAAGTTCCCCTGAAACAGAAATTTAAAAAGAAATTTCCAATGTGCAATTGGAATTAATTGGAAATAGGTATAAAGAACCTTAGTCTAAGGGCCTAGATTTTCAGAAATCTTTAGACTATGGTCCAATTAAGGTTTCTATGGGCCAATAGCATCAATCCATGTGTAGGGAGGAGATAAATCCAAATTGTAAAAAGAAAATACCCAAAAAGGAGTAAATGCTCACACAAGATGAAGAGTTGAAAATGTACAAGGGTTATTAGTAAATAAACACATATGTAAGGAAAGGGAGTTCTTTAAAGGAGGTGCATAATTCACATAAGATGAAGAGTTGAAAATGTACAAGGTTTATTAGTAAATAAATACATATGTAAGGAAGGGGAGTTCTTTAAAGGAGGTGCATATTTCACATAAGATGAAGAGTTGAAAATGTACAAGGCTTATTAGTAAAAAAACTATGACACATGTGTAAGGAAGAGGAGTTCTTTAAAGGAGGTGCATATTTCACATAAGATGAAGAGTTGAAAATGTACAAGGTTTATTAGTAAAAAACTATGAGCAATACAATTTTGACACATATGTAAGGAAGGGGAATTCTTTAAAGGAGGTGCATATTTCACATGCTTGAATGAGTTTTAAACTCATAAAAATTGAGATATTTCATCTCTCCTCTCTCCTCATTCAAGTCTAGTTCCAAAAAGTTAGCTTAATTGACCTAAAAATGGTCAAAAAGTGACCAAACTGACTTGGAAAATTCTAGAATCAGTTTGTTTGGTTAGGAGCTCAAATTTTCCTATAAATAGAAGCCTCCCCTTGTTGAAAAATAACATAGTCTCTTATGCTTTGTTACTCTACTCCACCTAAGCCAAAATATATAGTCTCTTATGCTTTGTTACTCTACTCCACCTAAGCCAAAATATATAGTCTCTTATGCTTTGTTACTCTACTCCACCTAAGCTAAAATATATAGTGTCTTATGCCTTGTTACTCTACTCTACCTAAGCCAAGAACTGTGAATTCTTTAATAATTCACTAGTTTTTGATACCTCTCTCTTTCTTCAATCTCCATTGGTGGCTCCATCAACATACTAAACCAATTGATTGGTTGGGGGCCTCTACCGTGAATAAAGAATCAAGCAAATCATAAGGTAAGTATATTGAATTTCGATCTTTTCTATGATTTCTCAATGATTCTCTCTTCTCAACCCCTCTCAAGCTTGAGAAGTTTAATTGGTATGGTTTTTTTTAAATGCTAATGAAGTTAATTGGTGAATAGTAGTGAAGACTTACATAATTTAATAAATGCTATAGAAGTTAATTTCCACTTATATTTAAATTCTAATGGTTTTTATAATTTCTCTCTCTCACTCAAGAAATGGTCATACTCATGACCCATTCTCAATCCAAATGAAGCTTTTCATAAAGCTTTTTCTTAATCCAAGATTAAGCTATTCTTGAGGCCAAATTAATGGCTTTTTGCTATGCTTTTAGTTTATGCACATTGATGATTCAATCCATTATGGATTGATGACCCAATTAGAGACCATTCTAATTGTTTTCTTAATGATCCAATTAGAGACCATTATGGATTGATGATCCAATTAGAGACCATTCTAATTGTTTTCTTAATGATCCAATTAGAGACCATTATGGATTGATGATCCAATTAGAGACCATTCTAATTGTTTTCTTAATGATCCAATTAGAGACCATTATGGATTGATGATCCAATTAGAGACCATTCTAATTATTTCTTTAATAATGAGCTTTATCCCTTAGAAAAAAATTGAGATTTATCAGTCATAGTAGCGGAGCTATGGCAAAATTTTTATAGAAATTACGCATAAAATAAATTCATTCAAAGCATAAAAAGAGGACTTCCTACCATATTCTAGGAACTATCATCCTAGATTAATTAAAAGAATTTTATTATGCATGGAGATGTGGATGTTTGCATGTAGATGTAGATGTATAGATGTAGATGTGGATGTGGAGGTGGATGGATGCATGTAGATGTAGATGTATAGATGTAGATGTGAATGGAGATGTGGATGTATGCATGTAGATGTAGATGTATAGATTTGGATGTGGATGTATACATGTAGATGTAGATGTATAGATACGGATGTGGATGTGGAGGTGGATGTATACATGTAGATGTAGATGTATAGATGTAGATGTGGATGTGGAGGTAGATGGATGCATGTAGATGTAGATGTATAGATGTAGATGGGAATGGAGATATGGATGTATGCATGTAGATGTAGATGTATAGATGTAGATGTGGATGTGGAGGTGGATGGATGCATGTAGATGTAGATGTGAATGGAGATGTGGATGTATGCATGTAGATGTAGATGTATGGAGGTGAATGTGAATGTGGATGTGGATGTATGCATAGAGATGTAGATGTATGCATGTAGATGTGAATGTACGCATATAGATGTGGATGTATGGATGTGAATATACGATATGCGATGTGAGGGAATCTGAAGTGATGAGATAGAAATGATGTGATGGGATGAGTATACATATAAATGGAATATGGAATAAGTAATGTAGATTGATGAAGGATAATGTGGAAAAATGAAAGTTAAAATAGAAATTGTGTTGTAAACTGTTTGTAAATACTGTTTGTAAATGCTGTTTGTAAATGATTGTTTTATGTCAAGAATGCTGGGGGGAGCATTTTGACCGTCTTGTGATTAAAGTCGTGATGGTAAAGTTGCAACTGCTGACGGGGAGTCAATGAAGGACGTCTCGCGTAGCAAGGTCGGCCGAGGTCTTGACCAGCCTCGGTGCGATTAAAATGGTGAGCTTCCGGTACGGTGGATGAGGGGCCAAGGAAGCGGCCTATGCGTGAAGCGCTAGGTTACCTGCGAAGGATCCTAGAGGGTGCTGACCATACGGTGCTCGGGCTCTGGGTTGCCTAGGATACCCACGCGTGCGTCGAGGAAGATATTGGAACAGAGTTGGAGTTGTTTTCTGAAATCGAGCATGGATCTGGTTGATTGACCTTGCTGGTCTTCAATGGATGAGTCCATGGCTCCTTATATGGATCTGTTGGTTGATCTTGCTGATCTTCAACGAGAGTCCATCTTGTTAAGTGATTATATTGCCAAGTATTATGGGCTAGGAACTATCGAAACGGCTCCTGAGCGTTCTAGTTGCCAATGATGCCATAGATACTCTGATAAAGGAATGATGGAAAATTATTAAAGGCTAGGAACTATCGAAACGGCCCCTGAGCATTCTAGTTGCCAATGATGCCATATATACTCTGATGAAGGAATGATGGAAAATTATTAAAGGCTAGGAACTATCGAAACGGCCCCTGAGCGTTCTAGTTACCAATGATGCCATATATATTCTGATGAAGGAATGATGAAAAATTAAGAATCAATGGGATAAATTGGAAGATTGTGATCAGTGATACTATGGTTTTATTAAAGGATTGTTTTAAACTGGTTGAATCTGATTGAAAAAGGCAATTTCATATTGGGTGTGTGAGTGGTGTGACTAGTTTTATTTTGCATGAACCTCCGGCTAGGGGGCCTTGGAACTCTTTTCCCTGGTACCCGGGACAAAACCTAACCAAATTTTTAATTGGATCCCATCACTACAGTGGTTGGGCGGTTGGCTAACCCATGGGATCGGATGGGGTTAGGCTGGACTGATGGATCCGTAAATCGAGACTCAAACTTTTGTTTTTACGATAGAAAAAAAAAAAGAAAAAAAAATCCCGGACAGTAACTGTTCTATGGATAGGAATCAACGGCTGTGCCTCTTGAATGGGGAAAAAAGCGTTGATCCCAATGATCCAAGTGCAAGTTCTTCCTTGAACTGACTAAGTATCTTATAGATGTAATTGGATCATCTCGATAAGAAATGATCTTGACTACGTTAGAGTAAAAAGTTATCCTGGTGGAATCGCCCGTGCTTCCGGTTAAGAAAGTTTTTCTGGGTTCGGTTTTGGAACAACCGACGGATTAGTCTCTTATCCGGATATCCGTGGGCGAGGCCCCGAGTGTGGGACCCCTGTCCCGCGCGAGAAGCGCTACTTCCGCTGCCAGTACCCCGAATCCGTTGCTCGGTGGGAACAGGGATCTTACAGTTGGTATCAGAGCATTTGGTTAATAAAGATCAACTGAGAAGACAAATATATCAAAAATTTATCAAGAAACACAAAAAGGTTATAATTGTGTGAGATAATTCATACAATTTGATATTCAAACTGGAATTCGTAATTTGGTAATTGGGTCTTCAGATGGAAGTACCGCAATTATATAGAATCCCTGACTTGCTTGAGGCCTAGACATGATAGTATTTACCTTATAATTCCAAGGGCCGTGACTACCCGTATATACCGAGAGTATACTGCAGCTCTTTACTGACAGTATATACGAGTAAATCTAAGACTTGAAATTATAAGCGTTAATGCTATCTAGATGATGATTTCGAATGTGATTGATATGATTTTTAATTCTGTTTGAGAATGGATGAATTGATTTGGATTCTGATTGAAAATGCTGATTGAAAAATGTTGATTTTTAAAAATTAGTTGAAATATAATGAAACCACAATGAGGGGGAATGGGACGAGTCCCTGTGATGATATTCATAACTAGAATGATGATAACGAATTCAGCAAATCACTATGAGATTAGTGGATTGTGCTGTCAGATTGCTACTGTTAATACTTGACCGGTAGATCAAGTTAAGGGATGTCAAATTGAGAACTTGCTTGACTGAAATTTCCGTGGGGAGGAATGTTCCGAAGGAAACTTTTCGGTCTAATGGACCTTTATCATGTTAAAGATATGAATGATGTGATCTGAATGAATTGTTATTTAATGATGAGTTCTATATAAGGGATATTTATCCCAGTGTTCTGTTGGGTTGACCAGAATATAAGGAACCCAGAATAAAATTGGATCTTAAGAAAAAGAGCTGTCCTCTACCTTGCGAGATGAGGACATCTCGCACTTTTTAAGTGGGGTAGAATGTAAGATTCCTCCCCCAGCCTTCGAGGTATATAGGAGTAAGAATCTCCCTTTCGGATCTTATAATTATTCCCTCTCTAAAATAAAAGAAAGTTTCTGTTTAAAAAAGGAATACCCTTTTCCTAAAAAACTTCTCAGGAGTCACGCCTATTTTAAGGATTTAGAACAATGAGTTTAGAAGTGAGAATCGGTGTTTTGGATACCAAGGTTTTGATTTTCATTCGAGTACGGCCCAAAAGAAGTTCTTTATCTCTTGGGGAGTATAAGAAGTTATCCCCCAGATATTGTGACCCTTATATCTGAATTTAATGAAAGTAGGTGACTTAGCCTACAAGCTTCTTTTATCTCCTCATCTCAAAATTCTTAATGCCTTCTATAGAAAAATGTGTCAAACACAAATCATGGAAAGACGGTAAAACTTCAGTGGCAAGTTACCGTTGGCTTCTAGGTTACGCTAGCTCCTTCCTTTATATAAGTCGTAACTTCTACTTGTCGCTCACAGTAATCTTACTCCCATCAATCTCCTTTCTTTCTTAATCTCCTTCATGGCTTGGCAACAGGAATTAGTTTTATCCCTGATGATTTCTCACCTTCAAGACGCAAGAGAGTCTGTGAAGAAAGACTTTATAGAACAGTATGAGCGCTCACTTTTTCCTCACCTAGGAACTTCTGTAGCGCAGACCAAATGGCGGACCTATCAAAACATAACTAGGGTAACACCCTGGGGTCAGCAGCACTTTCGTAACAATGTCCGCTTGGCCATGGTTATTGAAGCTTTGGGTTTGGGTCCCCGATACTACTGTGTCATGAGATCAAGGCATCTTGGGTTTTCTGAGCGGGTCTTCTTACTGGCATGTTTTCTTCCTCATGAGAAGATATGCCTTTACCCCGTTTTTAGCTTGCCTCTCAGAGGTCCTTTTGTTAGATCACCTCATACCACTGAGATAGGTGCGGCAATAACCAGCAGAATCATTCCCATAGATGAGTTACCCTATACTTGTGCAGCTTGTGAGGACTGCTTTTGTGACCATATGATGGACGGGCTTATGGAAGTGTAAAGAGTTCTTCTATCTTTACTGTATAAGTCCCGTGAATGAATAAAGTTTAAATCTTGTTCTTATTTTGAATCTTGTTCTCTTTAAGACTCTTCTTGGTGGTTAATCGTGATTAAAATTTTTCTCTAAGTCTCATATTCGTGCATCTTGCGAAATTATTCCAAGTTGCGAGATGAGGACATCTCGCGTTTTTTAAGTGGGGTAGAATGTAAGATTCCTCCCCCAACCCCTTTTTGATGTCTAGTATATTCCCCTGTAATCAATTCCTTTTCTAAAATATAAGAGACCTTGTTTGTGGCTGTTTTAACCTAGAGAGAGAAAATATTCTAGAGAGAGAATATTCAGATTTTGAATATTTTTGGATAGAAAAATAACTCATCTTATTAAAATAAGTTCCCCTGAAACAGAAATTTAAAAAGAAATTTCCAATGTGCAATTGGAATTAATTGGAAATAGGTATAAAGAACCTTAGTCTAAGGGCCTAGATTTTCAGAAATCTTTAGACTATGGTCCAATTAAGGTTTCTATGGGCCAATAGCATCAATCCATGTGTAGGGAGGAGATAAATCCAAATTGTAAAAAGAAAATACCCAAAAAGGAGTAAATGCTCACACAAGATGAAGAGTTGAAAATGTACAAGGGTTATTAGTAAATAAACACATATGTAAGGAAAGGGAGTTCTTTAAAGGAGGTGCATAATTCACATAAGATGAAGAGTTGAAAATGTACAAGGTTTATTAGTAAATAAATACATATGTAAGGAAGGGGAGTTCTTTAAAGGAGGTGCATATTTCACATAAGATGAAGAGTTGAAAATGTACAAGGCTTATTAGTAAAAAAACTATGACACATGTGTAAGGAAGAGGAGTTCTTTAAAGGAGGTGCATATTTCACATAAGATGAAGAGTTGAAAATGTACAAGGTTTATTAGTAAAAAACTATGAGCAATACAATTTTGACACATATGTAAGGAAGGGGAATTCTTTAAAGGAGGTGCATATTTCACATGCTTGAATGAGTTTTAAACTCATAAAAATTGAGATATTTCATCTCTCCTCTCTCCTCATTCAAGTCTAGTTCCAAAAAGTTAGCTTAATTGACCTAAAAATGGTCAAAAAGTGACCAAACTGACTTGGAAAATTCTAGAATCAGTTTGTTTGGTTAGGAGCTCAAATTTTCCTATAAATAGAAGCCTCCCCTTGTTGAAAAATAACATAGTCTCTTATGCTTTGTTACTCTACTCCACCTAAGCCAAAATATATAGTCTCTTATGCTTTGTTACTCTACTCCACCTAAGCCAAAATATATAGTCTCTTATGCTTTGTTACTCTACTCCACCTAAGCTAAAATATATAGTGTCTTATGCCTTGTTACTCTACTCTACCTAAGCCAAGAACTGTGAATTCTTTAATAATTCACTAGTTTTTGATACCTCTCTCTTTCTTCAATCTCCATTGGTGGCTCCATCAACATACTAAACCAATTGATTGGTTGGGGGCCTCTACCGTGAATAAAGAATCAAGCAAATCATAAGGTAAGTATATTGAATTTCGATCTTTTCTATGATTTCTCAATGATTCTCTCTTCTCAACCCCTCTCAAGCTTGAGAAGTTTAATTGGTATGGTTTTTTTTAAATGCTAATGAAGTTAATTGGTGAATAGTAGTGAAGACTTACATAATTTAATAAATGCTATAGAAGTTAATTTCCACTTATATTTAAATTCTAATGGTTTTTATAATTTCTCTCTCTCACTCAAGAAATGGTCATACTCATGACCCATTCTCAATCCAAATGAAGCTTTTCATAAAGCTTTTTCTTAATCCAAGATTAAGCTATTCTTGAGGCCAAATTAATGGCTTTTTGCTATGCTTTTAGTTTATGCACATTGATGATTCAATCCATTATGGATTGATGACCCAATTAGAGACCATTCTAATTGTTTTCTTAATGATCCAATTAGAGACCATTATGGATTGATGATCCAATTAGAGACCATTCTAATTGTTTTCTTAATGATCCAATTAGAGACCATTATGGATTGATGATCCAATTAGAGACCATTCTAATTGTTTTCTTAATGATCCAATTAGAGACCATTATGGATTGATGATCCAATTAGAGACCATTCTAATTATTTCTTTAATAATGAGCTTTATCCCTTAGAAAAAAATTGAGATTTATCAGTCATAGTAGCGGAGCTATGGCAAAATTTTTATAGAAATTACGCATAAAATAAATTCATTCAAAGCATAAAAAGAGGACTTCCTACCATATTCTAGGAACTATCATCCTAGATTAATTAAAAGAATTTTATTATGCATGGAGATGTGGATGTTTGCATGTAGATGTAGATGTATAGATGTAGATGTGGATGTGGAGGTGGATGGATGCATGTAGATGTAGATGTATAGATGTAGATGTGAATGGAGATGTGGATGTATGCATGTAGATGTAGATGTATAGATGTGGATGTGGATGTATACATGTAGATGTAGATGTATAGATACGGATGTGGATGTGGAGGTGGATGTATACATGTAGATGTAGATGTATAGATGTAGATGTGGATGTGGAGGTAGATGGATGCATGTAGATGTAGATGTATAGATGTAGATGGGAATGGAGATATGGATGTATGCATGTAGATGTAGATGTATAGATGTAGATGTGGATGTGGAGGTGGATGGATGCATGTAGATGTAGATGTGAATGGAGATGTGGATGTATGCATGTAGATGTAGATGTATGGAGGTGAATGTGAATGTGGATGTGGATGTATGCATAGAGATGTAGATGTATGCATGTAGATGTGAATGTACGCATATAGATGTGGATGTATGGATGTGAATATACGATATGCGATGTGAGGGAATCTGAAGTGATGAGATAGAAATGATGTGATGGGATGAGTATACATATAAATGGAATATGGAATAAGTAATGTAGATTGATGAAGGATAATGTGGAAAAATGAAAGTTAAAATAGAAATTGTGTTGTAAACTGTTTGTAAATACTGTTTGTAAATGCTGTTTGTAAATGATTGTTTTATGTCAAGAATGCTGGGGGGAGCATTTTGACCGTCTTGTGATTAAAGTCGTGATGGTAAAGTTGCAACTGCTGACGGGGAGTCAATGAAGGACGTCTCGCGTAGCAAGGTCGGCCGAGGTCTTGACCAGCCTCGGTGCGATTAAAATGGTGAGCTTCCGGTACGGTGGATGAGGGGCCAAGGAAGCGGCCTATGCGTGAAGCGCTAGGTTACCTGCGAAGGATCCTAGAGGGTGCTGACCATACGGTGCTCGGGCTCTGGGTTGCCTAGGATACCCACGCGTGCGTCGAGGAAGATATTGGAACAGAGTTGGAGTTGTTTTCTGAAATCGAGCATGGATCTGGTTGATTGACCTTGCTGGTCTTCAATGGATGAGTCCATGGCTCCTTATATGGATCTGTTGGTTGATCTTGCTGATCTTCAACGAGAGTCCATCTTGTTAAGTGATTATATTGCCAAGTATTATGGGCTAGGAACTATCGAAACGGCTCCTGAGCGTTCTAGTTGCCAATGATGCCATAGATACTCTGATAAAGGAATGATGGAAAATTATTAAAGGCTAGGAACTATCGAAACGGCCCCTGAGCGTTCTAGTTGCCAATGATGCCATATATACTCTGATGAAGGAATGATGGAAAATTATTAAAGGCTAGGAACTATCGAAACGGCCCCTGAGCGTTCTAGTTACCAATGATGCCATATATATTCTGATGAAGGAATGATGAAAAATTAAGAATCAATGGGATAAATTGGAAGATTGTGATCAGTGATACTATGGTTTTATTAAAGGATTGTTTTAAACTGGTTGAATCTGATTGAAAAAGGCAATTTCATATTGGGTGTGTGAGTGGTGTGACTAGTTTTATTTTGCATGAACCTCCGGCTAGGGGGCCTTGGAACTCTTTTCCCTGGTACCCGGGACAAAACCTAACCAAATTTTTAATTGGATCCCATCACTACAGTGGTTGGGCGGTTGGCTAACCCATGGGATCGGATGGGGTTAGGCTGGACTGATGGATCCGTAAATCGAGACTCAAACTTTTGTTTTTACGATAGAAAAAAAAAAAGAAAAAAAAAATCCCGGACAGTAACTGTTCTATGGATAGGAATCAACGGCTGTGCCTCTTGAATGGGGAAAAAAGCGTTGATCCCAATGATCCAAGTGCAAGTTCTTCCTTGAACTGACTAAGTATCTTATAGATGTAATTGGATCATCTCGATAAGAAATGATCTTGACTACGTTAGAGTAAAAAGTTATCCTGGTGGAATCGCCCGTGCTTCCGGTTAAGAAAGTTTTTCTGGGTTCGGTTTTGGAACAACCGACGGATTAGTCTCTTATCCGGATATCCGTGGGCGAGGCCCCGAGTGTGGGACCCCTGTCCCGCGCGAGAAGCGCTACTTCCGCTGCCAGTACCCCGAATCCGTTGCTCGGTGGGAACAGGGATCTTACAAAGTTCTATGTATCCAACTTCTTTTGTTAAGTGATCTCTGTGCTTCTAAACCCTAGATATGTACACACTTCAAGTCTCAAGTGATTTTGAACAATTTTGTACAGTGTCAAGAAAAAATCGTGATTTGTTAACAAAAAATGCCCGGTCCTACGTCCAATTTTAATTCTGACTTGATACTTGCTTTCTGCGCATGTGGTTCTCGTATGAGCCCTCGTCCCCTTTTTCTGCCGTGAACCCTTGACGTCCACGTAGTCACAGATCCTGTAGCAGCAGCTGGCCATGGCTTCCCCCGATCTCTTCGATGCCTACTTCAGGCGCGCAGACGTTGATCGCGATGGCCGCATTAGCGAAGAGGATGCCGTCTCCTTCTTGCAGGGAGCCAACCTTCATCGCGAGGTCATCGCCAAGGTATTTCCTTTCCTATTCCGCTAGGATCTGATTTCTGATCCTCCACAGTCATAGTCATACGGTAGGACGCAGTATTATACTTGCTGGTTTGAAATTCAGTTGTGGCAGAAATTTTTATGGTTTGATGGAAAAATCCGTTTGCATTTTGATAATCATTCAGAACGGATGTGTTATTTTCTCGGGATGCATGCAAATTGATAGAAGCGAAGTGCAGGCACTTAAAATGATGCTCTCTCTTTGCAATATGATCATCACTCAGCAAGGATGACTCGCTTTGGTATTTTTTTCTGGATGCATGCAAGGCGATGGGTGTGCAGGCACATAAATAATGCTTCCTTGTCTGCTTGGCTGATATTGTCAACACGTCTCTAATCTTTATCATTTGGCCACACGAATGTGTGCACATTGACGTGCAATAACACAGACAAAGCTCAACCCATCACATAGTGGCAATGAGGTTTCCTCACTCAGATCAATCCTGTAGTGCACCTTTGTAGAGCATGTTACAGGCATGAATATGGTAAAGTTTGCTCCATTTCAGCTATCTTATTTGGTTACATCAACAAGCACCCAATAATGCACTTGATATAACAACCAGTCATTTATTCAGAATGTTGCACAAATAGCTAGCTGCTGGAATGCACCAAGCATTGTTGAACAGATATGAATTTGGCTTGTGCGCTGTTTGTACAAACTTATTACCTTGCTCCTCATGGCATGGGTCTTTCTTGCTTACTACTCAGTGTCTCATGTATACCACAGATTTGGCAGTATGCAGATAAAGGGCAAAGGGGATATCTTTCTCGGGCTGAATTTTACAAGGCACTGCAGCTTGTGACAGTCGCACAAAGTGGAAGGGAGCTCACCCCCACTCTTGTGAACAAAGCATTGAGTGAACCCACTGTATCAAAAATTCCTGCCCCGCAAATCCAATTGGCACCAATTTTTACCTCAGCAAGCCCGCAAGCAGGTGGATCAGGAAGCCCTGTTTGGCCCCCAACTGTTCCAGCACAACAACCGTATCCAGTTGTTTCTTTACCACAAGGACTTAGACCAACCATGTCCACACCAGTACCTAGAGCTTCAATACCATCAACACCTTCTTCCACATCAGGAATTGTTTCATCTGATTGGCCAACTAAGAAGTCATCATCTTGGCCGGGTCCAGGTTCTATCAACAACCCCACCGGCCAGCATTCCCAGACAAGGGCAGTTCTTCCAAACCAAGGTTTTCAAGGTGGCTCACTTACAGGAATTAAACCTGGTGCTTCTCCTAAGGCAGCAGTGGATCCCAATCTTTTTGGAGGGGATGTCTTCACAGCAGTGCCCGTTAAGCCACAAGTTCCACAGCACAGTTTGACAATGCCCAATCAGATACCTCCACCAAGGGCACTGCAAACAGCTGGTCAACCAGACATAGCCTCACTTGAAGTCATTTCTACACCTTCTACACCAACAACATCATCAAGACAGTCCCAAGGAGGAGCAGGTCAAGCAGAACATGAGTTTACAGCTCCTGCTGTAGTAGATGGAACGAAAGCATGGCCTAAAATGAATGTTGCCAATGTGCATCGCTATACCAAAATCTTTTCTGAAGTGGATACAAATAAAATCAATGGTAAAATCCGTGCTTTTCCCAGATTTATTTGTCTTGTGACTATTGTACTTTCATGCTTTATTGATAAGACTAGCATACAATTTAATTTGGATACAGATACATCAGATGATAGCATGGATAGTCTTGACTATCCACAAGATGAAGAAGCCCTATCACAAAATTTTGAAGAAATGGCTTGGGAGCCATCTGATGAAGACGAAAAAGTGTGTTCGGATCCCATGCTCCCCACGTCCCCTACTAAGTTGAATTTCTCCAAGGTGTACCCTGTAGGGTTTGTAGATGGCTCTTCTTTTGTTGCAATACCTTCAGATCTGAAAGTAGATGATAACAGCCCGTCTAAGATTCTAAGTATGAAGCCAAAGATACTTGACACAGCAGTCAGCTCTACAGTCAGATTAAGGATTCGCTGCAAGGATGGATCTACAGTCAAAACGTCCTACGCAACAGGGTTTTCAGCATCGCCCACTTTAATTGTGTCAGCAAGGCATGTTGTTGACAAGGAAGGCGAGATTGAAATCAAGGTATGCAGAGGAATGGTAGTAATGTCTAGCTTTTTTGATACACATGCGGGTTTTGAGGGCCTTGATCCAAGCTTCACAGAAAAATCAAGATCAAAAGAGAGAGACACTCATGGGCTTTTTCTAAATGGATCAGATCTTTGCTTCTTCAAGATAGAGAAGAATATGCCAAGCTTTTTACTGCCATGTTCTCCAACATTCATTACAAATAAGCAAGTTGTTGCTATCTCATTCCCCGCAATCAATAACTTTCTAGAAAATGCTAGAAAAGAGCTAGTGGAGGGAACCAGTGAAAGCAATGCAATTTGGAAGCAATACACACCTACCATACAGGGAGTGTACAACAATTTGCTTGCCAAACATGCAGCAAATAATCAGATGAGATTAACGAAAGCAAAAAGAGTGCTTTCAATCATTGATACAGTGGAGAGAGAGGTTAAGAGAGAGCTCTATTTAGAGCTTAAGAAGACATTTGCGGCCACTAACACAGGTAATGTGGCATGTAGTGTGGGTCAGATACTTTGCTTTAATAGCAGGTATTTAGGGACTTCTTGCTCAACATTAGCTGGAAGTTCAGGAGCCCCTATTATCCCCTTATCTCTTCCTAATCATTTTGTGGGTGTCCAAAAAGGGGGTTGTGTTGGAAGAGACATGAATGTGGTTACTTCTTCAGATAATATTGACTTTGTGAAGATGTATGTAACTACTGTACTGCCAACTTTGCCCCTGCCAGATGATAGTTTTTGGTCGAACGGAAGTTGGGATGGTTTTCGGAATTGGCTTGAATTACACCAATCCCAGATTCCACAATCATCTGTATGGATCATGACCAAGGCTCCTAAAGAAAGGAGGTCGTCCAAAAGAAAAGCTCTCTGGCCACCATAGGTTTCACAAATGTGGAAACTCAGCTAGGTATAACCAGAGAAAGTAAACGTGAGTAATGGAGCTTTACTTTGATAGGTCTGCAGATTGCTACAGGACTTCATGACAGGTTTGTAGCAACATCCAGGTTTAATACAAGTCCTACTCGGACCAGTTTCCATCGTCCTATGTTAATGTGAAGAATACATAACATTTTGTTTAGGCAAGACAGGAAGGATATAGTCCACATGCTGGTCAAGCTCCAGCAATATCCAGTTTTGATATGTTAATGTGAAGAATACATAACATTTTGTTTAGGCAAGACAGGAAGGATATAGTCCACATGCTGGTCAAGCTCCAGCAATATCCAGTTTTGATACAAGTGCGAATGGGATGAGTTTCTGATGCTTATGTTGAAGTACACAGTACACAACATTTTTGTGCAAGAATTACAGGAAGAATAACACCTCATGCAAGGTCAAGCTTCGACTGCTCAATGTCCTAGCTTAAACAGTACCCAAAGTTTTGTACATGCAATACATGAAGAATCAGAACTGTAGTTTAAGTTTCATGCATAGCCTTTGTGAGGAGTTACTGCTTTATTTGATGCTAGTATGGAAACGCTTCATGCTGATTGTGTTCTCTCTTACTTCTTTTGGTGATAGTATACAGATAGAGGTAAAGTGATCATTAACTATATTTGATTATTAAGTTCAATGCTACACGGGGATGGTGAAAATTTAGTAGATAGACAAAAGTTAAGAACAAGGTGTGTCAATTGCTGGGGTGCTCGTTAGCATTGGCATGGACAGTAAGTTTTGCTCTGTTTTTTCTGAATAAGTCAGTGTGTGTTCGCGTGCATAATTGGGCATAATGGGGCATGTGGCTTAAATTGTGTTAGCCACCTTCATGCTGCAGAGTCCAGACTAAAGTGCATGTTAGAGCTCTAGTTGGGGTGGCCATCTTTCTACTGCAAGAGGCAACCGTGATGCTAATTTTGGACCCTAGAGTGTAAATTGTTCTTTGCAAACTCTTTCGGTTCATTCTCGATCCCTTATTCAATTACACGCACAAGTAGGCTTGATCAACATGCAGATTTCGGCAGTGCTGATGCCGCTTCGAGAAGGAGGTGACTTCGGCTAAGATATCTCTTCCCAATATTAATGTCCAAGAGTCTCCAGGTTGCCACTGTGGCTCAAGAGAGCAGTTCTTCAATACCAGCGCCTGTGTATATGGACCTTTTGTCGGGCAAGGATGTAGAGCTAATACCCAGGTCATCTTTATTCAGGCAGGATTGGTCCGTATAGAGTGACATGAAAGCCTCTTGGTAGTAGACACCCTATAGCTTTACTGTTGACTGCTTTTTGGTCTCCACCTGTTCACTGCTAGGACTGCTGTGTGACCTCACCTTTGTGCGAGCCAATCTTGTGGCGACCTAGTAGTTGGGTACTGCAGACAAGCTAACCAGGCCGTCACTGTCTGTGACAGAAGACCCTGTGATGCCCAGCTCATGTACTGCTTTAATGGGCGAACAACCCAACCGTTGGGACATACTACCCCCCAGGTAGCGAAGAGCCGAAGCGAGGTGCCAAACCTTTTGTCGGTGTAAGCTGATCAACCTGTTATCCCTCGCTGTACAGCTCGTCACCCGTACAACTGTACAACGCGCCAGCCCATACATATGTACTATCCTGCACTGTACATCCATACTGTCCCACGCCGTACAGCCGTACTGAAGTACCGTCGTACATTTTGTGCATCGAGCATCGTACAGATTCCGTACAGTTGTCGTATGATTCCGTACAGCCGATACATGTGTCGTACGGCATCATATTGTTGTCGTGCACTGTGCCGTACATCCGTACAAAAGGTGGTTGATGAAGGAGGGATGGACTGAGGCTCAGTCCCTTGTCAACGGGCCACCCGTTACAGGCATGGGGGGTGGGGTGGGTGGGGTATGCGACATGCGCGCAAGGGGGGGGGGGGGGGCATGGGGAGTGGGGAGTGGGAGGGGGGGGGGGGGGCGGGGGGGCATGGGGGGTGGGGGTGGGGAGGGTACGCGACATGCGCGCAAGGGGGGGGGGGGGCATGGGGAGTGGGAGGGGGGGGGGGCTATTTAAAATGTGAAAATGAAATTTTTTTTTTAAAATAGAGCTTTTTTTATTAAATAAAAAAACGTTCATAGGAATATTTATAAAATATTTATAAATTTGAAATGCATTTGTAATTTTTTTTAAAATTCTTGAATTACGACATTTATAATTTAAAATGTGAAAATTTTAAATTTAAAAAACGTTTAATGAGGCATTTTTTATTCAAAATGTGAAAATGTAAAAATTCTGTTTTTTTAATGTAGCATTTTCTTTTTGGTAGAATTTAATTAAATTTTAGTTTATAAGAAAAATTATAAAAAATTTCTAAATTTCAAATGCATTTTAATGTTTTTTTGAAATTTATGAATTACGACATTTTTTATTTAAAATGTGAAAATGAATTTTTTTTTAAAAAAAATAGAGCTTTTTTTATTAAATAAAAAACGTTCATAGGAATATTTATAAAATATTTATAAATTTGAAATGCATTTGTAATTTTTTTTTAAATTTTTGAATTACATTTATAATTTAAAATGTGAAAATTTTAAATTTAAAAAACGTTTAATGAGGCATTTTTTATTCAAAATGTGAAAATGTAAAAATTCTGTTTTTTAAAATCATGTTTGAAAAAAAAGAGATTAAAGTT
The DNA here is from genome assembly GCF_041138505.1 of Cibotium barometz. NCBI lineage: Eukaryota > Viridiplantae > Streptophyta > Polypodiopsida > Cyatheales > Cibotiaceae > Cibotium > Cibotium barometz. The sequence goes on from NC_141061.1 coordinate 20,880,618, forward strand.
ATTTTTTTAATTAGAGCTATTTTTAATTAAATAAAAAAACGTTTAAATTTTAGTTCACAGGAATAATTATAAAATATTTTTAAAGTTAAAATGCATTTAAAAGTTTTTTTTAAATTTTTGAATTACGACATTTTTAATTCAAAATGTGAAAATGTAAAAATTTTGTTTTTTAAAATCATCTTTGAAAAAAAAGAGATTTAAGTTATTTTTTAAAAAAACGTTTAAATTTTAGTTCATAGGAATAATTATAAAATATTTCAAATTTCAAATGCATTTTAAATTTTTATTTAAAATGTGAAAATGTAAAAATTAGGTTTTTAAAAATCATCTTTGGAAAAAAAGAGATTGAGCTATTTTTTTTGAAATAAAAAACGTTTAAATCTTAGTTTATAGGAATAATTATAAAATATTTTTAAAATTGAAATGCAGTTGAAAGTTTTTTTTAATTATTTTTGGAATTACGTAATTATTTATTTAAAATGTGAAAATGTAAATATTTTGTTTTTAAAATCATCTTTAAAAAAAGAGAGATTAAAGTTATTTTTTAAATTAGTGCTATTTTTATTTAAATAAAGAAACGTTTAAATTTTAGTTTATAGGAATAATTATAAAATATTTCTAAATTTGAAATGCATTTTAAAGTTTTTTTAATTATTTTTGGAATTACGTAATTTTTTATTTAAAGCCTGAAAATGTATATATTTTGTTTTTTGAAATCATCTTTTAAAAAAAAGAGATTAAAGATTTTTTTTTTATTAGTGTTATTTATATTTAAATAAAAAGACGTTTAAATTTTATTTTTAAAAATGATCTTTTAAAAAAAAGAAAATAAGAGTTTAAGTTAGTATTTAAATGTCAAAAAGTATATAATTTGTTTTTTAAAATAATCTATTTAAAAAAATTTATAAGTGAAGTTTACAAATTACTGAAGTTTTGAATTTAATATAACGTTTAAATTTTGTTTTTAGAATTCAGTGGTATCAAGAACAAGAAAATAAGAATTTTGTTAAAATAAGAAAATAATGTATTAAAAACAAGAAAACAAGAAAACAAGAACAAGAAAAAGAGAGATTAAAGTAGGTTCTATGTTATCTTTGAAATTGGTGCTATTTTTATTTAAATAAAAAAACGTTTAAATTTTAGTCTTCAAAACCATCTTTTAAAAAATCATCGTTTATGTGGAATATTATAGATTATATAGTTGGTTAAGAGTTGTTTCATAATTTAGGTAGAGTAAGTAGGCTGTATAAAACACCACATGGGCATTATCCCTAAAACACCACACCACATGGGCAAAGACCCCAACACTAGAGTGGTTAGATGCATAAGCATATGGCTAATTGGATCTTGTAAATGCACCAGCGCATCGAAAACACATACGTAATTTTTATGATTGTCCAAAGGTCTCCTCTCTCCCCAAGCATGGGAACCAAGTGATGATCTATAGGAATGGCCACTAGTTGAGGTGGATTGCCCAACCAAAATAGATAATATTGAAAAGGCTTAATTATTTTCTCAAAGTTCTCGTTTTAAAAGGTCTGTAGTGTGAACCCGCTCTCTTTTTTAATGTGTAGTCCGAGAAATACTAGATGCGCCTTGCTTGTGTATCGTTCAAAGTAATGTATTAGGTATCCTTCTATCTCCTCCATATCTATTGCAAACCCAAGGCAGTAAAGCATTCAAAGAAGGTCTTATTAACCAAACCTCTCCACTATCTGTCCTTAGTATAGGGGCCATAAGTGGACAATGTGGTCCTTACACCACATGTGGAAAAGTTTCATATTGGATAAAAAGTGAAAAAAGGGAAACATATAAGGAAAAAATATTTGAGACATCTAAGTTTAAAAATGCAACAACTAGAGTTTGAAAAAATTCTAATCAAAATTAAGAATTATTAATAATATTGATTAATATTGAGCCACACATTTGGCCCATCTACCGGTAGGTGCATAGGATGATCCCAACGACATCCTACCTCATCAAGGAGTACATACGCATAGTTTTCATTACGTAAATAGATTATAAGTCATATTGAATAGAATATTATTTTCATTACCCAAATAGAATATTAATTTCCATGTGTTTTTTTTGTGCATGCGCCAGCCAGCGCACAGGTTCTAGCACCACTATTCGTATGCAGATAGAGATGCTGAGAGCTGAGATGAGGGCACTGCAGGATACTAGGGCACCCCCTCACTTGGTTGCGAGTCTAGATTCAGTTATTGAGGCTCTGGGTCGATTGGACACAGTTGAGGACGTTGTGGATAGCTTTCAGGCACAGGCTGAGGCGGAGATCACTGGTGGTGGCTTGGATTGGAGAGCCATTCGACAGTTGTTTGAGCGTGAGTCACATCACAGGCAGGCCTTGGAGGATATGTTTTGGGATGGTCACACCGAGGCGATGCGACCACGATCAGGGCTCCCCTTGCATATTTTACGTTGTAGGCACTCCATCATAGCAGCACACATTTATCCGAGATATCTTGCTGCGAATGGTGGTCGATTGCCTCACAACCGTCAGATAGCCAGGTCGTTTGCCATGCAACTATACGCTGAGTTTGTGCTTGGTCATCGGGTGGACTACCTTAGTACCCGTCCAGGATCAGGAGCGAGATGTGGTAGGATGGGGCGTCAGGAGCGTCAGATTGCAGGTGTTCGGCGTCGACGTGAGGCACCAGAGTTGCACACCATCCCTGCACCGGCATTGCGAGCGGTGGGAGGACAGATTAGGGGGGATGTTCATTTAGTGGCATCATCCTTGCAGCACATGGTCTCTGCCCTATCGAGATCTATTGCGATTCCACCTCCCCCACCTCGATCATCGATGGAGCCTCCCACATCTACACCACCTCCCACATCTACACCGCCTCAGCACGAGTTGGAGGCTCGAGACACACGGATTGCAGAGTTGGAGGCATTGTTGGCCGAGAGTCTAGGGACGAGGTTAGTTATTTTGATTATGTTAGTTTATTTTTTTGTAGCGTGTTTTGAACTGAAGTTTTTTGGTTAATTCTCACCATGTACGCGACATGTTTGCATTGCAGGCACATCTATTGCATCAGGAGATGGAGTCTCGCGTACGACTGTTGCAGACAGATTTGGAGGAGCAGAGGATTCGGACATGCATAGCATACCATCGTGCAGAGCACTATATTTTGCAGTTGAGGCATATTAGTCGTGATCCATCTCGCCATAGGATCGACCCCAGCGTGGCCCTATACCCCGCTCCTCCTGTAGATGTGCCGACTAGGACACCCATAGACGCAGCAGTCATAGCCAGGCTTCCTACTGCCACTTGTGTCCTTTGCCACGAGGAGTTTGACACCGTAGGGTGGTTTGGACTAGGGTGCGGCCACATCGCACATCTCCATTGCATGACCCGCCACATGGTGGCACGATCAGTGTGCCCTGTATGCTTTGCTGACATTGATGTGGCGACATACAGAGGACTAGGCATGGATGATCTATATCCTGGTCGTCGTCAGGCCGTTGATCCATTCGCCCGCGTAGTCTTGACAGAGCACTACAGGGAGGAGGCACAGAGAGCGTTGCTGATGCAGGAGGGTGCTGATACATCGGTGGTTGCAGCATGCGTTCCACGACGCTTTTCGTATGGTGATTTCATGCCAGGTGACGAGGCACGAGCAGAGGAGGCACACCGGATTGAGCGAGAGGCAGAGCTGCAGACATCATTGCAGCAGTGGGTGGAGCAGCAGCAGCTAGGGCGGGGCCGAGACCAGCGTCTTCTACACGTAGAGACGATTACTCGCGCTGGATTTGAGGCACGAGTATTCGCAGATGCATGGCTATGGGAGCTGAGACGCGCGTACATAGAGGAGGCGAGGGAGGCAGAGATGGCAGCGGTGGCGCGTGCAGCATGCCCTCCTCTTCATCAGGATGAGGCTGGCCCATCTCATGCAGGTGATGAGGCTGGCCCATCTGAGCCGGCTTTGCCTGAGGGCACACAGCGGACGGTTGGGCAGCGGGTCATACAGGAGCCACATCAGCGTTCCACTAGAGAATCATATGTAGAGCTATCAGATTCGGATTCACACGTTTCTTGTATAGGGATGCACTTCTGCAGCATGATGATGATGATGTACAGATTCATTTTGGTACTTTCATGATATTGTTCCCACTTTTATGATGTATGAGCATTTTCGTACTTTCATGATGTTCTTCACACTTTGTTTATCTCAGTTTATAGTTTGTTTAAATGTAACATAAACATTTAAAATTAGGAGTATGATTTTGAATTTCGAATATCTCAATTCACACATCTAATACATAAGGTATTTAAAAAAGAATGCCATGTGAAGTAATTGTAAACATTATGCATTGAAAAAGTGTTCAAGTTCCAACTTTATCATTTTGAATATCATATTGAATTTCGTATATATCAATGCTTGCAATTATTACACTAAACCTAAGAGCCGTGCGAAGTTTCATCCCCATGTGCGTATTTAAAATTAAGAGTATGATTTTGAATTTCAAATATCTCAATTCACACATCTAATACATAATGTATTTTAAAAATAATGCCGTGTGTCGTAATTGTAAACATTAAGCATTGAAAAGGTGCTTGCAAAAATGTATGCATTATACCTTCCACGTGGCGCAAACCAGATCAGTTGGAGACCAAATCTTGCGTGGATGTACGTCTAGGGTAGCCTAAGAGGCGTGTGAAGTTTTGTCCCCAACAGGGTTTAGGATTTAGGGTTCAGGGTTTAGGGTTTAGGGTTTAGTCGTGCTAGTAGGGATTGCTTCTACGTGGCGCAAACCAAATCAGTTGGAGACCAAATCTTGCGTGGATGTACGTCTAGGGTAGCCCAAGAGGCGTGTGAAGTTTCGTCCCCAACAGGGTTCAGGATTTAGGGTTCAGGGTTTAGGGTTAAGGGTTTAGTCGTGCTAGTAGGGATTGCTTCTACGTGGCGCAAACCAAATCAGTTGGAGACCAAATCTTGCGTGGATGTACGTCTAGGGTAGCCCAAGAGGCATGTGAAGTTTCGTCCCCAACAGGGTTTAGGGTTCAGGGTTTAGGGTTTAGGGTTTAGGGTTTAGTCGTGCTAGTAGGGATTGCTTCTACGTGGCGCAAACCAAATCAGTTGGAGACCAAATCTTGCATGGATGTACGTCTAGGGTAACCTAAGAGGCGTGTGAAGTTTCGTCCCCAACAGGGTTTAGGATTTAGGGTTCAGGGTTTAGGGTTTAGGGTTTAGTCGTGCTAGTAGGGATTGTAAAAATGTACGCATTTGTCCTTCCACGTGGCGCATACCAAATCAGTTGGAGACCAAATCTTGCGTGGATGTACGTCTAGGGTAGCCTAAGAGGCGTGTGAAGTTTCGTCCCCAACAGGGTTTAGGATTTAGGGTTCAGGGTTTAGGGTTTAGGGTTTAGTCGTGCTAGTAGGGATTGTAAAAATGTACGCATTTGTCCTTCCACGTGGCGCATACCAAATCAGTTGGAGACCAAATCTTGCGTGGATGTACGTCTACGGCAGCCTAAGAGCCGTGCAAAGTTTAATCTCCAACAGATAAGTCCACGTGCATATTTCGTTAGTACGTGCGCCATTTTTCACACGTAGTCGTGCTAGTAGGGATTGTAAAAATGTACGCATTTGTCCTTCCACGTGGCGCATACCAAATCAGTTGGAGACCAAATCTTGCGTGGATGTACGTCTAGGGTAGCCTAAGAGCCGTGTGAAGTTTCATCCCCAACAGATAAGTCCACGTGCATATTTCATTAGTATGTGTGCCATTTTTCATACGTAGTTGTGGTAGTAGGGATTGTAAAAATGTACGCAGCTGTCCTTCCACGTGGCGCATACCAAATCAGTTGGGCACCAAATCTTGCGTGGATGTACGTCTACGGTAGCCTAAGAGCCGTGCAAAGTTTAATCTCCAACAGATAAGTCCACATGCATATTTGGTTAGTACGTGCGCCATTTTTCACACGTAGTCGTGCTAGTAGGGATTGTAAAAATGTACGCATTATACCTTCCACATGGCGCATACCAAATAAGTTGGAGACCAAATCTTGCGTGGATGTATGTCTAGGGTGGCCTAAGAGTCATGCGAAGTTTCATTCCCAACAGATAAGTCCACACACGTATTTCGTTAGTACATGCGCCATAGCTCATACGTAGTCGTGCTAGTAGGGATTGTAAAAATGTACGCATTGTACCTTCCACGTGGCGCATACCAAATCAGTTCAGACCAAATCTCGCGTGGATGTATGTCTAGGGTGGCCTAAGAGTCGTGCGAAGTTTCATCCCCAACAAGTAAGTCCACACGCGTATTTCGTTAGTACGTGCGCGAATTTTCTTAGTCACGTTTTTAAAATGTCCTAAAGCACAAAACAAATTACAACATTACTACTAATAAACAATTTTTTGTTTTACAAACACAACAAATCCCATTGAGAAGACATCGGACATCATGTAAAAAATAGAATCTAATACAATGATGTGTATGAACGTGTATACAGCCATCATAGTGAAATACAAAATATGAGTCCATGAAAATTACAATGGTACGGTCACACAGTGAGCCTATACATATCGAATACAAAAAAGTGTAATCAACTAGTGATACCCAATAAAAATCAATCTAATCAACTGATGATCCCAAAAAATATGATATGTAATGTGCTACTCCTCAGGATCAGCTCTCATGCCAATAGTTGCAAGTATGCTCTCGTGATCCGCCACTGCAAGGCGCCATCGTGGAGTGGACGTCGCCTTGCGAGTGCGAACACGACTCAAAGTAATCTTGATCCCAACAACAAGATGAGAATACATGTATGCCTCCTGATCCACCATGTACTCCTGGAACTCAATATACCGACCACGCCTCTGTATCTGCTGAAAATAGTGGCCACCTACGATCATGCTATGAGCATTGAAGTGCATCCCATGCCCATCCACTGTATCCTCATTCAGCACACTCTTCAGCATAGAGCATCGCAACAAGTAATAATCCACACCCTCCTCATTGCCCTCCGAAGCAATAACCGCGAAGATATCACCAATACGCAAAATATCTGTAAGCTGGTCATAATCTCTAGAGGAACTGAATCCCGCATCCTGATCATCATGTACCTCCTCCCAAGGCTGGAAGGGAGAAAGCACTCGCCGTACCCATGGATCGGCCCATGGTATCATGGAGCACCCTCCCCAATCATCATCAATGCATGCAGAGCAAAAACATGCAAACCGTCGAGAAAAGATCGCGGGGTGAGACTTACCTACGCTCCTGATGGAATGGAAATCAAGAGTGCCAGGCACGGAACGACAATCAAAAGGCCTAGACCGATCAAGACTCCCAATGTCCACGCACCAAAAATACCGGCTCACCACCCTATCGTCACGCGACTGAAACGAGGAATAAGCACTAGTGGATAAGTGCTGGCTGCACCACCGCACCACATCATGTGCATCCTTGAAGCGATCGGCACTGTGACGCAACTGGTATCGACGCAAAGCACGCTTCACGCAAGCACCTGCACCATCGTGCTCGATCGGATATGCTTTGCATGGTCGATCGAGCATTAAATACCATTTTTGCCTTGGTGTCATGCACATCCGTAAAAAAACACACTGCTGGTAGTTTCGCCAACGAAACCCCTTTGAAGTAGTTCGCTCAAATTTAAGAATCATCCAAGAGATGATGCAGTGGATGCTTGAGCGGTTCTCTCGAACTTTTCCAGGCCTCATTAGTTCTTATAATCAAACACGTAACTGAGGTCAGTTGCAATCCAAGCAAGAGGGATGTTATGGAAATTATATTTTTGATATATCTTACTTAGGATATTATTAATTTAGTCAAGTGTGACTATGGCAAAGTACTCCATAGGAGTGCACCAAACATGGTGGGGGTCCTAGTGGGATACTTTGTGTGGTTAGTTGGGGATGCTTGACTACCTTGTGGTTTGCCATGCTAAATGGTTGGTATCATGGGTGATTCCAGGTTAATACTGATATCGCTAGTGTTATTGGTATTGTGCTTTGAGCGTGGTTATGTTGGGATCGATTGATTCGGTGATTCCTTCAATCGATTGTTAATAAGTAATGTAATTGGCGGTTTGAGGACAGGTGATAGAACTCATAGTGAGGATTGGAGTTAGTGCGAGGGTACTGATCGAGGTGTTGCACATTGCATTATTTATGGCCATGGGCCAATTTTATATTTCTTTATTATTGCAAGTTTGAGCAATATATTGTGGAGTGGACATAATTCAATTTTGGGCTCAAAGATGGCTATGTAAAGCAAATCCCTCATTTTGGAAGAGAGGGATAATTTTGGCTCATTGTGCTTTTATGAAATATCATAAATACTCTAGATGAGGAAGTGTGAGCCATTGATCTAGGGTGAGGGAGATTGTACCCAGTCTGCTCTTGCTTTCGTGGTGTGGTTTGTGTTCTTCTTCTCCAATTGATTAAGTGGTGAACTTTGTGTGGAAGAGTTTACCTTTTTTGGTTTCAAGTATACATGATTGTTTTTTAGAAATACTCCCATCTTGGATTCTAGAAAACCTACTAGCCCATATTGAGGCGAAGTAGGCTTGCCACTTAAGATTGAGTGAGTCTATCACTTCCTTATTCTTCTCAGAGAAGACTATACTAGTAATGCGACATCCATATAAACTTCTTGACAAAGGTATACAATCTTTCTTTGATCCAAGCAAGTGTATTTTTGTCCCAAATTGCATCATCACATGAATGAGTCTTACATGAAATCCATGGAGATTAAATGATATTATGAGTTACTCATCCAATTTACATTTTTGATTACCTTTGTCCCAAAGGTCTCCTCGTGTCCTCACTCCCTTTTTGTTTAATCTCAATGTACCCTTGATGTCCTGGTCTCTTAACACACTGTCTCTTAACACACTGCCATCCTTGATAATTGAGCACCATAAGGGGCCTATCTTCATAGAGGAACCTTTCCACAATCTAGGGTTTGAGGGACTCCTACGATCTCCACCATAACTTTAATCCTTTATTGGAACATTGTTCTTTGCCAAAGAGGGAGGCAACTTCAAGGTAGCAATTCTATGACTTACGTCTCAAGGGTCTCGTATAACAAGATGTTTCATGAGAACATAAACCCATAATCTAGCACTTCTATGCAGTCAGTGCGAGGTCTGCTAGAGCATTTCGAGTCTTAAAATAGGCTTCTCGTAATGGAAAGATTCTGTCTGTAGATCACTGCACTGAAATGGCTGCACGAGAAAATGAGGACCTCCGGATTCGGAAAGCCTGATCAATGACAGACTTTTCAAAGCTTTCTTCAACAGCTTCAACACGGCAATCCATATAGGAATCATGTTGTGAAATACTGGGAACACTGGCCTTCCCATGATCTTCCAGATTCTGTTCAAGATTATCAATCTGAGATCAATCACGATGAATCAATCCACTTCTGTACTGCTTATCTTCTTGATTGAATTCCGTCGATCGATTCTAAAGATCACTTCCGACACGATCATGTAGGTGGCTACGTCTCCCACTCTCTGATCATTTGCCTTAAACATGCATTTTTCGAGCAGATGATGCAATGGCTGCCTTGTTGCCCCCAGCCTCCCTTGATATGCTTGGTGGTGCAATGGTGATTGGGGAGGTTGTTTGATCTCTCTCTCATTCCACTATCTGGTTCAGTCTGCCCCTTGCCAATTCATAAGTGCTCGATTTGTTCTCGGCATCCAACCGATGATGTGCAGTGAAGAGGATGAAACAGAGAAGGTTAGAGACAAGGAAGCCCGTGTTAAGAGAAGCGGGAAAAGCTATGGGAGAGAGGAGGAAGGAGGTAGCTGCCACAAGTCCATGATACTATGCAAATCTAAACTTCTATACTGCATAAAGATGTCTTACAATGTTATATATACGCAACCCCATGTGTAATTTACACTTGGTCTTTACATGTGGGACATGCCCATTTCTACCACTCTTGAATACACAGTACCCCTAATGCAATTTACATCCTCAACACCCCCTCTTAGATTGTTACAAGATGATAGAGCACAAAAGAAAAAAGTGCTACACGCACAAAAAATCGTAGACTTTGATACTTCTATGAGCATGGCTATAAAGAACTAGAACAAAACTATAAAAACTTGGGAGCAAGTTATATATTACTTCCCCCTCTTAAGTTTCAAGAGGTTTTAGGCAGATGCTAAGTTGAGTTTTGAAGTAGCAGACCTTGTTAACGTGACCCAATGATAACAAAATTTGAGTCAAGTTTAGCACATGCAAAACATCTTTTATGACCTTTTCACTTGAAAGACTTTCAGTTAGAATTTGAGCTATTGCTTACACCCTGCATGGATGCCCATGAGCTATGAACAAATGCTCTTTTGAATTTTGATTCTTTTCTAAAGTTGAAAACCATACTTTGCGGCTTGTCATGTGTGCTCTTGCACCTGAGTCTACAAATCATTTTGGTGCTTTAGATTGATCAAGTTTACAATTGCCTTGAATGGTAAGAAAACATTATGAGATTTATCCGTCAATCATCATGCTGGACATAATTGCCTAATTGTTTGGAGCTATGTCCTGAAGACTAATCTTGTTCCTTTTGTGGCACTTTAATTGCCAATATTTAGGAATAGTAGCGACAATTCCCTATCCTTCTTGGTGCATTTGCATTGATGATCATGATGATGAAGTTATTATTAAATAATTTGTTTCTCCTAACATTACCTCTTCCACGTTTGTTCCCTGCATGTCTAGGAATACCTTGTCTATTTTAGTTATCAACTAGACTGTCCTTGATTAAAATTTTGGCTATTGTTGCTCGAGAGTTTTGATTACCTTTATTAGAGGCTGATTTGTCCTACTGTGTCCTCTGGTATATCCTTTACCTCTATGGGCATTCCTTTTCTCTTATTGGATCTGGATTTGCACACTTGTTCTCGAATGTGCCCCCATTAGCATATTAGCCATTATCTCAAAAGTTGGGGGATTCTCCTTTGTAACCATGGTAGTTACAAATTGATCATATTCTTTGCCTAATCCATTTAAGGCAAGTTGCACCAACCTTGTGCTATCGATATTCAGAAAATCAATTCCAAGGAGCATTTCATGCCATAGTTGGTTACTGGATTTGAATATGTGGCATGTTATAGATGCAGTGCTTGTTGTTGAGGATGTGTGTGGTCCCATGCTAATTTTTGGGGAACTTGAAGATGTGAAGCAAATTATGTCTTAACAATAGTTCTCTAGTCTGCCATTTTGTAAGCTTCTCCTATACTGTGTTTCTGTGGGCTTCTTTCGTACTTCATTGCAACTACCAAATAGAGAAAATGTGAACACCCCACCACGTAATTGATATTCGATCATTATGAATCTTTGCGAGTATAATGTAATTACTCATGTAAAACTTCCTTCAAAGTTTTGTGACCATCGAGATATAGAGGTACGGTATAAGGATACCAATGCACAAGTTTTTGACTCCAATGCACCATCCATGGTCGAAAATGAGGAAATGTGCATGTCCCACCATCCAATGATGTGTGATCCTTATGGAAATCTGCAAGTATAAAGGAATTACTTTTGAAATTTTTCTAGGAAGTTTCATGACCATTGGCAACACAAGCCTATGGTACAAGCATGACGATGCACAATTTTGGTAATAAGGAAGGGAGGGTGTGTGAGGGGTCGAATGTGAAAGGACTAGTGGAAGTTGGTGAAGGGAAGGAAGGGGTTATTGCTTTTGAGTGTTGAAGGGATTTCCAAGGATTCCAACACTCCTCTTTCGTATGTGGATCTGACTCCTCACAAGATCTTGAGTGGGTTTTCTGCATCTTTGATGATGAGGCTCGTGCGATGCTTAGGTAAGAGATTGCTTGGAGGTCTAGGAAAGTTGCAAAGAAGGTTTTGGCAGGTTGTGGAAGAAACTGTGGGAGAGGAGAGCACACACAAAGGGATAAGGAGACACCAGAAGTGGCGGAGCAAAAGCTACTCCAGCTTATTCCTCTATCATATATATATGAGTATACATGGGCAATGTACAAGTGGGCGGGCACACTGCCCTTTACCCCAACAACCTCCCACTTAAAGGCACTGTGCCTTTAAGGGAGTATAGTACACATATAATACAATCAGCCATAGGCTGAAAAACAAGATGACCAAACCGTCATTTTATGCCCATCGGCACTTTACAATGTGCAAAGTGCATAGAGGATAAGCTACTAGCAGACATCAGGTCTGCAGGATAGAAAATGACAAGCTGTAGATGCCTGTCAACCAACATCTCATGCCAGATCTCACTAGGAGAGTGAACTCTCACCATCACGTGCTCCTGTGCTAAGTCCATAGCACCCGAACTGTCACTGTGCAAAGAAAACGTCTCTGTACCACCTGTGACCATAAGCACATGCCCTACAATAGACCTCTACTGGTCTACCCAACCTGCATCACCTGCATGCTGCTCTTGGAAGCATAAGGACCTGATGTCCACAATCGCTTCCCTACTGCCAAAATATGCCATAATCAAGCTACCAACTCCCACTGCAATGGAAGCAAGAACCGGAAGTGTAGCCCCAATGGCAAACATGTGAAACCAAGTCTCAACCTAGTCATGGATGCATGAAGTACTATGGCTTCCATATCAACCATAACTTGCTGCTCAACTAATCTATGATCGTCAAACCTGCTGTGTTTCAAGTACAGAGCCAATACAGGCAATGGAGTACTTGATAACTTCCCCCTCTCCATACTGAAATAACCAAGTATTTGAAGACAAACATCATCAAGACCATGCAGCTCCCATTGCAAAGCATCCCTGTCCATAAAGGACCATATGGCAAGTAGCCTCAAAAGGATAGCAACCTCTTGAATACTAAGACCATAACCTGTCTCACTGCGCATCACATCCCGAGCTCTCATAACGGTATCAAACCTATGAAGCCAAGCTCGAGGGGATTGCTTCTAGTCATGGAGGCACTTACAAAGCAAACATATCAATGATTCCTGCCCATGCGCAATATGACCTGAGTCAATAACTACAGAAACCACATCTGTCTTGGCATAACCAGCCAATGGATCATACCGGGCATCATTAGCCAAGGTATCCTCCTCATCATGCATAGCCTCATCCTCATTTGCAAGAGGCACTACAAAGTAGTTATAATCATTTGTTTTTCGACGATCAAAAGATGCCTTGTATGGACAATCTTTTGGATCCACGAGCACAATGTAGTTCACAACCTGTGTATGCGGATTGTCCTTCATTCGTGACTTCAAATTCTCAATATGGAAAGGATGTATTTTTCACACCTCAAATGGCCGAAGGCCAGTCCTAGGATCAATAGGAGGTCTGATAACATGATCAATGCGAATAAGAAAGTCTATCGATCCACAAGGTTATCTCATTGTACCTTTGCTCGAAGAAGAAAGTCTATCGATCCACAAGGTTATCTCATTGTACCTTTGCTCGAACTCTATTTTGTTGTGTATCTGAGGTGCCATCTCCAATATCAGCAGCTCCCGGTACTTGCTGGAGCCTTTGATCCTAGTTTACTCCGTTTTTTCCCTTGTGCAATAGATGGAGTCTCCTCAACAACATCCTCATCAGACTCAAGAGGAAACACACTTGCAGCCAATAGAGGTTATTTTTTTGGGAGTGGTGCACTCAAACCATGCCCACTTGGAGGTGCACTCAATCCATGATGGCCTAAAAGAGAAGGTGCTCTCAATCCATGTGAACCTGTGAAAATTCTTAATCCTTTTATATTAGAGCCAAAATTTTCAGCTTCAATACGGGAAGATCCCTTTCCTTTGACTTTGAAGAACCTCTTGGTTTGATTGGTGATGTTGCGGTATCTTCTTCATAACCCTCCTCTGTATGCTCCTCAGAATCACTATTGGAAGTTGATACCTCCATCTGCTCGATAATTTTATCAACCTCCACAATTTGATTTGTCAAGTGATAAAAAAGATCCTGGACACACAAAACAAAATTGAATCTCTCATAGTATTCAAAAGAAATTACATAAACATAGAGAATTAGAAATTACTTATGGATAGTAACTAACCTTCCCTTCCTCTTTGATTTGTTTTGATTGTTCCGCTACAATGGGTGGAGTAACAGCTTTCAAAGAGAACTTCTCTTCCATAACAATAAAAATAATAGGTTTCTTATTGTTATCAATCCCAAGCATTTCAACACATTCCTCATTGGACTCACTTCTTGTGATATCTTTAATCTTTATTATTGGCTTAAAAACTGATCTTCCATTGGGAAGTGTCTTTGGAAGCGACAAAGTCATCTCTTTCGTATCAGTGTTAACTTTGATGGTCCATTTTGAATCAATGTTATTGTGTACTTCCACTATCTCCCATAATGTTTGAATTTGCAACGACGGAGCAGGAACATCATAAATCTGTTGAAGCTATTTCACCTCAAGACTTGGATCCTTGGCACTTTTCTTTGGTTCCTTGGTGCCTTTCTTTTCCACCCTTATCCTTTGGATCCTAGTGGAAGCATCCTCCGCGATGTGGGCTTTCCAAAGACATGGATTTCTTTGAAAGTTTGGTTGTTCGACATGATACCTACAAAATACATAAACAATGTCAAAATATTATGATATCATGGAGAGAATATCTCAAGTTGAAAAAAACAAAGCTAGTACAACAAGCTTGATGGTTTCTAAAAAGACTTTGTGCTTCTAACATCTACATTCTTCATGGAAAAAGATGTCGACATGCTTATTATTGGAACATAATTTTGGACTAGAGAATAAAAGACAAGGGTCTACACTAGCGAGAAGCAAACTAACACTCCCACTTGTCTAGATTCCATTGACGATACTTGATGGGGGCACCCCCAAAGAACCAAAGCCTCCAAATACCCTCTTGGTATTCTCTGGATGAGAGTCTATATATACCAGCCAGAAGCAAAATAACCCCTCTCAACAAAGCCAACAAATCTAACTAGCTCTAGGTGTGCATCAAAAACCATATTAGAATCATAAGATCTAACCAATCTGCCTGCAAACTACACATCAAATACCAAAGTGTCCTCACCACTATCCCACAAGAGATCTGTAACTTGAACAATGAAGAGGGATGCATGTTCCTCATAAAAGCACTTATCTTTTCATACTCAATAGAAGTCTCCTTGAGGGTAGGGGGATCACCCATCTACCATGCTGAGGGATAGCTACATGTATGCGAGCAATGCAAAAACTACAAAATTATGGCCAAAACGCCTCCGTTTCTCTCTCAAATTTAATTAAAAAACACTAGAAAACAACTCCATAATTCGAAGAGAAAAATCTACTTTTCAATACAAATCGACCAAAAAATAAACAAAATTTACCAAAAAACCCTCTCCCTCTCCCTCCCTCTCTCTCTCTCTCTCCCTCTCTCTCTCTCTCCCCCCCTCCCTCCCTCTCTCTCTCTCCCTCCCTCTCCATCTCTCTCTCGATCTCTCTCTCCCCCTCAAACCCTCTCTCTCTCTCTCTCTCTCTCTCTCTCTCTCTCTCTCTCTCTCTCTCCTTCTCTTTCTCTTTCTCCCTCTCTCTCTCTCTCTCTCTCTCTCTCTCTCTCTCTCTCTCTCTCTCCTTCTCTTTCTCTTTCTCCCTCTCTCTCTCTCTCTCTCTCTCTCTCTCTCTCTCTCTCTCTCTCTCTCTTTCTCTTTCTCCCTATTTCTCTCTATCTCTATCTCCTGAAAATATGGTTTGCTGGCTCAGAAAAGCCCTCTATGGCTTGAAGCAGGCACCCCATGCATGGTATGCGAAGATACATGCATTTTTGGTGGCTTTAAGAATATCCCAACTAAGGCCACTCTTTATGTCCAAAAGAGTGCATTGGAATTTTTAATTCTGATTTTATATGTGGATGACATGCTTATCACTGGGCCAGATATGGAATAAATTACGGATTTCAAGGCTGATTTACAGCAGTCTTTTGCCATGACAGACATGGCTCAGTTGCACTATTATTTGGGCATATAGTTTGCATATGTTGAGGGGGGTATAATGATAAGTCAGTCCAAGTATATTGGATAGCTTGTGAGCATGGCGGTTTTGAGAAGAGGCGTGGCTTCTAGAGACCTGAGACGACTTCCAGTAGTTTAATGGTGGTAATTGAGGCGACAACGCATGCCTATAAACTACATGTTGGCAAAGTGCTCTCTCTCTCTCTCACACACACACACAGAGCCTTCTAAGCTCTCTGAGTCTTTATTGTGTGTGTCTGAGCAGTTGCTCATTAGGATTTTAGTCGAATCTTATAGTGAGTCGGTTAGAGAGTCATGTTCTTGTAAGTGCAGTAACAATTGCAGTAGCAATGAGCTGCAGTCCTGAAGGTCTCAAGTCAATTGAAGTTGTCCCTCCTAAGCTTGATATAGTTCAAGTTTGTGGTACTCTGTTGTGTCGCAATCATTCCTTGATGTGAGAAATCTAAATTGTTTGAGAGCATCATTTTATGTGGTAAAATCAATTTGGGTTGTGAGGCTTTAAAAGCAAACAATGGTATTAGAGCGGTTCGAGTCCATGAAACTCAAAGAAATCTGATGGCCAGAGAGATCTAAGATGGATTCTGAGGGTCCAAGGCATGTTGCATCGTTGTTGCTTTGAATTATTGATCTGTCTCTTCTCTCTTGTGGCGGATTCCTAGATGCATGCAGCTATGTTCTCGCCTAGCATCTCACCATAATTTGGGAACAAGGACTTTTTGCGGCATAGTGCTTTGAAGGCAAGGCATTTTGAAAGCACAAACTTCATTCTTTATCATATCTTTGTGAATGCCCACTTCAGTCTCCGGGTTCGTGAGACAGAATCAAGCATGAAGATGAGAAGTCTTACAAGGATCTCTGGTTAGAGGATTGATTGAGGTGGCACCCTAGACATGCAAGAAAAGTAGAAGCTACAACCGAAAGAAGAAGAAATTTGTACTCGAAGTGCTCGCTGAAGCATGCATATTGTGCTTGGAAGATGTTATGTGCTGATTGAGATCATGTTGAGGGGTTGCGCCCTATGTGGGTAACTTGATTTGGGTGCCGTGCCCTATGTGGGTGGCTGTTTGTTACCATGCCTTGTGTAATGTCTTGTGTTTTTCTAGTCTTTGTTAGTGAATCGAACAGGTTGATTTTTGAAACCGGCCTTCAGTAAACTAAATAGTAGTAAACTGTAACTATCTTAGCACCCACGCTATTTACAGCCACATTGCATCATTTCCAGCCACTTCCATTAGTTAAATATCACTTAGAAATAACTTTGAAACCACTGAAAGGGAGGCTAGAGTGTCCTGCTCTCAGAAAACAAATGCAAGAGACACAGATTGGCCCCAAATGCTTTGATGCCCCTTTTGGTATCTATTTTATTCCTTTGACAATGGAAAAGTGCTTATACAACAAGGGTTCACTCCCTTGCACTCTATTTCATTGGCAAATCCACTATCTAAGCCAGTTCTTGGCTTCATACTGCATCCAATCCCTATTGTACACTAGAACCCATCTGCCAAGGCAAGGCTAAGGCATTCTCCACTATCTGTGGCCACTGCAAAGCTGTCCAAGCATTCCACAAGGCATCTGGCTTGCTACAAAGGGTTTGGCAGTCCCACAAGCCAATTTCTAGCCTCTCAGCACACGTGACCTAAAAGCAGGAAGAAATCCATAGAGCATGACAAAGTGAGGGATCAAAGAGGATCGTAACACCATGAGAGAGACATAAGGTAGGAAACACTCAATCTATTACAATGAATATAATCAACAATACATGATAGGCTTCTTATATAGAGAGAGCCCTTTGAATATTCACACCTATTGGATCCTCTGATCCACATCTCTCCTTGTGGATATCCTTGATCCACATCTCCACATCATGTAGTCCACATCCTAGGGTGGCTACTTTAATTCCCTCCTATACCATACCTTAGCCTCTAATATGTGCTCATGGCACCATATCTTAGCAATGTGTACTCTAGCCTTTTAACTAACCCAATACAAGCACTAGCACCCATCAACATGTCAATAGCAACACCCCCCTCTTACAAAAGCTATTGATAAAAGCTAAGTGAGTAGCTCCCTCTTCTCAATGCTTGCCTTGAGCACGAGGAGGGGTTAAATGGAAGGACAAGAAATGAGGGAGGAAGATGGCTCCAAAACTATTGAAAGGCTAAACAATAAAGGGATTGTAATGGAAGAGAGAGAGGAAGGGATGAAGGAGGGAGAAAATGCAAGGAGAAGGGAATGGAAAGAAGGAGAAGGGAATCTAATGAAGGAAAGAGAAAATGGTGGGATGAAAGAGGGAATGGAGGAAAGAGAAGGAAAGGAAAGAGGGGTAAGGAGAAGAAACGAGGGAGGAAGATGGCCCCAAAACCTTTTCTTTTTGTTTTTTTTTTGCTCTAAAACTTGTTGAAAGGGTAAACAATAGACTCTAGGATATTTCACTGGCTATAAAGATAGATATTGATGTCAATTTATCCCCCACTAATATGTTTGTTATTGGAACTTTTGTCCACAAAATACTCCTCTAAAGTATGAGTTCAATTCTGCTTAACGCACGTATCTTAGCTATCTTAAATGATACCAGTATGGTAGATGATGGGCATTGGAAAAGAGATGAACCACTCACTCACAACGCATGAGAGAGCTACTCATGGCAAGGGTGGATGGGAAGGAGTGAATAGGTAAAGGAAGGCCAAGTAATGGAAGGGATCAATGTTAAGGGTAGGGAGTGGATGCGTGAGAGAGAGAGAGAGAGGAGTGCACAACCAAGATGACTAAATTATAACAAAGAAAATTGAGAATACATACATTTTCTCTCTCAAGATTAGGGTAAGGTTTAGGGTTTCCCCATGTCCCTTAGGTTCCTCCCTAGAACTTAGTATATGGTGTAGTTTATACCATTCTCAACACCCCCCCTTAGATTACACTGTATACAGGGTGTGTATACAGGATTTATTTAAATAGAAAAATGACACTATGGAAAAAATGGGGATAAAGAAGAACCTAAGAGATAAGAGAATATGCATGAGCATAGAGACTTTGCATTCGAAATTTGTACAAAAAGGAAAACCTCATTTCCCCCTCGTAAGTTGTAGGTGGCAAATGTCAACTCATCATCAAAAGTATGAGAACTTGTCAAGGAAATGGCTTTGTAAAAATAATGACAACTTGTTCTTGTGTTGGACAATGAACAACATCAATTTCTTCATTGAGAATCTTTTCTCTAATGGAGTGATAATGCACTTTGATATGCTTTGGGAATCTTTCTCTAATAAGGTGATAATGTACTTCAATATGCTTTGTTCTAGCATGAAAGATTGGATTCCTTACTAAATGGATGCTATTGATATTGTTGGTATAGAACACAGTTGGTTCTTTGGAAATAATTTCAATGTTTGTAGAAGTCTACTGCACCAAATTGCTTCTCATGTAGCATTGGTTGGTCCTCTATCTTGGTTTGCCAAGGCAAAGCTATTGATCCACTTGTACATCTTCTATCATATGTAGCTCCTGACCAATCAACATCAATATATCCATGAAAACTAACATCTATTAAGTTGTTAGATTTCAGTTCATAATCGTTCAAGTATTTGAGGACCTTTTTATTTGCACAGAGATAAAACATGACAAAGCTACTAACGCAAGAGTAAAATATATCCAATTGTACATCTTCTATCATCTAGAGTTCCTACCCAATTGAAATCAATATATCCATGAAAACTAACATCTTCAAGTTGTCATATTTTAGCCCATAATCTTTCAAATATTTGAGAAACTTTTGCACAGAGATGAAACTTTTTTGGCTTCTGTATGAATTGACTGAAAATCCAATGGAATAAAGATGTCTAGCCTTGTGATTGTTAAATAAATCAAGCTTCAAATAAGTTGTCGATACTAATGAGGATTTGTATTAGGAGATTTGCCATGAGATGACAATCTAATGTTACATTCTACAAGATTTGAGGTGGCTTGCAGCAGTCACATAAACAAAACCATTGGTGAAATTTTTTCATTATATTTGTCCTTGATACCATTGTCATTCTCTTCATACTTCAATGTCAAGAAATTATGCTCTCCCATGTCTTTCATGTTGGGAAATTATGCTCTCAAACTCTGTTTACCTATGAAATAGGTGTTCATTGGAAGTGGTGATGATCACGTCGCCAACATAAAGCACAAAGAAAATAGTATGTTATGTTATATTTTTTATGTAAAGTGACGGCGGGGCTGATGGTTGAAATTCCATTATGAATTATTGCATTCCAAGCATGTGCGGCCTATCCTTCATCTAGATATCCCTTAATATTCATTTAATGGATAAGCCAATCAAAAGGTGAACCAATAGTGGTCATCTTCACAAATACGCAAAGGTCTCTTCATAATCTATTCCAAGTTTTGAAGCAAATCCCTTCGACAACTAATTGGCTTTGTATTTGTCAATTGATTTGTCTAAATTGAGCTGGAATTTGTAACCCATTTGCAACCAACGGGCATCTTTTTTATTGGTAAATATGTTGATTCCCATGTTTACTTTTTGATGAGTAATGACCGTGAATCTCATAATGCATTGATTTGGAGCATGTCAATGCTTCTAGACCACAAAATGGGAAATATTGATGGCTTTCCCATGTTGCATGATTCACATACATCTTTTAAAATGTATACGTGCAGAAGGCCTTGAACCATGTTTATTTGCTTGAGTGAAACCAAGCTTTTGAAATTGTATACGTGCAGAAGGCCTTGAACCATGTTTATTTGCTTGAGTGAAACCAAGCTTTTGAAATTGAGGTGACCATACCTTGTGTTCCATAGTGTGCTTAAAGTATCATCATTTTAATGAGAAGTGGTTTGTACTGCTTGAATAAGCATAGATGAAGAAAGTTTCTTCTTCCAATTTATAATAAATTTACTTGGATGGTATAATTCTCGGATTGTGTAACCAAACTTGTTTTTGAACACTAGTTCCAAATCTCTTTCACTCATGTCACCAACTGATAAGATGTTTTGAGTCATTATTGAAAGAAAAAAAGCATCTCCTACGCTTTGTGTAATGCCTTCATAACTATGGAGATGAATGTTATGATTTGAGGTATTGTCACCCATCATTACATTTTCTTTAGCATTCTTATATGGATGCATTTTAAAAACCATTTTTTCTCATATAGTTGACTCAAACCACCAAAATATCTTTATTACTATGTAAATGCTTCAGATTTCTACATTAGAACATTGTGAAATAAGAACTTTTGATGTTGAGCTTTGTTATCCAGTGATTGCCTTTGATTTTTCTCATTGACAAAGTTGCTAGATTGTCTTTGATTTTCATTTTGATTATGTTACTATTATTGATTTCTATCTCTATTGTATTGTCCACTTACAACACTCCCGTGTTTGTTCTTGCATTTTGGCTCCTAATAGCCCATAATTCCACCATAATTGCAAGTACATATAGTTATTTTTTGGACTTTGGATTGGTAACCTCCTTTGTTCATGCCCCTTGAACTCTAAAATTCCATGTTTTCGTCTAAATCAAAGGGCCATGTTTCCCTCTAATTTGAAGGGCCATGATGTTGATGTGATGAAGACGATGATCCATGGTAATTGTTAGAGTGTTTGCCAAGGCTATGTGAATTTCAATTATGTCTTCTAACATCGTTTTGACTTCCTCTTTGGAAACCTCTACCTCTAGCATAGAAAGCCTACTTATAATTCTTTTGTAACTATAGCAAAACGTCTCCACATCTCCTATTACATAAAAATGTCAGGCATGATTTCACATATCGATGTAGCATCTCAAGTGACAATGGTTGTAACAAATTACTCATAATTTGAACTAGTCTTTTGTTTTTTGTTTCATGGATAAGTGATGCTAGTAGGTCTTTAAGTTGGACCTACACATATTTCAGATGATAGCTTCTTTGCACTATTGAGTTGATTTTAAGCATTATGATAATGATATGTATTGAATCTATTTCTAATCTTCGTTTGCATTCATTGTTGATGTAGTGGTGTCCTTAACATTTAAGTTGCTTAGGTTAAGTGCCAATTGAGCTCTTTCATCCCAATATGCTTTCTTCTCACTGATGTCTCTAGCTTCATTTGTTATCAACACTTCCAATTACCATAGTTGTTGTCATCCAATTTCATCCAATTTGATGTTCTCATCCAAGAAAATGCTATCATCATGAGTTTTTGTCACATTTTTATATTTTGATGTTGAAATGTCTAATTGAGGGTCTAGAGGCTTTGAATATTGCATTCAATTTTAACCAAGCTATGATGAAACTTCTCCAACATGTCCTGGAATGGGTGCCATGATTGCACGTTGTAATTATGCCAAAAATTAATGAAATTTTCTTGCACATTCTCAAAAAATGTGTCAAACTATTATGCTTTAGATGCTAAAGATGCTAGACTCACTTCTTATATAAATGAGGTGGACTTAAGAAATTAATGGGCAAGGCATTCACACAGACAAGTCCATGGCCAAGCTGATGAGTCATGGATCATTGACTCTAGAGCCTGCAGTCCCTTAACTCCGCAAAGAGTGAGTGGTTCTCTCACTTAGAGAAACGTTACAGTGACGATGTAGAACTATGAGACTCCAGACTTCATCATCATAGGATACATATATATGGGACGTACATAACGTTTTGTATGTTTTAGGATTGAAGAAAAACCTTCTACCTGTTAGTGGCATTACTTAAATAGACAAGAAGGTGTAATTTGATGAAGGGGAATGTGTTATTCGAGACAAGGGTGATGATGTCATATATTACCATCTTCGGAAGGCCTCGCGGGCCTATGAGACAAAGTAAAAATAAAGGATAACTCATGCAAGCCACAATGGGATGAGGCAAAGGGCTTGCTAGGATCCTTGCTGAGTACTATATTTAAAAAGATCAAAAAACTCAAACTAGTACTTAAGATACATAGCTAGGTGCCATGGTTACTCTCCTGTGGGCCGCAAAGTTGTCTCATATTTGTGTTTGTCGGGTCGTCTCTCGATAGGCATGATCCTCGTGATCTCTATATTTGGTGGGCCATATCAAGAGTGATGCCTCGGTTCAAAAAATCCCCTCCGACTAGGGCTCCCGAACCTCCATCGTGCATGCTATCGTGCATGGTCTATATGTCGTTGGCTCCATTGCTCCATGCCGTCTCTTCCCGTTGACCCATGCTGTCCTCATGTTCGCTATCTCCCCCTCTACTCCATTATGTTCCGAGGTTGACTTGAAAGCATAGAAATATGTGACATGTTGGTGTGGATGGTCAACCTAGGTCTCATGTGGCACTGTCACCTCCTGCTATCTGATATGCCACAACATGGTCTCGCTGTGTCACCGCATCTCCATCAAATAGAGGCCAACACAGTACCTAGTCATGAAAGCGGATCAGCCGGGAGAGTGGTCCAAAATTGTGCTCCTTCTGAAAGAGACAATAGTACCGTCCTAGATTAAGCTTGATGATGACTTTCAAAATTTGTCATGAATGATGTGAAAATCTTGGGTTTATGGAGCTGGAGGCGTGGGTTGTATCTAAATTCAATTTGGCTTCAAAATGATTATATTTTGACCTTGACATGATTGTCCTAGCGAGAATCTCTTGGACTTTAGGATAACTCTTTTGTAATTGGATTGGTCGAGTTTTACTAAGTATGGTGATCCAGTTCAATTATTCTAGCTGATTTGTGTAGTTAGGTTCAAAGCTGGCCTATTTTCATTAACCAGGTTTAGTGTTGTTTAACCAAGGTAAAAGTTAACCTCGATGTGGTTAAGCCATATAGAAAACTATTCACTAGGAGATAGAACACTCAGATGTACCAAATAAAAGTATATAAATAGATGTGAAAATCCAAGTATAAAACACGCCAAGAACTGTGCCAACAGGCTTGTGGGCTGTGGGCTGCCAATCAGGCTGCCACATGGTGGCACTCAGATATCCTCACTGAGTTTATTTTAGGGCAGACATGTAGGCCATCCTGGTCAGCACTTCGGGCTCACAGTTTGCCCAAGTTTAGGGCTGCCCGTGGGACTGCCCAGCCATAAGTCCATGTAATTGGGAGAAGGGCTGGGCGAGACCCAGCACAAGGCGCCTGTTTGTAGGACCTTTTATGCTGCCCTGGTGAAGGGAGGATCGTGGAGTCGGCCATCAGGTTGACAGACCCACAGATCCCAGTTGGCAGCTAGTGCAACCTGCAGCGGTTCCACCAAGGAGACACCAGACAAATCTACACCAGTAGAAGAGCCACAGATGGTGCAAGTGAGGAGATCAGGTGAAGTTCTCATGGGCAGATACTGAAGCCGATCCTACAGAGGCCATTGGTGCAGCATAAAGTTGTTGAAGGATTGTGTGAGAGAAAAGGGGTGCACTCACAAGAGAGAAGACCCTACATTTCAGCTAGCTGCACACTAATATAGAATCAGAGATAAGGTTGAGACTTTATGGAAATGTGTGGAAAAGGGTGCCTTTAGTCCCAATAAGACCAATCCACTTGGAACATCTGATAAATGTAGGGCACTAGCACTCAAAGTGCAATCTAGAATGTTTTAAAGCTCACCCAAAACATGCGGGTTCGTACAAAGTGCTTATGATGTACAGAACTAGAATTTGTCAAATAGACTTTACAAATTGGAGATGGCTCTATAGGCCATTATGACAATCAAGGCAGAGTGGTAATTCCACCACAAATGTTGATCCATGAGAACTCCCTTTTGAGTTTGGTAGAATGGGTATAAAAAGATGTTCAAAGAGTGGAGGATTATGCATGCTTCTTCAAAGACCGTGCTATTCTTGCACCATGAAATCTAGAGGTTATTGATGAGATCAATGAACTGGCCTTGAGTGCATTACCCGGTCTTGAAAGAGAATACCTCAGTGCAGATTCGGTTGTTTCTTCTGAGAATGACAGAATATTGTATCCAATTGAGTACTTGAATAGTTTGAACTTAGGTGGTGGGTGGCTACCCTCCTCATCACTTGCTTCTAAAGATTAATGCTCCTATCATTCTGCTCCGCAATTTGGACCCTCAGCAGGGACTTTGTAATGGTACCAGATTGATATGCAAGCAATTTAACTCAAAGGTGATAGAAGCAGAAAACGTTACAAATACAAACATTAAAGACAGGGTCTTTATTGTGCTAGGATAACAATTATACCAAACTATGCTTCAATTGCCTTTTGACATGAGAAGGAGATAATGTCCTGTGAGGCTAGCTTTTGGTATGTCAATAAATAAGTCACAAGGACAAACATTGAGTGTGTTGGGACTTTAATTGGCCACATAAGTATTCACACATGGACAATTGTACGTTGCTATGTCACGTGTTAGATCACTGATGCAGTGAAAGTGTATGTAAAGCATACTGTGGAACACGAAAGTAGCATAGAAGGTTCAAAAAAAGTCTTCCAACCAATGGTGTCTACAAAGAGATATTGAAAATGGCATGTAGAAGAATATAAATGTAATCTATGCCCAAAAGGTAGAGAACGAGCTATTAATACAGCAGCCTATAAATGCTAGAGACTACATTCATAGATATCTCTGTATCAACAATGAAGTAAGAATTTGAAAGGAGAATGTTTTCAAAGATGTGACATGTGCAATCTAAGTGTGTTTCAATAAGTGTGCATGCTTTGAAGTTGATTGATATTCCTTTCAGAATGACAATTATGTGATTGTGATACAAAGACATAAAGCTAAATAGGAGTTGGATGGAAAATTCCTTTTATTTATCTCTCACATTGTTGATACGCTTGCCGGTAATATTGAATTGATATGTATAAATCTACTTACATTGTGTGGATTTTATGAGAGAGAGAGAGAGAGAGAGGGGGGGGGAGAGGGGGAGGGGGAGGGGGGGAGAGGGAGAGGGAGAGGGGGAGATTGATCTTAAAGTCTTGTGTAAATGTTTAGTGTAGCGAGTGTCATATTGGATATCACATGTATATTACTTAGGATATCACATGTATATTACTTAGGATATTACTTAGGATATCACATGTATATTACTTAGGATGGACATGGCAAGGAGATCATTTTCATTTGTTTATGGTGATGGACAAGATATTGAAGGTATTTTTCTCGACGATTTCTATGATATAGGCATCGTTGTTTTCCATAATCTATTTAATATTCATGGCTCAATTGTAGACCCTCCATTTTGGGAAGGACAAGCAACAGCATGTCTAATTATCAAACTATTAGAGAGCACCTATGTTTTACGGTGTATATAGAAACTTACTTTTTATGTAGCTTTTGCGTTTAATTTTAAAAATTTTAAATTATTATTGATACATTCTTTTTGCAAAAGGAATATCTTTATTTCTTAGAACCTAGATTATTGCTATGCTTGTATGGTCAAGACACTTACAAACAACGAGAGAATTTACAATCTAAGTTTGTAAAATATTGCAGATCAGCTTCGTGTACATGTAATGTTTGTAGACTATGAAAAGCTTACTAAGTTAGATTTTCGGTTCAAAGGTACTAGACATTACAAAATTTTTGATTTGCTATCTACAAGCCCATTCAAACGCCATTCGTCTCAAATATTGATCCACCAAGTGAGTTTTGTAAGGTTTTATCTTTTTCCTTTTTTTTTACTTCGAAAATCATAACTTGCAATATATAATGTTTTTATCTTAAATACAAATGGAGGTGAGGACTATAGCCTTCCAAGGAGGGATAATCCAGTTGCCCAAAGATTGTTTTAATGCTTTGTTCAAGTGTGTTAAGATTGTCACCACTATATTGGGTTGATGTATATTTATGCCAAGTATAGTGCTTTATTCAAAGAAATGTAAGTGCTTTAGGAGCTCCTACATGGATATATATGGCAAGCACAGTGTGTTCATACATAAGTTGGCAAGTTGAGGACCATGAGGTCCAAAATGGGCTTCAAATACAAGACTAATCTCTACTCACCCCCTGAGGACAAGCCTTTTGTTTTTATGCATGCAAGAATACTCTTACCCGTTAGGGATGGATCATGCCACTAGTAGTTACAAGGTATTAAGTCATTTATAGGAAAACATTTCACTTGGTACTACGCAGACATTCCAACAATCGCCACATAGAAGTCAAATTCATTGTTTTGTAGCAGGCTGAAGGCCACACATGTTTATATGTGTCACACAACGTGCTAATGCAACGTTTTTGTGCCCAAAAAAAATGCAAAAAAGAAGAAGAAGAGAGCCCATCTGCACACATAGTGTGATGCTACCTAGGACACATAGTGTGATGTAATTAACCCTTCCGAACTTGAGCCCATTGCAAAACAACAAAATTGACTTCTAAGTAGCAAAAATAATTCAATTCTTGGCCACTCTCTCATCACATTTTCTCGCACGGGTTAGCATTTTAAGAAGGCCATGTGTTGGCCATACTTTTTTGTGACAAAAAATTGACCATGTCATCACTTCATTCATGAACATTATAGACAACTTTATAGCATGATACTGTAAATTGAAGATGAAATCTCAGAGATCAAAAGGCAATTGATGAAATTTTATAGATAATGTAAAAGTAGAAAAAAAGAATGTATTTCTTAAAAACCATCACATCATAGCCTAAGGTTAAAAAATTTAGGATTCTCTTAGCCTTTTTGGCCAGTGCTGAATTCTTCACCATTAGAGTGACCCACTATATGCAATGTACATGCCACAAGATGGATTTAAAATCCTCCACCATGTGACCCACCTATGTGACCCACCTGTATTTCTTCATGTGCCTCTTGAAGGGCTATCATGGTTGCCTCTTATATACAATGCTCATTTGGGCTAATATCGTCCATCATCTCTCACCACCCTACCATATGAGGCTTTTGGTTGGTGGTGGTGGGTCGAGGGCGATGTGGGCCTACCCCCTAGCACATAAGGAGGATGCTCTGCTTTGATTTTCTTTCTTACTTCAAACTACCTCAAAGCTTTTGCTTCCTTGTGTGCTCCCTTTTATGCTCCCTATATGTGCTACCTCTTTTCCTCCTTGTTGCCTCTTGTTCCTCTTGGCGTGTTTCTTCAACTTCCTCTAGTTTTGTCTTACCTCTTATTCTTCCTCTTCAAGTTTCCTTTGTGCAACCGCCTCTTCCTACTCCCTCCTTGCAACTCCTTGCAACTTATTCTTCCCACCTATGTGTAGCCTCCTCTTTTGTAGCTCTTTTTCTCGTCTTGTCCACCACTACTCTTCTTACTTTATAACTTAATTGTCTAAATATAATATTGATCCATCTACATCTTTACTTTTACCTTGCTTGAGTTTTTGCCACCTTGGACACATTATCAAATATAGACTCATCCATCTTAAGGGGGTTCCTGTTGCATCGTTGTTGCCAACAATAGGGATTGTATTATGGAGGATGGAGTTTTCAGACAAGAGGGTTAGGGTTGTCAAGGATTTCAATTGTGAGGTTAGGACTTGGACTGTCAAGGTTTTCCATCATGAGGTCGGGGTTTGGATTGTTAAGATTCGGGGGCATATGGTTACTATATAGAATATGGTTATCATGGTCACCATTAGGATTTCTATTCGCATTGGAATCTTGGTCTTTAAGGTTTCCCTATACTCGGCCATGCTATCTATGCTAGATCAGGAGTAATGAACTATTCTTGGTGTGCTCTTTGGGGGATTTTTCTTATGAGGGTTACTTGGAGTGTAGTATTAAAATGAGTAGATTGCTTTGTCCTAGCAATAAAATAAGTGATTTTATACTCACTAAAATGTATTAGCTTTAAAAAGCATAATAATAAGTAAAATAAGTGATATTATACTCACTAGTATTTCATGTGGTTGGCATCATTTAAAGTCCTTAAAGAATTGCATCAAACCCTAAAAATGGTACTTTCATAGGATATCTATCATGCATGTCATAAGAGAGCAATGTGCAGGAGCTCAAGGGCAAGACAGAGAACTAGATGAGAATTAGAGCCCAATTCTTGACATTCCACTTTATCGTGTCCATGTATGTACTCTACATGAAAAATTGAGGATCCTAGAAAAGCTTCTAGTGTTGCACATAATTATGCATAGAATATGCAACCACTTGAGAGAGGCGTGCATAATGCATATTACCAAATTGGAGGAGAATTTTGCTAAGAGTAGGCTTGCATGGAGGGAATGTGAAATTCACAAAGCATGATTAAATATCCAACCAAACATCAAATTAGCCTAGAAGTTTGTATTGGATCAAAGACAATGTATCTTCTACCTCATCACGTGAATTTTATGAAAGCTATGAAACAAATGTGTTTGCACCACCTACTAAGTGAGGCAAATATTTGGTTTGAAGCATGCAAAGATGTGGGGTTGCACTTGACTCTATTGTTCATCTACTTAAGAAGGAACAACTCTCAGAAGAGGAGTTTACAACCCTTAACAAAAGAATTGATGAGTTCACTATAGATATGGTCGATGCTTGGGGAGCAATGTGCATTGCACCTATATGGTAAACCATGAGTCTAGAAATATTCCTTAAAAATAATCTTACATGTTGCTCATTTTTCTTGTATATAGCATATCATCTATATACATGACATCCTCTATTCTTTGGATGAATATAGGTCATTTGAGCTTTGGAGCACACAAAGAGAAGTCTACTCCAAGAACACAAGGCATGGTGGGGGCATACAATTCATGAAATGTCTAACTCATTCTACAAATCGATGCCATTGTTCAAGCACCACTAAAATATTATTTTTGCACTCTCTTTCTTTTTTACTAGAGAATCATTCTGCATCCACGTATCTTTACTTTGTGCCTCTTGTATCTCCTTTAATAACTCCTCTTGTATCTCCTCTAATAACTCCTCATGTTGGCTCTTCGATAATTCCTACAATTCTTCCTCGTGATGTTTTTTGCCCTTTCAAGCCTTGTTTCATCTATCAGGCTAGCCCTCTCTAAATTATGACCTTTGACAACTTGACATTCATCCAACTTTAATACAACGACAACCATTCCATCACACTTCGAAAAGAAATCATTCATACAATCAGAAGGGCACAAACCATAGATGCACATAGTTAAATTTTACAACTTTTAAGATGTGTTTTTCACCTTTCCATGTCATGCCGTAATATTTTATCTTCAATCATTGCATTATGACCAAGTCTATGTAGAGGTGGTTGAGCTCATCAAATTAAAAAGATATTATTTTTTATAGTGTCATGGAGTCCTCTACATAGTGGTAATCTCCTAGCATGGATCTAACAATAGAATTTATATATTTCGGAGTCCTCTACATAGTGGTTATCTCCCAGCATGGATTTAATAGTAGAATTCATAATTTTGGAGTCCTCTATATAGTGGCAATCTCCTAGCTTGGATTAACTGTTGAATTTGTACATTTTAGAGCCATACTGACACTATAAGACATCGACAACATAGGTCTCAAGATACTCTTCTCAAAGAGGTTAGAGAGATCAAAAAGGCTAGAGGGATGGAGGGCAAGAGGAGAGAGAAAGAGTAGAGGATTAGCAGCTGATGTTTCTCACAGTGCACCTTGCACATGAGTTTTAATGGGAATCAAGAGCATGTGGGAGGGAAAGGGGGCTTATGAGGGTAAAGGTCTAGTGCAGAAAGAAAAGAAAGTATATAAGAAACCAACCATAAGCTTCTTGGACCTCTTCCATGTAGCATAAGGCGTTCTATGCCCTGAGGCTCTCCTCTTTAGCTTATCCAAAGTTTCACTTTCAGAGGAGGATAAAGAAGAAGAAGGAGAAGATGCTGATCTCTTTTTCTCCCTTCTTTTCTTAGGGGCCTTTTCGTCTTTCTTGTCCTCATGTGAAGGAGACTTTGACGGTGACCCCTTTTGGGAGGAGAAGTTGGCCGCTGTGGTCGTCGTCTCCTTGGAGCTATATCACGCCTAGAATCACTACGTGATTCTTCCCTTTGATGCTCCACTTGAGTATTCTCCTTTTCTCCCATAGAGGTTCTCACCAAGAGGCTTCTTTGGAATTCTCTCTTCTTGGGAGGCTATGAGAATACCTCGCTCCCGGAGTTGTAGTATAATCTCCCCATGAAGAGTAGGATTTTTCCTCGTTTGTTGGAGCTTTGACACAAAAAAGTTCACATAATCAACTGCATTAGAGACATCATCTTGTGTGTGTGCAAGAGTATCTAAGCTAACTCTACTCTCTTCATTATTCTCAGCCATTGTTAAGCAAATTTTTGTGTGGATTTTAGTAGACTTTTTCCAACCCTTAATGTCAACAAAAGCCTTAGAATAGTGGAGAGGATAAATCCCTATCCCACTTATCCACAAGTAATGCACAAATCCCACCTTCGTGAGCAACGTAAGGACCTCTCTTCTTAGAGAAGAAAGAGATGCCTAAGCTCTGATACCAATGTGAGTAGATTTGCCCAATTCTCTAATAACTTTGCATAAAAAATAAAGAAAACTACCAGAAATCATTTAGAAAATCCTTAGAAAATGAGACTTATGTGCATGGGGATCATCCGAACCATTATACTTCGATGCCATACATTTTGCAACTTGAGAAGGATGCAATGGTCTTGGCTCAGCAACAAACCTTCTCATTCCAGGGGCAGCCATAGATGGTTCCTCCCTCATCATAGGTGTTGGAGCTCTATGCACAACTCTATGTTCCTCTCTTATAGGGGCATCTGGTGTTGCTCGCTCTATTGGGTGTGGTATTGATGACCTTGTAACGACCGTATAACCACCTCTTATCATCGAAGGTCTTGGCTGGAAGCTCGCTCTTGCTCCAGGATCTGAAGCCTTTGGTGCTATTGACCTTGTTACTTGTGCTTCTTCTACCTGACTAGGAATTCTAGTTACCTTGTCCATGAAGCTTACTTCTTCTTTGGCAGGCAGCTGAGCAGATATTTGGTCTAAATATATGACAGAAAAAGGTTCTCCCATACAGGTTAGCTTTTCCATGTCTTTCAATCGAGCATGTCTATACTCGTGACCATTAGCATCGACCAATATATGTCTAGTTCGGGTCTCAAACTGATAGGCATACATGTACATCCTCTTAGGATCCATTAATTCTCGTGGATGCACATCTTCCCTCATGTAGTATGTGGATGCGTCTAGACTAGCCAAACGGTATAACCCAAACCTCGGATTGTCCACCACAATTCTGTCTACTTCTTTGATAGAAATGAACTTGACTCTGATGTCATTTTCCAAAGGTGGTCTCTCCAAACCCTCATCTACTTTTTCTTTGGTCTCTATCATTCCCATGGGGTCAACTATAGTCGGAAAGGATGTTGTGATGTAAGCAATTCCCTCGTCATCAAAGTAATAGTCCTCTCTAAAATACACTTCAACTTGTTTCACAAAATCATTCTTTCCCAAGTCTTCTTGCACATAGTGTTGATTATTACTATCTAAGTAAATACGTGCCCCCATTTAGTTGGTATAGGCATACTGCAATAGCATCCTCCGTCTTTATTCGTGAGATCTAGATGTGCCAATGGGCCCCATCTTTCCATGCAAGTCCATGCTCGGAATTTTCTCCATAGAATAGGAATAGTTAATTTCAGACGAGGTGTGCGAAATAACTTCCTCTTGAATCACTGTCAAGTGTTCAATCTTTGCTTGAATGACACTTTCTTCTATAGACACCTAACTTACTTGGTCTCTAGACAAGTTTCCCCCTGACCTTAAGTACATGAACAAGTATAATTACAGAAACCCAACCTGTTACCTGAATTCCTGTTGGTATACTGCTTTTAACCTTCAATCCTCAGCTTAACACAATTGCTTGACTCCTTATCTGCAAAGAATCAATTCAACCACTATACAGCTTACGGAGTTTAGTCAGTAATCTTTTGCAAGTATCTGGACTGACTTGTCCAAATCACTGTGTTATATACACTTCTAGAGTCTTGTGAGTCTAACTATACTCAAACACTGCATGCAATAGTACAAAAAATTCCTGCCACTTAGACAGCTGAAACTCCTAGTTTGAACAACTCTAGATGTCTAAATAGCTTCTTTTGGTAGTTTCAGAGTATCAAATGACAAGTGTTTTGGTTGTCCCAAGTTCTATGTATCCAACTTCTTTTGTTAAGTGATCTCTGTGCTTCTAAACCCTAGATATGTACACACTTCAAGTCTCAAGTGATTTTGAACAATTTTGTACAGTGTCAAGAAAAAATCGTGATTTGTTAACAAAAAATGCCCGGTCCTACGTCCAATTTTAATTCTGACTTGATACTTGCTTTCTGCGCATGTGGTTCTCGTATGAGCCCTCGTCCCCTTTTTCTGCCGTGAACCCTTGACGTCCACGTAGTCACAGATCCTGTAGCAGCAGCTGGCCATGGCTTCCCCCGATCTCTTCGATGCCTACTTCAGGCGCGCAGACGTTGATCGCGATGGCCGCATTAGCGAAGAGGATGCCGTCTCCTTCTTGCAGGGAGCCAACCTTCATCGCGAGGTCATCGCCAAGGTATTTCCTTTCCTATTCCGCTAGGATCTGATTTCTGATCCTCCACAGTCATAGTCATACGGTAGGACGCAGTATTATACTTGCTGGTTTGAAATTCAGTTGTGGCAGAAATTTTTATGGTTTGATGGAAAAATCCGTTTGCATTTTGATAATCATTCAGAACGGATGTGTTATTTTCTCGGGATGCATGCAAATTGATAGAAGCGAAGTGCAGGCACTTAAAATGATGCTCTCTCTTTGCAATATGATCATCACTCAGCAAGGATGACTCGCTTTGGTATTTTTTTCTGGATGCATGCAAGGCGATGGGTGTGCAGGCACATAAATAATGCTTCCTTGTCTGCTTGGCTGATATTGTCAACACGTCTCTAATCTTTATCATTTGGCCACACGAATGTGTGCACATTGACGTGCAATAACACAGACAAAGCTCAACCCATCACATAGTGGCAATGAGGTTTCCTCACTCAGATCAATCCTGTAGTGCACCTTTGTAGAGCATGTTACAGGCATGAATATGGTAAAGTTTGCTCCATTTCAGCTATCTTATTTGGTTACATCAACAAGCACCCAATAATGCACTTGATATAACAACCAGTCATTTATTCAGAATGTTGCACAAATAGCTAGCTGCTGGAATGCACCAAGCATTGTTGAACAGATATGAATTTGGCTTGTGCGCTGTTTGTACAAACTTATTACCTTGCTCCTCATGGCATGGGTCTTTCTTGCTTGCTACTCAGTGTCTCATGTATACCACAGATTTGGCAGTATGCAGATAAAGGGCAAAGGGGATATCTTTCTCGGGCTGAATTTTACAAGGCACTGCAGCTTGTGACAGTCGCACAAAGTGGAAGGGAGCTCACCCCCACTCTTGTGAACAAAGCATTGAGTGAACCCACTGTATCAAAAATTCCTGCCCCGCAAATCCAATTGGCACCAATTTTTACCTCAGCAAGCCCGCAAGCAGGTGGATCAGGAAGCCCTGTTTGGCCCCCAACTGTTCCAGCACAACAACCGTATCCAGTTGTTTCTTTACCACAAGGACTTAGACCAACCATGTCCACACCAGTACCTAGAGCTTCAATACCATCAACACCTTCTTCCACATCAGGAATTGTTTCATCTGATTGGCCAACTAAGAAGTCATCATCTTGGCCGGGTCCAGGTTCTATCAACAACCCCACTGGCCAGCATTCCCAGACAAGGGCAGTTCTTCCAAACCAAGGTTTTCAAGGTGGCTCACTTACAGGAATTAAACCTGGTGCTTCTCCTAAGGCAGCAGTGGATCCCAATCTTTTTGGAGGGGATGTCTTCACAGCAGTGCCCGTTAAGCCACAAGTTCCACAGCACAGTTTGACAATGCCCAATCAGATACCTCCACCAAGGGCACTGCAAACAGCTGGTCAACCAGACATAGCCTCACTTGAAGTCATTTCTACACCTTCTACACCAACAACATCATCAAGACAGTCCCAAGGAGGAGCAGGTCAAGCAGAACATGAGTTTACAGCTCCTGCTGTAGTAGATGGAACGAAAGCATGGCCTAAAATGAATGTTGCCAATGTGCATCGCTATACCAAAATCTTTTCTGAAGTGGATACAAATAAAATCAATGGTAAAATCCGTGCTTTTCCCAGATTTATTTGTCTTGTGACTATTGTACTTTCATGCTTTATTGATAAGACTAGCATACAATTTAATTTGGATACAGATACATCAGATGATAGCATGGATAGTCTTGACTATCCACAAGATGAAGAAGCCCTATCACAAAATTTTGAAGAAATGGCTTGGGAGCCATCTGATGAAGACGAAAAAGTGTGTTCGGATCCCATGCTCCCCACGTCCCCTACTAAGTTGAATTTCTCCAAGGTGTACCCTGTAGGGTTTGTAGATGGCTCTTCTTTTGTTGCAATACCTTCAGATCTGAAAGTAGATGATAACAGCCCGTCTAAGATTCTAAGTATGAAGCCAAAGATACTTGACACAGCAGTCAGCTCTACAGTCAGATTAAGGATTCGCTGCAAGGATGGATCTACAGTCAAAACGTCCTACGCAACAGGGTTTTCAGCATCGCCCACTTTAATTGTGTCAGCAAGGCATGTTGTTGACAAGGAAGGCGAGATTGAAATCAAGGTATGCAGAGGAATGGTAGTAATGTCTAGCTTTTTTGATACACATGCGGGTTTTGAGGGCCTTGATCCAAGCTTCACAGAAAAATCAAGATCAAAAGAGAGAGACACTCATGGGCTTTTTCTAAATGGATCAGATCTTTGCTTCTTCAAGATAGAGAAGAATATGCCAAGCTTTTTACTGCCATGTTCTCCAACATTCATTACAAATAAGCAAGTTGTTGCTATCTCATTCCCCGCAATCAATAACTTTCTAGAAAATGCTAGAAAAGAGCTAGTGGAGGGAACCAGTGAAAGCAATGCAATTTGGAAGCAATACACACCTACCATACAGGGAGTGTACAACAATTTGCTTGCCAAACATGCAGCAAATAATCAGATGAGATTAACGAAAGCAAAAAGAGTGCTTTCAATCATTGATACAGTGGAGAGAGAGGTTAAGAGAGAGCTCTATTTAGAGCTTAAGAAGACATTTGCGGCCACTAACACAGGTAATGTGGCATGTAGTGTGGGTCAGATACTTTGCTTTAATAGCAGGTATTTAGGGACTTCTTGCTCAACATTAGCTGGAAGTTCAGGAGCCCCTATTATCCCCTTATCTCTTCCTAATCATTTTGTGGGTGTCCAAAAAGGGGGTTGTGTTGGAAGAGACATGAATGTGGTTACTTCTTCAGATAATATTGACTTTGTGAAGATGTATGTAACTACTGTACTGCCAACTTTGCCCCTGCCAGATGATAGTTTTTGGTCGAACGGAAGTTGGGATGGTTTTCGGAATTGGCTTGAATTACACCAATCCCAGATTCCACAATCATCTGTATGGATCATGACCAAGGCTCCTAAAGAAAGGAGGTCGTCCAAAAGAAAAGCTCTCTGGCCACCATAGGTTTCACAAATGTGGAAACTCAGCTAGGTATAACCAGAGAAAGTAAACGTGAGTAATGGAGCTTTACTTTGATAGGTCTGCAGATTGCTACAGGACTTCATGACAGGTTTGTAGCAACATCCAGGTTTAATACAAGTCCTACTCGGACCAGTTTCCATCGTCCTATGTTAATGTGAAGAATACATAACATTTTGTTTAGGCAAGACAGGAAGGATATAGTCCACATGCTGGTCAAGCTCCAGCAATATCCAGTTTTGATATGTTAATGTGAAGAATACATAACATTTTGTTTAGGCAAGAAAGGAAGGATATAGTCCACATGCTGGTCAAGCTCCAGCAATATCCAGTTTTGATACAAGTGCGAATGGGATGAGTTTCTGATGCTTATGTTGAAGTACACAGTACACAACATTTTTGTGCAAGAATTACAGGAAGAATAACACCTCATGCAAGGTCAAGCTTCGACTGCTCAATGTCCTAGCTTAAACAGTACCCAAAGTTTTGTACATGCAATACATGAAGAATCAGAACTGTAGTTTAAGTTTCATGCATAGCCTTTGTGAGGAGTTACTGCTTTATTTGATGCTAGTATGGAAACGCTTCATGCTGATTGTGTTCTCTCTTACTTCTTTTGGTGATAGTATACAGATAGAGGTAAAGTGATCATTAACTAGATTTGATTATTAAGTTCAATGCTACACGGGGATGGTGAAAATTTAGTAGATAGACAAAAGTTAAGAACAAGGTGTGTCAATTGCTGGGGTGCTCGTTAGCATTGGCATGGACAGTAAGTTTTGCTCTGTTTTTTCTGAATAAGTCAGTGTGTGTTCGCGTGCATAATTGGGCATAATGGGGCATGTGGCTTAAATTGTGTTAGCCACCTTCATGCTGCAGAGTCCAGACTAAAGTGCATGTTAGAGCTCTAGTTGGGGTGGCCATCTTTCTACTGCAAGAGGCAACCATGATGCTAATTTTGGACCCTAGAGTGTAAATTGTTCTTTGCAAACTCTTTCGGTTCATTCTCGATCCCTTATTCAATTACACGCACAAGTAGGCTTGATCAACATGCAGATTTCGGCAGTGCTGATGCCGCTTCGAGAAGGAGGTGACTTCGGCTAAGATATCTCTTCCCAATATTAATGTCCAAGAGTCTCCAGGTTGCCACTGTGGCTCAAGAGAGCAGTTCTTCAATACCAGCGCCTGTGTATATGGACCTTTTGTCGGGCAAGGATGTAGAGCTAATACCCAGGTCATCTTTATTCAGGCAGGGTTGGTCCGTATAGAGTGACATGAAAGCCTCTTGGTAGTAGACACCCTATAGCTTTACTGTTGACTGCTTTTTGGTCTCCACCTGTTCACTGCTGGGACTGCTGTGTGACCTCACCTTTGTGCGAGCCAATCTTGTGGCGACCTAGTAGTTGGGTACTGCAGACAAGCTAACCAGGCCGTCACTGTCTGTGACAGAAGACCCTGTGATGCCCAGCTCATGTACTGCTTTAATGGGCGAACAACCCAACCGTTGGGACATACTACCCCCCAGGTAGCGAAGAGCCGAAGCGAGGTGCCAAACCTTTTGTCGGTGTAAGCTGATCAACCTGTTATCCCTCGCTGTACAGCTCGTCACCCGTACAACTGTACAACGCGCCAGCCCATACATATGTACTATCCTGCACTGTACATCCATACTGTCCCACGCCGTACAGCCGTACTGAAGTACCGTCGTACATTCTGTGCATCGAGCATCGTACAGATTCCGTACAGTCGTCGTATGATTCCGTACAGCCGATACATGTGTCGTACGGCATCATATTGTTGTCGTGCACTGTGCCGTACATCCGTACAAAAGGTGGTTGATGAAGGAGGGATGGACTGAGGCTCAGTCCCTTGTCAACGGGCCACCCGTTACAGGCATGGGGGGTGGGGTGGGTGGGGTATGCGACATGCGCGCAAGGGGGGGGGGGGGGGCATGGGGGGTGGGGGTGGGGAGGGTACGCGACATGCGCGCAAGGGGGGGGGGGCATGGGGAGTGGGAGGGGGGGGGGGGGCTATTTAAAATGTGAAAATGAAATTTTTTTTTTAAATAGAGCTTTTTTTATTAAATAAAAAAACGTTCATAGGAATATTTATAAAATATTTATAAATTTGAAATGCATTTGTAATTTTTTTTAAAATTTTTGAATTACGACATTTATAATTTAAAATGTGAAAATTTTAAATTTAAAAAACGTTTAATGAGGCATTTTTTATTCAAAATGTGAAAATGTAAAAATTCTGTTTTTTTAATGTAGCATTTTCTTTTTGGTAGAATTTAATTAAATTTTAGTTTATAAGAAAAATTATAAAAAATTTCTAAATTTCAAATGCATTTCAATGTTTTTTTGAAATTTATGAATTACGACATTTTTTATTTAAAATGTGAAAATGAATTTTTTTTTAAAAAAAAATAGAGCTTTTTTTATTAAATAAAAAACGTTCATAGGAATATTTATAAAATATTTATAAATTTGAAATGCATTTGTAAATTTTTTTTAAATTTTTGAATTACATTTATAATTTAAAATGTGAAAATTTTAAATTTAAAAAACGTTTAATGAGGCATTTTTTATTCAAAATGTGAAAATGTAAAAATTCTGTTTTTTAAAATCATGTTTGAAAAAAAAGAGATTAAAGTTATTTTTTTAATTAGAGCTATTTTTAATTAAATAAAAAAACGTTTAAATTTTAGTTCACAGGAATAATTATAAAATATTTTTAAAGTTGAAATGCATTTAAAAGTTTTTTTTAAATTTTTGAATTACGATATTTTTAATTCAAAATGTGAAAATGTAAAAATTTTGTTTTTTAAAATCATCTTTGAAAAAAAAGAGATTTAAGTTATTTTTTAAAAAAACGTTTAAATTTTAGTTCATAGGAATAATTATAAAATATTTCAAATTTCAAATGCATTTTAAATTTTTATTTAAAATGTGAAAATGTAAAAATTAGGTTTTTAAAAATCATCTTTGGAAAAAAAGAGATTGAGCTATTTTTTTTGAAATAAAAAACGTTTAAATCTTAGTTTATAGGAATAATTATAAAATATTTTTAAAATTGAAATGCAGTTGAAAGTTTTTTTTAATTATTTTTGGAATTACGTAATTATTTATTTAAAATGTGAAAATGTAAATATTTTGTTTTTAAAATCATCTTTAAAAAAAGAGAGATTAAAGTTATTTTTTAAATTAGTGCTATTTTTATTTAAATAAAGAAACGTTTAAATTTTAGTTTATAGGAATAATTATAAAATATTTCTAAATTTGAAATGCATTTTAAAGTTTTTTTAATTATTTTTGAAATTACGTAATTTTTTATTTAAAGCCTGAAAATGTATATATTTTGTTTTTTGAAATCATCTTTTAAAAAAAAGAGATTAAAGATATTTTTTTTATAGTGTTATTTATATTTAAATAAAAAGACGTTTAAATTTTATTTTTAAAAATGATCTTTTAAAAAAAAGAAAATAAGAGTTTAAG
Organism: Cibotium barometz; assembly: GCF_041138505.1. NCBI lineage: Eukaryota > Viridiplantae > Streptophyta > Polypodiopsida > Cyatheales > Cibotiaceae > Cibotium > Cibotium barometz. Next base: position 20,920,520 of record NC_141061.1, read on the forward strand.
TTAGTATTTAAATGTCAAAAAGTATATAATTTGTTTTTTAAAATAATCTATTTAAAAAAATTTATAAGTGAAGTTTACAAATTACTGAAGTTTTGAATTTAATATAACGTTTAAATTTTGTTTTTAGAATTCAGTGGTATCAAGAACAAGAAAATAAGAATTTTGTTAAAATAAGAAAATAATGTATTAAAAACAAGAAAACAAGAAAACAAGAACAAGAAAAAGAGAGATTAAAGTAGGTTCTATGTTATCTTTGAAATTGGTGCTATTTTTATTTAAATAAAAAAACGTTTAAATTTTAGTCTTCAAAACCATCTTTTAAAAAATCATCGTTCATGTGGAATATTATAGATTATATAGTTGGTTAAGAGTTGTTTCATAATTTAGGTAGAGTAAGTAGGCTGTATAAAACACCACATGGGCATTATCCCTAAAACACCACACCACATGGGCAAAGACCCCAACACTAGAGTGGTTAGATGCATAAGCATATGGCTAATTGGATCTTGTAAATGCACCAGCGCATCGAAAACACATACGTAATTTTTATGATTGTCCAAAGGTCTCCTCTCTCCCCAAGCATGGGAACCAAGTGATGATCTATAGGAATGGCCACTAGTTGAGGTGGATTGCCCAACCAAAATAGATAATATTGAAAAGGCTTAATTATTTTCTCAAAGTTCTCGTTTTAAAAGGTCTGTAGTGTGAACCCGCTCTCTTTTTTAATGTGTAGTCCGAGAAATACTAGATGCGCCTTGCTTGTGTATCGTTCAAAGTAATGTATTAGGTATCCTTCTATCTCCTCCATATCTATTGCAAACCCAAGGCAGTAAAGCATTCAAAGACGGTCTTATTAACCAAACCTCTCCACTATCTGTCCTTAGTATAGGGGCCATAAGTGGACAATGTGGTCCTTACACCACATGTGGAAAAGTTTCATATTGGATAAAAAGTGAAAAAAGGGAAACATATAAGGAAAAAATATTTGAGACATCTAAGTTTAAAAATGCAACAACTAGAGTTTGAAAAAATTCTAATCAAAATTAAGAATTATTAATAATATTGATTAATATTGAGCCACACATTTGGCCCATCTACCGGTAGGTGCATAGGATGATCCCAACGACATCCTACCTCATCAAGGAGTACATACGCATAGTTTTCATTACGTAAATAGATTATAAGTCATATTGAATAGAATATTATTTTCATTACCCAAATAGAATATTAATTTCCATGTGTTTTTTTTGTGCATGCGCCAGCCAGCGCACAGGTTCTAGCACCACTATTCGTATGCAGATAGAGATGCTGAGAGCTGAGATGAGGGCACTGCAGGATGCTAGGGCACCCCCTCACTTGGTTGCGAGTCTAGATTCAGTTATTGAGGCTCTGGGTCGATTGGACACAGTTGAGGACGTTGTGGATAGCTTTCAGGCATAGGCTGAGGCGGAGATCACTGGTGGTGGCTTGGATTGGAGAGCCATTCGACAGTTGTTTGAGCGTGAGTCACATCACAGGCAGGCCTTGGAGGATATGTTTTGGGATGGTCACACCGAGGCGATGCGACCACGATCAGGGCTCCCCTTGCATATTTTACGTTGTAGGCACTCCATCATAGCAGCACACATTTATCCGAGATATCTTGCTGCGAATGGTGGTCGATTGCCTCACAACCGTCAGATAGCCAGGTCGTTTGCCATGCAACTATACGCTGAGTTTGTGCTTGGTCATCGGGTGGACTACCTTAGTACCCGTCCAGGATCAGGAGCGAGATGTGGTAGGATGGGGCGTCAGGAGCGTCAGATTGCAGGTGTTCGGCGTCGACGTGAGGCACCAGAGTTGCACACCATCCCTGCACCGGCATTGCGAGCGGTGGGAGGACAGATTAGGGGGGATGTTCATTTAGTGGCATCATCCTTGCAGCACATGGTCTCTGCCCTATCGAGATCTATTGCGATTCCACCTCCCCCACCTCGATCATCGATGGAGCCTCCCACATCTACACCACCTCCCACATCTACACCGCCTCAGCACGAGTTGGAGGCTCGAGACACACGGATTGCAGAGTTGGAGGCATTGTTGGCCAAGAGTCTAGGGACGAGGTTAGTTATTTTGATTATGTTAGTTTATTTTTTTGTAGCGTGTTTTGAACTGAAGTTTTTTGGTTAATTCTCACCATGTACGGGACATGTTTGCATTGCAGGCACATCTATTGCGTCAGGAGATGGAGTCTCGCGTACGACTGTTGTAGACAGATTTGGAGGAGCAGAGGATTCGGACATGCATAGCATACCATCGTGCAGAGCACTATATTTTGCAGTTGAGGCATATTAGTCGTGATCCATCTCGCCATAGGATCGACCCCAGCGTGGCCCTATACCCCGCTCCTCCTGTAGATGTGCCGACTAGGACACCCATAGACGCAGCAGTCATAGCCAGGCTTCCTACTGCCACTTGTGTCCTTTGCCACGAGGAGTTTGACACCGTAGGGTGGTTTGGACTAGGGTGCGGCCACGTCGCACATCTCCATTGCATGACCCGCCACATGGTGGCACGATCAGTGTGCCCTGTATGCTTTGCTGACATTGATGTGGCGACATACAGAGGACTAGGCATGGATGATCTATATCCTGGTCGTCGTCAGGCCGTTGATCCATTCGCCCGCGTAGTCTTGACAGAGCACTACAGGGAGGAGGCACAGAGAGCGTTGCTGATGCAGGAGGGTGCTGATACATCGGTGGTTGCAGCATGCGTTCCACGACGCTTTTCGTATGGTGATTTCATGCCAGGTGACGAGGCACGAGCAGAGGAGGCACGCCGGATTGAGCGAGAGGCAGAGCTGCAGACATCATTGCAGCAGTGGGTGGAGCAGCAGCAGCTAGGGCGGGGCCGAGACCAGCGTCTTCTACACGTAGAGACGATTACTCGCGCTGGATTTGAGGCACGAGTATTCGCAGATGCATGGCTATGGGAGCTGAGACGCGCGTACATAGAGGAGGCGAGGGAGGCAGAGATGGCAGCGGTGGCGCGTGCAGCATGCCCTCCTCTTCATCAGGATGAGGCTGGCCCATCTCATGCAGGTGATGAGGCTGGCCCATCTGAGCCGGCTTTGCCTGAGGGCACACAGCGGACGGTTGGGCAGCGGGTCATACAGGAGCCACATCAGCGTTCCACTAGAGAATCATATGTAGAGCTATCAGATTCGGATTCAGATTGATTGTTTAGGCTTCACACGTTTCTTGTATAGGGATGCACTTCTGCAGCATGATGATGATGATGTACAGATTCATTTTGGTACTTTCATGATATTGTTCCCACTTTTATGATGTATGAGCATTTTCGTACTTTCATGATGTTCTTCACACTTTGTTTATCTCAGTTTATAGTTTGTTTAAATGTAACATAAACATTTAAAATTAGGAGTATGATTTTGAATTTCGAATATCTCAATTCACACATCTAATACATAAGGTATTTAAAAAAGAATGCCATGTGAAGTAATTGTAAACATTATGCATTGAAAAAGTGTTCAAGTTCCAACTTTATCATTTTGAATATCATATTGAATTTCGTATATATCAATGCTTGCAATTATTACACTAAACCTAAGAGCCGTGCGAAGTTTCATCCCCATGTGCGTATTTAAAATTAAGAGTATGATTTTGAATTTCAAATATCTCAATTCACACATCTAATACATAATGTATTTTAAAAATAATGCCGTGTGTCGTAATTGTAAACATTAAGCATTGAAAAGGTGCTTGCAAAAATGTATGCATTATACCTTCCACGTGGCGCAAACCAGATCAGTTGGAGACCAAATCTTGCGTGGATGTACGTCTAGGGTAGCCTAAGAGGCGTGTGAAGTTTTGTCCCCAACAGGGTTTAGGATTTAGGGTTCAGGGTTTAGGGTTTAGGGTTTAGTCGTGCTAGTAGGGATTGCTTCTACGTGGCGCAAACCAAATCAGTTGGAGACCAAATCTTGCGTGGATGTACGTCTAGGGTAGCCCAAGAGGCGTGTGAAGTTTCGTCCCCAACAGGGTTCAGGATTTAGGGTTCAGGGTTTAGGGTTAAGGGTTTAGTCGTGCTAGTAGGGATTGCTTCTACGTGGCGCAAACCAAATCAGTTGGAGACCAAATCTTGCGTGGATGTACGTCTAGGGTAGCCCAAGAGGCATGTGAAGTTTCGTCCCCAACAGGGTTTAGGGTTCAGGGTTTAGGGTTTAGGGTTTAGGGTTTAGTCGTGCTAGTAGGGATTGCTTCTACGTGGCGCAAACCAAATCAGTTGGAGACCAAATCTTGCATGGATGTACGTCTAGGGTAACCTAAGAGGCGTGTGAAGTTTCGTCCCCAACAGGGTTTAGGATTTAGGGTTCAGGGTTTAGGGTTTAGGGTTTAGTCGTGCTAGTAGGGATTGTAAAAATGTACGCATTTGTCCTTCCACGTGGCGCATACCAAATCAGTTGGAGACCAAATCTTGCGTGGATGTACGTCTAGGGTAGCCTAAGAGGCGTGTGAAGTTTCGTCCCCAACAGGGTTTAGGATTTAGGGTTCAGGGTTTAGGGTTTAGGGTTTAGTCGTGCTAGTAGGGATTGTAAAAATGTACGCATTTGTCCTTCCACGTGGCGCATACCAAATCAGTTGGAGACCAAATCTTGCGTGGATGTACGTCTACGGCAGCCTAAGAGCCGTGCAAAGTTTAATCTCCAACAGATAAGTCCACATGCATATTTCGTTAGTACGTGCGCCATTTTTCACACGTAGTCGTGCTAGTAGGGATTGTAAAAATGTACGCATTTGTCCTTCCACGTGGCGCATACCAAATCAGTTGGAGACCAAATCTTGCGTGGATGTACGTCTAGGGTAGCCTAAGAGCCGTGTGAAGTTTCATCCCCAACAGATAAGTCCACGTGCATATTTCATTAGTATGTGTGCCATTTTTCATACGTAGTTGTGGTAGTAGGGATTGTAAAAATGTACGCAGCTGTCCTTCCACGTGGCACATACCAAATCAGTTGGGCACCAAATCTTGCGTGGATGTACGTCTACAGTAGCCTAAGAGCCGTGCAAAGTTTAATCTCCAACAGATAAGTCCACATGCATATTTGGTTAGTACGTGCGCCATTTTTCACACGTAGTCGTGCTAGTAGGGATTGTAAAAATGTACGCATTATACCTTCCACATGGCGCATACCAAATAAGTTGGAGACCAAATCTTGCGTGGATGTATGTCTAGGGTGGCCTAAGAGTCATGCGAAGTTTCATTCCCAACAGATAAGTCCACACACGTATTTCGTTAGTACATGCGCCATAGCTCATACGTAGTCGTGCTAGTAGGGATTGTAAAAATGTACGCATTGTACCTTTCACGTGGCGCATACCAAATCAGTTCAGACCAAATCTCGCGTGGATGTATGTCTAGGGTGGCCTAAGAGTCGTGCGAAGTTTCATCCCCAACAAGTAAGTCCACACGCGTATTTCGTTAGTACGTGCGCGAATTTTCTTAGTCACGTTTTTAAAATGTCCTAAAGCACAAAACAAATTACAACATTACTACTAATAAACAATTTTTTGTTTTACAAACACAACAAATCCCATTGAGAAGACATCGGACATCATGTAAAAAATAGAATCTAATACAATGATGTGTATGAACGTGTATACAGCCATCATAGTGAAATACAAAATATGAGTCCATGAAAATTACAATGGTACGGTCACACAGTGAGCCTATACATATCGAATACAAAAAAGTGTAATCAACTAGTGATACCCAATAAAAATCAATCTAATCAACTGATGATCCCAAAAAATATGATATGTAATGTGCTACTCCTCAGGATCAGCTCTCATGCCAATAGTTGCAAGTATGCTCTCGTGATCCGCCACTGCAAGGCGCCATCGTGGAGTGGACGTCGCCTTGCGAGTGCGAACACGACTCAAAGTAATCTTGATCCCAACAACAAGATGAGAATACATGTATGCCTCCTGATCCGCCATGTACTCCTGGAACTCAATATACCGACCACGCCTCTGTATCTGCTGAAAATAGTGGCCACCTACGATCATGCTATGAGCATTGAAGTGCATCCCATGCCCATCCACTGTATCCTCATTCAGCACACTCTTCAGCATAGAGCATCGCAACAAGTAATAATCCACACCCTCCTCATTGCCCTCCGAAGCAATAACCGCGAAGATATCACCAATACGCAAAATATCTGTAAGCTGGTCATAATCTCTAGAGGAACTGAATCCCGCATCCTGATCATCATGTACCTCCTCCCAAGGCTGGAAGGGAGAAAGCACTCGCCGTACCCATGGATCGGCCCATGGTATCATGGAGCACCCTCCCCAATCATCATCAATGCATGCAGAGCAAAAACATGCAAACCGTCGAGAAAAGATCGCGGGGTGAGACTTACCTACGCTCCTGATGGAATGGAAATCAAGAGTGCCAGGCACGGAACGACAATCAAAAGGCCTAGACCGATCAAGACTCCCAATGTCCACGCACCAAAAATACCGGCTCACCACCCTATCGTCACGCGACTGAAACGAGGAGGTAGCACTAGTGGATAAGTGCTGGCTGCACCACCGCACCACATTATGTGCATCCTTGAAGCGATCGGCACTGTGACGCAACTGGTATCGACGCAAAGCACGCTTCACGCAAGCACCTGCACCATCGTGCTCGATCGGATATGCTTTGCATGGTCGATCGAGCATTAAATACCATTTTTGCCTTGGTGTCATGCACATCCGTAAAAAAACACACTGCTGGTAGTTTCGCCAACGAAACCCCTTTGAAGTAGTTCGCTCAAATTTAAGAATCATCCAAGAGATGATGCAGTGGATGCTTGAGCGGTTCTCTCGAACTTTTCCAGGCCTCATTAGTTCTTATAATCAAACACGTAACTGAGGTCAGTTGCAATCCAAGCAAGAGGGATGTTATGGAAATTATATTTTTGATATATCTTACTTAGGATATTATTAATTTAGTCAAGTGTGACTATGGCAAAGTACTCCATAGGAGTGCACCAAACATGGTGGGGGTCCTAGTGGGATACTTTGTGTGGTTAGTTGGGGATGCTTGACTACCTTGTGGTTTGCCATGCTAAATGGTTGGTATCATGGGTGATTCCAGGTTAATACTGATATCGCTAGTGTTATTGGTATTGTGCTTTGAGCGTGGTTATGTTGGGATCGATTGATTCGGTGATTCCTTCAATCGATTGTTAATAAGTAATGTAATTGGCGGTTTGAGGACAGGTGATAGAACTCATAGTGAGGATTGGAGTTAGTGCGAGGGTACTGATCGAGGTGTTGCACATTGCATTATTTATGGCCATGGGCCAATTTTATATTTCTTTATTATTGCAAGTTTGAGCAATATATTGTGGAGTGGACATAATTCAATTTTGGGCTCAAAGATGGCTATGTAAAGCAAATCCCTCATTTTGGAAGAGAGGGATAATTTTGGCTCATTGTGCTTTTATGAAATATCATAAATACTCTAGATGAGGAAGTGTGAGCCATTGATCTAGGGTGAGGGAGATTGTACCCAGTCTGCTCTTGCTTTCGTGGTGTGGTTTGTGTTCTTCTTCTCCAATTGATTAAGTGGTGAACTTTGTGTGGAAGAGCTTACCTTTTTTGGTTTCAAGTATACATGATTGTTTTTTAGAAATACTCCCATCTTGGATTCTAGAAAACCTACTAGCCCATATTGAGGCGAAGTAGGCTTGCCACTTATGATTGAGTGAGTCTATCACTTCCTTATTCTTCTCAGAGAAGACTATACTAGTAATGCGACATCCATATAAACTTCTTGACAAAGGTATACAATCTTTCTTTGATCCAAGCAAGTGTATTTTTGTCCCAAATTGCATCATCACATGAATGAGTCTTACATGAAATCCATGGAGATTAAATGATATTATGAGTTACTCATCCAATTTACATTTTTGATTACCTTTGTCCCAAAGGTCTCCTCGTGTCCTCACTCCCTTTTTGTTTAATCTCAATGTACCCTTGATGTCCTGGTCTCTTAACACACTGTCTCTTAACACACTGCCATCCTTGATAATTGAGCACCATAAGGGGCCTATCTTCATAGAGGAACCTTTCCACAATCTAGGGTTTGAGGGACTCCTACGATCTCCACCATAACTTTAATCCTTTATTGGAACATTGTTCTTTGCCAAAGAGGGAGGCAACTTCAAGGTAGCAATTCTATGACTTACGTCTCAAGGGTCTCGTATAACAAGATGTTTCATGAGAACATAAACCCATAATCTAGCACTTCTATGCAGTCAGTGCGAGGTCTGCTAGAGCATTTCGAGTCTTAAAATAGGCTTCTCGTAATGGAAAGATTCTGTTTGCTGCAGATCACTGCACTGAAATGGCTGCACGAGAAAATGAGGACCTCCGGATTCGGAAAGCTTGATCAATGATGACAGACTTTTCAAAGCTTTCTTCAACAGCTTCAACACGGCAATCCATATAGGAATCATGTTGTGAAATACTGGGAACACTAGCCTTCCCATGATCTTCCAGATTCCGTTCAAGATTATCAATCTGAGATCAATCACGATGAATCAATCCACTTCTGTACTGCTTATCTTCTTGATTGAATTCCGTCGATCGATTCTAAAGATCACTTCCGACACGATCATGTAGGTGGCTACGTCTCCCACTCTCTGATCATTTGCCTTAAACATGCATTTTTCGAGCAGATGATGCAATGGCTGCCTTGTTGCCCCCAGCCTCCCTTGATATGCTTGGTGGTGCAATGGTGATTGGGGAGGTTGTTTGATCTCTCTCTCATTCCACTATCTGGTTCAGTCTGCCCCTTGCCAATTCATAAGTGCTCGATTTGTTCTCGGCATCCAACCGATGATGTGCAGTGAAGAGGATGAAACAGAGAAGGTTAGAGACAAGGAAGCCCGTGTTAAGAGAAGCGGGAAAAGCTATGGGAGAGAGGAGGAAGGAGGTAGCTGCCACAAGTCCATGATACTATGCAAATCTAAACTTCTATACTGCATAAAGATGTCTTACAAGGTTATATATACGCAACCCCATGTGTAATTTACACTTGGTCTTTACATGTGGGACATGCCCATTTCTACCACTCTTGAATACACAGTACCCCTAATGCAATTTACATCCTCAACACCCCCTCTTAGATTGTTACAAGATGATAGAGCACAAAAGAAAAAAGTGCTACACGCACAAAAAATCGTAGACTTTGATACTTCTATGAGCATGGCTATAAAGAACTAGAACAAAACTATAAAAACTTGGGAGCAAGTTATATATTACTTCCCCCTCTTAAGTTTCAAGAGGTTTTAGGCAGATGCTAAGTTGAGTTTTGAAGTAGCAGACCTTGTTAACGTGACCCAATGATAACAAAATTTGAGTCAAGTTTAGCACATGCAAAACATCTTTTATGACCTTTTCACTTGAAAGACTTTCAGTTAGAATTTGAGCTATTGCTTACACCCTGCATGGATGCCCATGAGCTATGAACAAATGCTCTTTTGAATTTTGATTCTTTTCTAAAGTTGAAAACCATACTTTGCGGCTTGTCATGTGTGCTCTTGCACCTGAGTCTACAAATCATTTTGGTGCTTTAGATTGATCAAGTTTACAATTGCCTTGAATGGTAAGAAAACATTATGAGATTTATCCGTCAATCATCATGCTGGACATAATTGCCTAATTGTTTGGAGCTATGTCCTGAAGACTAATCTTGTTCCTTTTGTGGCACTTTAATTGCCAATATTTAGGAATAGTAGCGACAATTCCCTATCCTTCTTGGTGCATTTGCATTGATGATCATGATGATGAAGTTATTATTAAATAATTTGTTTCTCCTAACATTACCTCTTCCACGTTTGTTCCCTGCATGTCTAGGAATACCTTGTCTATTTTAGTTATCAACTAGACTGTCCTTGATTAAAATTTTGGCTATTGTTGCTCGAGAGTTTTGATTACCTTTATTAGAGGCTGATTTGTCCTACTGTGTCCTCTGGTATATCCTTTACCTCTATGGGCATTCCTTTTCTCTTATTGGATCTGGATTTGCACACTTGTTCTCGAATGTGCCCCCATTAGCATATTAGCCATTATCTCAAAAGTTGGGGGATTCTCCTTTGTAACCATGGTAGTTACAAATTGATCATATTCTTTGCCTAATCCATTTAAGGCAAGTTGCACCAACCTTGTGCTATCGATATTCAGAAAATCAATTCCAAGGAGCATTTCATGCCATAGTTGGTTACTGGATTTGAATATGTGGCATGTTATAGATGCAGTGCTTGTTGTTGAGGATGTGTGTGGTCCCATGCTAATTTTTGGGGAACTTGAAGATGTGAAGCAAATTATGTCTTAACAATAGTTCTCTAGTCTGCCATTTTGTAAGCTTCTCCTATACTGTGTTTCTGTGGGCTTCTTTCGTACTTCATTGCAACTACCAAATAGAGAAAATGTGAACACCCCACCACGTAATTGATATTCGATCATTATGAATCTTTGCGAGTATAATGTAATTACTCATGTAAAACTTCCTTCAAAGTTTTGTGACCATCGAGATATAGAGGTACGGTATAAGGATACCAATGCACAAGTTTTTGACTCCAATGCATCATCCATGGTCGAAAATGAGGAAATGTGCATGTCCCACCATCCAATGATGTGTGATCCTTATGGAAATCTGCAAGTATAAAGGAATTACTTTTGAAATTTTTCTAGGAAGTTTCATGACCATTGGCAACACAAGCCTATGGTACAAGCATGACGATGCACAATTTTGGTAATAAGGAAGGGAGGGTGTGTGAGGGGTCGAATGTGAAAGGACTAGTGGAAGTTGGTGAAGGGAAGGAAGGGGTTATTGCTTTTGAGTGTTGAAGGGATTTCCAAGGATTCCAACACTCCTCTTTCGTATGTGGATCTGACTCCTCACAAGATCTTGAGTGGGTTTTCTGCATCTTTGATGATGAGGCTCGTGCGATGCTTAGGTAAGAGATTGCTTGGAGGTCTAGGAAAGTTGCAAAGAAGGTTTTGGCAGGTTGTGGAAGAAACTGTGGGAGAGGAGAGCACACACAAAGGGATAAGGAGACACCAGAAGTGGCGGAGCAAAAGCTACTCCAGCTTATTCCTCTATCATATATATATGAGTATACATGGGCAATGTACAAGTGGGCGGGCACACTGCCCTTTACCCCAACAACCTCCCACTTAAAGGCACTGTGCCTTTAAGGGAGTATAGTACACATATAATACAATCAGCCATAGGCTGAAAAACAAGATGACCAAACCGTCATTTTATGCCCATCGGCACTTTACAATGTGCAAAGTGCATAGAGGATAAGCTACTAGCAGACATCAGGTCTGCAGGATAGAAAATGACAAGCTGTAGATGCCTGTCAACCAACATCTCATGCCAGATCTCACTAGGAGAGTGAACTCTCACCATCACGTGCTCCTGTGCTAAGTCCATAGCACCCGAACTGTCACTGTGCAAAGAAAACGTCTCTGTACCACCTGTGACCATAAGCACATGCCCTACAATAGACCTCTACTGGTCTACCCAACCTGCATCACCTGCATGCTGCTCTTGGAAGCATAAGGACCTGATGTCCACAATCGCTTCCCTACTGCCAAAATATGCCATAATCAAGCTACCAACTCCCACTGCAATGGAAGCAAGAACCGGAAGTGTAGCCCCAATGGCAAACATGTGAAACCAAGTCTCAACCTAGTCATGGATGCATGAAGTACTATGGCTTCCATATCAACCATAACTTGCTGCTCAACTAATCTATGATCGTCAAACCTGCTGTGTTTCAAGTACAGAGCCAATACAGGCAATGGAGTACTTGATAACTTCCCCCTCTCCATACTGAAATAACCAAGTATTTGAAGACAAACATCATCAAGACCATGCAGCTCCCATTGCAAAGCATCCCTGTCCATAAAGGACCATATGGCAAGTAGCCTCAAAAGGATAGCAACCTCTTGAATACTAAGACCATAACCTGTCTCACTGCGCATCACATCCCGAGCTCTCATAACGGTATCAAACCTATGAAGCCAAGCTCGAGGGGATTGCTTCTAGTCATGGAGGCACTTACAAAGCAAACATATCAATGATTCCTGCCCATGCGCAATATGACCTGAGTCAATAACTACAGAAACCACATCTGTCTTGGCATAACCAGCCAATGGATCATACCGGGCATCATTAGCCAAGGTATCCTCCTCATCATGCATAGCCTCATCCTCATTTGCAAGAGGCACTACAAAGTAGTTATAATCATTTGTTTTTCGACGATCAAAAGATGCCTTGTATGGACAATCTTTTGGATCCACGAGCACAATGTAGTTCACAACCTGTGTATGCGGATTGTCCTTCATTCGTGACTTCAAATTCTCAATATGGAAAGGATGTATTTTTCACACCTCAAATGGCCGAAGGCCAGTCCTAGGATCAATAGGAGGTCTGATAACATGATCAATGCGAATAAGAAAGTCTATCGATCCACAAGGTTATCTCATTGTACCTTTGCTCGAAGAAGAAAGTCTATCGATCCACAAGGTTATCTCATTGTACCTTTGCTCGAACTCTATTTTGTTGTGTATCTGAGGTGCCATCTCCAATATCAGCAGCTCCCGGTACTTGCTGGAGCCTTTGATCCTAGTTTACTCCGTTTTTTCCCTTGTGCAATAGATGGAGTCTCCTCAACAACATCCTCATCAGACTCAAGAGGAAACACACTTGCAGCCAATAGAGGTTATTTTTTTGGGAGTGGTGCACTCAAACCATGCCCACTTGGAGGTGCACTCAATCCATGATGGCCTAAAAGAGAAGGTGCTCTCAATCCATGTGAACCTGTGAAAATTCTTAATCCTTTTATATTAGAGCCAAAATTTTCAGCTTCAATACGGGAAGATCCCTTTCCTTTGACTTTGAAGAACCTCTTGGTTTGATTGGTGATGTTGCGGTATCTTCTTCATAACCCTCCTCTGTATGCTCCTCAGAATCACTATTGGAAGTTGATACCTCCATCTGCTCGATAATTTTATCAACCTCCACAATTTGATTTGTCAAGTGATAAAAAAGATCCTGGACACACAAAACAAAATTGAATCTCTCATAGTATTCAAAAGAAATTACATAAACATAGAGAATTAGAAATTACTTATGGATAGTAACTAACCTTCCCTTCCTCTTTGATTTGTTTTGATTGTTCCGCTACAATGGGTGGAGTAACAGCTTTCAAAGAGAACTTCTCTTCCATAACAATAAAAATAATAGGTTTCTTATTGTTATCAATCCCAAGCATTTCAACACATTCCTCATTGGACTCACTTCTTGTGATATCTTTAATCTTTATTATTGGCTTAAAAACTGATCTTCCATTGGGAAGTGTCTTTGGAAGCGACAAAGTCATCTCTTTCGTATCAGTGTTAACTTTGATGGTCCATTTTGAATCAATGTTATTGTGTACTTCCACTATCTCCCATAATGTTTGAATTTGCAACGACGGAGCAGGAACATCATAAATCTGTTGAAGCTATTTCACCTCAAGACTTGGATCCTTGGCACTTTTCTTTGGTTCCTTGGTGCCTTTCTTTTCCACCCTTATCCTTTGGATCCTAGTGGAAGCATCCTCCGCGATGTGGGCTTTCCAAAGACATGGATTTCTTCGAAAGTTTGGTTGTTCGACATGATACCTACAAAATACATAAACAATGTCAAAATATTATGATATCATGGAGAGAATATCTCAAGTTGAAAAAAACAAAGCTAGTACAACAAGCTTGATGGTTTCTAAAAAGACTTTGTGCTTCTAACATCTACATTCTTCATGGAAAAAGATGTCGACATGCTTATTATTGGAACATAATTTTGGACTAGAGAATAAAAGACAAGGGTCTACACTAGCGAGAAGCAAACTAACACTCCCACTTGTCTAGATTCCATTGACGATACTTGATGGGGGCACCCCCAAAGAACCAAAGCCTCCAAATACCCTCTTGGTATTCTCTGGATGAGAGTCTATATATACCAGCCAGAAGAAAAATAACCCCTCTCAACAAAGCCAACAAATCTAACTAGCTCTAGGTGTGCATCAAAAACCATATTAGAATCATAAGATCTAACCAATCTGCCTCCAAACTACACATCAAATACCAAAGTGTCCTCACCACTATCCCACAAGAGATCTGTAACTTGAACAATGAAGAGGGATGCATGTTCCTCATAAAAGCACTTATCTTTTCATACTCAATAGAAGTCTCCTTGAGGGTAGGGGGATCACCCATCTACCATGCTGAGGGATAGCTACATGTATGCGAGCAATGCAAAAACTACAAAATTATGGCCAAAACGCCTCCGTTTCTCTCTCAAATTTAATTAAAAAACACTAGAAAACAACTCCATAATTCGAAGAGAAAAATCTACTTTTCAATACAAATCGACCAAAAAATAAACAAAATTTACCAAAAAACCCTCTCCCTCTCCCTCCCTCTCTCTCTCTCTCTCCCTCTCTCTCTCTCTCCCCCCCTCCCTCCCTCTCTCTCTCTCCCTCCCTCTCCATCTCTCTCTCGATCTCTCTCTCCCCCTCAAACCCTCTCTCTCTCTCTCTCTCTCTCTCTCTCTCTCTCTCTCTCCTTCTCTCTCTCTCTCTCTCTCTCTCTCTCTCTCTCTCTCTCTCTCTCCTTCTCTTTCTCTTTCTCCCTCTCTCTCTCTCTCTCTCTCTCTCTCTCTCTCTCTCTCTCTCTCTCTCTCTCTCTCTCTCTCTCTCTCTCTCTCTTTCTCTTTCTCCCTATTTCTCTCTATCTCTATCTCCTGAAAATATGGTTTGCTGGCTCAGAAAAGCCCTCTATGGCTTGAAGCAGGCACCCCATGCATGGTATGCGAAGATACATGCATTTTTGGTGGCTTTAAGAATAGCCCAACTAAGGCCACTCTTTATGTCCAAAAGAGTGCATTGGAATTTTTAATTCTGATTTTATATGTGGATGACATGCTTATCACTGGGCCAGATATGGAATAAATTGCGGATTTCAAGGCTGATTTACAGCAGTCTTTTGCCATGACAGACATGGCTCAGTTGCACTATTATTTGGGCATATAGTTTGCATATGTTGAGGGGGGTATAATGATAAGTCAGTCCAAGTATATTGGATAGCTTGTGAGCATGGCGGTTTTGAGAAGAGGCGTGGCTTCTAGAGACCTGAGACGACTTCCAGTAGTTTAATGGTGGTAATTGAGGCGACAACGCATGCCTATAAACTACATGTTGGCAAAGTGCTCTCTCTCTCTCTCACACACACACACAGAGCCTTCTAAGCTCTCTGAGTCTTTATTGTGTGTGTCTGAGCAGTTGCTCATTAGGATTTTAGTCGAATCTTATAGTGAGTCGGTTAGAGAGTCATGTTCTTGTAAGTGCAGTAACAATTGCAGTAGCAATGAGCTGCAGTCCTGAAGGTCTCAAGTCAATTGAAGTTGTCCCTCCTAAGCTTGATATAGTTCAAGTTTGTGGTACTCTGTTGTGTCGCAATCATTCCTTGATGTGAGAAATCTAAATTGTTTGAGAGCATCATTTTATGTGGTAAAATCAATTTGGGTTGTGAGGCTTTAAAAGCAAACAATGGTATTAGAGCGGTTCGAGTCCATGAAACTCAAAGAAATCTGATGGCCAGAGAGATCTAAGATGGATTCTGAGGGTCCAAGGCATGTTGCATCGTTGTTGCTTTGAATTATTGATCTGTCTCTTCTCTCTTGTGGCGGATTCCTAGATGCATGCAGCTATGTTCTCGCCTGGCATCTCACCATAATTTGGGAACAAGGACTTTTTGCGGCATAGTGCTTTGAAGGCAAGGCATTTTGAAAGCACAAACTTCATTCTTTATCATATCTTTGTGAATGCCCACTTCAGTCTCCGGGTTCGTGAGACAGAATCAAGCATGAAGATGAGAAGTCTTACAAGGATCTCTGGTTAGAGGATTGATTGAGGTGGCACCCTAGACATGCAAGAAAAGCAGAAGCTACAACCGAAAGAAGAAGAAATTTGTACTCGAAGTGCTCGCTGAAGCATGCATATTGTGCTTGGAAGATGTTATGTGCTGATTGAGATCATGTTGAGGGGTTGCGCCCTATGTGGGTAACTTGATTTGGGTGCCGTGCCCTATGTGGGTGGCTGTTTGTTACCATGCCTTGTGTAATGTCTTGTGTTTTTCTAGTCTTTGTTAGTGAATCGAACAGGTTGATTTTTGAAACCGGCCTTCAGTAAACTAAATAGTAGTAAACTGTAACTATCTTAGCACCCACGCTATTTACAGCCACATTGCATCATTTCCAGCCACTTCCATTAGTTAAATATCACTTAGAAATAACTTTGAAACCACTGAAAGGGAGGCTAGAGTGTCCTGCTCTCAGAAAACAAATGCAAGAGACACAGATTGGCCCCAAATGCTTTGATGCCCCTTTTGGTATCTATTTTATTCCTTTGACAATGGAAAAGTGCTTATACAACAAGGGTTCACTCCCTTGCACTCTATTTCATTGGCAAATCCACTATCTAAGCCAGTTCTTGGCTTCATACTGCATCCAATCCCTATTGTACACTAGAACCCATCTGCCAAGGCAAGGCTAAGGCATTCTCCACTATCTGTGGCCACTGCAAAGCTGTCCAAGCATTCCACAAGGCATCTGGCTTGCTACAAAGGGTTTGGCAGTCCCACAAGCCAATTTCTAGCCTCTCAGCACACGTGACCTAAAAGCAGGAAGAAATCCATAGAGCATGACAAAGTGAGGGATCAAAGAGGATCGTAACACCATGAGAGAGACATAAGGTAGGAAACACTCAATCTATTACAATGAATATAATCAACAATACATGATAGGCTTCTTATATAGAGAGAGCCCTTTGAATATTCACACCTATTGGATCCTCTGATCCACATCTCTCCTTGTGGATATCCTTGATCCACATCTCCACATCATGTAGTCCACATCCTAGGGTGGCTACTTTAATTCCCTCCTATACCATACCTTAGCCTCTAATATGTGCTCATGGCACCATATCTTAGCAATGTGTACTCTAGCCTTTTAACTAACCCAATACAAGCACTAGCACCCATCAACATGTCAATAGCAACACCCCCCTCTTACAAAAGCTATTGATAAAAGCTAAGTGAGTAGCTCCCTCTTCTCAATGCTTGCCTTGAGCACGAGGAGGGGTTAAATGGAAGGACAAGAAATGAGGGAGGAAGATGGCTCCAAAACTATTGAAAGGCTAAACAATAAAGGGATTGTAATGGAAGAGAGAGAGGAAGGGATGAAGGAGGGAGAAAATGCAAGGAGAAGGGAATGGAAAGAAGGAGAAGGGAATCTAATGAAGGAAAGAGAAAATGGTGGGATGAAAGAGGGAATGGAGGAAAGAGAAGGAAAGGAAAGAGGGGTAAGGAGAAGAAACGAGGGAGGAAGATGGCCCCAAAACCTTTTCTTTTTGTTTTTTTTTTGCTCTAAAACTTGTTGAAAGGGTAAACAATAGACTCTAGGATATTTCACTGGCTATAAAGATAGATATTGATGTCAATTTATCCCCCACTAATATGTTTGTTATTGGAACTTTTGTCCACAAAATACTCCTCTAAAGTATGAGTTCAATTCTGCTTAACGCACGTATCTTAGCTATCTTAAATGATACCAGTATGGTAGATGATGGGCATTGGAAAAGAGATGAACCACTCACTCACAACGCATGAGAGAGCTACTCATGGCAAGGGTGGATGGGAAGGAGTGAATAGGTAAAGGAAGGCCAAGTAATGGAAGGGATCAATGTTAAGGGTAGGGAGTGGATGCGTGAGAGAGAGAGAGAGAGAGAGAGAGGAGTGCACAACCAAGATGACTAAATTATAACAAAGAAAATTGAGAATACATACATTTTCTCTCTCAAGATTAGGGTAAGGTTTAGGGTTTCCCCATGTCCCTTAGGTTCCTCCCTAGAACTTAGTATATGGTGTAGTTTATACCATTCTCAACACCCCCCCTTAGATTACACTGTATACAGGGTGTGTATACAGGATTTATTTAAATAGAAAAATGACACTATGGAAAAAATGGGGATAAAGAAGAACCTAAGAGATAAGAGAATATGCATGAGCATAGAGACTTTGCATTCGAAATTTGTACAAAAAGGAAAACCTCATTTCCCCCTCGTAAGTTGTAGGTGGCAAATGTCAACTCATCATCAAAAGTATGAGAACTTGTCAAGGAAATGGCTTTGTAAAAATAATGACAACTTGTTCTTGTGTTGGACAATGAACAACATCAATTTCTTCATTGAGAATCTTTTCTCTAATGGAGTGATAATGCACTTTGATATGCTTTGGGAATCTTTCTCTAATAAGGTGATAATGTACTTCAATATGCTTTGTTCTAGCATGAAAGATTGGATTCCTTACTAAATGGATGCTATTGATATTGTTGGTATAGAACACAGTTGGTTCTTTGGAAATAATTTCAATGTTTGTAGAAGTCTACTGCACCAAATTGCTTCTCATGTAGCATTGGTTGGTCCTCTATCTTGGTTTGCCAAGGCAAAGCTATTGATCCACTTGTACATCTTCTATCATATGTAGCTCCTGACCAATCAACATCAATATATCCATGAAAACTAACATCTATTAAGTTGTTAGATTTCAGTTCATAATCGTTCAAGTATTTGAGGACCTTTTTATTTGCACAGAGATAAAACATGACAAAGCTACTAACGCAAGAGTAAAATATATCCAATTGTACATCTTCTATCATCTAGAGTTCCTACCCAATTGAAATCAATATATCCATGAAAACTAACATCTTCAAGTTGTCATATTTTAGCCCATAATCTTTCAAATATTTGAGAAACTTTTGCACAGAGATGAAACTTTTTTGGCTTCTGTATGAATTGACTGAAAATCCAATGGAATAAAGATGTCTAGCCTTGTGATTGTTAAATAAATCAAGCTTCAAATAAGTTGTCGATACTAATGAGGATTTGTATTAGGAGATTTGCCATGAGATGACAATCTAATGTTACATTCTACAAGATTTGAGGTGGCTTGCAGCAGTCACATAAACAAAACCATTGGTGAAATTTTTTCATTATATTTGTCCTTGATACCATTGTCATTCTCTTCATACTTCAATGTCAAGAAATTATGCTCTCCCATGTCTTTCATGTTGGGAAATTATGCTCTCAAACTCTGTTTACCTATGAAATAGGTGTTCATTGGAAGTGGTGATGATCACGTCGCCAACATAAAGCACAAAGAAAATAGTATGTTATGTTATATTTTTTATGTAAAGTGACGGCGGGGCTGATGGTTGAAATTCCATTATGAATTATTGCATTCCAAGCATGTGCGGCCTATCCTTCATCTAGATATCCCTTAATATTCATTTAATGGATAAGCCAATCAAAAGGTGAACCAATAGTGGTCATCTTCACAAATACGCAAAGGTCTCTTCATAATCTATTCCAAGTTTTGAAGCAAATCCCTTCGACAACTAATTGGCTTTGTATTTGTCAATTGATTTGTCTAAATTGAGCTGGAATTTGTAACCCATTTGCAACCAACGGGCATCTTTTTTATTGGTAAATATGTTGATTCCCATGTTTACTTTTTGATGAGTAATGACCGTGAATCTCATAATGCATTGATTTGGAGCATGTCAATGCTTCTAGACCACAAAATGGGAAATATTGATGGCTTTCCCATGTTGCATGATTCACATACATCTTTTAAAATGTATACGTGCAGAAGGCCTTGAACCATGTTTATTTGCTTGAGTGAAACCAAGCTTTTGAAATTGTATACGTGCAGAAGGCCTTGAACCATGTTTATTTGCTTGAGTGAAACCAAGCTTTTGAAATTGAGGTGACCATACCTTGTGTTCCATAGTGTGCTTAAAGTATCATCATTTTAATGAGAAGTGGTTTGTACTGCTTGAATAAGCATAGATGAAGAAAGTTTCTTCTTCCAATTTATAATAAATTTACTTGGATGGTATAATTCTCGGATTGTGTAACCAAACTTGTTTTTGAACACTAGTTCCAAATCTCTTTCACTCATGTCACCAACTGATAAGATGTTTTGAGTCATTATTGAAAGAAAAAAAGCATCTCCTACGCTTTGTGTAATGCCTTCATAACTATGGAGATGAATGTTATGATTTGAGGTATTGTCACCCATCATTACATTTTCTTTAGCATTCTTATA
This sequence comes from Cibotium barometz, assembly GCF_041138505.1. Classification (NCBI taxonomy): domain Eukaryota; kingdom Viridiplantae; phylum Streptophyta; class Polypodiopsida; order Cyatheales; family Cibotiaceae; genus Cibotium; species Cibotium barometz. The sequence goes on from NC_141061.1 coordinate 20,940,796, forward strand.
TGGATGCATTTTAAAAACCATTTTTTCTCATATAGTTGACTCAAACCACCAAAATATCTTTATTACTATGTAAATGCTTCAGATTTCTACATTAGAACATTGTGAAATAAGAACTTTTGATGTTGAGCTTTGTTATCCAGTGATTGCCTTTGATTTTTCTCATTGACAAAGTTGCTAGATTGTCTTTGATTTTCATTTTGATTATGTTACTATTATTGATTTCTATCTCTATTGTATTGTCCACTTACAACACTCCCGTGTTTGTTCTTGCATTTTGGCTCCTAATAGCCCATAATTCCACCATAATTGCAAGTACATATAGTTATTTTTTGGACTTTGGATTGGTAACCTCCTTTGTTCATGCCCCTTGAACTCTAAAATTCCATGTTTTCGTCTAAATCAAAGGGCCATGTTTCCCTCTAATTTGAAGGGCCATGATGTTGATGTGATGAAGACGATGATCCATGGTAATTGTTAGAGTGTTTGCCAAGGCTATGTGAATTTCAATTATGTCTTCTAACATCGTTTTGACTTCCTCTTTGGAAACCTCTACCTCTAGCATAGAAAGCCTACTTATAATTCTTTTGTAACTCTAGCAAAACGTCTCCACATCTCCTATTACATAAAAATGTCAGGCATGATTTCACATATCGATGTAGCATCTCAAGTGACAATGGTTGTAACAAATTACTCATAATTTGAACTAGTCTTTTGTTTTTTGTTTCATGGATAAGTGATGCTAGTAGGTCTTTAAGTTGGACCTACACATATTTCAGATGATAGCTTCTTTGCACTATTGAGTTGATTTTAAGCATTATGATAATGATATGTATTGAATCTATTTCTAATCTTCGTTTGCATTCATTGTTGATGTAGTGGTGTCCTTAACATTTAAGTTGCTTAGGTTAAGTGCCAATTGAGCTCTTTCATCCCAATATGCTTTCTTCTCACTGATGTCTCTAGCTTCATTTGTTATCAACACTTCCAATTACCATAGTTGTTGTCATCCAATTTCATCCAATTTGATGTTCTCATCCAAGAAAATGCTATCATCATGAGTTTTTGTCACATTTTTATATTTTGATGTTGAAATGTCTAATTGAGGGTCTAGAGGCTTTGAATATTGCATTCAATTTTAACCAAGCTATGATGAAACTTCTCCAACATGTCCTGGAATGGGTGCCATGATTGCACGTTGTAATTATGCCAAAAATTAATGAAATTTTCTTGCACATTCTCAAAAAATGTGTCAAACTATTATGCTTTAGATGCTAAAGATGCTAGACTCACTTCTTATATAAATGAGGTGGACTTAAGAAATTAATGGGCAAGGCATTCACACAGACAAGTCCATGGCCAAGCTGATGAGTCATGGATCATTGACTCTAGAGCCTGCAGTCCCTTAACTCCGCAAAGAGTGAGTGGTTCTCTCACTTAGAGAAACGTTACAGTGACGATGTAGAACTATGAGACTCCAGACTTCATCATCATAGGATACATATATATGGGACGTACATAACGTTTTGTATGTTTTAGGATTGAAGAAAAACCTTCTACCTGTTAGTGGCATTACTTAAATAGACAAGAAGGTGTAATTTGATGAAGGGGAATGTGTTATTCGAGACAAGGGTGATGATGTCATATATTACCATCTTCGGAAGGCCTCGCGGGCCTATGAGACAAAGTAAAAATAAAGGATAACTCATGCAAGCCACAATGGGATGAGGCAAAGGGCTTGCTAGGATCCTTGCTGAGTACTATATTTAAAAAGATCAAAAAACTCAAACTAGTACTTAAGATACATAGCTAGGTGCCATGGTTACTCTCCTGTGGGCCGTAAAGTTGTCTCATATTTGTGTTTGTCGGGTCGTCTCTCGATAGGCATGATCCTCGTGATCTCTATATTTGGTGGGCCATATCAAGAGTGATGCCTCGGTTCAAAAAATCCCCTCCGACTAGGGCTCCCGAACCTCCATCGTGCATGCTATCGTGCATGGTCTATATGTCGTTGGCTCCATTGCTCCATGCCGTCTCTTCCCGTTGACCCATGCTGTCCTCATGTTCGCTATCTCCCCCTCTACTCCATTATGTTCCGAGGTTGACTTGAAAGCATAGAAATATGTGACATGTTGGTGTGGATGGTCAACCTAGGTCTCATGTGGCACTGTCACCTCTTGCTATCTGATATGCCACAACATGGTCTCGCTGTGTCATCGCATCTCCATCAAATAGAGGCCAACACAGTACCTAGTCATGAAAGCGGATCAGCCGGGAGAGTGGTCCAAAATTGTGCTCCTTCTGAAAGAGACAATAGTACCGTCCTAGATTAAGCTTGATGATGACTTTCAAAATTTGTCATGAATGATGTGAAAATCTTGGGTTTATGGAGCTGGAGGCGTGGGTTGTATCTAAATTCAATTTGGCTTCAAAATGATTATATTTTGACCTTGACATGATTGTCCTAGCGAGAATCTCTTGGACTTTAGGATAACTCTTTTGTAATTGGATTGGTCGAGTTTTACTAAGTATGGTGATCCAGTTCAATTATTCTAGCTGATTTGTGTAGTTAGGTTCAAAGCTGGCCTATTTTCATTAACCAGGTTTAGTGTTGTTTAACCAAGGTAAAAGTTAACCTCGATGTGGTTAAGCCATATAGAAAACTATTCACTAGGAGATAGAACACTCAGATGTACCAAATAAAAGTATATAAATAGATGTGAAAATCCAAGTATAAAACACGCCAAGAACTGTGCCAACAGGCTTGTGGGCTGCAATCAGGCTGCCACATGGTGGCACTCAGATATCCTCACTGAGTTTATTTTAGGGCAGACATGTAGGCCATACTGGTCAGCACTTCGGGCTCACAGTTTGCCCAAGTTTAGGGCTGCCCGTGGGACTGCCCAGCCATAAGTCCATGTAATTGGGAGAAGGGCTGGGCGAGACCCAGCACAAGGCGCCTGTTTGTAGGACCTTTTATGCTGCCCTGGTGAAGGGAGGATCGTGGAGTCGGCCATCAGGTTGACAGACCCACAGATCCCAGTTGGCAGCTAGTGCAACCTGCAGCGGTTCCACCAAGGAGACACCAGACAAATCTACACCAGTAGAAGAGCCACAGATGGTGCAAGTGAGGAGATCAGGTGAAGTTCTCATGGGCAGATACTGAAGCCGATCCTACAGAGGCCATTGGTGCAGCATAAAGTTGTTGAAGGATTGTGTGAGAGAAAAGGGGTGCACTCACAAGAGAGAAGACCCTACATTTCAGCTAGCTGCACACTAATATAGAATCAGAGATAAGGTTGAGACTTTATGGAAATGTGTGGAAAAGGGTGCCTTTAGTCCCAATAAGACCAATCCACTTGGAACATCTGATAAATGTAGGGCACTAGCACTCAAAGTGCAATCTAGAATGTTTTAAAGCTCACCCAAAACATGTGGGTTCGTACAAAGTGCTTATGATGTACAGAACTAGAATTTGTCAAATAGACTTTACAAATTGGAGATGGCTCTATAGGCCATTATGACAATCAAGGCAGAGTGGTAATTCCACCACAAATGTTGATCCATGAGAACTCCCTTTTGAGTTTGGTAGAATGGGTATAAAAAGATGTTCAAAGAGTGGAGGATTATGCATGCTTCTTCAAAGACCGTGCTATTCTTGCACCATGAAATCTAGAGGTTATTGATGAGATCAATGAACTGGCCTTGAGTGCATTACCCGGTCTTGAAAGAGAATACCTCAGTGCAGATTCGGTTGTTTCTTCTGAGAATGACAAAATATTGTATCCAATTGAGTACTTGAATAGTTTGAACTTAGGTGGTGGGTGGCTACCCTCCTCATCACTTGCTTCTAAAGATTAATGCTCCTATCATTCTGCTCCGCAATTTGGACCCTCAGCAGGGACTTTGTAATGGTACCAGATTGATATGCAAGCAATTTAACTCAAAGGTGATAGAAGCAGAAAACGTTACAAATACAAACATTAAAGACAGGGTCTTTATTGTGCTAGGATAACAATTATACCAAACTATGCTTCAATTGCCTTTTGACATGAGAAGGAGATAATGTCCTGTGAGGCTAGCTTTTGGTATGTCAATAAATAAGTCACAAGGACAAACATTGAGTGTGTTGGGACTTTAATTGGCCACATAAGTATTCACACATGGACAATTGTACGTTGCTATGTCACGTGTTAGATCACTGATGCAGTGAAAGTGTATGTAAAGCATACTGTGGAACACGAAAGTAGCATAGAAGGTTCAAAAAAAGTCTTCCAACCAATGGTGTCTACAAAGAGATATTGAAAATGGCATGTAGAAGAATATAAATGTAATCTATGCCCAAAAGGTAGAGAACGAGCTATTAATACAGCAGCCTATAAATGCTAGAGACTACATTCATAGATATCTCTGTATCAACAATGAAGTAAGAATTTGAAAGGAGAATGTTTTCAAAGATGTGACATGTGCAATCTAAGTGTGTTTCAATAAGTGTGCATGCTTTGAAGTTGATTGATATTCCTTTCAGAATGACAATTATGTGATTGTGATACAAAGACATAAAGCTAAATAGGAGTTGGATGGAAAATTCCTTTTATTTATCTCTCACATTGTTGATACGCTTGCCGGTAATATTGAATTGATATGTATAAATCTACTTACATTGTGTGGATTTTATGAGAGAGAGAGAGAGAGAGAGGGGGGGGGGGGGAGAGGGGGAGGGGGAGGGGGGGAGAGGGAGAGGGGGAGATTGATCTTAAAGTCTTGTGTAAATGTTTAGTGTAGCGAGTGTCATATTGGATATCACATGTATATTACTTAGGATATCACATGTATATTACTTAGGATATTACTTAGGATATCACATGTATATTACTTAGGATGGACATGGCAAGGAGATCATTTTCATTTGTTTATGGTGATGGACAAGATATTGAAGGTATTTTTCTCGACGATTTCTATGATATAGGCATCGTTGTTTTCCATAATCTATTTAATATTCATGGCTCAATTGTAGACCCTCCATTTTGGGAAGGACAAGCAACAGCATGTCTAATTATCAAACTATTAGAGAGCACCTATGTTTTACGGTGTATATAGAAACTTACTTTTTATGTAGCTTTTGCGTTTAATTTTAAAAAATTTAAATTATTATTGATACATTCTTTTTGCAAAAGGAATATCTTTATTTCTTAGAACCTAGATTATTGCTGTGCTTGTATGGTCAAGACACTTACAAACAACGAGAGAATTTACAATCTAAGTTTGTAAAATATTGCAGATCAGCTTCGTGTACATGTAATGTTTGTAGACTATGAAAAGCTTACTAAGTTAGATTTTCGGTTCAAAGGTACTAGACATTACAAAATTTTTGATTTGCTATCTACAAGCCCATTCAAACGCCATTCGTCTCAAATATTGATCCACCAAGTGAGTTTTGTAAGGTTTTATCTTTTTCCTTTTTTTTACTTCGAAAATCATAACTTGCAATATATAATGTTTTTATCTTAAATACAAATGGAGGTGAGGACTATAGCCTTCCAAGGAGGGATAATCCAGTTGCCCAAAGATTGTTTTAATGCTTTGTTCAAGTGTGTTAAGATTGTCACCACTATATTGGGTTGATGTATATTTATGCCAAGTATAGTGCTTTATTCAAAGAAATGTAAGTGCTTTAGGAGCTCCTACATGGATATATATGGCAAGCACAGTGTGTTCATACATAGGTTGGCAAGTTGAGGACCATGAGGTCCAAAATGGGCTTCAAATACAAGACTAATCTCTACTCACCCCCTGAGGACAAGCCTTTTGTTTTTATGCATGCAAGAATACTCTTACCCGTTAGGGATGGATCATGCCACTAGTAGTTACAAGGTATTAAGTCATTTATAGGAAAACATTTCACTTGGTACTACGCAGACATTCCAACAATCGCCACATAGAAGTCAAATTCATTGTTTTGTAGCAGGCTGAAGGCCACACATGTTTATATGTGTCACACAACGTGCTAATGCAACGTTTTTGTGCCCAAAAAAAATGCAAAAAAGAAGAAGAAGAGAGCCCATCTGCACACATAGTGTGATGCTACCTAGGACACATAGTGTGATGTAATTAACCCTTCCGAACTTGAGCCCATTGCAAAACAACAAAATTGACTTCTAAGTAGCAAAAATAATTCAATTCTTGGCCACTCTCTCATCACATTTTCTCGCACGGGTTAGCATTTTAAGAAGGCCATGTGTTGGCCATACTTTTTTGTGACAAAAAATTGACCATGTCATCACTTCATTCATGAACATTATAGACAACTTTATAGCATGATACTGTAAATTGAAGATGAAATCTCAGAGATCAAAAGGCAATTGATGAAATTTTATAGATAATGTAAAAGTAGAAAAAAAGAATGTATTTCTTAAAAACCATCACATCATAGCCTAAGGTTAAAAAATTTAGGATTCTCTTAGCCTTTTTGGCCAGTGCTGAATTCTTCACCATTAGAGTGACCCACTATATGCAATGTACATGCCACAAGATGGATTTAAAATCCTCCACCATGTGACCCACCTATGTGACCCACCTGTATTTCTTCATGTGCCTCTTGAAGGGCTATCATGGTTGCCTCTTATATACAATGCTCATTTGGGCTAATATCGTCCATCATCTCTCACCACCCTACCATATGAGGCTTTTGGTTGGTGGTGGTGGGTCGAGGGCGATGTGGGCCTACCCCCTAGCACATAAGGAGGATGCTCTGCTTTGATTTTCTTTCTTACTTCAAACTACCTCAAAGCTTTTGCTTCCTTGTGTGCTCCCTTTTATGCTCCCTATATGTGCTACCTCTTTTCCTCCTTGTTGCCTCTTGTTCCTCTTGGCGTGTTTCTTCAACTTCCTCTAGTTTTGTCTTACCTCTTATTCTTCCTCTTCAAGTTTCCTTTGTGCAACCGCCTCTTCCTACTCCCTCCTTGCAACTCCTTGCAACTTATTCTTCCCACCTATGTGTAGCCTCCTCTTTTGTAGCTCTTTTTCTCGTCTTGTCCACCACTACTCTTCTTACTTTATAACTTAATTGTCTAAATATAATATTGATCCATCTACATCTTTACTTTTACCTTGCTTGAGTTTTTGCCACCTTGGACACATTATCAAATATAGACTCATCCATCTTAAGGGGGTTCCTGTTGCATCGTTGTTGCCAACAATAGGGATTGTATTATGGAGGATGGAGTTTTCAGACAAGAGGGTTAGGGTTGTCAAGGATTTCAATTGTGAGGTTAGGACTTGGACTGTCAAGGTTTTCCATCATGAGGTCGGGGTTTGGATTGTTAAGATTCGGGGGCATATGGTTACTATATAGAATATGGTTATCATGGTCACCATTAGGATTTCTATTCGCATTGGAATCTTGGTCTTTAAGGTTTCCCTATACTCGGCCATGCTATCTATGCTAGATCAGGAGTAATGAACTATTCTTGGTGTGCTCTTTGGGGGATTTTTCTTATGAGGGTTACTTGGAGTGTAGTGTTAAAATGAGTAGATTGCTTTGTCCTAGCAATAAAATAAGTGATTTTATACTCACTAAAATGTATTAGCTTTAAAAAGCATAATAATAAGTAAAATAAGTGATATTATACTCACTAGTATTTCATGTGGTTGGCATCATTTAAAGTCCTTAAAGAATTGCATCAAACCCTAAAAATGGTACTTTCATAGGATATCTATCATGCATGTCATAAGAGAGCAATGTGCAGGAGCTCAAGGGCAAGACAGAGAACTAGATGAGAATTAGAGCCCAATTCTTGACATTCCACTTTATCGTGTCCATGTATGTACTCTACATGAAAAATTGAGGATCCTAGAAAAGCTTCTAGTGTTGCACATAATTATGCATAGAATATGCAACCACTTGAGAGAGGCGTGCATAATGCATATTACCAAATTGGAGGAGAATTTTGCTAAGAGTAGGCTTGCATGGAGGGAATGTGAAATTCACAAAGCATGATTAAATATCCAACCAAACATCAAATTAGCCTAGAAGTTTGTATTGGATCAAAGACAATGTATCTTCTACCTCATCACGTGAATTTTATGAAAGCTATGAAACAAATGTGTTTGCACCACCTACTAAGTGAGGCAAATATTTGGTTTGAAGCATGCAAAGATGTGGGGTTGCACTTGACTCTATTGTTCATCTACTTAAGAAGGAACAACTCTCAGAAGAGGAGTTTACAACCCTTAACAAAAGAATTGATGAGTTCACTATAGATATGGTCGATGCTTGGGGAGCAATGTGCATTGCACCTATATGGTAAACCGTGAGTCTAGAAATATTCCTTAAAAATAATCTTACATGTTGCTCATTTTTCTTGTATATAGCATATCATCTATATACATGACATCCTCTATTCTTTGGATGAATATAGGTCATTTGAGCTTTGGAGCACACAAAGAGAAGTCTACTCCAAGAACACAAGGCATGGTGGGGGCATACAATTCATGAAATGTCTAACTCATTCTACAAATCGATGCCATTGTTCAAGCACCACTAAAATATTATTTTTGCACTCTCTTTCTTTTTTACTAGAGAATCATTCTGCATCCACGTATCTTTACTTTGTGCCTCTTGTATCTCCTTTAATAACTCCTCTTGTATCTCCTCTAATAACTCCTCATGTTGGCTCTTCGATAATTCCTACAATTCTTCCTCGTGATGTTTTTTGCCCTTTCAAGCCTTGTTTCATCTATCAGGCTAGCCCTCTCTAAATTATGACCTTTGACAACTTGACATTCATCCAACTTTAATACAACGACAACCATTCCATCACACTTCGAAAAGAAATCATTCATACAATCAGAAGGGCACAAACCATAGATGCACATAGTTAAATTTTACAACTTTTAAGATGTGTTTTTCACCTTTCCATGTCATGCCGTAATATTTTATCTTCAATCATTGCATTATGACCAAGTCTATGTAGAGGTGGTTGAGCTCATCAAATTAAAAAGATATTATTTTTTATAGTGTCATGGAGTCCTCTACATAGTGGTAATCTCCTAGCATGGATCTAACAATAGAATTTATATATTTCGGAGTCCTCTACATAGTGGTTATCTCCCAGCATGGATTTAATAGTAGAATTCATAATTTTGGAGTCCTCTATATAGTGGCAATCTCCTAGCTTGGATTAACTGTTGAATTTGTACATTTTAGAGCCATACTGACACTATAAGACATCGACAACATAGGTCTCAAGATACTCTTCTCAAAGAGGTTAGAGAGATCAAAAAGGCTAGAGGGATGGAGGGCAAGAGGAGAGAGAAAGAGTAGAGGATTAGCAGCTGATGTTTCTCACAGTGCACCTTGCACATGAGTTTTAATGGGAATCAAGAGCATGTGGGAGGGAAAGGGGGCTTATGAGGGTAAAGGTCTAGTGCAGAAAGAAAAGAAAGTATATAAGAAACCAACCATAAGCTTCTTGGACCTCTTCCATGTAGCATAAGACGTTCTATGCCCTGAGGATCTCCTCTTTAGCTTATCCAAAGTTTCACTTTCAGAGGAGGATAAAGAAGAAGAAGGAGAAGATGCTGATCTCTTTTTCTCCCTTCTTTTCTTAGGGGCCTTTTCGTCTTTCTTGTCCTCATGTGAAGGAGACTTTGACGGTGACCCCTTTTGGGAGGAGAAGTTGGCCGCTGTGGTCGTCGTCTCCTTGGAGCTATATCACGCCTAGAATCACTACGTGATTCTTCCCTTTGATGCTCCACTTGAGTATTCTCCTTTTCTCCCATAGAGGTTCTCACCAAGAGGCTTCTTTGGAATTCTCTCTTCTTGGGAGGCTATGAGAATACCTCGCTCCCGGAGTTGTAGTATAATCTCCCCATGAAGAGTAGGATTTTTCCTCGTTTGTTGGAGCTTTGACACAAAAAAGTTGACATAATCAACTGCATTAGAGACATCATCTTGTGTGTGTGCAAGAGTATCTAAGCTAACTCTACTCTCTTCATTATTCTCAGCCATTGTTAAGCAAATTTTTGTGTGGATTTTAGTAGACTTTTTCCAACCCTTAATGTCAACAAAAGCCTTAGAATAGTGGAGAGGATAAATCCCTATCCCACTTATCCACAAGTAATGCACAAATCCCACCTTCGTGAGCAACGTAAGGACCTCTCTTCTTAGAGAAGAAAGAGATGCCTAAGCTCTGATACCAATGTGAGTAGATTTGCCCAATTCTCTAATAACTTTGCATAAAAAATAAAGAAAACTACCAGAAATCATTTAGAAAATCCTTAGAAAATGAGACTTATGTGCATGGGGATCATCCGAACCATTATACTTCGATGCCATACATTTTGCAACTTGAGAAGGATGCAATGGTCTTGGCTCAGCAACAAACCTTCTCATTCCAGGGGCAGCCATAGATGGTTCCTCCCTCATCATAGGTGTTGGAGCTCTATGCACAACTCTATGTTCCTCTCTTATAGGGGCATCTGGTGTTGCTCGCTCTATTGGGTGTGGTATTGATGACCTTGTAACGACCGTATAACCACCTCTTATCATCGAAGGTCTTGGCTGGAAGCTCGCTCTTGCTCCAGGATCTGAAGCCTTTGGTGCTATTGACCTTGTTACTTGTGCTTCTTCTACCTGACTAGGAATTCTAGTTACCTTGTCCATGAAGCTTACTTCTTCTTTGGCAGGCAGCTGAGCAGATATTTGGTCTAAATATATGACAGAAAAAGGTTCTCCCATACAGGTTAGCTTTTCCATGTCTTTCAATCGAGCATGTCTATACTCGTGACCATTAGCATCGACCAATATATGTCTAGTTCGGGTCTCAAACTGATAGGCATACATGTACATCCTCTTAGGATCCATTAATTCTCGTGGATGCACATCTTCCCTCATGTAGTATGTGGATGCGTCTAGACTAGCCAAACGGTATAACCCAAACCTCGGATTGTCCACCACAATTCTGTCTACTTCTTTGATAGAAATGAACTTGACTCTGATGTCATTTTCCAAAGGTGGTCTCTCCAAACCCTCATCTACTTTTTCTTTGGTCTCTATCATTCCCATGGGGTCAACTATAGTCGGAAAGGATGTTGTGATGTAAGCAATTCCCTCGTCATCAAAGTAATAGTCCTCTCTAAAATACACTTCAACTTGTTTCACAAAATCATTCTTTCCCAAGTCTTCTTGCACATAGTGTTGATTATTACTATCTAAGTAAATACGTGCCCCCATTTAGTTGGTATAGGCATACTGCAATAGCATCCTCCGTCTTTATTCGTGAGATCTAGATGTGCCAATGGGCCCCATCTTTCCATGCAAGTCCATGCTCGGAATTTTCTCCATAGAATAGGAATAGTTAATTTCAGACGAGGTGTGCGAAATAACTTCCTCTTGAATCACTGTCAAGTGTTCAATCTTTGCTTGAATGACACTTTCTTCTATAGACACCTAACTTACTTGGTCTCTAGACAAGTTTCCCCCTGACCTTAAGTACATGAACAAGTATAATTACAGAAACCCAACCTGTTACCTGAATTCCTGTTGGTATACTGCTTTTAACCTTCAATCCTCAGCTTAACACAATTGCTTGACTCCTTATCTGCAAAGAATCAATTCAACCACTATACAGCTTACGGAGTTTAGTCAGTAATCTTTTGCAAGTATCTGGACTGACTTGTCCAAATCACTGTGTTATATACACTTCTAGAGTCTTGTGAGTCTAACTATACTCAAACACTGCATGCAATAGTACAAAAAATTCCTGCCACTTAGACAGCTGAAACTCCTAGTTTGAACAACTCTAGATGTCTAAATAGCTTCTTTTGGTAGTTTCAGAGTATCAAATGACAAGTGTTTTGGTTGTCCCAAGTTCTATGTATCCAACTTCTTTTGTTAAGTGATCTCTGTGCTTCTAAACCCTAGATATGTACACACTTCAAGTCTCAAGTGATTTTGAACAATTTTGTACAGTGTCAAGAAAAAATCGTGATTTGTTAACAAAAAATGCCCGGTCCTACGTCCAATTTTAATTCTGACTTGATACTTGCTTTCTGCGCATGTGGTTCTCGTATGAGCCCTCGTCCCCTTTTTCTGCCGTGAACCCTTGACGTCCACGTAGTCACAGATCCTGTAGCAGCAGCTGGCCATGGCTTCCCCCGATCTCTTCGATGCCTACTTCAGGCGCGCAGACGTTGATCGCGATGGCCGCATTAGCGAAGAGGATGCCGTCTCCTTCTTGCAGGGAGCCAACCTTCATCGCGAGGTCATCGCCAAGGTATTTCCTTTCCTATTCCGCTAGGATCTGATTTCTGATCCTCCACAGTCATAGTCATACGGTAGGACGCAGTATTATACTTGCTGGTTTGAAATTCAGTTGTGGCAGAAATTTTTATGGTTTGATGGAAAAATCCGTTTGCATTTTGATAATCATTCAGAACGGATGTGTTATTTTCTCGGGATGCATGCAAATTGATAGAAGCGAAGTGCAGGCACTTAAAATGATGCTCTCTCTTTGCAATATGATCATCACTCAGCAAGGATGACTCGCTTTGGTATTTTTTTCTGGATGCATGCAAGGCGATGGGTGTGCAGGCACATAAATAATGCTTCCTTGTCTGCTTGGCTGATATTGTCAACACGTCTCTAATCTTTATCATTTGGCCACACGAATGTGTGCACATTGACGTGCAATAACACAGACAAAGCTCAACCCATCACATAGTGGCAATGAGGTTTCCTCACTCAGATCAATCCTGTAGTGCACCTTTGTAGAGCATGTTACAGGCATGAATATGGTAAAGTTTGCTCCATTTCAGCTATCTTATTTGGTTACATCAACAAGCACCCAATAATGCACTTGATATAACAACCAGTCATTTATTCAGAATGTTGCACAAATAGCTAGCTGCTGGAATGCACCAAGCATTGTTGAACAGATATGAATTTGGCTTGTGCGCTGTTTGTACAAACTTATTACCTTGCTCCTCATGGCATGGGTCTTTCTTGCTTACTACTCAGTGTCTCATGTATACCACAGATTTGGCAGTATGCAGATAAAGGGCAAAGGGGATATCTTTCTCGGGCTGAATTTTACAAGGCACTGCAGCTTGTGACAGTCGCACAAAGTGGAAGGGAGCTCACCCCCACTCTTGTGAACAAAGCATTGAGTGAACCCACTGTATCAAAAATTCCTGCCCCGCAAATCCAATTGGCACCAATTTTTACCTCAGCAAGCCCGCAAGCAGGTGGATCAGGAAGCCCTGTTTGGCCCCCAACTGTTCCAGCACAACAACCGTATCCAGTTGTTTCTTTACCACAAGGACTTAGACCAACCATGTCCACACCAGTACCTAGAGCTTCAATACCATCAACACCTTCTTCCACATCAGGAATTGTTTCATCTGATTGGCCAACTAAGAAGTCATCATCTTGGCCGGGTCCAGGTTCTATCAACAACCCCACTGGCCAGCATTCCCAGACAAGGGCAGTTCTTCCAAACCAAGGTTTTCAAGGTGGCTCACTTACAGGAATTAAACCTGGTGCTTCTCCTAAGGCAGCAGTGGATCCCAATCTTTTTGGAGGGGATGTCTTCACAGCAGTGCCCGTTAAGCCACAAGTTCCACAGCACAGTTTGACAATGCCCAATCAGATACCTCCACCAAGGGCACTGCAAACAGCTGGTCAACCAGACATAGCCTCACTTGAAGTCATTTCTACACCTTCTACACCAACAACATCATCAAGACAGTCCCAAGGAGGAGCAGGTCAAGCAGAACATGAGTTTACAGCTCCTGCTGTAGTAGATGGAACGAAAGCATGGCCTAAAATGAATGTTGCCAATGTGCATCGCTATACCAAAATCTTTTCTGAAGTGGATACAAATAAAATCAATGGTAAAATCCGTGCTTTTCCCAGATTTATTTGTCTTGTGACTATTGTACTTTCATGCTTTATTGATAAGACTAGCATACAATTTAATTTGGATACAGATACATCAGATGATAGCATGGATAGTCTTGACTATCCACAAGATGAAGAAGCCCTATCACAAAATTTTGAAGAAATGGCTTGGGAGCCATCTGATGAAGACGAAAAAGTGTGTTCGGATCCCATGCTCCCCACGTCCCCTACTAAGTTGAATTTCTCCAAGGTGTACCCTGTAGGGTTTGTAGATGGCTCTTCTTTTGTTGCAATACCTTCAGATCTGAAAGTAGATGATAACAGCCCGTCTAAGATTCTAAGTATGAAGCCAAAGATACTTGACACAGCAGTCAGCTCTACAGTCAGATTAAGGATTCGCTGCAAGGATGGATCTACAGTCAAAACGTCCTACGCAACAGGGTTTTCAGCATCGCCCACTTTAATTCTGTCAGCAAGGCATGTTGTTGACAAGGAAGGCGAGATTGAAATCAAGGTATGCAGAGGAATGGTAGTAATGTCTAGCTTTTTTGATACACATGCGGGTTTTGAGGGCCTTGATCCAAGCTTCACAGAAAAATCAAGATCAAAAGAGAGAGACACTCATGGGCTTTTTCTAAATGGATCAGATCTTTGCTTCTTCAAGATAGAGAAGAATATGCCAAGCTTTTTACTGCCATGTTCTCCAACATTCATTACAAATAAGCAAGTTGTTGCTATCTCATTCCCCGCAATCAATAACTTTCTAGAAAATGCTAGAAAAGAGCTAGTGGAGGGAACCAGTGAAAGCAATGCAATTTGGAAGCAATACACACCTACCATACAGGGAGTGTACAACAATTTGCTTGCCAAACATGCAGCAAATAATCAGATGAGATTAACGAAAGCAAAAAGAGTGCTTTCAATCATTGATACAGTGGAGAGAGAGGTTAAGAGAGAGCTCTATTTAGAGCTTAAGAAGACATTTGCGGCCACTAACACAGGTAATGTGGCATGTAGTGTGGGTCAGATACTTTGCTTTAATAGCAGGTATTTAGGGACTTCTTGCTCAACATTAGCTGGAAGTTCAGGAGCCCCTATTATCCCCTTATCTCTTCCTAATCATTTTGTGGGTGTCCAAAAAGGGGGTTGTGTTGGAAGAGACATGAATGTGGTTACTTCTTCAGATAATATTGACTTTGTGAAGATGTATGTAACTACTGTACTGCCAACTTTGCCCCTGCCAGATGATAGTTTTTGGTCGAACGGAAGTTGGGATGGTTTTCGGAATTGGCTTGAATTACACCAATCCCAGATTCCACAATCATCTGTATGGATCATGACCAAGGCTCCTAAAGAAAGGAGGTCGTCCAAAAGAAAAGCTCTCTGGCCACCATAGGTTTCACAAATGTGGAAACTCAGCTAGGTATAACCAGAGAAAGTAAACGTGAGTAATGGAGCTTTACTTTGATAGGTCTGCAGATTGCTACAGGACTTCATGACAGGTTTGTAGCAACATCCAGGTTTAATACAAGTCCTACTCGGACCAGTTTCCATCGTCCTATGTTAATGTGAAGAATACATAACATTTTGTTTAGGCAAGACAGGAAGGATATAGTCCACATGCTGGTCAAGCTCCAGCAATATCCAGTTTTGATATGTTAATGTGAAGAATACATAACATTTTGTTTAGGCAAGACAGGAAGGATATAGTCCACATGCTGGTCAAGCTCCAGCAATATCCAGTTTTGATACAAGTGCGAATGGGATGAGTTTCTGATGCTTATGTTGAAGTACACAGTACACAACATTTTTGTGCAAGAATTACAGGAAGAATAACACCTCATGCAAGGTCAAGCTTCGACTGCTCAATGTCCTAGCTTAAACAGTACCCAAAGTTTTGTACATGCAATACATGAAGAATCAGAACTGTAGTTTAAGTTTCATGCATAGCCTTTGTGAGGAGTTACTGCTTTATTTGATGCTAGTATGGAAACGCTTCATGCTGATTGTGTTCTCTCTTACTTCTTTTGGTGATAGTATACAGATAGAGGTAAAGTGATCATTAACTAGATTTGATTATTAAGTTCAATGCTACACGGGGATGGTGAAAATTTAGTAGATAGACAAAAGTTAAGAACAAGGTGTGTCAATTGCTGGGGTGCTCGTTAGCATTGGCATGGACAGTAAGTTTTGCTCTGTTTTTTCTGAATAAGTCAGTGTGTGTTCGCGTGCATAATTGGGCATAATGGGGCATGTGGCTTAAATTGTGTTAGCCACCTTCATGCTGCAGAGTCCAGACTAAAGTGCATGTTAGAGCTCTAGTTGGGGTGGCCATCTTTCTACTGCAAGAGGCAACCGTGATGCTAATTTTGGACCCTAGAGTGTAAATTGTTCTTTGCAAACTCTTTCGGTTCATTCTCGATCCCTTATTCAATTACACGCACAAGTAGGCTTGATCAACATGCAGATTTCGGCAGTGCTGATGCCGCTTCGAGAAGGAGGTGACTTCGGCTAAGATATCTCTTCCCAATATTAATGTCCAAGAGTCTCCAGGTTGCCACTGTGGCTCAAGAGAGCAGTTCTTCAATACCAGCGCCTGTGTATATGGACCTTTTGTCGGGCAAGGATGTAGAGCTAATACCCAGGTCATCTTTATTCAGGCAGGGTTGGTCCGTATAGAGTGACATGAAAGCCTCTTGGTAGTAGACACCCTATAGCTTTACTGTTGACTGCTTTTTGGTCTCCACCTGTTCACTGCTGGGACTGCTGTGTGACCTCACCTTTGTGCGAGCCAATCTTGTGGCGACCTAGTAGTTGGGTACTGCAGACAAGCTAACCAGGCCGTCACTGTCTGTGACAGAAGACCCTGTGATGCCCAGCTCATGTACTGCTTTAATGGGCGAACAACCCAACCGTTGGGACATACTACCCCCCAGGTAGCGAAGAGCCGAAGCGAGGTGCCAAACCTTTTGTCGGTGTAAGCTGATCAACCTGTTATCCCTCGCTGTACAGCTCGTCACCCGTACAACTGTACAACGCGCCAGCCCATACATATGTACTATCCTGCACTGTACATCCATACTGTCCCACGCCGTACAGCCGTACTGAAGTACCGTCGTACATTCTGTGCATCGAGCATCGTACAGATTTCGTACAGTCGTCGTATGATTCCGTACAGCCGATACATGTGTCGTACGGCATCATATTGTTGTCGTGCACTGTGCCGTACATCCGTACAAAAGGTGGTTGATGAAGGAGGGATGGACTGAGGCTCAGTCCCTTGTCAACGGGCCACCCGTTACAGGCATGGGGGGTGGGGTGGGTGGGGTATGCGACATGCGCGCAAGGGGGGGGGGGGGGGGGGGGCATGGGGAGTGGGAGGGGGGGGGGGCGGGGGGGCATGGGGGGTGGGGGTGGGGAGGGTACGCGACATGCGCGCAAGGGGGGGGGGGGCATGGGGAGTGGGAGGGGGGGGGGGGCTATTTAAAATGTGAAAATGAAATTTTTTTTTTAAATAGAGCTTTTTTTATTAAATAAAAAAACGTTCATAGGAATATTTATAAAATATTTATAAATTTGAAATGCATTTGTAATTTTTTTTAAAATTTTTGAATTACGACATTTATAATTTAAAATGTGAAAATTTTAAATTTAAAAAACGTTTAATGAGGCATTTTTTATTCAAAATGTGAAAATGTAAAAATTCTGTTTTTTTAATGTAGCATTTTCTTTTTGGTAGAATTTAATTAAATTTTAGTTTATAAGAAAAATTATAAAAAATTTCTAAATTTCAAATGCATTTTAATGTTTTTTTGAAATTTATGAATTACGACATTTTTTATTTAAAATGTGAAAATGAATTTTTTTTTTAAAAAAAATAGAGCTTTTTTTATTAAATAAAAAACGTTCATAGGAATATTTATAAAATATTTATAAATTTGAAATGCATTTGTAAATTTTTTTTAAATTTTTGAATTACATTTATAATTTAAAATGTGAAAATTTTAAATTTAAAAAACGTTTAATGAGGCATTTTTTATTCAAAATGTGAAAATGTAAAAATTCTGTTTTTTAAAATCATGTTTGAAAAAAAAGAGATTAAAGTTATTTTTTTAATTAGAGCTATTTTTAATTAAATAAAAAAACGTTTAAATTTTAGTTCACAGGAATAATTATAAAATATATTTAAAGTTGAAATGCATTTAAAAGTTTTTTTTAAATTTTTGAATTACGACATTTTTAATTCAAAATGTGAAAATGTAAAAATTTTGTTTTTTAAAATCATCTTTGAAAAAAAAGAGATTTAAGTTATTTTTAAAAAAAACGTTTAAATTTTAGTTCATAGGAATAATTATAAAATATTTCAAATTTCAAATGCATTTTAAATTTTTATTTAAAATGTGAATGTAAAAATTAGGTTTTTAAAAATCATCTTTGGAAAAAAAGAGATTGAGCTATTTTTTTTGAAATAAAAAACGTTTAAATCTTAGTTTATAGGAATAATTATAAAATATTTTTAAAATTGAAATGCAGTTGAAAGTTTTTTTTAATTATTTTTGGAATTACGTAATTATTTATTTAAAATGTGAAAATGTAAATATTTTGTTTTTAAAATCATCTTTAAAAAAAGAGAGATTAAAGTTATTTTTTAAATTAGTGCTATTTTTATTTAAATAAAGAAACGTTTAAATTTTAGTTTATAGGAATAATTATAAAATATTTCTAAATTTGAAATGCATTTTAAAGTTTTTTTAATTATTTTTGGAATTACGTAATTTTTTATTTAAAGCCTGAAAATGTATATATTTTGTTTTTTGAAATCATCTTTTAAAAAAAAGAGATTAAAGATATTTTTTTATTAGTGTTATTTATATTTAAATAAAAAGACGTTTAAATTTTATTTTTAAAAATGATCTTTTAAAAAAAAGAAAATAAGAGTTTAAGTTAGTATTTAAATGTCAAAAAGTATATAATTTGTTTTTTAAAATAATCTATTTAAAAAAATTTATAAGTGAAGTTTACAAATTACTGAAGTTTTGAATTTAATATAACGTTTAAATTTTGTTTTTAGAATTCAGTGGTATCAAGAACAAGAAAATAAGAATTTTGTTAAAATAAGAAAATAATGTATTAAAAACAAGAAAACAAGAAAACAAGAACAAGAAAAAGAGAGATTAAAGTAGGTTCTATGTTATCTTTGAAATTGGTGCTATTTTTATTTAAATAAAAAAACGTTTAAATTTTAGTCTTCAAAACCATCTTTTAAAAAATCATCGTTTATGTGGAATATTATAGATTATATAGTTGGTTAAGAGTTGTTTCATAATTTAGGTAGAGTAAGTAGGCTGTATAAAACACCACATGGGCATTATCCCTAAAACACCACACCACATGGGCAAAGACCCCAACACTAGAGTGGTTAGATGCATAAGCATATGGCTAATTGGATCTTGTAAATGCACCAGCGCATCGAAAACACATACGTAATTTTTATGATTGTCCAAAGGTCTCCTCTCTCCCCAAGCATGGGAACCAAGTGATGATCTATAGGAATGGCCACTAGTTGAGGTGGATTGCCCAACCAAAATAGATAATATTGAAAAGGCTTAATTATTTTCTCAAAGTTCTCGTTTTAAAAGGTCTGTAGTGTGAACCCGCTCTCTTTTTTAATGTGTAGTCCGAGAAATACTAGATGCGCCTTGCTTGTGTATCGTTCAAAGTAATGTATTAGGTATCCTTCTATCTCCTCCATATCTATTGCAAACCCAAGGCAGTAAAGCATTCAAAGAAGGTCTTATTAACCAAACCTCTCCACTATCTGTCCTTAGTATAGGGGCCATAAGTGGACAATGTGGTCCTTACACCACATGTGGAAAAGTTTCATATTGGATAAAAAGTGAAAAAAGGGAAACATATAAGGAAAAAATATTTGAGACATCTAAGTTTAAAAATGCAACAACTAGAGTTTGAAAAAATTCTAATCAAAATTAAGAATTATTAATAATATTGATTAATATTGAGCCACACATTTGGCCCATCTACCGGTAGGTGCATAGGATGATCCCAACGACATCCTACCTCATCAAGGAGTACATACGCATAGTTTTCATTACGTAAATAGATTATAAGTCATATTGAATAGAATATTATTTTCATTACCCAAATAGAATATTAATTTCCATGTGTTTTTTTTGTGCATGCGCCAGCCAGCGCACAGGTTCTAGCACCACTATTCGTATGCAGATAGAGATGCTGAGAGCTGAGATGAGGGCACTGCAGGATGCTAGGGCACCCCCTCACTTGGTTGCGAGTCTAGATTCAGTTATTGAGGCTCTGGGTCGATTGGACACAGTTGAGGACGTTGTGGATAGCTTTCAGGCACAGGCTGAGGCGGAGATCACTGGTGGTGGCTTGGATTGGAGAGCCATTCGACAGTTGTTTGAGCGTGAGTCACATCACAGGCAGGCCTTGGAGGATATGTTTTGGGATGGTCACACCGAGGCGATGCGACCACGATCAGGGCTCCCCTTGCATATTTTACGTTGTAGGCACTCCATCATAGCAGCACACATTTATCCGAGATATCTTGCTGCGAATGGTGGTCGATTGCCTCACAACCGTCAGATAGCCAGGTCGTTTGCCATGCAACTATACGCTGAGTTTGTGCTTGGTCATCGGGTGGACTACCTTAGTACCCGTCCAGGATCAGGAGCGAGATGTGGTAGGATGGGGCGTCAGGAGCGTTAGATTGCAGGTGTTCGACGTCGACGTGAGGCACCAGAGTTGCACACCATCCCTGCACCGGCATTGCGAGCGGTGGGAGGACAGATTAGGGGGGATGTTCATTTAGTGGCATCATCCTTGCAGCACATGGTCTCTGCCCTATCGAGATCTATTGCGATTCCACCTCCCCCACCTCGATCATCGATGGAGCCTCCCACATCTACACCACCTCCCACATCTACACCGCCTCAGCACGAGTTGGAGGCTCGAGACACACGGATTGCAGAGTTGGAGGCATTGTTGGCCGAGAGTCTAGGGACGAGGTTAGTTATTTTGATTATGTTAGTTTATTTTTTTGTAGCGTGTTTTGAACTGAAGTTTTTTGGTTAATTCTCACCATGTACGCGACATGTTTGCATTGCAGGCACATCTATTGCGTCAGGAGATGGAGTCTCGCGTACGACTGTTGCAGACAGATTTGGAGGAGCAGAGGATTCGGACATGCATAGCATACCATCGTGCAGAGCACTATATTTTGCAGTTGAGGCATATTAGTCGTGATCCATCTCGCCATAGGATCGACCCCAGCGTGGCCCTATACCCCGCTCCTCCTGTAGATGTGCCGACTAGGACACCCATAGACGCAGCAGTCATAGCCAGGCTTCCTACTGCCACTTGTGTCCTTTGCCACGAGGAGTTTGACACCGTAGGGTGGTTTGGACTAGGGTGCGGCCACATCGCACATCTCCATTGCATGACCCGCCACACATGGTGGCACGATCAGTGTGCCCTGTATGCTTTGCTGACATTGATGTGGCGACATACAGAGGACTAGGCATGGATGATCTATATCCTGGTCGTCGTCAGGCCGTTGATCCATTCGCCCGCGTAGTCTTGACAGAGCACTACAGGGAGGAGGCACAGAGAGCGTTGCTGATGCAGGAGGGTGCTGATACATCGGTGGTTGCAGCATGCGTTCCACGACGCTTTTCGTATGGTGATTTCATGCCAGGTGACGAGGCACGAGCAGAGGAGGCACGCCGGATTGAGCGAGAGGCAGAGCTGCAGACATCATTGCAGCAGTGGGTGGAGCAGCAGCAGCTAGGGCGGGGCCGAGACCAGCGTCTTCTACACGTAGAGACGATTACTCGCGCTGGATTTGAGGCACGAGTATTCGCAGATGCATGGCTATGGGAGCTGAGACGCGCGTACATAGAGGAGGCGAGGGAGGCAGAGATGGCAGCGGTGGCGCGTGCAGCATGCCCTCCTCTTCATCAGGATGAGGCTGGCCCATCTCATGCAGGTGATGAGGCTGGCCCATCTGAGCCGGCTTTGCCTGAGGGCACACAGCGGACAGTTGGGCAGCGGGTCATACAGGAGCCACATCAGCGTTCCACTAGAGAATCATATGTAGAGCTATCAGATTCGGATTCAGATTGATTGTTTAGGCTTCACACGTTTCTTGTATAGGGATGCACTTCTGCAGCATGATGATTGTAAGATTCCTCCCCCAACCCCCTTTTTGATGTCTAGTATCTTCCCCCGTAATCAATCCCTCTCCAGAAATATAAAGACCTTGTTTCTAACTGTTTTAACCTAGAGAGAGAAAATATTCTAGAGAGAGAATATTCAGATTATGAATATTTTTGGATAGAAAAATAACTCATCTTATTAAAATAAGTTCCCCTGAAACAGAAATTCAAAAAGAATTTTCCAATGTGCAATTGGAATTAATTGGAAATGGGTATAAAGAACCTTAGTCTAAGGGCCTAGATTTTCAGAAATCTTTAGACTATGGTCCAATTAAGGTTTCTATGGGCCAATAGCATCAATCCATGTGTAGGGAGGAGATAAATCCAATTTGTAAAAGAAGATACCCAAAAATTGAGTAAATGCTCACATAAGATGAAGAGTTGAAAATGTACAAGGTTTATTAGTAAATAAACACATATGTAAGGAAGGGGAGTTCTTTAAAGGAGGTGCATATTTCACATAAGATGAAGAGTTGAAAATGTACAAGGTTTATTAGTAAATAAACACATATGTAAGGAAGGGGAGTTCTTTAAAGGAGGTGCATATTTCACATAAGATGAAGAGTTGAAAATGTACAAGGTTTATTAGTAAATAAACACATATGTAAGGAAGGGGAGTTCTTTAAAGGAGGTGCATATTTCACATAAGATGAAGAGTTGAAAATGTACAAGGTTTATTAGTAAAAAAAACTATGACACATATGTAAGGAAGAGGAGTTCTTTAAAGGAGGTGCACATTTCACATAAGATGAAGAGTTGAAAATGTACAAGGTTTATTAGTAAAAAACTATGAGCAATAAAATTTTGACACATATGTAAGGAAGGGGAATTCTTTAAAGGAGGTGCATATTTCACATGCTTGAATGAGTTTTAAACTCAAAAATAATGTGATATTTTTATCTCTCATCTCTCTTGAACCAAACCAAATCAAAATGGAACCAAACCGAATCAAAAAGTAACCAAACTAGGTCCAAATCTAGTCCAAATTCAACCAAACTGACTTGGAAAATTCTAGAATCAGTTTGTTTGGTTAGGAGCTCAAATTTTCCTATAAATAGAAGCCTCCCCTTGTTGAAAAAAATATAATGTCTTATGCATTGTTACTCTACTCCACCTAAGCCAAAATATAGTCTCTTATGCTTGTTACTCTACTCCACCTAAGCCAAATTAGATAGAGTCTTATGCTTTGTTACTCTACTCCACCTAAGCTAAAATATATAGTGTCTTATGCCTTGTTACTCTACTCTACCTAAGCCAAGAACTGTGAATTCTTTAATATTTCACTAGTTTTTGATACTTCCCTCTTTCTTCAATCCCCATTGGTGGCTCCATCAACATACTAAACCAATTGATTGGTTGGGGGCCTCTACCGTGAATAAAGAATCAAGCAAATCATAAGGTAAGTATATTGAATGTTGATCTTTTCTATGATTTCTCAATGATTCTCTCTTCTCAACCCCTCTCAAGCTTGAGAAGTTTAATTGGTATGGTTTTTTTTTAAATGCTATTGAAGTTAATTGGTGAATAGTAGTGAAGAGTTACATAATTTAATAAATGCTATAGAAGTTAATTTCCACTTATATTTAAATTCTAATGGTTTTTATAATTTCTCTCTCTCACTCAAGAAATGGTCATACTCACGACCCATTCTCAATCCAAATGAAGCTTTTCATAAAGCTTTTCCTTAATCCAAGATTAAGCTATGCTTGAGGCCAAATTAATGGCTTTTTGCTATGCTTTTAGTTTATGCACATTGATGATTCAATCCATTATGGATTGATGACCCAATTAGAGACCATTCTAATTGTTTTCTTAATGATCCAATTAGAGACCATTGTGGATTGATGATCCAATTAGAAACCATTCTAATTGTTTTCTTAATGATCCAATTAGAGACCATTATGGATTGATGATCCAATTAGGGACCATTCTAATTATTTCTTTAATAATGAGCTTTATCCCTTAGAAAAAAATTGAGATTTATCAGTCATAGTAGCGGAGCTATGGCAAAATTTTTATAGAAATTACGCATAAAATAAATTCATTCAAAGTATAAAAAGAGGAATTCCTACTATATTCTAGGAACTATCATCCTAGATTAATTAAAAGAATTTTATTATGCATGGAGATGTGGATGTTGCATGTAGATGTAGATGTATGGATGTGAGTGTGAATGTGGAGGTGGATGTATGCATGGGACGTGGATGTATGCATGTAGAAACAGATGTGTAGATGTGGATGTGGAGGTGGATGTATACATGTAGATGTAGATGTATAGATGTAGATGTGGATGTGGAGGTGGATGGATGCATGTAGATGTAGATGTATAGATGTAGATGGGAATGGAGATATGGATGTATGCATGTAGATGTAGTTGTTAATGGAGATGTATATGTATACATGTAGATGTAGATGTATAGATGTAGAGGTGGATGTGGATGGGGATGTATGCATGTAGATGTAGGTGTATAGACGTAGATGTGGATGTAGAGGTGGATGTATGCATGTAGATGTAGATGTATAGATGTGGATGTGAATGTGGAGTGGATGTATGCATGTAGATGTAGATGTATGGAGGTGAATGTGAATGTGGATGTGGATGTATGCATAGGGATGTAGATGTATGCATGTAGATGTGAATGTACGCATATAGTTGTAGATGTATGGATGTGAATATACGATTGTGAGGTGAGGGAATCTGAAGTGATGAGATGGAAATGATGTGATGGGATGAGTATACATATAAATGGAATATGGAATAAGTAATGTAGATTGAGGAGGGATAATGTGGAAAAATGAAAGTTAAAATAGAAGTTGTATTGTAAACTGTTTGTAAATGCTGTTTGTAAATGCTGTTTGTAAATGATTGTTTTATGTCAAGAATGCTGGGGGGAGCATTTTGACCGTCTTGTGATTAAAGTCGTGATGGTAAAGTTGCAACTGCTGACGGGGAGTCAATGAAGGACGTCTCGCGTAGCAAGGTCGGCCGAGGTCTTGACCAGCCTCGGTGCGATTAAAATGGTGAGCTTCCGGTACGGTGGATGAGGGGCCAAGGAAGCGGCCTATGCGTGAAGCGCTAGGTTACCTGCGAAGGATCCTAGAGGGTGCTGACCATACGGTGCTCGGGCTCTGGGTTGCCTAGGATACCCACGCGTGCGTCGAGGAAGATATTGGAGCAGAGTTGGAGTTGTTTTCTGAAATCGAGCATGGATCTGGTTGATTGACCTTGCTGGTCTTCAATGGATGAGTCCATGGCTCCTTATATGGATCTGTTGGTTGATCTTGCTGATCTTCAACGAGAGTCCATCTTGTTAAGTGGTTATATTGCCAAGTATTATGGGCTAGGAACTATCGAAACGGCTCCTGAGCGTTCTAGTTGCCAATGATGCCATAGATACTCTGATGAAGGAATGATGGGAAATTAAGAATCAATTGGATAAATTGGAAGATGGTGATCAATGATACTATGGTTTTATTAAAGGATTGTTTTAAACTGGTTGAATCTGGTTGAAAAAGGCAATTTCATATTGGGTGTGTGAGTGGTGTGACTAGTTTTATTTTGCATGAACATCCGGCTAGGGGGCCTTGGAACTCTTTTCCTTGGTACCCGGGACAAAACCTAACCAAATTTTTAATTGGATCCCATCACTACAGTGGTTGGGCGGTTGGCTAACCCATGGGATCGGATGGGGTTAGGCTGGACTGATGGATCCGTAAACCGAGACTCAAACTTTTGTTTTTACGATAGAAAAAAAAAATATAAAATAAATCCCGGACAGTAACTGTTCTATGGATAGGAATCAACGGCTGTGCCTCTTAAATGGGGAAAAAAGCGTTGATCCCGATGATCCAAGTGCAAGTTTCTTCCTTGAACTGACTAAGTATCTTATAGATGTAATCGGATCATCTCGATCAGAAATGATCTTGACTACGTTAGAGTAAAAAGTTATCCTGGTGGAATCGCCCGTGCTTTCCGGTAAAGGAAGTTTTTCCGGGTTCGGTTTTGAAACAACCGACGGATTAGTCTCTCATCCGGATATCCGTGGGCGAGGCCCCGAGTGTGGGACCCCTGTCCCGCGCGAGAAGCGCTACTTCAGCTGCCAGTACCCCGAATCCGTTGCTCGGTGGGAACAGGGATCCTTACAGTTGGTATCAGAGCATTTGGTTAATAAAGATCAACTGAGAAGACAAATATGTCAAAAATTTTTCAAGAAACACAAAAAGGTTATAATTGTGTAATATAATTCATACAATTTGATATTCAAACTGAAAGTCGTAATTTAGTAATTGGTTCTTCAGATGGAAGTACCGCAATTATATAGAATCCCTGACTTGCTTGAGGCCTAGACATGATAGTATTTACCTTATAATTCCAAGGGCCGTGACTACGCGTATATACCGAGAGTATACTGCAGCTCTTTACTGACAGTATATACGAGTAAATCTAAGACTTGAAATTATAAGCGTTAATGCTATCCAGATGATGATTTTGAATGTGATTGATATGATTTTTAATTCTGTTTGAGAATTGATGAATTGATTTGGATGCTGATTGAAAATGCTGATTGAAAAAAAAATGTTGATTTTTAAAAAATTAGTTGAAATATAATGAAACCACAATGAGGGGGAATGGGACGAATCCCTGTAATGATATTCATAACTAGAATGATGATAATGAATTCAGCAAATCACTATGAGGTTAATGGGTGTGCTGTTAGATTGCTACTGTTAATATTTGACCGGTAGATCAAGTTAAGGGATGTCAAATTGAGAACTTGCTTGACTGAAATTTCCGTGGAGGAATGTTTCGAAGGAAACTTTTCGGTCTAATGGACCATTATCATGTTAAAGATATGAATGATATGATCTGAATGAATTGTTATTTAATAATGAGTTCTATATAAGGGATATTTATCCCAGTGTTCTGTTGGGTTGACCAGAATATAAGGAACCCCAGAATAAATTGGATCTTAAGAAAAAGAGTTGTCCTCTACTTGGCGAGATGAGGACATCTCGCATTTTTTTAAGTGGGGTAGAATGTAAGATTCCTCCCCAGCCTTCGAGGTATACTGGAGTAAGAATCTTCCTTTCTGATCTTATAATTATTCCCTCTCTAAAATAAAAGAAAATTTCTATTTAAAAAAAGGAAGACCCTTTTCCTAGAATACTTCTCAGGAGTCACGCCTGTTTTAAGGATTTAGAACAATGAGTTTAGAAGTGAGAATCGGTGTTTTGGATACCAAGGTTTTGGTTTTCATTCGAGTACGGCCCAAAAGAAGTTCTTTATCTCTTGGGGAGTATAAGAAGTTATCCCCCAGATATTGTGATCCTTATATCTGAATTCAATGAAAGTAGGTGACTTAGCCTACAAGTTTCTTTTATCTCCTCATCTCAAAATTCTTAATGCCTTCTATAGAAAAATGTGTCAAACACAAATCAGGGAAAGACGGTAAAACTTCAGTGGCAAGTTACCGTTGGCTTCTAGGTTACGCTAGCTCCTTCCTTTATATAAGTCGTAACTTTTACTTGTCGCTCACAGTAATCTTACTCCCATCAATCTCCTTTCTTTCTTAATCTCCTTCATGGCTTGGCAACAGGAATTAGTTTTATCCCTGATGATTTCTCACCTTCAAGATGCAAGAGAGTCTATGAAGAAAGACTTTATAGAACAGTATGAGCGCTCACTTTTTCCTCACCTAGGAACTTCTGTAGCGCAGACCAAATGGCGGACCTATCAAAACATAACTAGGGTAACACCTTGGGGTCAGCAACACTTTCGTAACAATGTCCGCTTGGCCATGGTTATTGAAGCTTTGGGTTTGGGTCCCCGATACTACTGCGTCATGAGATCAAGGCATCTTGGGTTTTCTGAGCGGGTCTTCTTATTGGCGTGTTTTCTTCCTCATGAGAAGATATGCCTTTACCCCATTTTTGGCTTGCCTCTCAGAGGTCCTTTTATTAGATCACCTCATACCACTGAGATAGGTGCGGCAATAACCAGTAGAATCATTCCCATAGATGAGTTACCCTATACTTGTGCAGCTTGTGAGGACTGCTTTTGTGACCATATGATGGACGGGCTTATGGAAGTGTAAAGAGTTCTTCTATCTTTACTGTATAAGTCCCGTGAATGAATAAAGTTTAAATCTTGTTCTTATTTTGAATCTTGCTCTCTTTAAGACTTTTCTTGGTGGTTAATCGTGATTAAAATTTTTCTCTAAGTCTCATATTCGTGCATCTTGCGAAATTATTCCAAGTTGCGAGATGAGGACATCTCGCGTTTTTTAAGTGGGGTAGAATGTAAGATTCCTCCCCCAACCCCCTTTTTGATGTCTAGTATCTTCCCCCGTAATCAATCCCTCTCCAGAAATATAAAGACCTTGTTTCTAACTGTTTTAACCTAGAGAGAGAAAATATTCTAGAGAGAGAATATTCAGATTATGAATATTTTTGGATAGAAAAATAACTCATCTTATTAAAATAAGTTCCCCTGAAACAGAAATTCAAAAAGAATTTTCCAATGTGCAATTGGAATTAATTGGAAATGGGTATAAAGAACCTTAGTCTAAGGGCCTAGATTTTCAGAAATCTTTAGACTATGGTCCAATTAAGGTTTCTATGGGCCAATAGCATCAATCCATGTGTAGGGAGGAGATAAATCCAATTTGTAAAAGAAGATACCCAAAAATTGAGTAAATGCTCACATAAGATGAAGAGTTGAAAATGTACAAGGTTTATTAGTAAATAAACACATATGTAAGGAAGGGGAGTTCTTTAAAGGAGGTGCATATTTCACATAAGATGAAGAGTTGAAAATGTACAAGGTTTATTAGTAAATAAACACATATGTAAGGAAGGGGAGTTCTTTAAAGGAGGTGCATATTTCACATAAGATGAAGAGTTGAAAATGTACAAGGTTTATTAGTAAATAAACACATATGTAAGGAAGGGGAGTTCTTTAAAGGAGGTGCATATTTCACATAAGATGAAGAGTTGAAAATGTACAAGGTTTATTAGTAAAAAAAACTATGACACATATGTAAGGAAGAGGAGTTCTTTAAAGGAGGTGCACATTTCACATAAGATGAAGAGTTGAAAATGTACAAGGTTTATTAGTAAAAAACTATGAGCAATAAAATTTTGACACATATGTAAGGAAGGGGAATTCTTTAAAGGAGGTGCATATTTCACATGCTTGAATGAGTTTTAAACTCAAAAATAATGTGATATTTTTATCTCTCATCTCTCTTGAACCAAACCAAATCAAAATGGAACCAAACCGAATCAAAAAGTAACCAAACTAGGTCCAAATCTAGTCCAAATTCAACCAAACTGACTTGGAAAATTCTAGAATCAGTTTGTTTGGTTAGGAGCTCAAATTTTCCTATAAATAGAAGCCTCCCCTTGTTGAAAAAAATATAATGTCTTATGCATTGTTACTCTACTCCACCTAAGCCAAAATATAGTCTCTTATGCTTGTTACTCTACTCCACCTAAGCCAAATTAGATAGAGTCTTATGCTTTGTTACTCTACTCCACCTAAGCTAAAATATATAGTGTCTTATGCCTTGTTACTCTACTCTACCTAAGCCAAGAACTGTGAATTCTTTAATATTTCACTAGTTTTTGATACTTCCCTCTTTCTTCAATCCCCATTGGTGGCTCCATCAACATACTAAACCAATTGATTGGTTGGGGGCCTCTACCGTGAATAAAGAATCAAGCAAATCATAAGGTAAGTATATTGAATGTTGATCTTTTCTATGATTTCTCAATGATTCTCTCTTCTCAACCCCTCTCAAGCTTGAGAAGTTTAATTGGTATGGTTTTTTTTTAAATGCTATTGAAGTTAATTGGTGAATAGTAGTGAAGAGTTACATAATTTAATAAATGCTATAGAAGTTAATTTCCACTTATATTTAAATTCTAATGGTTTTTATAATTTCTCTCTCTCACTCAAGAAATGGTCATACTCACGACCCATTCTCAATCCAAATGAAGCTTTTCATAAAGCTTTTCCTTAATCCAAGATTAAGCTATGCTTGAGGCCAAATTAATGGCTTTTTGCTATGCTTTTAGTTTATGCACATTGATGATTCAATCCATTATGGATTGATGACCCAATTAGAGACCATTCTAATTGTTTTCTTAATGATCCAATTAGAGACCATTGTGGATTGATGATCCAATTAGAAACCATTCTAATTGTTTTCTTAATGATCCAATTAGAGACCATTATGGATTGATGATCCAATTAGGGACCATTCTAATTATTTCTTTAATAATGAGCTTTATCCCTTAGAAAAAAATTGAGATTTATCAGTCATAGTAGCGGAGCTATGGCAAAATTTTTATAGAAATTACGCATAAAATAAATTCATTCAAAGTATAAAAAGAGGAATTCCTACTATATTCTAGGAACTATCATCCTAGATTAATTAAAAGAATTTTATTATGCATGGAGATGTGGATGTTGCATGTAGATGTAGATGTATGGATGTGAGTGTGAATGTGGAGGTGGATGTATGCATGGGACGTGGATGTATGCATGTAGAAATAGATGTGTAGATGTGGATGTGGAGGTGGATGTATACATGTAGATGTAGATGTATAGATGTAGATGTGGATGTGGAGGTGGATGGATGCATGTAGATGTAGATGTATAGATGTAGATGGGAATGGAGATATGGATGTATGCATGTAGATGTAGTTGTTAATGGAGATGTATATGTATACATGTAGATGTAGATGTATAGATGTAGAGGTGGATGTGGATGGGGATGTATGCATGTAGATGTAGGTGTATAGACGTAGATGTGGATGTAGAGGTGGATGTATGCATGTAGATGTAGATGTATAGATGTGGATGTGAATGTGGAGTGGATGTATGCATGTAGATGTAGATGTATGGAGGTGAATGTGAATGTGGATGTGGATGTATGCATAGGGATGTAGATGTATGCATGTAGATGTGAATGTACGCATATAGTTGTAGATGTATGGATGTGAATATACGATTGTGAGGTGAGGGAATCTGAAGTGATGAGATGGAAATGATGTGATGGGATGAGTATACATATAAATGGAATATGGAATAAGTAATGTAGATTGAGGAGGGATAATGTGGAAAAATGAAAGTTAAAATAGAAGTTGTATTGTAAACTGTTTGTAAATGCTGTTTGTAAATGCTGTTTGTAAATGATTGTTTTATGTCAAGAATGCTGGGGGGAGCATTTTGACCGTCTTGTGATTAAAGTCGTGATGGTAAAGTTGCAACTGCTGACGGGGAGTCAATGAAGGACGTCTCGCGTAGCAAGGTCGGCCGAGGTCTTGACCAGCCTCGGTGCGATTAAAATGGTGAGCTTCCGGTACGGTGGATGAGGGGCCAAGGAAGCGGCCTATGCGTGAAGCGCTAGGTTACCTGCGAAGGATCCTAGAGGGTGCTGACCATACGGTGCTCGGGCTCTGGGTTGCCTAGGATACCCACGCGTGCGTCGAGGAAGATATTGGAACAGAGTTGGAGTTGTTTTCTGAAATCGAGCATGGATCTGGTTGATTGACCTTGCTGGTCTTCAATGGATGAGTCCATGGCTCCTTATATGGATCTGTTGGTTGATCTTGCTGATCTTCAACGAGAGTCCATCTTGTTAAGTGGTTATATTGCCAAGTATTATGGGCTAGGAACTATCGAAACGGCTCCTGAGCGTTCTAGTTGCCAATGATGCCATAGATACTCTGATGAAGGAATGATGGAAAATTAAGAATCAATTGGATAAATTGGAAGATGGTGATCAATGATACTATGGTTTTATTAAAGGATTGTTTTAAACTGGTTGAATCTGGTTGAAAAAGGCAATTTCATATTGGGTGTGTGAGTGGTGTGACTAGTTTTATTTTGCATGAACATCCGGCTAGGGGGCCTTGGAACTCTTTTCCTTGGTACCCGGGACAAAACCTAACCAAATTTTTAATTGGATCCCATCACTACAGTGGTTGGGCGGTTGGCTAACCCATGGGATCGGATGGGGTTAGGCTGGACTGATGGATCCGTAAACCGAGACTCAAACTTTTGTTTTTACGATAGAAAAAAAAAATATAAAATAAATCCCGGACAGTAACTGTTCTATGGATAGGAATCAACGGCTGTGCCTCTTAAATGGGGAAAAAAGCGTTGATCCCGATGATCCAAGTGCAAGTTTCTTCCTTGAACTGACTAAGTATCTTATAGATGTAATCGGATCATCTCGATCAGAAATGATCTTGACTACGTTAGAGTAAAAAGTTATCCTGGTGGAATCGCCCGTGCTTTCCGGTAAAGGAAGTTTTTCCGGGTTCGGTTTTGAAACAACCGACGGATTAGTCTCTCATCCGGATATCCGTGGGCGAGGCCCCGAGTGTGGGACCCCTGTCCCGCGCGAGAAGCGCTACTTCAGCTGCCAGTACCCCGAATCCGTTGCTCGGTGGGAACAGGGATCCTACAATGATGATGATGTACAGATTCATTTTGGTACTTTCATGATATTGTTCCCACTTTTATGATGTATGAGCATTTTCGTACTTTCATGATGTTCTTCACACTTTGTTTATCTCAGTTTATAGTTTGTTTAAATGTAACATAAACATTTAAAATTAGGAGTATGATTTTGAATTTCGAATATCTCAATTCACACATCTAATACATAAGGTATTTAAAAAAGAATGCCACGTGAAGTAATTGTAAACATTATGCATTGAAAAAGTGTTCAAGTTCCAACTTTATCATTTTGAATATCATATTGAATTTCGTATATATCAATGCTTGCAATTATTACACTAAACCTAAGAGCCGTGCGAAGTTTCATCCCCATGTGCGTATTTAAAATTAAGAGTATGATTTTGAATTTCAAATATCTCAATTCACACATCTAATACATAATGTATTTTAAAAATAATGCCGTGTGTCGTAATTGTAAACATTAAGCATTGAAAAGGTGCTTGCAAAAATGTATGCATTATA
This sequence comes from Cibotium barometz, assembly GCF_041138505.1. Lineage (NCBI taxonomy): Eukaryota > Viridiplantae > Streptophyta > Polypodiopsida > Cyatheales > Cibotiaceae > Cibotium > Cibotium barometz. Next base: position 20,973,947 of record NC_141061.1, read on the forward strand.
CCTTCCACGTGGCGCAAACCAGATCAGTTGGAGACCAAATCTTGCGTGGATGTACGTCTAGGGTAGCCTAAGAGGCGTGTGAAGTTTTGTCCCCAACAGGGTTTAGGATTTAGGGTTCAGGGTTTAGGGTTTAGTCGTGCTAGTAGGGACTGCTTCTACGTGGCGCAAACCAAATCAGTTGGAGACCAAATCTTGCGTGGATGTACGTCTAGGGTAGCCCAAGAGGCGTGTGAAGTTTCGTCCCCAACAGGGTTCAGGATTTAGGGTTCAGGGTTTAGGGTTAAGGGTTTAGTCGTGCTAGTAGGGATTGCTTCTACGTGGCGCAAACCAAATCAGTTGGAGACCAAATCTTGCGTGGATGTACGTCTAGGGTAGCCCAAGAGGCATGTGAAGTTTCGTCCCCAACAGGGTTTAGGGTTCAGGGTTTAGGGTTTAGGGTTTAGGGTTTAGTCGTGCTAGTAGGGATTGCTTCTACGTGGCGCAAACCAAATCAGTTGGAGACCAAATCTTGCATGGATGTACGTCTAGGGTAACCTAAGAGGCGTGTGAAGTTTCGTCCCCAACAGGGTTTAGGATTTAGGGTTCAGGGTTTAGGGTTTAGGGTTTAGTCGTGCTAGTAGGGATTGTAAAAATGTACGCATTTGTCCTTCCACGTGGCGCATACCAAATCAGTTGGAGACCAAATCTTGCGTGGATGTACGTCTAGGGTAGCCTAAGAGGCGTGTGAAGTTTCGTCCCCAACAGGGTTTAGGATTTAGGGTTCAGGGTTTAGGGTTTAGGGTTTAGTCGTGCTAGTAGGGATTGTAAAAATGTACGCATTTGTCCTTCCACGTGGCGCATACCAAATCAGTTGGAGACCAAATCTTGCGTGGATGTACGTCTACGGCAGCCTAAGAGCCGTGCAAAGTTTAATCTCCAACAAATAAGTCCACGTGCATATTTCGTTAGTACGTGCGCCATTTTTCACACGTAGTCGTGCTAGTAGGGATTGTAAAAATGTACGCATTTGTCCTTCCACGTGGCGCATACCAAATCAGTTGGAGACCAAATCTTGCGTGGATGTACGTCTAGGGTAGCCTAAGAGCCGTGTGAAGTTTCATCCCCAACAGATAAGTCCACGTGCATATTTCATTAGTATGTGTGCCATTTTTCATACGTAGTTGTGGTAGTAGGGATTGTAAAAATGTACGCAGCTGTCCTTCCACGTGGCGCATACCAAATCAGTTGGGCACCAAATCTTGCGTGGATGTACGTCTACGGTAGCCTAAGAGCCGTGCAAAGTTTAATCTCCAACAGATAAGTCCACATGCATATTTGGTTAGTACGTGCGCCATTTTTCACACGTAGTCGTGCTAGTAGGGATTGTAAAAATGTACGCATTATACCTTCCACATGGCGCATACCAAATAAGTTGGAGACCAAATCTTGCGTGGATGTATGTCTAGGGTGGCCTAAGAGTCATGCGAAGTTTCATTCCCAACAGATAAGTCCACACACGTATTTCGTTAGTACATGCGCCATAGCTCATACGTAGTCGTGCTAGTAGGGATTGTAAAAATGTACGCATTGTACCTTCCACGTGGCGCATACCAAATCAGTTCAGACCAAATCTCGCGTGGATGTATGTCTAGGGTGGCCTAAGAGTCGTGCGAAGTTTCATCCCCAACAAGTAAGTCCACACGCGTATTTCGTTAGTACGTGCGCGAATTTTCTTAGTCACGTTTTTAAAATGTCCTAAAGCACAAAACAAATTACAACATTACTACTAATAAACAATTTTTTGTTTTACAAACACAACAAATCCCATTGAGAAGACATCGGACATCATGTAAAAAATAGAATCTAATACAATGATGTGTATGAACGTGTATACAGCCATCATAGTGAAATACAAAATATGAGTCCATGAAAATTACAATGGTACGGTCACACAGTGAGCCTATACATATCGAATACAAAAAAGTGTAATCAACTAGTGATACCCAATAAAAATCAATCTAATCAACTGATGATCCCAAAAAATATGATATGTAATGTGCTACTCCTCAGGATCAGCTCTCATGCCAATAGTTGCAAGTATGCTCTCGTGATCCGCCACTGCAAGGCGCCATCGTGGAGTGGACGTCGCCTTGCGAGTGCGAACACGACTCAAAGTAATCTTGATCCCAACAACAAGATGAGAATACATGTATGCCTCCTGATCCGCCATGTACTCCTGGAACTCAATATACCGACCACGCCTCTGTATCTGCTGAAAATAGTGGCCACCTACGATCATGCTATGAGCATTGAAGTGCATCCCATGCCCATCCACTGTATCCTCATTCAGCACACTCTTCAGCATAGAGCATCGCAACAAGTAATAATCCACACCCTCCTCATTGCCCTCCGAAGCAATAACCGCGAAGATATCACCAATACGCAAAATATCTGTAAGCTGGTCATAATCTCTAGAGGAACTGAATCCCGCATCCTGATCATCATGTACCTCCTCCCAAGGCTGGAAGGGAGAAAGCACTCGCCGTACCCATGGATCGGCCCATGGTATCATGGAGCACCCTCCCCAATCATCATCAATGCATGCAGAGCAAAAACATGCAAACCGTCGAGAAAAGATCGCGGGGTGAGACTTACCTACGCTCCTGATGGAATGGAAATCAAGAGTGCCAGGCACGGAACGACAATCAAAAGGCCTAGACCGATCAAGACTCCCAATGTCCATGCACCAAAAATACCGGCTCACCACCCTATCGTCACGCGACTGAAACGAGGAGGTAGCACTAGTGGATAAGTGCTGGCTGCACCACCGCACCACATCATGTGCATCCTTGAAGCGATCGGCACTGTGACGCAACTGGTATCGACGCAAAGCACGCTTCACGCAAGCACCTGCACCATCGTGCTCGATCGGATATGCTTTGCATGGTCGATCGAGCATTAAATACCATTTTTGCCTTGGTGTCATGCACATCCGTAAAAAAACACACTGCTGGTAGTTTCGCCAACGAAACCCCTTTGAAGTAGTTCGCTCAAATTTAAGAATCATCCAAGAGATGATGCAGTGGATGCTTGAGCGGTTCTCTCGAACTTTTCCAGGCCTCATTAGTTCTTATAATCAAACACGTAACTAAGGTCAGTTGCAATCCAAGCAAGAGGGATGTTATGGAAATTATATTTTTGATATATCTTACTTAGGATATTATTAATTTAGTCAAGTGTGACTATGGCAAAGTACTCCATAGGAGTGCACCAAACATGGTGGGGGTCCTAGTGGGATACTTTGTGTGGTTAGTTGGGGATGCTTGACTACCTTGTGGTTTGCCATGCTAAATGGTTGGTATCATGGGTGATTCCAGGTTAATACTGATATCGCTAGTGTTATTGGTATTGTGCTTTGAGCGTGGTTATGTTGGGATCGATTGATTCGGTGATTCCTTCAATCGATTGTTAATAAGTAATGTAATTGGCGGTTTGAGGACAGGTGATAGAACTCATAGTGAGGATTGGAGTTAGTGCGAGGGTACTGATCGAGGTGTTGCACATTGCATTATTTATGGCCATGGGCCAATTATATTTCTTTATTATTGCAAGTTTGAGCAATATATTGTGGAGTGGACATAATTCAATTTTGGGCTCAAAGATGGCTATGTAAAGCAAATCCCTCATTTTGGAAGAGAGGGATAATTTTGGCTCATTGTGCTTTTATGAAATATCATAAATACTCTAGATGAGGAAGTGTGAGCCATTGATCTAGGGTGAGGGAGATTGTACCCAGTCTGCTCTTGCTTTCGTGGTGTGGTTTGTGTTCTTCTTCTCCAATTGATTAAGTGGTGAACTTTGTGTGGAAGAGTTTACCTTTTTTGGTTTCAAGTATACATGATTGTTTTTTAGAAATACTCCCATCTTGGATTCTAGAAAACCTACTAGCCCATATTGAGGCGAAGTAGGCTTGCCACTTAAGATTGAGTGAGTCTATCACTTCCTTATTCTTCTCAGAGAAGACTATACTAGTAATGCGACATCCATATAAACTTCTTGACAAAGGTATACAATCTTTCTTTGATCCAAGCAAGTGTATTTTTGTCCCAAATTGCATCATCACATGAATGAGTCTTACATGAAATCCATGGAGATTAAATGATATTATGAGTTACTCATCCAATTTACATTTTTGATTACCTTTGTCCCAAAGGTCTCCTCGTGTCCTCACTCCCTTTTTGTTTAATCTCAATGTACCCTTGATGTCCTGGTCTCTTAACACACTGTCTCTTAACACACTGCCATCCTTGATAATTGAGCACCATAAGGGGCCTATCTTCATAGAGGAACCTTTCCACAATCTAGGGTTTGAGGGACTCCTACGATCTCCACCATAACTTTAATCCTTTATTGGAACATTGTTCTTTGCCAAAGAGGGAGGCAACTTCAAGGTAGCAATTCTATGACTTACGTCTCAAGGGTCTCGTATAACAAGATGTTTCATGAGAACATAAACCCATAATCTAGCACTTCTATGCAGTCAGTGCGAGGTCTGCTAGAGCATTTCGAGTCTTAAAATAGGCTTCTCGTAATGGAAAGATTCTGTCTGCTGCAGATCACTGCACTGAAATGGCTGCACGAGAAAATGAGGACCTCCGGATTCGGAAAGCCTGATCAATGACAGACTTTTCAAAGCTTTCTTCAACAGCTTCAACACGGCAATCCATATAGGAATCATGTTGTGAAATACTGGGAACACTGGCCTTCCCATGATCTTCCAGATTCCGTTCAAGATTATCAATCTGAGATCAATCACGATGAATCAATCCACTTCTGTACTGCTTATCTTCTTGATTGAATTCCGTCGATCGATTCTAAAGATCACTTCCGACACGATCATGTAGGTGGCTACGTCTCCCACTCTCTGATCATTTGCCTTAAACATGCATTTTTCGAGCAGATGATGCAATGGCTGCCTTGTTGCCCCCAGCCTCCCTTGATATGCTTGGTGGTGCAATGGTGATTGGGGAGGTTGTTTGATCTCTCTCTCATTCCACTATCTGGTTCAGTCTGCCCCTTGCCAATTCATAAGTGCTCGATTTGTTCTCGGCATCCAACCGATGATGTGCAGTGAAGAGGATGAAACAGAGAAGGTTAGAGACAAGGAAGCCCGTGTTAAGAGAAGCGGGAAAAGCTATGGGAGAGAGGAGGAAGGAGGTAGCTGCCACAAGTCCATGATACTATGCAAATCTAAACTTCTATACTGCATAAAGATGTCTTACAAGGTTATATATACGCAACCCCATGTGTAATTTACACTTGGTCTTTACATGTGGGACATGCCCATTTCTACCACTCTTGAATACACAGTACCCCTAATGCAATTTACATCCTCAACACCCCCTCTTAGATTGTTACAAGATGATAGAGCACAAAAGAAAAAAGTGCTACACGCACAAAAAATCGTAGACTTTGATACTTCTATGAGCATGGCTATAAAGAACTAGAACAAAACTATAAAAACTTGGGAGCAAGTTATATATTACTTCCCCCTCTTAAGTTTCAAGAGGTTTTAGGCAGATGCTAAGTTGAGTTTTGAAGTAGCAGACCTTGTTAACATGACCCAATGATAACAAAATTTGAGTCAAGTTTAGCACATGCAAAACATCTTTTATGACCTTTTCACTTGAAAGACTTTCAGTTAGAATTTGAGCTATTGCTTACACCCTGCATGGATGCCCATGAGCTATGAACAAATGCTCTTTTGAATTTTGATTCTTTTCTAAAGTTGAAAACCATACTTTGCGGCTTGTCATGTGTGCTCTTGCACCTGAGTCTACAAATCATTTTGGTGCTTTAGATTGATCAAGTTTACAATTGCCTTGAATGGTAAGAAAACATTATGAGATTTATCCGTCAATCATCATGCTGGACATAATTGCCTAATTGTTTGGAGCTATGTCCTGAAGACTAATCTTGTTCCTTTTGTGGCACTTTAATTGCCAATATTTAGGAATAGTAGCGACAATTCCCTATCCTTCTTGGTGCATTTGCATTGATGATCATGATGATGAAGTTATTATTAAATAATTTGTTTCTCCTAACATTACCTCTTCCACGTTTGTTCCCTGCATGTCTAGGAATACCTTGTCTATTTTAGTTATCAACTAGACTGTCCTTGATTAAAATTTTGGCTATTGTTGCTCGAGAGTTTTGATTACCTTTATTAGAGGCTGATTTGTCCTACTGTGTCCTCTGGTATATCCTTTACCTCTATGGGCATTCCTTTTCTCTTATTGGATCTGGATTTGCACACTTGTTCTCGAATGTGCCCCCATTAGCATATTAGCCATTATCTCAAAAGTTGGGGGATTCTCCTTTGTAACCATGGTAGTTACAAATTGATCATATTCTTTGCCTAATCCATTTAAGGCAAGTTGCACCAACCTTGTGCTATCGATATTCAGAAAATCAATTCCAAGGAGCATTTCATGCCATAGTTGGTTACTGGATTTGAATATGTGGCATGTTATAGATGCAGTGCTTGTTGTTGAGGATGTGTGTGGTCCCATGCTAATTTTTGGGGAACTTGAAGATGTGAAGCAAATTATGTCTTAACAATAGTTCTCTAGTCTGCCATTTTGTAAGCTTCTCCTATACTGTGTTTCTGTGGGCTTCTTTCGTACTTCATTGCAACTACCAAATAGAGAAAATGTGAACACCCCACCACGTAATTGATATTCGATCATTATGAATCTTTGCGAGTATAATGTAATTACTCATGTAAAACTTCCTTCAAAGTTTTGTGACCATCGAGATATAGAGGTACGGTATAAGGATACCAATGCACAAGTTTTTGACTCCAATGCATCATCCATGGTCGAAAATGAGGAAATGTGCATGTCCCACCATCCAATGATGTGTGATCCTTATGGAAATCTGCAAGTATAAAGGAATTACTTTTGAAATTTTTCTAGGAAGTTTCATGACCATTGGCAACACAAGCCTATGGTACAAGCATGACGATGCACAATTTTGGTAATAAGGAAGGGAGGGTGTGTGAGGGGTCGAATGTGAAAGGACTAGTGGAAGTTGGTGAAGGGAAGGAAGGGGTTATTGCTTTTGAGTGTTGAAGGGATTTCCAAGGATTCCAACACTCCTCTTTCGTATGTGGATCTGACTCCTCACAAGATCTTGAGTGGGTTTTCTGCATCTTTGATGATGAGGCTCGTGCGATGCTTAGGTAAGAGATTGCTTGGAGGTCTAGGAAAGTTGCAAAGAAGGTTTTGGCAGGTTGTGGAAGAAACTGTGGGAGAGGAGAGCACACACAAAGGGATAAGGAGACACCAGAAGTGGCGGAGCAAAAGCTACTCCAGCTTATTCCTCTATCATATATATATGAGTATACATGGGCAATGTACAAGTGGGCGGGCACACTGCCCTTTACCCCAACAACCTCCCACTTAAAGGCACTGTGCCTTTAAGGGAGTATAGTACACATATAATACAATCAGCCATAGGCTGAAAAACAAGATGACCAAACCGTCATTTTATGCCCATCGGCACTTTACAATGTGCAAAGTGCATAGAGGATAAGCTACTAGCAGACATCAGGTCTGCAGGATAGAAAATGACAAGCTGTAGATGCCTGTCAACCAACATCTCATGCCAGATCTCACTAGGAGAGTGAACTCTCACCATCACGTGCTCCTGTGCTAAGTCCATAGCACCCGAACTGTCACTGTGCAAAGAAAACGTCTCTGTACCACCTGTGACCATAAGCACATGCCCTACAATAGACCTCTACTGGTCTACCCAACCTGCATCACCTGCATGCTGCTCTTGGAAGCATAAGGACCTGATGTCCACAATCGCTTCCCTACTGCCAAAATATGCCATAATCAAGCTACCAACTCCCACTGCAATGGAAGCAAGAACCGGAAGTGTAGCCCCAATGGCAAACATGTGAAACCAAGTCTCAACCTAGTCATGGATGCATGAAGTACTATGGCTTCCATATCAACCATAACTTGCTGCTCAACTAATCTATGATCGTCAAACCTGCTGTGTTTCAAGTACAGAGCCAATACAGGCAATGGAGTACTTGATAACTTCCCCCTCTCCATACTGAAATAACCAAGTATTTGAAGACAAACATCATCAAGACCATGCAGCTCCCATTGCAAAGCATCCCTGTCCATAAAGGACCATATGGCAAGTAGCCTCAAAAGGATAGCAACCTCTTGAATACTAAGACCATAACCTGTCTCACTGCGCATCACATCCCGAGCTCTCATAACGGTATCAAACCTATGAAGCCAAGCTCGAGGGGATTGCTTCTAGTCATGGAGGCACTTACAAAGCAAACATATCAATGATTCCTGCCCATGCGCAATATGACCTGAGTCAATAACTACAGAAACCACATCTGTCTTGGCATAACCAGCCAATGGATCATACCGGGCATCATTAGCCAAGGTATCCTCCTCATCATGCATAGCCTCATCCTCATTTGCAAGAGGCACTACAAAGTAGTTATAATCATTTGTTTTTCGACGATCAAAAGATGCCTTGTATGGACAATCTTTTGGATCCACGAGCACAATGTAGTTCACAACCTGTGTATGCGGATTGTCCTTCATTCGTGACTTCAAATTCTCAATATGGAAAGGATGTATTTTTCACACCTCAAATGGCCGAAGGCCAGTCCTAGGATCAATAGGAGGTCTGATAACATGATCAATGCGAATAAGAAAGTCTATCGATCCACAAGGTTATCTCATTGTACCTTTGCTCGAAGAAGAAAGTCTATCGATCCACAAGGTTATCTCATTGTACCTTTGCTCGAACTCTATTTTGTTGTGTATCTGAGGTGCCATCTCCAATATCAGCAGCTCCCGGTACTTGCTGGAGCCTTTGATCCTAGTTTACTCCGTTTTTTCCCTTGTGCAATAGATGGAGTCTCCTCAACAACATCCTCATCAGACTCAAGAGGAAACACACTTGCAGCCAATAGAGGTTATTTTTTTGGGAGTGGTGCACTCAAACCATGCCCACTTGGAGGTGCACTCAATCCATGATGGCCTAAAAGAGAAGGTGCTCTCAATCCATGTGAACCTGTGAAAATTCTTAATCCTTTTATATTAGAGCCAAAATTTTCAGCTTCAATACGGGAAGATCCCTTTCCTTTGACTTTGAAGAACCTCTTGGTTTGATTGGTGATGTTGCGGTATCTTCTTCATAACCCTCCTCTGTATGCTCCTCAGAATCACTATTGGAAGTTGATACCTCCATCTGCTCGATAATTTTATCAACCTCCACAATTTGATTTGTCAAGTGATAAAAAAGATCCTGGACACACAAAACAAAATTGAATCTCTCATAGTATTCAAAAGAAATTACATAAACATAGAGAATTAGAAATTACTTATGGATAGTAACTAACCTTCCCTTCCTCTTTGATTTGTTTTGATTGTTCCGCTACAATGGGTGGAGTAACAGCTTTCAAAGAGAACTTCTCTTCCATAACAATAAAAATAATAGGTTTCTTATTGTTATCAATCCCAAGCATTTCAACACATTCCTCATTGGACTCACTTCTTGTGATATCTTTAATCTTTATTATTGGCTTAAAAACTGATCTTCCATTGGGAAGTGTCTTTGGAAGCGACAAAGTCATCTCTTTCGTATCAGTGTTAACTTTGATGGTCCATTTTGAATCAATGTTATTGTGTACTTCCACTATCTCCCATAATGTTTGAATTTGCAACGAACCTTCATCAAACGGAGCAGGAACATCATAAATCTGTTGAAGCTATTTCACCTCAAGACTTGGATCCTTGGCACTTTTCTTTGGTTCCTTGGTGCCTTTCTTTTCCACCCTTATCCTTTGGATCCTAGTGGAAGCATCCTCCGCGATGTGGGCTTTCCAAAGACATGGATTTCTTCGAAAGTTTGGTTGTTCGACATGATACCTACAAAATACATAAACAATGTCAAAATATTATGATATCATGGAGAGAATATCTCAAGTTGAAAAAAACAAAGCTAGTACAACAAGCTTGATGGTTTCTAAAAAGACTTTGTGCTTCTAACATCTACATTCTTCATGGAAAAAGATGTCGACATGCTTATTATTGGAACATAATTTTGGACTAGAGAATAAAAGACAAGGGTCTACACTAGCGAGAAGCAAACTAACACTCCCACTTGTCTAGATTCCATTGACGATACTTGATGGGGGCACCCCCAAAGAACCAAAGCCTCCAAATACCCTCTTGGTATTCTCTGGATGAGAGTCTATATATACCAGCCAGAAGCAAAATAACCCCTCTCAACAAAGCCAACAAATCTAACTAGCTCTAGGTGTGCATCAAAAACCATATTAGAATCATAAGATCTAACCAATCTGCCTCCAAACTACACATCAAATACCAAAGTGTCCTCACCACTATCCCACAAGAGATCTGTAACTTGAACAATGAAGAGGGATGCATGTTCCTCATAAAAGCACTTATCTTTTCATACTCAATAGAAGTCTCCTTGAGGGTAGGGGGATCACCCATCTACCATGCTGAGGGATAGCTACATGTATGCGAGCAATGCAAAAACTACAAAATTATGGCCAAAACGCCTCCGTTTCTCTCTCAAATTTAATTAAAAAACACTAGAAAACAACTCCATAATTCGAAGAGAAAAATCTACTTTTCAATACAAATCGACCAAAAAATAAACAAAATTTACCAAAAAACCCTCTCCCTCTCCCTCCCTCTCTCTCTCTCTCTCCCTCTCTCTCTCTCTCCCCCCCTCCCTCCCTCTCTCTCTCTCCCTCCCTCTCCATCTCTCTCTCGATCTCTCTCTCCCCCTCAAACCCTCTCTCTCTCTCTCTCTCTCTCTCTCTCTCTCTCTCCTTCTCTTTCTCTTTCTCCCTCTCTCTCTCTCTCTCTCTCTCTCTCTCTCTCTCTCTCCTTCTCTTTCTCTTTCTCCCTCTCTCTCTCTCTCTCTCTCTCTCTCTCTCTCTCTCTCTCTCTCTCTCTCTCTTTCTCTTTCTCCCTATTTCTCTCTATCTCTATCTCCTGAAAATATGGTTTGCTGGCTCAGAAAAGCCCTCTATGGCTTGAAGCAGGCACCCCATGCATGGTATGCGAAGATACATGCATTTTTGGTGGCTTTAAGAATAGCCCAACTAAGGCCACTCTTTATGTCCAAAAGAGTGCATTGGAATTTTTAATTCTGATTTTATATGTGGATGACATGCTTATCACTGGGCCAGATATGGAATAAATTGCGGATTTCAAGGCTGATTTACAGCAGTCTTTTGCCATGACAGACATGGCTCAGTTGCACTATTATTTGGGCATATAGTTTGCATATGTTGAGGGGGGTATAATGATAAGTCAGTCCAAGTATATTGGATAGCTTGTGAGCATGGCGGTTTTGAGAAGAGGCGTGGCTTCTAGAGACCTGAGACGACTTCCAGTAGTTTAATGGTGGTAATTGAGGCGACAACGCATGCCTATAAACTACATGTTGGCAAAGTGCTCTCTCTCTCTCTCTCTCTCACACACACAGAGCCTTCTAAGCTCTCTGAGTCTTTATTGTGTGTGTCTGAGCAGTTGCTCATTAGGATTTTAGTCGAATCTTATAGTGAGTCGGTTAGAGAGTCATGTTCTTGTAAGTGCAGTAACAATTGCAGTAGCAATGAGCTGCAGTCCTGAAGGTCTCAAGTCAATTGAAGTTGTCCCTCCTAAGCTTGATATAGTTCAAGTTTGTGGTACTCTGTTGTGTCGCAATCATTCCTTGATGTGAGAAATCTAAATTGTTTGAGAGCATCATTTTATGTGGTAAAATCAATTTGGGTTGTGAGGCTTTAAAAGCAAACAATGGTATTAGAGCGGTTCGAGTCCATGAAACTCAAAGAAATCTGATGGCCAGAGAGATCTAAGATGGATTCTGAGGGTCCAAGGCATGTTGCATCGTTGTTGCTTTGAATTATTGATCTGTCTCTTCTCTCTTGTGGCGGATTCCTAGATGCATGCAGCTATGTTCTCGCCTGGCATCTCACCATAATTTGGGAACAAGGACTTTTTGCGGCATAGTGCTTTGAAGGCAAGGCATTTTGAAAGCACAAACTTCATTCTTTATCATATCTTTGTGAATGCCCACTTCAGTCTCCGGGTTCGTGAGACAGAATCAAGCATGAAGATGAGAAGTCTTACAAGGATCTCTGGTTAGAGGATTGATTGAGGTGGCACCCTAGACATGCAAGAAAAGCAGAAGCTACAACCGAAAGAAGAAGAAATTTGTACTCGAAGTGCTCGCTGAAGCATGCATATTGTGCTTGGAAGATGTTATGTGCTGATTGAGATCATGTTGAGGGGTTGCGCCCTATGTGGGTAACTTGATTTGGGTGCCGTGCCCTATGTGGGTGGCTGTTTGTTACCATGCCTTGTGTAATGTCTTGTGTTTTTCTAGTCTTTGTTAGTGAATCGAACAGGTTGATTTTTGAAACCGGCCTTCAGTAAACTAAATAGTAGTAAACTGTAACTATCTTAGCACCCACGCTATTTACAGCCACATTGCATCATTTCCAGCCACTTCCATTAGTTAAATATCACTTAGAAATAACTTTGAAACCACTGAAAGGGAGGCTAGAGTGTCCTGCTCTCAGAAAACAAATGCAAGAGACACAGATTGGCCCCAAATGCTTTGATGCCCCTTTTGGTATCTATTTTATTCCTTTGACAATGGAAAAGTGCTTATACAACAAGGGTTCACTCCCTTGCACTCTATTTCATTGGCAAATCCACTATCTAAGCCAGTTCTTGGCTTCATACTGCATCCAATCCCGATTGTACACTAGAACCCATCTGCCAAGGCAAGGCTAAGGCATTCTCCACTATCTGTGGCCACTGCAAAGCTGTCCAAGCATTCCACAAGGCATCTGGCTTGCTACAAAGGGTTTGGCAGTCCCACAAGCCAATTTCTAGCCTCTCAGCACACGTGACCTAAAAGCAGGAAGAAATCCATAGAGCATGACAAAGTGAGGGATCAAAGAGGATCGTAACACCATGAGAGAGACATAAGGTAGGAAACACTCAATCTATTACAATGAATATAATCAACAATACATGATAGGCTTCTTATATAGAGAGAGCCCTTTGAATATTCACACCTATTGGATCCTCTGATCCACATCTCTCCTTGTGGATATCCTTGATCCACATCTCCACATCATGTAGTCCACATCCTAGGGTGGCTACTTTAATTCCCTCCTATACCATACCTTAGCCTCTAATATGTGCTCATGGCACCATATCTTAGCAATGTGTACTCTAGCCTTTTAACTAACCCAATACAAGCACTAGCACCCATCAACATGTCAATAGCAACACCCCCCTCTTACAAAAGCTATTGATAAAAGCTAAGTGAGTAGCTCCCTCTTCTCAATGCTTGCCTTGAGCACGAGGAGGGGTTAAATGGAAGGACAAGAAATGAGGGAGGAAGATGGCTCCAAAACTATTGAAAGGCTAAACAATAAAGGGATTGTAATGGAAGAGAGAGAGGAAGGGATGAAGGAGGGAGAAAATGCAAGGAGAAGGGAATGGAAAGAAGGAGAAGGGAATCTAATGAAGGAAAGAGAAAATGGTGGGATGAAAGAGGGAATGGAGGAAAGAGAAGGAAAGGAAAGAGGGGTAAGGAGAAGAAACGAGGGAGGAAGATGGCCCCAAAACCTTTTCTTTTTGTTTTTTTTTTGCTCTAAAACTTGTTGAAAGGGTAAACAATAGACTCTAGGATATTTCACTGGCTATAAAGATAGATATTGATGTCAATTTATCCCCCACTAATATGTTTGTTATTGGAACTTTTGTCCACAAAATACTCCTCTAAAGTATGAGTTCAATTCTGCTTAACGCACGTATCTTAGCTATCTTAAATGATACCAGTATGGTAGATGATGGGCATTGGAAAAGAGATGAACCACTCACTCACAACGCATGAGAGAGCTACTCATGGCAAGGGTGGATGGGAAGGAGTGAATAGGTAAAGGAAGGCCAAGTAATGGAAGGGATCAATGTTAAGGGTAGGGAGTGGATGCGTGAGAGAGAGAGAGACAGAGAGAGAGAGAGAGAGAGAGAGGAGTGCACAACCAAGATGACTAAATTATAACAAAGAAAATTGAGAATACATACATTTTCTCTCTCAAGATTAGGGTAGGGTTTAGGGTTTCCCCATGTCCCTTAGGTTCCTCCCTAGAACTTAGTATATGGTGTAGTTTATACCATTCTCAACACCCCCCCTTAGATTACACTGTATACAGGGTGTGTATACAGGATTTATTTAAATAGAAAAATGACACTATGGAAAAAATGGGGATAAAGAAGAACCTAAGAGATAAGAGAATATGCATGAGCATAGAGACTTTGCATTCGAAATTTGTACAAAAAGGAAAACCTCATTTCCCCCTCGTAAGTTGTAGGTGGCAAATGTCAACTCATCATCAAAAGTATGAGAACTTGTCAAGGAAATGGCTTTGTAAAAATAATGACAACTTGTTCTTGTGTTGGACAATGAACAACATCAATTTCTTCATTGAGAATCTTTTCTCTAATGGAGTGATAATGCACTTTGATATGCTTTGGGAATCTTTCTCTAATAAGGTGATAATGTACTTCAATATGCTTTGTTCTAGCATGAAAGATTGGATTCCTTACTAAATGGATGCTATTGATATTGTTGGTATAGAACACAGTTGGTTCTTTGGAAATAATTTCAATGTTTGTAGAAGTCTACTGCACCAAATTGCTTCTCATGTAGCATTGGTTGGTCCTCTATCTTGGTTTGCCAAGGCAAAGCTATTGATCCACTTGTACATCTTCTATCATATGTAGCTCCTGACCAATCAACATCAATATATCCATGAAAACTAACATCTATTAAGTTGTTAGATTTCAGTTCATAATCGTTCAAGTATTTGAGGACCTTTTTATTTGCACAGAGATAAAACATGACAAAGCTACTAACGCAAGAGTAAAATATATCCAATTGTACATCTTCTATCATCTAGAGTTCCTACCCAATTGAAATCAATATATCCATGAAAACTAACATCTTCAAGTTGTCATATTTTAGCCCATAATCTTTCAAATATTTGAGAAACTTTTGCACAGAGATGAAACTTTTTTGGCTTCTGTATGAATTGACTGAAAATCCAATGGAATAAAGATGTCTAGCCTTGTGATTGTTAAATAAATCAAGCTTCAAATAAGTTGTCGATACTAATGAGGATTTGTATTAGGAGATTTGCCATGAGATGACAATCTAATGTTACATTCTACAAGATTTGAGGTGGCTTGCAGCAGTCACATAAACAAAACCATTGGTGAAATTTTTTCATTATATTTGTCCTTGATACCATTGTCATTCTCTTCATACTTCAATGTCAAGAAATTATGCTCTCCCATGTCTTTCATGTTGGGAAATTATGCTCTCAAACTCTGTTTACCTATGAAATAGGTGTTCATTGGAAGTGGTGATGATCACGTCGCCAACATAAAGCACAAAGAAAATAGTATGTTATGTTATATTTTTTATGTAAAGTGACGGCGGGGCTGATGGTTGAAATTCCATTATGAATTATTGCATTCCAAGCATGTGCGGCCTATCCTTCATCTAGATATCCCTTAATATTCATTTAATGGATAAGCCAATCAAAAGGTGAACCAATAGTGGTCATCTTCACAAATACGCAAAGGTCTCTTCATAATCTATTCCAAGTTTTGAAGCAAATCCCTTCGACAACTAATTGGCTTTGTATTTGTCAATTGATTTGTCTAAATTGAGCTGGAATTTGTAACCCATTTGCAACCAACGGGCATCTTTTTTATTGGTAAATATGTTGATTCCCATGTTTACTTTTTGATGAGTAATGACCGTGAATCTCATAATGCATTGATTTGGAGCATGTCAATGCTTCTAGACCACAAAATGGGAAATATTGATGGCTTTCCCATGTTGCATGATTCACATACATCTTTTAAAATGTATACGTGCAGAAGGCCTTGAACCATGTTTATTTGCTTGAGTGAAACCAAGCTTTTGAAATTGTATACGTGCAGAAGGCCTTGAACCATGTTTATTTGCTTGAGTGAAACCAAGCTTTTGAAATTGAGGTGACCATACCTTGTGTTCCATAGTGTGCTTAAAGTATCATCATTTTAATGAGAAGTGGTTTGTACTGCTTGAATAAGCATAGATGAAGAAAGTTTCTTCTTCCAATTTATAATAAATTTACTTGGATGGTATAATTCTCGGATTGTGTAACCAAACTTGTTTTTGAACACTAGTTCCAAATCTCTTTCACTCATGTCACCAACTGATAAGATGTTTTGAGTCATTATTGAAAGAAAAAAAGCATCTCCTACGCTTTGTGTAATGCCTTCATAACTATGGAGATGAATGTTATGATTTGAGGTATTGTCACCCATCATTACATTTTCTTTAGCATTCTTATATGGATGCATTTTAAAAACCATTTTTTCTCATATAGTTGACTCAAACCACCAAAATATCTTTATTACTATGTAAATGCTTCAGATTTCTACATTAGAACATTGTGAAATAAGAACTTTTGATGTTGAGCTTTGTTATCCAGTGATTGCCTTTGATTTTTCTCATTGACAAAGTTGCTAGATTGTCTTTGATTTTCATTTTGATTATGTTACTATTATTGATTTCTATCTCTATTGTATTGTCCACTTACAACACTCCCGTGTTTGTTCTTGCATTTTGGCTCCTAATAGCCCATAATTCCACCATAATTGCAAGTACATATAGTTATTTTTTGGACTTTGGATTGGTAACCTCCTTTGTTCATGCCCCTTGAACTCTAAAATTCCATGTTTTCGTCTAAATCAAAGGGCCATGTTTCCCTCTAATTTGAAGGGCCATGATGTTGATGTGATGAAGACGATGATCCATGGTAATTGTTAGAGTGTTTGCCAAGGCTATGTGAATTTCAATTATGTCTTCTAACATCGTTTTGACTTCCTCTTTGGAAACCTCTACCTCTAGCATAGAAAGCCTACTTATAATTCTTTTGTAACTATAGCAAAACGTCTCCACATCTCCTATTACATAAAAATGTCAGGCATGATTTCACATATCGATGTAGCATCTCAAGTGACAATGGTTGTAACAAATTACTCATAATTTGAACTAGTCTTTTGTTTTTTGTTTCATGGATAAGTGATGCTAGTAGGTCTTTAAGTTGGACCTACACATATTTCAGATGATAGCTTCTTTGCACTATTGAGTTGATTTTAAGCATTATGATAATGATATGTATTGAATCTATTTCTAATCTTCGTTTGCATTCATTGTTGATGTAGTGGTGTCCTTAACATTTAAGTTGCTTAGGTTAAGTGCCAATTGAGCTCTTTCATCCCAATATGCTTTCTTCTCACTGATGTCTCTAGCTTCATTTGTTATCAACACTTCCAATTACCATAGTTGTTGTCATCCAATTTCATCCAATTTGATGTTCTCATCCAAGAAAATGCTATCATCATGAGTTTTTGTCACATTTTTATATTTTGATGTTGAAATGTCTAATTGAGGGTCTAGAGGCTTTGAATATTGCATTCAATTTTAACCAAGCTATGATGAAACTTCTCCAACATGTCCTGGAATGGGTGCCATGATTGCACGTTGTAATTATGCCAAAAATTAATGAAATTTTCTTGCACATTCTCAAAAAATGTGTCAAACTATTATGCTTTAGATGCTAAAGATGCTAGACTCACTTCTTATATAAATGAGGTGGACTTAAGAAATTAATGGGCAAGGCATTCACACAGACAAGTCCATGGCCAAGTTGATGAGTCATGGATCATTGACTCTAGAGCCTGCAGTCCCTTAACTCCGCAAAGAGTGAGTGGTTCTCTCACTTAGAGAAACGTTACAGTGACGATGTAGAACTATGAGACTCCAGACTTCATCATCATAGGATACATATATATGGGACGTACATAACGTTTTGTATGTTTTAGGATTGAAGAAAAACCTTCTACCTGTTAGTGGCATTACTTAAATAGACAAGAAGGTGTAATTTGATGAAGGGGAATGTGTTATTCGAGACAAGGGTGATGATGTCATATATTACCATCTTCGGAAGGCCTCGCGGGCCTATGAGACAAAGTAAAAATAAAGGATAACTCATGCAAGCCACAATGGGATGAGGCAAAGGGCTTGCTAGGATCCTTGCTGAGTACTATATTTAAAAAGATCAAAAAACTCAAACTAGTACTTAAGATACATAGCTAGGTGCCATGGTTACTCTCCTGTGGGCCGCAAAGTTGTCTCATATTTGTGTTTGTCGGGTCGTCTCTCGATAGGCATGATCCTCGTGATCTCTATATTTGGTGGGCCATATCAAGAGTGATGCCTCGGTTCAAAAAATCCCCTCCGACTAGGGCTCCCGAACCTCCATCGTGCATGCTATCGTGCATGGTCTATATGTCGTTGGCTCCATTGCTCCATGCCGTCTCTTCCCGTTGACCCATGCTGTCCTCATGTTCGCTATCTCCCCCTCTACTCCATTATGTTCCGAGGTTGACTTGAAAGCATAGAAATATGTGACATGTTGGTGTGGATGGTCAACCTAGGTCTCATGTGGCACTGTCACCTCCTGCTATCTGATATGCCACAACATGGTCTCGCTGTGTCACCGCATCTCCATCAAATAGAGGCCAACACAGTACCTAGTCATGAAAGCGGATCAGCCGGGAGAGTGGTCCAAAATTGTGCTCCTTCTGAAAGAGACAATAGTACCGTCCTAGATTAAGCTTGATGATGACTTTCAAAATTTGTCATGAATGATGTGAAAATCTTGGGTTTATGGAGCTGGAGGCGTGGGTTGTATCTAAATTCAATTTGGCTTCAAAATGATTATATTTTGACCTTGACATGATTGTCCTAGCGAGAATCTCTTGGACTTTAGGATAACTCTTTTGTAATTGGATTGGTCGAGTTTTACTAAGTATGGTGATCCAGTTCAATTATTCTAGCTGATTTGTGTAGTTAGGTTCAAAGCTGGCCTATTTTCATTAACCAGGTTTAGTGTTGTTTAACCAAGGTAAAAGTTAACCTCGATGTGGTTAAGCCATATAGAAAACTATTCACTAGGAGATAGAACACTCAGATGTACCAAATAAAAGTATATAAATAGATGTGAAAATCCAAGTATAAAACACGCCAAGAACTGTGCCAACAGGCTTGTGGGCTGCAATCAGGCTGCCACATGGTGGCACTCAGATATCCTCACTGAGTTTATTTTAGGGCAGACATGTAGGCCATCCTGGTCAGCACTTCGGGCTCACAGTTTGCCCAAGTTTAGGGCTGCCCGTGGGACTGCCCAGCCATAAGTCCATGTAATTGGGAGAAGGGCTGGGCGAGACCCAGCACAAGGCGCCTGTTTGTAGGACCTTTTATGCTGCCCTGGTGAAGGGAGGATCGTGGAGTCGGCCATCAGGTTGACAGACCCACAGATCCCAGTTGGCAGCTAGTGCAACCTGCAGCGGTTCCACCAAGGAGACACCAGACAAATCTACACCAGTAGAAGAGCCACAGATGGTGCAAGTGAGGAGATCAGGTGAAGTTCTCATGGGCAGATACTGAAGCCGATCCTACAGAGGCCATTGGTGCAGCATAAAGTTGTTGAAGGATTGTGTGAGAGAAAAGGGGTGCACTCACAAGAGAGAAGACCCTACATTTCAGCTAGCTGCACACTAATATAGAATCAGAGATAAGGTTGAGACTTTATGGAAATGTGTGGAAAAGGGTGCCTTTAGTCCCAATAAGACCAATCCACTTGGAACATCTGATAAATGTAGGGCACTAGCACTCAAAGTGCAATCTAGAATGTTTTAAAGCTCACCCAAAACATGCGGGTTCGTACAAAGTGCTTATGATGTACAGAACTAGAATTTGTCAAATAGACTTTACAAATTGGAGATGGCTCTATAGGCCATTATGACAATCAAGGCAGAGTGGTAATTCCACCACAAATGTTGATCCATGAGAACTCCCTTTTGAGTTTGGTAGAATGGGTATAAAAAGATGTTCAAAGAGTGGAGGATTATGCATGCTTCTTCAAAGACCGTGCTATTCTTGCACCATGAAATCTAGAGGTTATTGATGAGATCAATGAACTGGCCTTGAGTGCATTACCCGGTCTTGAAAGAGAATACCTCAGTGCAGATTCGGTTGTTTCTTCTGAGAATGACAGAATATTGTATCCAATTGAGTACTTGAATAGTTTGAACTTAGGTGGTGGGTGGCTACCCTCCTCATCACTTGCTTCTAAAGATTAATGCTCCTATCATTCTGCTCCGCAATTTGGACCCTCAGCAGGGACTTTGTAATGGTACCAGATTGATATGCAAGCAATTTAACTCAAAGGTGATAGAAGCAGAAAACGTTACAAATACAAACATTAAAGACAGGGTCTTTATTGTGCTAGGATAACAATTATACCAAACTATGCTTCAATTGCCTTTTGACATGAGAAGGAGATAATGTCCTGTGAGGCTAGCTTTTGGTATGTCAATAAATAAGTCACAAGGACAAACATTGAGTGTGTTGGGACTTTAATTGGCCACATAAGTATTCACACATGGACAATTGTACGTTGCTATGTCACGTGTTAGATCACTGATGCAGTGAAAGTGTATGTAAAGCATACTGTGGAACACGAAAGTAGCATAGAAGGTTCAAAAAAAGTCTTCCAACCAATGGTGTCTACAAAGAGATATTGAAAATGGCATGTAGAAGAATATAAATGTAATCTATGCCCAAAAGGTAGAGAACGAGCTATTAATACAGCAGCCTATAAATGCTAGAGACTACATTCATAGATATCTCTGTATCAACAATGAAGTAAGAATTTGAAAGGAGAATGTTTTCAAAGATGTGACATGTGCAATCTAAGTGTGTTTCAATAAGTGTGCATGCTTTGAAGTTGATTGATATTCCTTTCAGAATGACAATTATGTGATTGTGATACAAAGACATAAAGCTAAATAGGAGTTGGATGGAAAATTCCTTTTATTTATCTCTCACATTGTTGATACGCTTGCCGGTAATATTGAATTGATATGTATAAATCTACTTACATTGTGTGGATTTTATGAGAGAGAGAGAGAGAGAGAGGGGGGGGGGAGAGGGGGAGGGGGAGGGGGGGAGAGGGAGAGGGGGAGATTGATCTTAAAGTCTTGTGTAAATGTTTAGTGTAGCGAGTGTCATATTGGATATCACATGTATATTACTTAGGATATCACATGTATATTACTTAGGATATTACTTAGGATATCACATGTATATTACTTAGGATGGACATGGCAAGGAGATCATTTTCATTTGTTTATGGTGATGGACAAGATATTGAAGGTATTTTTCTCGACGATTTCTATGATATAGGCATCGTTGTTTTCCATAATCTATTTAATATTCATGGCTCAATTGTAGACCCTCCATTTTGGAAAGGACAAGCAACAGCATGTCTAATTATCAAACTATTAGAGAGCACCTATGTTTTACGGTGTATATAGAAACTTACTTTTTATGTAGCTTTTGCGTTTAATTTTAAAAAATTTAAATTATTATTGATACATTCTTTTTGCAAAAGGAATATCTTTATTTCTTAGAACCTAGATTATTGCTATGCTTGTATGGTCAAGACACTTACAAACAACGAGAGAATTTACAATCTAAGTTTGTAAAATATTGCAGATCAGCTTCGTGTACATGTAATGTTTGTAGACTATGAAAAGCTTACTAAGTTAGATTTTCGGTTCAAAGGTACTAGACATTACAAAATTTTTGATTTGCTATCTACAAGCCCATTCAAACGCCATTCGTCTCAAATATTGATCCACCAAGTGAGTTTTGTAAGGTTTTATCTTTTTCCTTTTTTTTACTTCGAAAATCATAACTTGCAATATATAATGTTTTTATCTTAAATACAAATGGAGGTGAGGACTATAGCCTTCCAAGGAGGGATAATCCAGTTGCCCAAAGATTGTTTTAATGCTTTGTTCAAGTGTGTTAAGATTGTCACCACTATATTGGGTTGATGTATATTTATGCCAAGTATAGTGCTTTATTCAAAGAAATGTAAGTGCTTTAGGAGCTCCTACATGGATATATATGGCAAGCACAGTGTGTTCATACATAGGTTGGCAAGTTGAGGACCATGAGGTCCAAAATGGGCTTCAAATACAAGACTAATCTCTACTCACCCCCTGAGGACAAGCCTTTTGTTTTTATGCATGCAAGAATACTCTTACCCGTTAGGGATGGATCATGCCACTAGTAGTTACAAGGTATTAAGTCATTTATAGGAAAACATTTCACTTGGTACTACGCAGACATTCCAACAATCGCCACATAGAAGTCAAATTCATTGTTTTGTAGCAGGCTGAAGGCCACACATGTTTATATGTGTCACACAACGTGCTAATGCAACGTTTTTGTGCCCAAAAAAAATGCAAAAAAGAAGAAGAAGAGAGCCCATCTGCACACATAGTGTGATGCTACCTAGGACACATAGTGTGATGTAATTAACCCTTCCGAACTTGAGCCCATTGCAAAACAACAAAATTGACTTCTAAGTAGCAAAAATAATTCAATTCTTGGCCACTCTCTCATCACATTTTCTCGCACGGGTTAGCATTTTAAGAAGGCCATGTGTTGGCCATACTTTTTTGTGACAAAAAATTGACCATGTCATCACTTCATTCATGAACATTATAGACAACTTTATAGCATGATACTGTAAATTGAAGATGAAATCTCAGAGATCAAAAGGCAATTGATGAAATTTTATAGATAATGTAAAAGTAGAAAAAAAGAATGTATTTCTTAAAAACCATCACATCATAGCCTAAGGTTAAAAAATTTAGGATTCTCTTAGCCTTTTTGGCCAGTGCTGAATTCTTCACCATTAGAGTGACCCACTATATGCAATGTACATGCCACAAGATGGATTTAAAATCCTCCACCATGTGACCCACCTATGTGACCCACCTGTATTTCTTCATGTGCCTCTTGAAGGGCTATCATGGTTGCCTCTTATATACAATGCTCATTTGGGCTAATATCGTCCATCATCTCTCACCACCCTACCATATGAGGCTTTTGGTTGGTGGTGGTGGGTCGAGGGCGATGTGGGCCTACCCCCTAGCACATAAGGAGGATGCTCTGCTTTGATTTTCTTTCTTACTTCAAACTACCTCAAAGCTTTTGCTTCCTTGTGTGCTCCCTTTTATGCTCCCTATATGTGCTACCTCTTTTCCTCCTTGTTGCCTCTTGTTCCTCTTGGCGTGTTTCTTCAACTTCCTCTAGTTTTGTCTTACCTCTTATTCTTCCTCTTCAAGTTTCCTTTGTGCAACCGCCTCTTCCTACTCCCTCCTTGCAACTCCTTGCAACTTATTCTTCCCACCTATGTGTAGCCTCCTCTTTTGTAGCTCTTTTTCTCGTCTTGTCCACCACTACTCTTCTTACTTTATAACTTAATTGTCTAAATATAATATTGATCCATCTACATCTTTACTTTTACCTTGCTTGAGTTTTTGCCACCTTGGACACATTATCAAATATAGACTCATCCATCTTAAGGGGGTTCCTGTTGCATCGTTGTTGCCAACAATAGGGATTGTATTATGGAGGATGGAGTTTTCAGACAAGAGGGTTAGGGTTGTCAAGGATTTCAATTGTGAGGTTAGGACTTGGACTGTCAAGGTTTTCCATCATGAGGTCGGGGTTTGGATTGTTAAGATTCGGGGGCATATGGTTACTATATAGAATATGGTTATCATGGTCACCATTAGGATTTCTATTCGCATTGGAATCTTGGTCTTTAAGGTTTCCCTATACTCGGCCATGCTATCTATGCTAGATCAGGAGTAATGAACTATTCTTGGTGTGCTCTTTGGGGGATTTTTCTTATGAGGGTTACTTGGAGTGTAGTGTTAAAATGAGTAGATTGCTTTGTCCTAGCAATAAAATAAGTGATTTTATACTCACTAAAATGTATTAGCTTTAAAAAGCATAATAATAAGTAAAATAAGTGATATTATACTCACTAGTATTTCATGTGGTTGGCATCATTTAAAGTCCTTAAAGAATTGCATCAAACCCTAAAAATGGTACTTTCATAGGATATCTATCATGCATGTCATAAGAGAGCAATGTGCAGGAGCTCAAGGGCAAGACAGAGAACTAGATGAGAATTAGAGCCCAATTCTTGACATTCCACTTTATCGTGTCCATGTATGTACTCTACATGAAAAATTGAGGATCCTAGAAAAGCTTCTAGTGTTGCACATAATTATGCATAGAATATGCAACCACTTGAGAGGCGTGCATAATGCATATTACCAAATTGGAGGAGAATTTTGCTAAGAGTAGGCTTGCATGGAGGGAATGTGAAATTCACAAAGCATGATTAAATATCCAACCAAACATCAAATTAGCCTAGAAGTTTGTATTGGATCAAAGACAATGTATCTTCTACCTCATCACGTGAATTTTATGAAAGCTATGAAACAAATGTGTTTGCACCACCTACTAAGTGAGGCAAATATTTGGTTTGAAGCATGCAAAGATGTGGGGTTGCACTTGACTCTATTGTTCATCTACTTAAGAAGGAACAACTCTCAGAAGAGGAGTTTACAACCCTTAACAAAAGAATTGATGAGTTCACTATAGATATGGTCGATGCTTGGGGAGCAATGTGCATTGCACCTATATGGTAAACCATGAGTCTAGAAATATTCCTTAAAAATAATCTTACATGTTGCTCATTTTTCTTGTATATAGCATATCATCTATATACATGACATCCTCTATTCTTTGGATGAATATAGGTCATTTGAGCTTTGGAGCACACAAAGAGAAGTCTACTCCAAGAACACAAGGCATGGTGGGGGCATACAATTCATGAAATGTCTAACTCATTCTACAAATCGATGCCATTGTTCAAGCACCACTAAAATATTATTTTTGCACTCTCTTTCTTTTTTACTAGAGAATCATTCTGCATCCACGTATCTTTACTTTGTGCCTCTTGTATCTCCTTTAATAACTCCTCTTGTATCTCCTCTAATAACTCCTCATGTTGGCTCTTCGATAATTCCTACAATTCTTCCTCGTGATGTTTTTTGCCCTTTCAAGCCTTGTTTCATCTATCAGGCTAGCCCTCTCTAAATTATGACCTTTGACAACTTGACATTCATCCAACTTTAATACAACGACAACCATTCCATCACACTTCGAAAAGAAATCATTCATACAATCAGAAGGGCACAAACCATAGATGCACATAGTTAAATTTTACAACTTTTAAGATGTGTTTTTCACCTTTCCATGTCATGCCGTAATATTTTATCTTCAATCATTGCATTATGACCAAGTCTATGTAGAGGTGGTTGAGCTCATCAAATTAAAAAGATATTATTTTTTATAGTGTCATGGAGTCCTCTACATAGTGGTAATCTCCTAGCATGGATCTAACAATAGAATTTATATATTTCGGAGTCCTCTACATAGTGGTTATCTCCCAGCATGGATTTAATAGTAGAATTCATAATTTTGGAGTCCTCTATATAGTGGCAATCTCCTAGCTTGGATTAACTGTTGAATTTGTACATTTTAGAGCCATACTGACACTATAAGACATCGACAACATAGGTCTCAAGATACTCTTCTCAAAGAGGTTAGAGAGATCAAAAAGGCTAGAGGGATGGAGGGCAAGAGGGGAGAGAAAGAGTAGAGGATTAGCAGCTGATGTTTCTCACAGTGCACCTTGCACATGAGTTTTAATGGGAATCAAGAGCATGTGGGAGGGAAAGGGGGCTTATGAGGGTAAAGGTCTAGTGCAGAAAGAAAAGAAAGTATATAAGAAACCAACCATAAGCTTCTTGGACCTCTTCCATGTAGCATAAGACGTTCTATGCCCTGAGGCTCTCCTCTTTAGCTTATCCAAAGTTTCACTTTCAGAGGAGGATAAAGAAGAAGAAGGAGAAGATGCTGATCTCTTTTTCTCCCTTCTTTTCTTAGGGGCCTTTTCGTCTTTCTTGTCCTCATGTGAAGGAGACTTTGACGGTGACCCCTTTTGGGAGGAGAAGTTGGCCGCTGTGGTCGTCGTCTCCTTGGAGCTATATCACGCCTAGAATCACTACGTGATTCTTCCCTTTGATGCTCCACTTGAGTATTCTCCTTTTCTCCCATAGAGGTTCTCACCAAGAGGCTTCTTTGGAATTCTCTCTTCTTGGGAGGCTATGAGAATACCTCGCTCCCGGAGTTGTAGTATAATCTCCCCATGAAGAGTAGGATTTTTCC
Organism: Cibotium barometz; assembly: GCF_041138505.1. Classification (NCBI taxonomy): domain Eukaryota; kingdom Viridiplantae; phylum Streptophyta; class Polypodiopsida; order Cyatheales; family Cibotiaceae; genus Cibotium; species Cibotium barometz. The sequence goes on from NC_141061.1 coordinate 21,000,326, forward strand.
TCGTTTGTTGGAGCTTTGACACAAAAAAGTTGACATAATCAACTGCATTAGAGACATCATCTTGTGTGTGTGCAAGAGTATCTAAGCTAACTCTACTCTCTTCATTATTCTCAGCCATTGTTAAGCAAATTTTTGTGTGGATTTTAGTAGACTTTTTCCAACCCTTAATGTCAACAAAAGCCTTAGAATAGTGGAGAGGATAAATCCCTATCCCACTTATCCACAAGTAATGCACAAATCCCACCTTCGTGAGCAACGTAAGGACCTCTCTTCTTAGAGAAGAAAGAGATGCCTAAGCTCTGATACCAATGTGAGTAGATTTGCCCAATTCTCTAATAACTTTGCATAAAAAATAAAGAAAACTACCAGAAATCATTTAGAAAATCCTTAGAAAATGAGACTTATGTGCATGGGGATCATCCGAACCATTATACTTCGATGCCATACATTTTGCAACTTGAGAAGGATGCAATGGTCTTGGCTCAGCAACAAACCTTCTCATTCCAGGGGCAGCCATAGATGGTTCCTCCCTCATCATAGGTGTTGGAGCTCTATGCACAACTCTATGTTCCTCTCTTATAGGGGCATCTGGTGTTGCTCGCTCTATTGGGTGTGGTATTGATGACCTTGTAACGACCGTATAACCACCTCTTATCATCGAAGGTCTTGGCTGGAAGCTCGCTCTTGCTCCAGGATCTGAAGCCTTTGGTGCTATTGACCTTGTTACTTGTGCTTCTTCTACCTGACTAGGAATTCTAGTTACCTTGTCCATGAAGCTTACTTCTTCTTTGGCAGGCAGCTGAGCAGATATTTGGTCTAAATATATGACAGAAAAAGGTTCTCCCATACAAGTTAGCTTTTCCATGTCTTTCAATCGAGCATGTCTATACTCGTGACCATTAGCATCGACCAATATATGTCTAGTTCGGGTCTCAAACTGATAGGCATACATGTACATCCTCTTAGGATCCATTAATTCTCGTGGATGCACATCTTCCCTCATGTAGTATGTGGATGCGTCTAGACTAGCCAAACGGTATAACCCAAACCTCGGATTGTCCACCACAATTCTGTCTACTTCTTTGATAGAAATGAACTTGACTCTGATGTCATTTTCCAAAGGTGGTCTCTCCAAACCCTCATCTACTTTTTCTTTGGTCTCTATCATTCCCATGGGGTCAACTATAGTCGGAAAGGATGTTGTGATGTAAGCAATTCCCTCGTCATCAAAGTAATAGTCCTCTCTAAAATACACTTCAACTTGTTTCACAAAATCATTCTTTCCCAAGTCTTCTTGCACATAGTGTTGATTATTACTATCTAAGTAAATACGTGCCCCCATTTAGTTGGTATAGGCATACTGCAATAGCATCCTCCGTCTTTATTCGTGAGATCTAGATGTGCCAATGGGCCCCATCTTTCCATGCAAGTCCATGCTCGGAATTTTCTCCATAGAATAGGAATAGTTAATTTCAGACGAGGTGTGCGAAATAACTTCCTCTTGAATCACTGTCAAGTGTTCAATCTTTGCTTGAATGACACTTTCTTCTATAGACACCTAACTTACTTGGTCTCTAGACAAGTTTCCCCCTGACCTTAAGTACATGAACAAGTATAATTACAGAAACCCAACCTGTTACCTGAATTCCTGTTGGTATACTGCTTTTAACCTTCAATCCTCAGCTTAACACAATTGCTTGACTCCTTATCTGCAAAGAATCAATTCAACCACTATACAGCTTACGGAGTTTAGTCAGTAATCTTTTGCAAGTATCTGGACTGACTTGTCCAAATCACTGTGTTATATACACTTCTAGAGTCTTGTGAGTCTAACTATACTCAAACACTGCATGCAATAGTACAAAAAATTCCTGCCACTTAGACAGCTGAAACTCCTAGTTTGAACAACTCTAGATGTCTAAATAGCTTCTTTTGGTAGTTTCAGAGTATCAAATGACAAGTGTTTTGGTTGTCCCAAGTTCTATGTATCCAACTTCTTTTGTTAAGTGATCTCTGTGCTTCTAAACCCTAGATATGTACACACTTCAAGTCTCAAGTGATTTTGAACAATTTTGTACAGTGTCAAGAAAAAATCGTGATTTGTTAACAAAAAATGCCCGGTCCTACGTCCAATTTTAATTCTGACTTGATACTTGCTTTCTGCGCATGTGGTTCTCGTATGAGCCCTCGTCCCCTTTTTCTGCCGTGAACCCTTGACGTCCACGTAGTCACAGATCCTGTAGCAGCAGCTGGCCATGGCTTCCCCCGATCTCTTCGATGCCTACTTCAGGCGCGCAGACGTTGATCGCGATGGCCGCATTAGCGAAGAGGATGCCGTCTCCTTCTTGCAGGGAGCCAACCTTCATCGCGAGGTCATCGCCAAGGTATTTCCTTTCCTATTCCGCTAGGATCTGATTTCTGATCCTCCACAGTCATAGTCATACGGTAGGACGCAGTATTATACTTGCTGGTTTGAAATTCAGTTGTGGCAGAAATTTTTATGGTTTGATGGAAAAATCCGTTTGCATTTTGATAATCATTCAGAACGGATGTGTTATTTTCTCGGGATGCATGCAAATTGATAGAAGCGAAGTGCAGGCACTTAAAATGATGCTCTCTCTTTGCAATATGATCATCACTCAGCAAGGATGACTCGCTTTGGTATTTTTTTCTGGATGCATGCAAGGCGATGGGTGTGCAGGCACATAAATAATGCTTCCTTGTCTGCTTGGCTGATATTGTCAACACGTCTCTAATCTTTATCATTTGGCCACACGAATGTGTGCACATTGACGTGCAATAACACAGACAAAGCTCAACCCATCACATAGTGGCAATGAGGTTTCCTCACTCAGATCAATCCTGTAGTGCACCTTTGTAGAGCATGTTACAGGCATGAATATGGTAAAGTTTGCTCCATTTCAGCTATCTTATTTGGTTACATCAACAAGCACCCAATAATGCACTTGATATAACAACCAGTCATTTATTCAGAATGTTGCACAAATAGCTAGCTGCTGGAATGCACCAAGCATTGTTGAACAGATATGAATTTGGCTTGTGCGCTGTTTGTACAAACTTATTACCTTGCTCCTCATGGCATGGGTCTTTCTTGCTTACTACTCAGTGTCTCATGTATACCACAGATTTGGCAGTATGCAGATAAAGGGCAAAGGGGATATCTTTCTCGGGCTGAATTTTACAAGGCACTGCAGCTTGTGACAGTCGCACAAAGTGGAAGGGAGCTCACCCCCACTCTTGTGAACAAAGCATTGAGTGAACCCACTGTATCAAAAATTCCTGCCCCGCAAATCCAATTGGCACCAATTTTTACCTCAGCAAGCCCGCAAGCAGGTGGATCAGGAAGCCCTGTTTGGCCCCCAACTGTTCCAGCACAACAACCGTATCCAGTTGTTTCTTTACCACAAGGACTTAGACCAACCATGTCCACACCAGTACCTAGAGCTTCAATACCATCAACACCTTCTTCCACATCAGGAATTGTTTCATCTGATTGGCCAACTAAGAAGTCATCATCTTGGCCGGGTCCAGGTTCTATCAACAACCCCACTGGCCAGCATTCCCAGACAAGGGCAGTTCTTCCAAACCAAGGTTTTCAAGGTGGCTCACTTACAGGAATTAAACCTGGTGCTTCTCCTAAGGCAGCAGTGGATCCCAATCTTTTTGGAGGGGATGTCTTCACAGCAGTGCCCGTTAAGCCACAAGTTCCACAGCACAGTTTGACAATGCCCAATCAGATACCTCCACCAAGGGCACTGCAAACAGCTGGTCAACCAGACATAGCCTCACTTGAAGTCATTTCTACACCTTCTACACCAACAACATCATCAAGACAGTCCCAAGGAGGAGCAGGTCAAGCAGAACATGAGTTTACAGCTCCTGCTGTAGTAGATGGAACGAAAGCATGGCCTAAAATGAATGTTGCCAATGTGCATCGCTATACCAAAATCTTTTCTGAAGTGGATACAAATAAAATCAATGGTAAAATCCGTGCTTTTCCCAGATTTATTTGTCTTGTGACTATTGTACTTTCATGCTTTATTGATAAGACTAGCATACAATTTAATTTGGATACAGATACATCAGATGATAGCATGGATAGTCTTGACTATCCACAAGATGAAGAAGCCCTATCACAAAATTTTGAAGAAATGGCTTGGGAGCCATCTGATGAAGACGAAAAAGTGTGTTCGGATCCCATGCTCCCCACGTCCCCTACTAAGTTGAATTTCTCCAAGGTGTACCCTGTAGGGTTTGTAGATGGCTCTTCTTTTGTTGCAATACCTTCAGATCTGAAAGTAGATGATAACAGCCCGTCTAAGATTCTAAGTATGAAGCCAAAGATACTTGACACAGCAGTCAGCTCTACAGTCAGATTAAGGATTCGCTGCAAGGATGGATCTACAGTCAAAACGTCCTACGCAACAGGGTTTTCAGCATCGCCCACTTTAATTGTGTCAGCAAGGCATGTTGTTGACAAGGAAGGCGAGATTGAAATCAAGGTATGCAGAGGAATGGTAGTAATGTCTAGCTTTTTTGATACACATGCGGGTTTTGAGGGCCTTGATCCAAGCTTCACAGAAAAATCAAGATCAAAAGAGAGAGACACTCATGGGCTTTTTCTAAATGGATCAGATCTTTGCTTCTTCAAGATAGAGAAGAATATGCCAAGCTTTTTACTGCCATGTTCTCCAACATTCATTACAAATAAGCAAGTTGTTGCTATCTCATTCCCCGCAATCAATAACTTTCTAGAAAATGCTAGAAAAGAGCTAGTGGAGGGAACCAGTGAAAGCAATGCAATTTGGAAGCAATACACACCTACCATACAGGGAGTGTACAACAATTTGCTTGCCAAACATGCAGCAAATAATCAGATGAGATTAACGAAAGCAAAAAGAGTGCTTTCAATCATTGATACAGTGGAGAGAGAGGTTAAGAGAGAGCTCTATTTAGAGCTTAAGAAGACATTTGCGGCCACTAACACAGGTAATGTGGCATGTAGTGTGGGTCAGATACTTTGCTTTAATAGCAGGTATTTAGGGACTTCTTGCTCAACATTAGCTGGAAGTTCAGGAGCCCCTATTATCCCCTTATCTCTTCCTAATCATTTTGTGGGTGTCCAAAAAGGGGGTTGTGTTGGAAGAGACATGAATGTGGTTACTTCTTCAGATAATATTGACTTTGTGAAGATGTATGTAACTACTGTACTGCCAACTTTGCCCCTGCCAGATGATAGTTTTTGGTCGAACGGAAGTTGGGATGGTTTTCGGAATTGGCTTGAATTACACCAATCCCAGATTCCACAATCATCTGTATGGATCATGACCAAGGCTCCTAAAGAAAGGAGGTCGTCCAAAAGAAAAGCTCTCTGGCCACCATAGGTTTCACAAATGTGGAAACTCAGCTAGGTATAACCAGAGAAAGTAAACGTGAGTAATGGAGCTTTACTTTGATAGGTCTGCAGATTGCTACAGGACTTCATGACAGGTTTGTAGCAACATCCAGGTTTAATACAAGTCCTACTCGGACCAGTTTCCATCGTCCTATGTTAATGTGAAGAATACATAACATTTTGTTTAGGCAAGACAGGAAGGATATAGTCCACATGCTGGTCAAGCTCCAGCAATATCCAGTTTTGATATGTTAATGTGAAGAATACATAACATTTTGTTTAGGCAAGACAGGAAGGATATAGTCCACATGCTGGTCAAGCTCCAGCAATATCCAGTTTTGATACAAGTGCGAATGGGATGAGTTTCTGATGCTTATGTTGAAGTACACAGTACACAACATTTTTGTGCAAGAATTACAGGAAGAATAACACCTCATGCAAGGTCAAGCTTCGACTGCTCAATGTCCTAGCTTAAACAGTACCCAAAGTTTTGTACATGCAATACATGAAGAATCAGAACTGTAGTTTAAGTTTCATGCATAGCCTTTGTGAGGAGTTACTGCTTTATTTGATGCTAGTATGGAAACGCTTCATGCTGATTGTGTTCTCTCTTACTTCTTTTGGTGATAGTATACAGATAGAGGTAAAGTGATCATTAACTAGATTTGATTATTAAGTTCAATGCTACACGGGGATGGTGAAAATTTAGTAGATAGACAAAAGTTAAGAACAAGGTGTGTCAATTGCTGGGGTGCTCGTTAGCATTGGCATGGACAGTAAGTTTTGCTCTGTTTTTTCTGAATAAGTCAGTGTGTGTTCGCGTGCATAATTGGGCATAATGGGGCATGTGGCTTAAATTGTGTTAGCCACCTTCATGCTGCAGAGTCCAGACTAAAGTGCATGTTAGAGCTCTAGTTGGGGTGGCCATCTTTCTACTGCAAGAGGCAACCATGATGCTAATTTTGGACCCTAGAGTGTAAATTGTTCTTTGCAAACTCTTTCGGTTCATTCTCGATCCCTTATTCAATTACACGCACAAGTAGGCTTGATCAACATGTAGATTTCGGCAGTGCTGATGCCGCTTCGAGAAGGAGGTGACTTCGGCTAAGATATCTCTTCCCAATATTAATGTCCAAGAGTCTCCAGGTTGCCACTGTGGCTCAAGAGAGCAGTTCTTCAATACCAGCGCCTGTGTATATGGACCTTTTGTCGGGCAAGGATGTAGAGCTAATACCCAGGTCATCTTTATTTAGGCAGGGTTGGTCCGTATAGAGTGACATGAAAGCCTCTTGGTAGTAGACACCCTATAGCTTTACTGTTGACTGCTTTTTGGTCTCCACCTGTTCACTGCTGGGACTGCTGTGTGACCTCACCTTTGTGCGAGCCAATCTTGTGGCGACCTAGTAGTTGGGTACTGCAGACAAGCTAACCAGGCCGTCACTGTCTGTGACAGAAGACCCTGTGATGCCCAGCTCATGTACTGCTTTAATGGGCGAACAACCCAACCGTTGGGACATACTACCCCCCAGGTAGCGAAGAGCCGAAGCGAGGTGCCAAACCTTTTGTCGGTGTAAGCTGATCAACCTGTTATCCCTCGCTGTACAGCTCGTCACCCGTACAACTGTACAACGCGCCAGCCCATACATATGTACTATCCTGCACTGTACATCCATACTGTCCCACGCCGTACAGCCGTACTGAAGTACCGTCGTACATTCTGTGCATCGAGCATCGTACAGATTTCGTACAGTCGTCGTATGATTCCGTACAGCCGATACATGTGTCGTACGGCATCATATTGTTGTCGTGCACTGTGCCGTACATCCGTACAAAAGGTGGTTGATGAAGGAGGGATGGACTGAGGCTCAGTCCCTTGTCAACGGGCCACCCGTTACAGGCATGGGGGGTGGGGTGGGTGGGGTATGCGACATGCGCGCAAGGGGGGGGGGGGGGGCATGGGGAGTGGGAGGGGGGGGGGGCGGGGGGGCATGGGGGGTGGGGGTGGGGAGGGTACGCGACATGCGCGCAAGGGGGGGGGGGGGCATGGGGAGTGGGAGGGGGGGGGGGGGGGGGGGCTATTTAAAATGTGAAAATGAAATTTTTTTTTTTAAATAGAGCTTTTTTTATTAAATAAAAAAACGTTCATAGGAATATTTATAAAATATTTATAAATTTGAAATGCATTTGTAATTTTTTTTAAAATTTTTGAATTACGACATTTATAATTTAAAATGTGAAAATTTTAAATTTAAAAAAACGTTTAATGAGGCATTTTTTATTCAAAATGTGAAAATGTAAAAATTCTGTTTTTTTAATGTAGCATTTTCTTTTTGGTAGAATTTAATTAAATTTTAGTTTATAAGAAAAATTATAAAAAATTTCTAAATTTCAAATGCATTTTAATGTTTTTTTGAAATTTATGAATTACGACATTTTTTATTTAAAATGTGAAAATGAATTTTTTTTTAAAAAAAATAGAGCTTTTTTTATTAAATAAAAAACGTTCATAGGAATATTTATAAAATATTTATAAATTTGAAATGCATTTGTAAATTTTTTTTAAATTTTTGAATTACATTTATAATTTAAAATGTGAAAATTTTAAATTTAAAAAACGTTTAATGAGGCATTTTTTATTCAAAATGTGAAAATGTAAAAATTTTGTTTTTTAAAATCATGTTTGAAAAAAAAGAGATTAAAGTTATTTTTTTAATTAGAGCTATTTTTAATTAAATAAAAAAACGTTTAAATTTTAGTTCACAGGAATAATTATAAAATATTTTTAAAGTTGAAATGCATTTAAAAGTTTTTTTTAAATTTTTGAATTACGACATTTTTAATTCAAAATGTGAAAATGTAAAAATTTTGTTTTTTAAAATCATCTTTGAAAAAAAAGAGATTTAAGTTATTTTTTTAAAAAACGTTTAAATTTTAGTTCATAGGAATAATTATAAAATATTTCAAATTTCAAATGCATTTTAAATTTTTATTTAAAATGTGAAAATGTAAAAATTAGGTTTTTAAAAATCATCTTTGGAAAAAAAGAGATTGAGCTATTTTTTTTGAAATAAAAAACGTTTAAATCTTAGTTTATAGGAATAATTATAAAATATTTTTAAAATTGAAATGCAGTTGAAAGTTTTTTTTAATTATTTTTAGAATTACGTAATTATTTATTTAAAATGTGAAAATGTAAATATTTTGTTTTTAAAATCATCTTTAAAAAAAGAGAGATTAAAGTTATTTTTTAAATTAGTGCTATTTTTATTTAAATAAAGAAACGTTTAAATTTTAGTTTATAGGAATAATTATAAAATATTTCTAAATTTGAAATGCATTTTAAAGTTTTTTTAATTATTTTTGGAATTACGTAATTTTTTATTTAAAGCCTGAAAATGTATATATTTTGTTTTTTGAAATCATCTTTTAAAAAAAAGAGATTAAAGATATTTTTTTTATTAGTGTTATTTATATTTAAATAAAAAGACATTTAAATTTTATTTTTAAAAATGATCTTTTAAAAAAAAGAAAATAAGAGTTTAAGTTAGTATTTAAATGTCAAAAAGTATATAATTTGTTTTTTAAAATAATCTATTTAAAAAAATTTATAAGTGAAGTTTACAAATTACTGAAGTTTTGAATTTAATATAACGTTTAAATTTTGTTTTTAGAATTCAGTGGTATCAAGAACAAGAAAATAAGAATTTTGTTAAAATAAGAAAATAATGTATTAAAAACAAGAAAACAAGAAAACAAGAACAAGAAAAAGAGAGATTAAAGTAGGTTCTATGTTATCTTTGAAATTGGTGCTATTTTTATTTAAATAAAAAAACGTTTAAATTTTAGTCTTCAAAACCATCTTTTAAAAAATCATCGTTTATGTGGAATATTATAGATTATATAGTTGGTTAAGAGTTGTTTCATAATTTAGGTAGAGTAAGTAGGCTGTATAAAACACCACATGGGCATTATCCCTAAAACACCACACCACATGGGCAAAGACCCCAACACTAGAGTGGTTAGATGCATAAGCATATGGCTAATTGGATCTTGTAAATGCACCAGCGCATCGAAAACACATACGTAATTTTTATGATTGTCCAAAGGTCTCCTCTCTCCCCAAGCATGGGAACCAAGTGATGATCTATAGGAATGGCCACTAGTTGAGGTGGATTGCCCAACCAAAATAGATAATATTGAAAAGGCTTAATTATTTTCTCAAAGTTCTCGTTTTAAAAGGTCTGTAGTGTGAACCCGCTCTCTTTTTTAATGTGTAGTCCGAGAAATACTAGATGCGCCTTGCTTGTGTATCGTTCAAAGTAATGTATTAGGTATCCTTCTATCTCCTCCATATCTATTGCAAACCCAAGGCAGTAAAGCATTCAAAGAAGGTCTTATTAACCAAACCTCTCCACTATCTGTCCTTAGTATAGGGGCCATAAGTGGACAATGTGGTCCTTACACCACATGTGGAAAAGTTTCATATTGGATAAAAAGTGAAAAAAGGGAAACATATAAGGAAAAAATATTTGAGACATCTAAGTTTAAAAATGCAACAACTAGAGTTTGACAAAATTCTAATCAAAATTAAGAATTATTAATAATATTGATTAATATTGAGCCACACATTTGGCCCATCTACCGGTAGGTGCATAGGATGATCCCAACGACATCCTACCTCATCAAGGAGTACATACGCATAGTTTTCATTACGTAAATAGATTATAAGTCATATTGAATAGAATATTATTTTCATTACCCAAATAGAATATTAATTTCCATGTGTTTTTTTTGTGCATGCGCCAGCCAGCGCACAGGTTCTAGCACCACTATTCGTATGCAGATAGAGATGCTGAGAGCTGAGATGAGGGCACTGCAGGATGCTAGGGCACCCCCTCACTTGGTTGCGAGTCTAGATTCAGTTATTGAGGCTCTGGGTCGATTGGACACAGTTGAAGACGTTGTGGATAGCTTTCAGGCACAGGCTGAGGCGGAGATCACTGGTGGTGGCTTGGATTGGAGAGCCATTCGACAGTTGTTTGAGCGTGAGTCACATCACAGGCAGGCCTTGGAGGATATGTTTTGGGATGGTCACACCGAGGCGATGCGACCACGATCAGGGCTCCCCTTGCATATTTTACATTGTAGGCACTCCATCATAGCAGCACACATTTATCCGAGATATCTTGCTGCGAATGGTGGTCGATTGCCTCACAACCGTCAGATAGCCAGGTCGTTTGCCATGCAACTATACGCTGAGTTTGTGCTTGGTCATCGGGTGGACTACCTTAGTACCCGTCCAGGATCAGGAGCGAGATGTGGTAGGATGGGGCGTCAGGAGCGTCAGATTGCAGGTGTTCGGCGTCGACGTGAGGCACCAGAGTTGCACACCATCCCTGCACCGGCATTGCGAGCGGTGGGAGGACAGATTAGGGGGGATGTTCATTTAGTGGCATCATCCTTGCAGCACATGGTCTCTGCCCTATCGAGATCTATTGCGATTCCACCTCCCCCACCTCGATCATCGATGGAGCCTCCCACATCTACACCACCTCCCACATCTACACGAGTTGGAGGCTCGAGACACACGGATTGCAGAGTTGGAGGCATTGTTGGCCGAGAGTCTAGGGACGAGGTTAGTTATTTTGATTATGTTAGTTTATTTTTTTGTAGCGTGTTTTGAACTGAAGTTTTTTGGTTAATTCTCACCATGTACGCGACATGTTTGCATTGCAGGCACATCTATTGCGTCAGGAGATGGAGTCTCGCGTACGACTGTTGCAGACAGATTTGGAGGAGCAGAGGATTCGGACATGCATAGCATACCATCGTGCAGAGCACTATATTTTGCAGTTGAGGCATATTAGTCGTGATCCATCTCGCCATAGGATCGACCCCAGCATGGCCCTATACCCCGCTCCTCCTGTAGATGTGCCGACTAGGACACCCATAGACGCAGCAGTCATAGCCAGGCTTCCTACTGCCACTTGTGTCCTTTGCCACGAGGAGTTTGACACCGTAGGGTGGTTTGGACTAGGGTGCGGCCACATCGCACATCTCCATTGCATGACCCGCCACATGGTGGCACGATCAGTGTGCCCTGTATGCTTTGCTGACATTGATGTGGCGACATACAGAGGACTAGGCATGGATGATCTATATCCTGGTCGTCGTCAGGCCGTTGATCCATTCGCCCGCGTAGTCTTGACAGAGCACTACAGGGAGGAGGCACAGAGAGCGTTGCTGATGCAGGAGGGTGCTGATACATCGGTGGTTGCAGCATGCGTTCCACGACGCTTTTCGTATGGTGATTTCATGCCAGGTGACGAGGCACGAGCAGAGGAGGCACGTCGGATTGAGCGAGAGGCAGAGCTGCAGACATCATTGCAGCAGTGGGTGGAGCAGCAGCAGCTAGGGCGGGGCCGAGACCAGCGTCTTCTACACGTAGAGACGATTACTCGCGCTGGATTTGAGGCACGAGTATTCGCAGATGCATGGCTATGGGAGCTGAGACGCGCGTACATAGAGGAGGCGAGGGAGGCAGAGATGGCAGCGGTGGCGCGTGCAGCATGCCCTCCTCTTCATCAGGATGAGGCTGGCCCATCTCATGCAGGTGATGAGGCTGGCCCATCTGAGCCGGCTTTGCCTGAGGGCACACAGCGGACGGTTGGGCAGCGGGTCATACAGGAGCCACATCAGCGTTCCACTAGAGAATCATATGTAGAGCTATCAGATTCGGATTCAGATTGATTGTTTAGGCTTCACATGTTTCTTGTATAGGGATGCACTTCTGCAGCATGATGATGATGATGTACAGATTCATTTTGGTACTTTCATGATATTGTTCCCACTTTTATGATGTATGAGCATTTTCGTACTTTCATGATGTTCTTCACACTTTGTTTATCTCAGTTTATAGTTTGTTTAAATGTAACATAAACATTTAAAATTAGGAGTATGATTTTGAATTTCGAATATCTCAATTCACACATCTAATACATAAGGTATTTAAAAAAGAATGCCATGTGAAGTAATTGTAAACATTATGCATTGAAAAAGTGTTCAAGTTCCAACTTTATCATTTTGAATATCATATTGAATTTCGTATATATCAATGCTTGCAATTATTACACTAAACCTAAGAGCCGTGCGAAGTTTCATCCCCATGTGCATATTTAAAATTAAGAGTATGATTTTGAATTTCAAATATCTCAATTCACACATCTAATACATAATGTATTTTAAAAATAATGCCGTGTGTCGTAATTGTAAACATTAAGCATTGAAAAGGTGCTTGCAAAAATGTATGCATTATACCTTCCACGTGGCGCAAACCAGATCAGTTGGAGACCAAATCTTGCGTGGATGTACGTCTAGGGTAGCCTAAGAGGCGTGTGAAGTTTTGTCCCCAACAGGGTTTAGGATTTAGGGTTCAGGGTTTAGGGTTTAGGGTTTAGTCGTGCTAGTAGGGATTGCTTCTACGTGGCGCAAACCAAATCAGTTGGAGACCAAATCTTGCGTGGATGTACGTCTAGGGTAGCCCAAGAGGCGTGTGAAGTTTCGTCCCCAACAGGGTTCAGGATTTAGGGTTCAGGGTTTAGGGTTAAGGGTTTAGTCGTGCTAGTAGGGATTGCTTCTACGTGGCGCAAACCAAATCAGTTGGAGACCAAATCTTGCGTGGATGTACGTCTAGGGTAGCCCAAGAGGCATGTGAAGTTTCGTCCCCAACAGGGTTTAGGGTTCAGGGTTTAGGGTTTAGGGTTTAGGGTTTAGTCGTGCTAGTAGGGATTGCTTCTACGTGGCGCAAACCAAATCAGTTGGAGACCAAATCTTGCATGGATGTACGTCTAGGGTAACCTAAGAGGCGTGTGAAGTTTCGTCCCCAACAGGGTTTAGGATTTAGGGTTCAGGGTTTAGGGTTTAGGGTTTAGTCGTGCTAGTAGGGATTGTAAAAATGTACGCATTTGTCCTTCCACGTGGCGCATACCAAATCAGTTGGAGACCAAATCTTGCGTGGATGTACGTCTAGGGTAGCCTAAGAGGCGTGTGAAGTTTCGTCCCCAACAGGGTTTAGGATTTAGGGTTCAGGGTTTAGGGTTTAGGGTTTAGTCGTGCTAGTAGGGATTGTAAAAATGTACGCATTTGTCCTTCCACGTGGCGCATACCAAATCAGTTGGAGACCAAATCTTGCGTGGATGTACGTCTACGGCAGCCTAAGAGCCGTGCAAAGTTTAATCTCCAACAGATAAGTCCACGTGCATATTTCGTTAGTACGTGCGCCATTTTTCACACGTAATCGTGCTAGTAGGGATTGTAAAAATGTACGCATTTGTCCTTCCACGTGGCGCATACCAAATCAGTTGGAGACCAAATCTTGCGTGGATGTACGTCTAGGGTAGCCTAAGAGCCGTGTGAAGTTTCATCCCCAACAGATAAGTCCACGTGCATATTTCATTAGTATGTGTGCCATTTTTCATACGTAGTTGTGGTAGTAGGGATTGTAAAAATGTACGCAGCTGTCCTTCCACGTGGCGCATACCAAATCAGTTGGGCACCAAATCTTGCGTGGATGTACGTCTACGGTAGCCTAAGAGCTGTGCAAAGTTTAATCTCCAACAGATAAGTCCACATGCATATTTGGTTAGTACGTGCGCCATTTTTCACACGTAGTCGTGCTAGTAGGGATTGTAAAAATGTACGCATTATACCTTCCACATGGCGCATACCAAATAAGTTGGAGACCAAATCTTGCGTGGATGTATGTCTAGGGTGGCCTAAGAGTCATGCGAAGTTTCATTCCCAACAGATAAGTCCACACACGTATTTCGTTAGTACATGCGCCATAGCTCATACGTAGTCGTGCTAGTAGGGATTGTAAAAATGTACGCATTGTACCTTCCACGTGGCGCATACCAAATCAGTTCAGACCAAATCTCGCGTGGATGTATGTCTAGGGTGGCCTAAGAGTCGTGCGAAGTTTCATCCCCAACAAGTAAGTCCACACGCGTATTTCGTTAGTACGTGCGCGAATTTTCTTAGTCACGTTTTTAAAATGTCCTAAAGCACAAAACAAATTACAACATTACTACTAATAAACAATTTTTTGTTTTACAAACACAACAAATCCCATTGAGAAGACATCGGACATCATGTAAAAAATAGAATCTAATACAATGATGTGTATGAACGTGTATACAGCCATCATAGTGAAATACAAAATATGAGTCCATGAAAATTACAATGGTACGGTCACACAGTGAGCCTATACATATCGAATACAAAAAAGTGTAATCAACTAGTGATACCCAATAAAAATCAATCTAATCAACTGATGATCCAAAAAATATGATATGTAATGTGCTACTCCTCAGGATCAGCTCTCATGCCAATAGTTGCAAGTATGCTCTCGTGATCCGCCACTGCAAGGCGCCATCGTGGAGTGGACGTCGCCTTGCGAGTGCGAACACGACTCAAAGTAATCTTGATCCCAACAACAAGATGAGAATACATGTATGCCTCCTGATCCGCCATGTACTCCTGGAACTCAATATACCGACCACGCCTCTGTATCTGCTGAAAATAGTGGCCACCTACGATCATGCTATGAGCATTGAAGTGCATCCCATGCCCATCCCCTGTATCCTCATTCAGCACACTCTTCAGCATAGAGCATCGCAACAAGTAATAATCCACACCCTCCTCATTGCCCTCCGAAGCAATAACCGCGAAGATATCACCAATACGCAAAATATCTGTAAGCTGGTCATAATCTCTAGAGGAACTGAATCCCGCATCCTGATCATCATGTACCTCCTCCCAAGGCTGGAAGGGAGAAAGCACTCGCCGTACCCATGGATCGGCCCATGGTATCATGGAGCACCCTCCCCAATCATCATCAATGCATGCAGAGCAAAAACATGCAAAGCGTCGAGAAAAGATCGCGGGGTGAGACTTACCTACGCTCCTGATGGAATGGAAATCAAGAGTGCCAGGCACGGAACGACAATCAAAAGGCCTAGACCGATCAAGACTCCCAATGTCCACGCACCAAAATACCGGCTCACCACCCTATCGTCACGCGACTGAAACGAGGAGGTAGCACTAGTGGATAAGTGCTGGCTGCACCACCGCACCACATCATGTGCATCCTTGAAGCGATCGGCACTGTGACGCAACTGGTATCGACGCAAAGCACGCTTCACGCAAGCACCTGCACCATCGTGCTCGATCGGATATGCTTTGCATGGTCGATCGAGCATTAAATACCATTTTTGCCTTGGTGTCATGCACATCCGTAAAAAAACACACTGCTGGTAGTTTCGCCAACGAAACCCCTTTGAAGTAGTTCGCTCAAATTTAAGAATCATCCAAGAGATGATGCAGTGGATGCTTGAGCGGTTCTCTCGAACTTTTCCAGGCCTCATTAGTTCTTATAATCAAACACGTAACTGAGGTCAGTTGCAATCCAAGCAAGAGGGATGTTATGGAAATTATATTTTTGATATATCTTACTTAGGATATTATTAATTTAGTCAAGTGTGACTATGGCAAAGTACTCCATAGGAGTGCACCAAACATGGTGGGGGTCCTAGTGGGATACTTTGTGTGGTTAGTTGGGGATGCTTGACTACCTTGTGGTTTGCCATGCTAAATGGTTGGTATCATGGGTGATTCCAGGTTAATACTGATATCGCTAGTGTTATTGGTATTGTGCTTTGAGCGTGGTTATGTTGGGATCGATTGATTCGGTGATTCCTTCAATCGATTGTTAATAAGTAATGTAATTGGCGGTTTGAGGACAGGTGATAGAACTCATAGTGAGGATTGGAGTTAGTGCGAGGGTACTGATCGAGGTGTTGCACATTGCATTATTTATGGCCATGGGCCAATTTTATATTTCTTTATTATTGCAAGTTTGAGCAATATATTGTGGAGTGGACATAATTCAATTTTGGGCTCAAAGATGGCTATGTAAAGCAAATCCCTCATTTTGGAAGAGAGGGATAATTTTGGCTCATTGTGCTTTTATGAAATATCATAAATACTCTAGATGAGGAAGTGTGAGCCATTGATCTAGGGTGAGGGAGATTGTACCCAGTCTGCTCTTGCTTTCGTGGTGTGGTTTGTGTTCTTCTTCTCCAATTGATTAAGTGGTGAACTTTGTGTGGAAGAGCTTACCTTTTTTGGTTTCAAGTATACATGATTGTTTTTTAGAAATACTCCCATCTTGGATTCTAGAAAACCTACTAGCCCATATTGAGGCGAAGTAGGCTTGCCACTTAAGATTGAGTGAGTCTATCACTTCCTTATTCTTCTCAGAGAAGACTATACTAGTAATGCGACATCCATATAAACTTCTTGACAAAGGTATACAATCTTTCTTTGATCCAAGCAAGTGTATTTTTGTCCCAAATTGCATCATCACATGAATGAGTCTTACATGAAATCCATGGAGATTAAATGATATTATGAGTTACTCATCCAATTTACATTTTTGATTACCTTTGTCCCAAAGGTCTCCTCGTGTCCTCACTCCCTTTTTGTTTAATCTCAATGTACCCTTGATGTCCTGGTCTCTTAACACACTGTCTCTTAACACACTGCCATCCTTGATAATTGAGCACCATAAGGGGCCTATCTTCATAGAGGAACCTTTCCACAATCTAGGGTTTGAGGGACTCCTACGATCTCCACCATAACTTTAATCCTTTATTGGAACATTGTTCTTTGCCAAAGAGGGAGGCAACTTCAAGGTAGCAATTCTATGACTTACGTCTCAAGGGTCTCGTATAACAAGATGTTTCATGAGAACATAAACCCATAATCTAGCACTTCTATGCAGTCAGTGCGAGGTCTGCTAGAGCATTTCGAGTCTTAAAATAGGCTTCTCGTAATGGAAAGATTCTGTCTGCCTGCAGATCACTGCACTGAAATGGCTGCACGAGAAAATGAGGACCTCCGGATTCGGAAAGCCTGATCAATGACAGACTTTTCAAAGCTTTCTTCAACAGCTTCAACACGGCAATCCATATAGGAATCATGTTGTGAAATACTGGGAACACTGGCCTTCCCATGATCTTCCAGATTCCGTTCAAGATTATCAATCTGAGATCAATCATGATGAATCAATCCACTTCTGTACTGCTTATCTTCTTGATTGAATTCCGTCGATCGATTCTAAAGATCACTTCCGACACGATCATGTAGGTGGCTACGTCTCCCACTCTCTGATCATTTGCCTTAAACATGCATTTTTCAAGCAGATGATGCAATGGCTGCCTTGTTGCCCCCAGCCTCCCTTGATATGCTTGGTGGTGCAATGGTGATTGGGGAGGTTGTTTGATCTCTCTCTCATTCCACTATCTGGTTCAGTCTGCCCCTTGCCAATTCATAAGTGCTCGATTTGTTCTCGGCATCCAACCGATGATGTGCAGTGAAGAGGATGAAACAGAGAAGGTTAGAGACAAGGAAGCCCGTGTTAAGAGAAGCGGGAAAAGCTATGGGAGAGAGGAGGAAGGAGGTAGCTGCCACAAGTCCATGATACTATGCAAATCTAAACTTCTATACTGCATAAAGATGTCTTACAAGGTTATATATACGCAACCCCATGTGTAATTTACACTTGGTCTTTACATGTGGGACATGCCCATTTCTACCACTCTTGAATACACAGTACCCCTAATGCAATTTACATCCTCAACACCCCCTCTTAGATTGTTACAAGATGATAGAGCACAAAAGAAAAAAGTGCTACACGCACAAAAAATCGTAGACTTTGATACTTCTATGAGCATGGCTATAAAGAACTAGAACAAAACTATAAAAACTTGGGAGCAAGTTATATATTACTTCCCCCTCTTAAGTTTCAAGAGGTTTTAGGCAGATGCTAAGTTGAGTTTTGAAGTAGCAGACCTTGTTAACGTGACCCAATGATAACAAAATTTGAGTCAAGTTTAGCACATGCAAAACATCTTTTATGACCTTTTCACTTGAAAGACTTTCAGTTAGAATTTGAGCTATTGCTTACACCCTGCATGGATGCCCATGAGCTATGAACAAATGCTCTTTTGAATTTTGATTCTTTTCTAAAGTTGAAAACCATACTTTGCGGCTTGTCATGTGTGCTCTTGCACCTGAGTCTACAAATCATTTTGGTGCTTTAGATTGATCAAGTTTACAATTGCCTTGAATGGTAAGAAAACATTATGAGATTTATCCGTCAATCATCATGCTGGACATAATTGCCTAATTGTTTGGAGCTATGTCCTGAAGACTAATCTTGTTCCTTTTGTGGCACTTTAATTGCCAATATTTAGGAATAGTAGCGACAATTCCCTATCCTTCTTGGTGCATTTGCATTGATGATCATGATGATGAAGTTATTATTAAATAATTTGTTTCTCCTAACATTACCTCTTCCACGTTTGTTCCCTGCATGTCTAGGAATACCTTGTCTATTTTAGTTATCAACTAGACTGTCCTTGATTAAAATTTTGGCTATTGTTGCTCGAGAGTTTTGATTACCTTTATTAGAGGCTGATTTGTCCTACTGTGTCCTCTGGTATATCCTTTACCTCTATGGGCATTCCTTTTCTCTTATTGGATCTGGATTTGCACACTTGTTCTCGAATGTGCCCCCATTAGCATATTAGCCATTATCTCAAAAGTTGGGGGATTCTCCTTTGTAACCATGGTAGTTACAAATTGATCATATTCTTTGCCTAATCCATTTAAGGCAAGTTGCACCAACCTTGTGCTATCGATATTCAGAAAATCAATTCCAAGGAGCATTTCATGCCATAGTTGGTTACTGGATTTGAATATGTGGCATGTTATAGATGCAGTGCTTGTTGTTGAGGATGTGTGTGGTCCCATGCTAATTTTTGGGGAACTTGAAGATGTGAAGCAAATTATGTCTTAACAATAGTTCTCTAGTCTGCCATTTTGTAAGCTTCTCCTATACTGTGTTTCTGTGGGCTTCTTTCGTACTTCATTGCAACTACCAAATAGAGAAAATGTGAACACCCCACCACGTAATTGATATTCGATCATTATGAATCTTTGCGAGTATAATGTAATTACTCATGTAAAACTTCCTTCAAAGTTTTGTGACCATCGAGATATAGAGGTACGGTATAAGGATACCAATGCACAAGTTTTTGACTCCAATGCATCATCCATGGTCGAAAATGAGGAAATGTGCATGTCCCACCATCCAATGATGTGTGATCCTTATGGAAATCTGCAAGTATAAAGGAATTACTTTTGAAATTTTTCTAGGAAGTTTCATGACCATTGGCAACACAAGCCTATGGTACAAGCATGACGATGCACAATTTTGGTAATAAGGAAGGGAGGGTGTGTGAGGGGTCGAATGTGAAAGGACTAGTGGAAGTTGGTGAAGGGAAGGAAGGGGTTATTGCTTTTGAGTGTTGAAGGGATTTCCAAGGATTCCAACACTCCTCTTTCGTATGTGGATCTGACTCCTCACAAGATCTTGAGTGGGTTTTCTGCATCTTTGATGATGAGGCTCGTGCGATGCTTAGGTAAGAGATTGCTTGGAGGTCTAGGAAAGTTGCAAAGAAGGTTTTGGCAGGTTGTGGAAGAAACTGTGGGAGAGGAGAGCACACACAAAGGGATAAGGAGACACCAGAAGTGGCGGAGCAAAAGCTACTCCAGCTTATTCCTCTATCATATATATATGAGTATACATGGGCAATGTACAAGTGGGCGGGCACACTGCCCTTTACCCCAACAACCTCCCACTTAAAGGCACTGTGCCTTTAAGGGAGTATAGTACACATATAATACAATCAGCCATAGGCTGAAAAACAAGATGACCAAACCGTCATTTTATGCCCATCGGCACTTTACAATGTGCAAAGTGCATAGAGGATAAGCTACTAGCAGACATCAGGTCTGCAGGATAGAAAATGACAAGCTGTAGATGCCTGTCAACCAACATCTCATGCCAGATCTCACTAGGAGAGTGAACTCTCACCATCACGTGCTCCTGTGCTAAGTCCATAGCACCCGAGCTGTCACTGTGCAAAGAAAACGTCTCTGTACCACCTGTGACCATAAGCACATGCCCTACAATAGACCTCTACTGGTCTACCCAACCTGCATCACCTGCATGCTGCTCTTGGAAGCATAAGGACCTGATGTCCACAATCGCTTCCCTACTGCCAAAATATGCCATAATCAAGCTACCAACTCCCACTGCAATGGAAGCAAGAACCGGAAGTGTAGCCCCAATGGCAAACATGTGAAACCAAGTCTCAACCTAGTCATGGATGCATGAAGTACTATGGCTTCCATATCAACCATAACTTGCTGCTCAACTAATCTATGATCGTCAAACCTGCTGTGTTTCAAGTACAGAGCCAATACAGGCAATGGAGTACTTGATAACTTCCCCCTCTCCATACTGAAATAACCAAGTATTTGAAGACAAACATCATCAAGACCATGCAGCTCCCATTGCAAAGCATCCCTGTCCATAAAGGACCATATGGCAAGTAGCCTCAAAAGGATAGCAACCTCTTGAATACTAAGACCATAACCTGTCTCACTGCACATCACATCCCGAGCTCTCATAACGGTATCAAACCTATGAAGCCAAGCTCGAGGGGATTGCTTCTAGTCATGGAGGCACTTACAAAGCAAACATATCAATGATTCCTGCCCATGCGCAATATGACCTGAGTCAATAACTACAGAAACCACATCTGTCTTGGCATAACCAGCCAATGGATCATACCGGGCATCATTAGCCAAGGTATCCTCCTCATCATGCATAGCCTCATCCTCATTTGCAAGAGGCACTACAAAGTAGTTATAATCATTTGTTTTTCGACGATCAAAAGATGCCTTGTATGGACAATCTTTTGGATCCACGAGCACAATGTAGTTCACAACCTGTGTATGCGGATTGTCCTTCATTCGTGACTTCAAATTCTCAATATGGAAAGGATGTATTTTTCACACCTCAAATGGCCGAAGGCTAGTCCTAGGATCAATAGGAGGTCTGATAACATGATCAATGCGAATAAGAAAGTCTATCGATCCACAAGGTTATCTCATTGTACCTTTGCTCGAAGAAGAAAGTCTATCGATCCACAAGGTTATCTCATTGTACCTTTGCTCGAACTCTATTTTGTTGTGTATCTGAGGTGCCATCTCCAATATCAGCAGCTCCCGGTACTTGCTGGAGCCTTTGATCCTAGTTTACTCCGTTTTTTCCCTTGTGCAATAGATGGAGTCTCCTCAACAACATCCTCATCAGACTCAAGAGGAAACACACTTGCAGCCAATAGAGGTTATTTTTTTGGGAGTGGTGCACTCAAACCATGCCCACTTGGAGGTGCACTCAATCCATGATGGCCTAAAAGAGAAGGTGCTCTCAATCCATGTGAACCTGTGAAAATTCTTAATCCTTTTATATTAGAGCCAAAATTTTCAGCTTCAATACGGGAAGATCCCTTTCCTTTGACTTTGAAGAACCTCTTGGTTTGATTGGTGATGTTGCGGTATCTTCTTCATAACCCTCCTCTGTATGCTCCTCAGAATCACTATTGGAAGTTGATACCTCCATCTGCTCGATAATTTTATCAACCTCCACAATTTGATTTGTCAAGTGATAAAAAAGATCCTGGACACACAAAACAAAATTGAATCTCTCATAGTATTCAAAAGAAATTACATAAACATAGAGAATTAGAAATTACTTATGGATAGTAACTAACCTTCCCTTCCTCTTTGATTTGTTTTGATTGTTCCGCTACAATGGGTGGAGTAACAGCTTTCAAAGAGAACTTCTCTTCCATAACAATAAAAATAATAGGTTTCTTATTGTTATCAATCCCAAGCATTTCAACACATTCCTCATTGGACTCACTTCTTGTGATATCTTTAATCTTTATTATTGGCTTAAAAACTGATCTTCCATTGGGAAGTGTCTTTGGAAGCGACAAAGTCATCTCTTTTGTATCAGTGTTAACTTTGATGGTCCATTTTGAATCAATGTTATTGTGTACTTCCACTATCTCCCATAATGTTTGAATTTGCAACGAACCTTCATCAAACGGAGCAGGAACATCATAAATCTGTTGAAGCTATTTCACCTCAAGACTTGGATCCTTGGCACTTTTCTTTGGTTCCTTGGTGCCTTTCTTTTCCACCCTTATCCTTTGGATCCTAGTGGAAGCATCCTCCGCGATGTGGGCTTTCCAAAGACATGGATTTCTTCGAAAGTTTGGTTGTTCGACATGATACCTACAAAATACATAAACAATGTCAAAATATTATGATATCATGGAGAGAATATCTCAAGTTGAAAAAAACAAAGCTAGTACAACAAGCTTGATGGTTTCTAAAAAGACTTTGTGCTTCTAACATCTACATTCTTCATGGAAAAAGATGTCGACATGCTTATTATTGGAACATAATTTTGGACTAGAGAATAAAAGACAAGGGTCTACACTAGCGAGAAGCAAACTAACACTCCCACTTGTCTAGATTCCATTGACGATACTTGATGGGGGCACCCCCAAAGAACCAAAGCCTCCAAATACCCTCTTGGTATTCTCTGGATGAGAGTCTATATATACCAGCCAGAAGCTAAATAACCCCTCTCAACAAAGCCAACAAATCTAACTAGCTCTAGGTGTGCATCAAAAACCATATTAGAATCATAAGATCTAACCAATCTGCCTCCAAACTACACATCAAATACCAAAGTGTCCTCACCACTATCCCACAAGAGATCTGTAACTTGAACAATGAAGAGGGATGCATGTTCCTCATAAAAGCACTTATCTTTTCATACTCAATAGAAGTCTCCTTGAGGGTAGGGGGATCACCCATCTACCATGCTGAGGGATAGCTACATGTATGCGAGCAATGCAAAAACTACAAAATTATGGCCAAAACGCCTCCGTTTCTCTCTCAAATTTAATTAAAAAACACTAGAAAACAACTCCATAATTCGAAGAGAAAAATCTACTTTTCAATACAAATCGACCAAAAAATAAACAAAATTTACCAAAAAACCCTCTCCCTCTCCCTCCCTCTCTCTCTCTCTCTCCCTCTCTCTCTCTCTCCCCCCCTCCCTCCCTCTCTCTCTCTCCCTCCCTCTCCATCTCTCTCTCGATCTCTCTCTCCCCCTCAAACCCTCTCTCTCTCTCTCTCTCTCTCTCTCTCTCTCTCTCTCTCCTTCTCTTTCTCTTTCTCTCTCTCTCTCTCTCTCTCTCTCTCTCTCTCTCTCTCTCTCTCTCCTTCTCTCTCTCTCTCTCTCTCTCTCTCTCTCTCTCTCTCTCTCTCTTTCTCTTTCTCCCTATTTCTCTCTATCTCTATCTCCTGAAAATATGGTTTGCTGGCTCAGAAAAGCCCTCTATGGCTTGAAGCAGGCACCCCATGCATGGTATGCGAAGATACATGCATTTTTGGTGGCTTTAAGAATAGCCCAACTAAGGCCACTCTTTATGTCCAAAAGAGTGCATTGGAATTTTTAATTCTGATTTTATATGTGGATGACATGCTTATCACTGGGCCAGATATGGAATAAATTGCGGATTTCAAGGCTGATTTACAGCAGTCTTTTGCCATGACAGACATGGCTCAGTTGCACTATTATTTGGGCATATAGTTTGCATATGTTGAGGGGGGTATAATGATAAGTCAGTCCAAGTATATTGGATAGCTTGTGAGCATGGCGGTTTTGAGAAGAGGCGTGGCTTCTAGAGACCTGAGACGACTTCTAGTAGTTTAATGGTGGTAATTGAGGCGACAACGCATGCCTATAAACTACATGTTGGCAAAGTGCTCTCTCTCTCTCTCTCTCACACACACACAGAGCCTTCTAAGCTCTCTGAGTCTTTATTGTGTGTGTCTGAGCAGTTGCTCATTAGGATTTTAGTCGAATCTTATAGTGAGTCGGTTAGAGAGTCATGTTCTTGTAAGTGCAGTAACAATTGCAGTAGCAATGAGCTGCAGTCCTGAAGGTCTCAAGTCAATTGAAGTTGTCCCTCCTAAGCTTGATATAGTTCAAGTTTGTGGTACTCTGTTGTGTCGCAATCATTCCTTGATGTGAGAAATCTAAATTGTTTGAGAGCATCATTTTATGTGGTAAAATCAATTTGGGTTGTGAGGCTTTAAAAGCAAACAATGGTATTAGAGCGGTTCGAGTCCATGAAACTCAAAGAAATCTGATGGCCAGAGAGATCTAAGATGGATTCTGAGGGTCCAAGGCATGTTGCATCGTTGTTGCTTTGAATTATTGATCTGTCTCTTCTCTCTTGTGGCGGATTCCTAGATGCATGCAGCTATGTTCTCGCCTGGCATCTCACCATAATTTGGGAACAAGGACTTTTTGCGGCATAGTGCTTTGAAGGCAAGGCATTTTGAAAGCACAAACTTCATTCTTTATCATATCTTTGTGAATGCCCACTTCAGTCTCCGGGTTCGTGAGACAGAATCAAGCATGAAGATGAGAAGTCTTACAAGGATCTCTGGTTAGAGGATTGATTGAGGTGGCACCCTAGACATGCAAGAAAAGCAGAAGCTACAACCGAAAGAAGAAGAAATTTGTACTCGAAGTGCTCGCTGAAGCATGCATATTGTGCTTGGAAGATGTTATGTGCTGATTGAGATCATGTTGAGGGGTTGCGCCCTATGTGGGTAACTTGATTTGGGTGCCGTGCCCTATGTGGGTGGCTGTTTGTTACCATGCCTTGTGTAATGTCTTGTGTTTTTCTAGTCTTTGTTAGTGAATCGAACAGGTTGATTTTTGAAACCGGCCTTCAGTAAACTAAATAGTAGTAAACTGTAACTATCTTAGCACCCACGCTATTTACAGCCACATTGCATCATTTCCAGCCACTTCCATTAGTTAAATATCACTTAGAAATAACTTTGAAACCACTGAAAGGGAGGCTAGAGTGTCCTGCTCTCAGAAAACAAATGCAAGAGACACAGATTGGCCCCAAATGCTTTGATGCCCCTTTTGGTATCTATTTTATTCCTTTGACAATGGAAAAGTGCTTATACAACAAGGGTTCACTCCCTTGCACTCTATTTCATTGGCAAATCCACTATCTAAGCCAGTTCTTGGCTTCATACTGCATCCAATCCCTATTGTACACTAGAACCCATCTGCCAAGGCAAGGCTAAGGCATTCTCCACTATCTGTGGCCACTGCAAAGCTGTCCAAGCATTCCACAAGGCATCTGGCTTGCTACAAAGGGTTTGGCAGTCCCACAAGCCAATTTCTAGCCTCTCAGCACACGTGACCTAAAAGCAGGAAGAAATCCATAGAGCATGACAAAGTGAGGGATCAAAGAGGATCGTAACACCATGAGAGAGACATAAGGTAGGAAACACTCAATCTATTACAATGAATATAATCAACAATACATGATAGGCTTCTTATATAGAGAGAGCCCTTTGAATATTCACACCTATTGGATCCTCTGATCCACATCTCTCCTTGTGGATATCCTTGATCCACATCTCCACATCATGTAGTCCACATCCTAGGGTGGCTACTTTAATTCCCTCCTATACCATACCTTAGCCTCTAATATGTGCTCATGGCACCATATCTTAGCAATGTGTACTCTAGCCTTTTAACTAACCCAATACAAGCACTAGCACCCATCAACATGTCAATAGCAACACCCCCCTCTTACAAAAGCTATTGATAAAAGCTAAGTGAGTAGCTCCCTCTTCTCAATGCTTGCCTTGAGCACGAGGAGGGGTTAAATGGAAGGACAAGAAATGAGGGAGGAAGATGGCTCCAAAACTATTGAAAGGCTAAACAATAAAGGGATTGTAATGGAAGAGAGAGAGGAAGGGATGAAGGAGGGAGAAAATGCAAGGAGAAGGGAATGGAAAGAAGGAGAAGGGAATCTAATGAAGGAAAGAGAAAATGGTGGGATGAAAGAGGGAATGGAGGAAAGAGAAGGAAAGGAAAGAGGGGTAAGGAGAAGAAACGAGGGAGGAAGATGGCCCCAAAACCTTTTCTTTTTGTTTTTTTTTTGCTCTAAAACTTGTTGAAAGGGTAAACAATAGACTCTAGGATATTTCACTGGCTATAAAGATAGATATTGATGTCAATTTATCCCCCACTAATATGTTTGTTATTGGAACTTTTGTCCACAAAATACTCCTCTAAAGTATGAGTTCAATTCTGCTTAACGCACGTATCTTAGCTATCTTAAATGATACCAGTATGGTAGATGATGGGCATTGGAAAAGAGATGAACCACTCACTCACAACGCATGAGAGAGCTACTCATGGCAAGGGTGGATGGGAAGGAGTGAATAGGTAAAGGAAGGCCAAGTAATGGAAGGGATCAATGTTAAGGGTAGGGAGTGGATGCGTGAGAGAGAGAGAGAGAGAGAGAGAGAGAGAGAGAGAGAGGAGTGCACAACCAAGATGACTAAATTATAACAAAGAAAATTGAGAATACATACATTTTCTCTCTCAAGATTAGGGTAAGGTTTAGGGTTTCCCCATGTCCCTTAGGTTCCTCCCTAGAACTTAGTATATGGTGTAGTTTATACCATTCTCAACACCCCCCCTTAGATTACACTGTATACAGGATTTATTTAAATAGAAAAATGACACTATGGAAAAAATGGGGATAAAGAAGAACCTAAGAGATAAGAGAATATGCATGAGCATAGAGACTTTGCATTCGAAATTTGTACAAAAAGGAAAACCTCATTTCCCCCTCGTAAGTTGTAGGTGGCAAATGTCAACTCATCATCAAAAGTATGAGAACTTGTCAAGGAAATGGCTTTGTAAAAATAATGACAACTTGTTCTTGTGTTGGACAATGAACAACATCAATTTCTTCATTGAGAATCTTTTCTCTAATGGAGTGATAATGCACTTTGATATGCTTTGGGAATCTTTCTCTAATAAGGTGATAATGTACTTCAATATGCTTTGTTCTAGCATGAAAGATTGGATTCCTTACTAAATGGATGCTATTGATATTGTTGGTATAGAACACAGTTGGTTCTTTGGAAATAATTTCAATGTTTGTAGAAGTCTACTGCACCAAATTGCTTCTCATGTAGCATTGGTTGGTCCTCTATCTTGGTTTGCCAAGGCAAAGCTATTGATCCACTTGTACATCTTCTATCATATGTAGCTCCTGACCAATCAACATCAATATATCCATGAAAACTAACATCTATTAAGTTGTTAGATTTCAGTTCATAATCGTTCAAGTATTTGAGGACCTTTTTATTTGCACAGAGATAAAACATGACAAAGCTACTAACGCAAGAGTAAAATATATCCAATTGTACATCTTCTATCATCTAGAGTTCCTACCCAATTGAAATCAATATATCCATGAAAACTAACATCTTCAAGTTGTCATATTTTAGCCCATAATCTTTCAAATATTTGAGAAACTTTTGCACAGAGATGAAACTTTTTTGGCTTCTGTATGAATTGACTGAAAATCCAATGGAATAAAGATGTCTAGCCTTGTGATTGTTAAATAAATCAAGCTTCAAATAAGTTGTCGATACTAATGAGGATTTGTATTAGGAGATTTGCCATGAGATGACAATCTAATGTTACATTCTACAAGATTTGAGGTGGCTTGCAGCAGTCACATAAACAAAACCATTGGTGAAATTTTTTCATTATATTTGTCCTTGATACCATTGTCATTCTCTTCATACTTCAATGTCAAGAAATTATGCTCTCCCATGTCTTTCATGTTGGGAAATTATGCTCTCAAACTCTGTTTACCTATGAAATAGGTGTTCATTGGAAGTGGTGATGATCACGTCGCCAACATAAAGCACAAAGAAAATAGTATGTTATGTTATATTTTTTATGTAAAGTGACGGCGGGGCTGATGGTTGAAATTCCATTATGAATTATTGCATTCCAAGCATGTGCGGCCTATCCTTCATCTAGATATCCCTTAATATTCATTTAATGGATAAGCCAATCAAAAGGTGAACCAATAGTGGTCATCTTCACAAATACGCAAAGGTCTCTTCATAATCTATTCCAAGTTTTGAAGCAAATCCCTTCGACAACTAATTGGCTTTGTATTTGTCAATTGATTTGTCTAAATTGAGCTGGAATTTGTAACCCATTTGCAACCAACGGGCATCTTTTTTATTGGTAAATATGTTGATTCCCATGTTTACTTTTTGATGAGTAATGACCGTGAATCTCATAATGCATTGATTTGGAGCATGTCAATGCTTCTAGACCACAAAATGGGAAATATTGATGGCTTTCCCATGTTGCATGATTCACATACATCTTTTAAAATGTATACGTGCAGAAGGCCTTGAACCATGTTTATTTGCTTGAGTGAAACCAAGCTTTTGAAATTGTATACGTGCAGAAGGCCTTGAACCATGTTTATTTGCTTGAGTGAAACCAAGCTTTTGAAATTGAGGTGACCATACCTTGTGTTCCATAGTGTGCTTAAAGTATCATCATTTTAATGAGAAGTGGTTTGTACTGCTTGAATAAGCATAGATGAAGAAAGTTTCTTCTTCCAATTTATAATAAATTTACTTGGATGGTATAATTCTCGGATTGTGTAACCAAACTTGTTTTTGAACACTAGTTCCAAATCTCTTTCACTCATGTCACCAACTGATAAGATGTTTTGAGTCATTATTGAAAGAAAAAAAGCATCTCCTACGCTTTGTGTAATGCCTTCATAACTATGGAGATGAATGTTATGATTTGAGGTATTGTCACCCATCATTACATTTTCTTTAGCATTCTTATATGGATGCATTTTAAAAACCATTTTTTCTCATATAGTTGACTCAAACCACCAAAATATCTTTATTACTATGTAAATGCTTCAGATTTCTACATTAGAACATTGTGAAATAAGAACTTTTGATGTTGAGCTTTGTTATCCAGTGATTGCCTTTGATTTTTCTCATTGACAAAGTTGCTAGATTGTCTTTGATTTTCATTTTGATTATGTTACTATTATTGATTTCTATCTCTATTGTATTGTCCACTTACAACACTCCCGTGTTTGTTCTTGCATTTTGGCTCCTAATAGCCCATAATTCCACCATAATTGCAAGTACATATAGTTATTTTTTGGACTTTGGATTGGTAACCTCCTTTGTTCATGCCCCTTGAACTCTAAAATTCCATGTTTTCGTCTAAATCAAAGGGCCATGTTTCCCTCTAATTTGAAGGGCCATGATGTTGATGTGATGAAGACGATGATCCATGGTAATTGTTAGAGTGTTTGCCAAGGCTATGTGAATTTCAATTATGTCTTCTAACATCATTTTGACTTCCTCTTTGGAAACCTCTACCTCTAGCATAGAAAGCCTACTTATAATTCTTTTGTAACTATAGCAAAACGTCTCCACATCTCCTATTACATAAAAATGTCAGGCATGATTTCACATATCGATGTAGCATCTCAAGTGACAATGGTTGTAACAAATTACTCATAATTTGAACTAGTCTTTTGTTTTTTGTTTCATGGATAAGTGATGCTAGTAGGTCTTTAAGTTGGACCTACACATATTTCAGATGATAGCTTCTTTGCACTATTGAGTTGATTTTAAGCATTATGATAATGATATGTATTGAATCTATTTCTAATCTTCGTTTGCATTCATTGTTGATGTAGTGGTGTCCTTAACATTTAAGTTGCTTAGGTTAAGTGCCAATTGAGCTCTTTCATCCCAATATGCTTTCTTCTCACTGATGTCTCTAGCTTCATTTGTTATCAACACTTCCAATTACCATAGTTGTTGTCATCCAATTTCATCCAATTTGATGTTCTCATCCAAGAAAATGCTATCATCATGAGTTTTTGTCACATTTTTATATTTTGATGTTGAAATGTCTAATTGAGGGTCTAGAGGCTTTGAATATTGCATTCAATTTTAACCAAGCTATGATGAAACTTCTCCAACATGTCCTGGAATGGGTGCCATGATTGCACGTTGTAATTATGCCAAAAATTAATGAAATTTTCTTGCACATTCTCAAAAAATGTGTCAAACTATTATGCTTTAGATGCTAAAGATGCTAGACTCACTTCTTATATAAATGAGGTGGACTTAAGAAATTAATGGGCAAGGCATTCACACAGACAAGTCCATGGCCAAGCTGATGAGTCATGGATCATTGACTCTAGAGCCTGCAGTCCCTTAACTCCGCAAAGAGTGAGTGGTTCTCTCACTTAGAGAAACGTTACAGTGACGATGTAGAACTATGAGACTCCAGACTTCATCATCATAGGATACATATATATGGGACGTACATAACGTTTTGTATGTTTTAGGATTGAAGAAAAACCTTCTACCTGTTAGTGGCATTACTTAAATAGACAAGAAGGTGTAATTTGATGAAGGGGAATGTGTTATTCGAGACAAGGGTGATGATGTCATATATTACCATCTTCGGAAGGCCTCACGGGCCTATGAGACAAAGTAAAAATAAAGGATAACTCATGCAAGCCACAATGGGATGAGGCAAAGGGCTTGCTAGGATCCTTGCTGAGTACTATATTTAAAAAGATCAAAAAACTCAAACTAGTACTTAAGATACATAGCTAGGTGCCATGGTTACTCTCCTGTGGGCCGCAAAGTTGTCTCATATTTGTGTTTGTCGGGTCGTCTCTCGATAGGCATGATCCTCGTGATCTCTATATTTGGTGGGCCATATCAAGAGTGATGCCTCGGTTCAAAAAATCCCCTCCGACTAGGGCTCCCGAACCTCCATCGTGCATGCTATCGTGCATGGTCTATATGTCGTTGGCTCCATTGCTCCATGCCGTCTCTTCCCGTTGACCCATGCTGTCCTCATGTTCGCTATCTCCCCCTCTACTCCATTATGTTCCGAGGTTGACTTGAAAGCATAGAAATATGTGACATGTTGGTGTGGATGGTCAACCTAGGTCTCATGTGGCACTGTCACCTCCTGCTATCTGATATGCCACAACATGGTCTCGCTGTGTCACCGCATCTCCATCAAATAGAGGCCAACACAGTACCTAGTCATGAAAGCGGATCAGCCGGGAGAGTGGTCCAAAATTGTGCTCCTTCTGAAAGAGACAATAGTACCGTCCTAGATTAAGCTTGATGATGACTTTCAAAATTTGTCATGAATGATGTGAAAATCTTGGGTTTATGGAGCTGGAGGCGTGGGTTGTATCTAAATTCAATTTGGCTTCAAAATGATTATATTTTGACCTTGACATGATTGTCCTAGCGAGAATCTCTTGGACTTTAGGATAACTCTTTTGTAATTGGATTGGTCGAGTTTTACTAAGTATGGTGATCCAGTTCAATTATTCTAGCTGATTTGTGTAGTTAGGTTCAAAGCTGGCCTATTTTCATTAACCAGGTTTAGTGTTGTTTAACCAAGGTAAAAGTTAACCTCGATGTGGTTAAGCCATATAGAAAACTATTCACTAGGAGATAGAACACTCAGATGTACCAAATAAAAGTATATAAATAGATGTGAAAATCCAAGTATAAAACACGCCAAGAACTGTGCCAACAGGCTTGTGGGCTGCAATCAGGCTGCCACATGGTGGCACTCAGATATCCTCACTGAGTTTATTTTAGGGCAGACATGTAGGCCATCCTGGTCAGCACTTCGGGCTCACAGTTTGCCCAAGTTTAGGGCTGCCCGTGGGACTGCCCAGCCATAAGTCCATGTAATTGGGAGAAGGGCTGGGCGAGACCCAGCACAAGGCGCCTGTTTGTAGGACCTTTTATGCTGCCCTGGTGAAGGGAGGATCGTGGAGTCGGCCATCAGGTTGACAGACCCACAGATCCCAGTTGGCAGCTAGTGCAACCTGCAGCGGTTCCACCAAGGAGACACCAGACAAATCTACACCAGTAGAAGAGCCACAGATGGTGCAAGTGAGGAGATCAGGTGAAGTTCTCATGGGCAGATACTGAAGCCGATCCTACAGAGGCCATTGGTGCAGCATAAAGTTGTTGAAGGATTGTGTGAGAGAAAAGGGGTGCACTCACAAGAGAGAAGACCCTACATTTCAGCTAGCTGCACACTAATATAGAATCAGAGATAAGGTTGAGACTTTATGGAAATGTGTGGAAAAGGGTGCCTTTAGTCCCAATAAGACCAATCCACTTGGAACATCTGATAAATGTAGGGCACTAGCACTCAAAGTGCAATCTAGAATGTTTTAAAGCTCACCCAAAACATGCGGGTTCATACAAAGTGCTTATGATGTACAGAACTAGAATTTGTCAAATAGACTTTACAAATTGGAGATGGCTCTATAGGCCATTATGACAATCAAGGCAGAGTGGTAATTCCACCACAAATGTTGATCCATGAGAACTCCCTTTTGAGTTTGGTAGAATGGGTATAAAAAGATGTTCAAAGAGTGGAGGATTATGCATGCTTCTTCAAAGACCGTGCTATTCTTGCACCATGAAATCTAGAGGTTATTGATGAGATCAATGAACTGGCCTTGAGTGCATTACCCGGTCTTGAAAGAGAATACCTCAATGCAGATTCGGTTGTTTCTTCTGAGAATGACAGAATATTGTATCCAATTGAGTACTTGAATAGTTTGAACTTAGGTGGTGGGTGGCTACCCTCCTCATCACTTGCTTCTAAAGATTAATGCTCCTATCATTCTGCTCCGCAATTTGGACCCTCAGCAGGGACTTTGTAATGGTACCAGATTGATATGCAAGCAATTTAACTCAAAGGTGATAGAAGCAGAAAACGTTACAAATACAAACATTAAAGACAGGGTCTTTATTGTGCTAGGATAACAATTATACCAAACTATGCTTCAATTGCCTTTTGACATGAGAAGGAGATAATGTCCTGTGAGGCTAGCTTTTGGTATGTCAATAAATAAGTCACAAGGACAAACATTGAGTGTGTTGGGACTTTAATTGGCCACATAAGTATTCACACATGGACAATTGTACGTTGCTATGTCACGTGTTAGATCACTGATGCAGTGAAAGTGTATGTAAAGCATACTGTGGAACACGAAAGTAGCATAGAAGGTTCAAAAAAAGTCTTCCAACCAATGGTGTCTACAAAGAGATATTGAAAATGGCATGTAGAAGAATATAAATGTAATCTATGCCCAAAAGGTAGAGAACGAGCTATTAATACAGCAGCCTATAAATGCTAGAGACTACATTCATAGATATCTCTGTATCAACAATGAAGTAAGAATTTGAAAGGAGAATGTTTTCAAAGATGTGACATGTGCAATCTAAGTGTGTTTCAATAAGTGTGCATGCTTTGAAGTTGATTGATATTCCTTTCAGAATGACAATTATGTGATTGTGATACAAAGACATAAAGCTAAATAGGAGTTGGATGGAAAATTCCTTTTATTTATCTCTCACATTGTTGATACGCTTGCCGGTAATATTGAATTGATATGTATAAATCTACTTACATTGTGTGGATTTTATGAGAGAGAGAGAGAGAGAGAGGGGGGGGGGAGAGGGGGAGGGGGAGGGGGAGGGGGGGAGAGGGAGAGGGAGAGGGGGAGATTGATCTTAAAGTCTTGTGTAAATGTTTAGTGTAGCGAGTGTCATATTGGATATCACATGTATATTACTTAGGATATCACATGTATATTACTTAGGATATTACTTAGGATATCACATGTATATTACTTAGGATGGACATGGCAAGGAGATCATTTTCATTTGTTTATGGTGATGGACAAGATATTGAAGGTATTTTTCTCGACGATTTCTATGATATAGGCATCGTTGTTTTCCATAATCTATTTAATATTCATGGCTCAATTGTAGACCCTCCATTTTGGGAAGGACAAGCAACAGCATGTCTAATTATCAAACTATTAGAGAGCACCTATGTTTTACGGTGTATATAGAAACTTACTTTTTATGTAGCTTTTGCGTTTAATTTTAAAAAATTTAAATTATTATTGATACATTCTTTTTGCAAAAGGAATATCTTTATTTCTTAGAACCTAGATTATTTCTATGCTTGTATGGTCAAGACACTTACAAACAACGAGAGAATTTACAATCTAAGTTTGTAAAATATTGCAGATCAGCTTCGTGTACATGTAATGTTTGTAGACTATGAAAAGCTTACTAAGTTAGATTTTCGGTTCAAAGGTACTAGACATTACAAAATTTTTGATTTGCTATCTACAAGCCCATTCAAACGCCATTCGTCTCAAATATTGATCCACCAAGTGAGTTTTGTAAGGTTTTATCTTTTTCCTTTTTTTTACTTCGAAAATCATAACTTGCAATATATAATGTTTTTATCTTAAATACAAATGGAGGTGAGGACTATAGCCTTCCAAGGAGGGATAATCCAGTTGCCCAAAGATTGTTTTAATGCTTTGTTCAAGTGTGTTAAGATTGTCACCACTATATTGGGTTGATGTATATTTATGCCAAGTATAGTGCTTTATTCAAAGAAATGTAAGTGCTTTAGGAGCTCCTACATGGATATATATGGCAAGCACAGTGTGTTCATACATAGGTTGGCAAGTTGAGGACCATGAGGTCCAAAATGGGCTTCAAATACAAGACTAATCTCTACTCACCCCCTGAGGACAAGCCTTTTGTTTTTATGCATGCAAGAATACTCTTACCCGTTAGGGATGGATCATGCCACTAGTAGTTACAAGGTATTAAGTCATTTATAGGAAAACATTTCACTTGGTACTACGCAGACATTCCAACAATCGCCACATAGAAGTCAAATTCATTGTTTTGTAGCAGGCTGAAGGCCACACATGTTTATATGTGTCACACAACGTGCTAATGCAACGTTTTTGTGCCCAAAAAAAATGCAAAAAAGAAGAAGAAGAGAGCCCATCTGCACACATAGTGTGATGCTACCTAGGACACATAGTGTGATGTAATTAACCCTTCCGAACTTGAGCCCATTGCAAAACAACAAAATTGACTTCTAAGTAGCAAAAATAATTCAATTCTTGGCCACTCTCTCATCACATTTTCTCGCACGGGTTAGCATTTTAAGAAGGCCATGTGTTGGCCATACTTTTTTGTGACAAAAAATTGACCATGTCATCACTTCATTCATGAACATTATAGACAACTTTATAGCATGATACTGTAAATTGAAGATGAAATCTCAGAGATCAAAAGGCAATTGATGAAATTTTATAGATAATGTAAAAGTAGAAAAAAAGAATGTATTTCTTAAAAACCATCACATCATAGCCTAAGGTTAAAAAATTTAGGATTCTCTTAGCCTTTTTGGCCAGTGCTGAATTCTTCACCATTAGAGTGACCCACTATATGCAATGTACATGCCACAAGATGGATTTAAAATCCTCCACCATGTGACCCACCTATGTGACCCACCTGTATTTCTTCATGTGCCTCTTGAAGGGCTATCATGGTTGCCTCTTATATACAATGCTCATTTGGGCTAATATCGTCCATCATCTCTCACCACCCTACCATATGAGGCTTTTGGTTGGTGGTGGTGGGTCGAGGGCGATGTGGGCCTACCCCCTAGCACATAAGGAGGATGCTCTGCTTTGATTTTCTTTCTTACTTCAAACTACCTCAAAGCTTTTGCTTCCTTGTGTGCTCCCTTTTATGCTCCCTATATGTGCTACCTCTTTTCCTCCTTGTTGCCTCTTGTTCCTCTTGGCGTGTTTCTTCAACTTCCTCTAGTTTTGTCTTACCTCTTATTCTTCCTCTTCAAGTTTCCTTTGTGCAACCGCCTCTTCCTACTCCCTCCTTGCAACTCCTTGCAACTTATTCTTCCCACCTATGTGTAGCCTCCTCTTTTGTAGCTCTTTTTCTCGTCTTGTCCACCACTACTCTTCTTACTTTATAACTTAATTGTCTAAATATAATATTGATCCATCTACATCTTTACTTTTACCTTGCTTGAGTTTTTGCCACCTTGGACACATTATCAAATATAGACTCATCCATCTTAAGGGGGTTCCTGTTGCATCGTTGTTGCCAACAATAGGGATTGTATTATGGAGGATGGAGTTTTCAGACAAGAGGGTTAGGGTTGTCAAGGATTTCAATTGTGAGGTTAGGACTTGGACTGTCAAGGTTTTCCATCATGAGGTCGGGGTTTGGATTGTTAAGATTCGGGGGCATATGGTTACTATATAGAATATGGTTATCATGGTCACCATTAGGATTTCTATTCGCATTGGAATCTTGGTCTTTAAGGTTTCCCTATACTCGGCCATGCTATCTATGCTAGATCAGGAGTAATGAACTATTCTTGGTGTGCTCTTTGGGGGATTTTTCTTATGAGGGTTACTTGGAGTGTAGTGTTAAAATGAGTAGATTGCTTTGTCCTAGCAATAAAATAAGTGATTTTATACTCACTAAAATGTATTAGCTTTAAAAAGCATAATAATAAGTAAAATAAGTGATATTATACTCACTAGTATTTCATGTGGTTGGCATCATTTAAAGTCCTTAAAGAATTGCATCAAACCCTAAAAATGGTACTTTCATAGGATATCTATCATGCATGTCATAAGAGAGCAATGTGCAGGAGCTCAAGGGCAAGACAGAGAACTAGATGAGAATTAGAGCCCAATTCTTGACATTCCACTTTATCGTGTCCATGTATGTACTCTACATGAAAAATTGAGGATCCTAGAAAAGCTTCTAGTGTTGCACATAATTATGCATAGAATATGCAACCACTTGAGAGGCGTGCATAATGCATATTACCAAATTGGAGGAGAATTTTGCTAAGAGTAGGCTTGCATGGAGGGAATGTGAAATTCACAAAGCATGATTAAATATCCAACCAAACATCAAATTAGCCTAGAAGTTTGTATTGGATCAAAGACAATGTATCTTCTACCTCATCACGTGAATTTTATGAAAGCTATGAAACAAATGTGTTTGCACCACCTACTAAGTGAGGCAAATATTTGGTTTGAAGCATGCAAAGATGTGGGGTTGCACTTGACTCTATTGTTCATCTACTTAAGAAGGAACAACTCTCAGAAGAGGAGTTTACAACCCTTAACAAAAGAATTGATGAGTTCACTATAGATATGGTCGATGCTTGGGGAGCAATGTGCATTGCACCTATATGGTAAACCATGAGTCTAGAAATATTCCTTAAAAATAATCTTACATGTTGCTCATTTTTCTTGTATATAGCATATCATCTATATACATGACATCCTCTATTCTTTGGATGAATATAGGTCATTTGAGCTTTGGAGCACACAAAGAGAAGTCTACTCCAAGAACACAAGGCATGGTGGGGGCATACAATTCATGAAATGTCTAACTCATTCTACAAATCGATGCCATTGTTCAAGCACCACTAAAATATTATTTTTGCACTCTCTTTCTTTTTTACTAGAGAATCATTCTGCATCCACGTATCTTTACTTTGTGCCTCTTGTATCTCCTTTAATAACTCCTCTTGTATCTCCTCTAATAACTCCTCATGTTGGCTCTTCGATAATTCCTACAATTCTTCCTCGTGATGTTTTTTGCCCTTTCAAGCCTTGTTTCATCTATCAGGCTAGCCCTCTCTAAATTATGACCTTTGACAACTTGACATTCATCCAACTTTAATACAACGACAACCATTCCATCACACTTCGAAAAGAAATCATTC
Source organism: Cibotium barometz (assembly GCF_041138505.1). NCBI lineage: Eukaryota > Viridiplantae > Streptophyta > Polypodiopsida > Cyatheales > Cibotiaceae > Cibotium > Cibotium barometz. The sequence continues at coordinate 21,038,374 of NC_141061.1, forward strand.
ATACAATCAGAAGGGCACAAACCATAGATGCACATAGTTAAATTTTACAACTTTTAAGATGTGTTTTTCACCTTTCCATGTCATGCCGTAATATTTTATCTTCAATCATTGCATTATGACCAAGTCTATGTAGAGGTGGTTGAGCTCATCAAATTAAAAAGATATTATTTTTTATAGTGTCATGGAGTCCTCTACATAGTGGTAATCTCCTAGCATGGATCTAACAATAGAATTTATATATTTCGGAGTCCTCTACATAGTGGTTATCTCCCAGCATGGATTTAATAGTAGAATTCATAATTTTGGAGTCCTCTATATAGTGGCAATCTCCTAGCTTGGATTAACTGTTGAATTTGTACATTTTAGAGCCATACTGACACTATAAGACATCGACAACATAGGTCTCAAGATACTCTTCTCAAAGAGGTTAGAGAGATCAAAAAGGCTAGAGGGATGGAGGGCAAGAGGAGAGAGAAAGAGTAGAGGATTAGCAGCTGATGTTTCTCACAGTGCACCTTGCACATGAGTTTTAATGGGAATCAAGAGCATGTGGGAGGGAAAGGGGGCTTATGAGGGTAAAGGTCTAGTGCAGAAAGAAAAGAAAGTATATAAGAAACCAACCATAAGCTTCTTGGACCTCTTCCATGTAGCATAAGATGTTCTATGCCCTGAGGCTCTCCTCTTTAGCTTATCCAAAGTTTCACTTTCAGAGGAGGATAAAGAAGAAGAAGGAGAAGATGCTGATCTCTTTTTCTCCCTTCTTTTCTTAGGGGCCTTTTCGTCTTTCTTGTCCTCATGTGAAGGAGACTTTGACGGTGACCCCTTTTGGGAGGAGAAGTTGGCCGCTGTGGTCGTCGTCTCCTTGGAGCTATATCACGCCTAGAATCACTACGTGATTCTTCCCTTTGATGCTCCACTTGAGTATTCTCCTTTTCTCCCATAGAGGTTCTCACCAAGAGGCTTCTTTGGAATTCTCTCTTCTTGGGAGGCTATGAGAATACCTCGCTCCCGGAGTTGTAGTATAATCTCCCCATGAAGAGTAGGATTTTTCCTCGTTTGTTGGAGCTTTGACACAAAAAAGTTGACATAATCAACTGCATTAGAGACATCATCTTGTGTGTGTGCAAGAGTATCTAAGCTAACTCTACTCTCTTCATTATTCTCAGCCATTGTTAAGCAAATTTTTGTGTGGATTTTAGTAGACTTTTTCCAACCCTTAATGTCAACAAAAGCCTTAGAATAGTGGAGAGGATAAATCCCTATCCCACTTATCCACAAGTAATGCACAAATCCCACCTTCGTGAGCAACGTAAGGACCTCTCTTCTTAGAGAAGAAAGAGATGCCTAAGCTCTGATACCAATGTGAGTAGATTTGCCCAATTCTCTAATAACTTTGCATAAAAAATAAAGAAAACTACCAGAAATCATTTAGAAAATCCTTAGAAAATGAGACTTATGTGCATGGGGATCATCCGAACCATTATACTTCGATGCCATACATTTTGCAACTTGAGAAGGATGCAATGGTCTTGGCTCAGCAACAAACCTTCTCATTCCAGGGGCAGCCATAGATGGTTCCTCCCTCATCATAGGTGTTGGAGCTCTATGCACAACTCTATGTTCCTCTCTTATAGGGGCATCTGGTGTTGCTCGCTCTATTGGGTGTGGTATTGATGACCTTGTAACGACCGTATAACCACCTCTTATCATCGAAGGTCTTGGCTGGAAGCTCGCTCTTGCTCCAGGATCTGAAGCCTTTGGTGCTATTGACCTTGTTACTTGTGCTTCTTCTACCTGACTAGGAATTCTAGTTACCTTGTCCATGAAGCTTACTTCTTCTTTGGCAGGCAGCTGAGCAGATATTTGGTCTAAATATATGACAGAAAAAGGTTCTCCCATACAGGTTAGCTTTTCCATGTCTTTCAATCGAGCATGTCTATACTCGTGACCATTAGCATCGACCAATATATGTCTAGTTCGGGTCTCAAACTGATAGGCATACATGTACATCCTCTTAGGATCCATTAATTCTCGTGGATGCACATCTTCCCTCATGTAGTATGTGGATGCGTCTAGACTAGCCAAACGGTATAACCCAAACCTCGGATTGTCCACCACAATTCTGTCTACTTCTTTGATAGAAATGAACTTGACTCTGATGTCATTTTCCAAAGGTGGTCTCTCCAAACCCTCATCTACTTTTTCTTTGGTCTCTATCATTCCCATGGGGTCAACTATAGTCGGAAAGGATGTTGTGATGTAAGCAATTCCCTCGTCATCAAAGTAATAGTCCTCTCTAAAATACACTTCAACTTGTTTCACAAAATCATTCTTTCCCAAGTCTTCTTGCACATAGTGTTGATTATTACTATCTAAGTAAATACGTGCCCCCATTTAGTTGGTATAGGCATACTGCAATAGCATCCTCCGTCTTTATTCGTGAGATCTAGATGTGCCAATGGGCCCCATCTTTCCATGCAAGTCCATGCTCGGAATTTTCTCCATAGAATAGGAATAGTTAATTTCAGACGAGGTGTGCGAAATAACTTCCTCTTGAATCACTGTCAAGTGTTCAATCTTTGCTTGAATGACACTTTCTTCTATAGACACCTAACTTACTTGGTCTCTAGACAAGTTTCCCCCTGACCTTAAGTACATGAACAAGTATAATTACAGAAACCCAACCTGTTACCTGAATTCCTGTTGGTATACTGCTTTTAACCTTCAATCCTCAGCTTAACACAATTGCTTGACTCCTTATCTGCAAAGAATCAATTCAACCACTATACAGCTTACGGAGTTTAGTCAGTAATCTTTTGCAAGTATCTGGACTGACTTGTCCAAATCACTGTGTTATATACACTTCTAGAGTCTTGTGAGTCTAACTATACTCAAACACTGCATGCAATAGTACAAAAAATTCCTGCCACTTAGACAGCTGAAACTCCTAGTTTGAACAACTCTAGATGTCTAAATAGCTTCTTTTGGTAGTTTCAGAGTATCAAATGACAAGTGTTTTGGTTGTCCCAAGTTCTATGTATCCAACTTCTTTTGTTAAGTGATCTCTGTGCTTCTAAACCCTAGATATGTACACACTTCAAGTCTCAAGTGATTTTGAACAATTTTGTACAGTGTCAAGAAAAAATCGTGATTTGTTAACAAAAAATGCCCGGTCCTACGTCCAATTTTAATTCTGACTTGATACTTGCTTTCTGCGCATGTGGTTCTCGTATGAGCCCTCGTCCCCTTTTTCTGCCGTGAACCCTTGACGTCCACGTAGTCACAGATCCTGTAGCAGCAGCTGGCCATGGCTTCCCCCGATCTCTTCGATGCCTACTTCAGGCGCGCAGACGTTGATCGCGATGGCCGCATTAGCGAAGAGGATGCCGTCTCCTTCTTGCAGGGAGCCAACCTTCATCGCGAGGTCATCGCCAAGGTATTTCCTTTCCTATTCCGCTAGGATCTGATTTCTGATCCTCCACAGTCATAGTCATACGGTAGGACGCAGTATTATACTTGCTGGTTTGAAATTCAGTTGTGGCAGAAATTTTTATGGTTTGATGGAAAAATCCGTTTGCATTTTGATAATCATTCAGAACGGATGTGTTATTTTCTCGGGATGCATGCAAATTGATAGAAGCGAAGTGCAGGCACTTAAAATGATGCTCTCTCTTTGCAATATGATCATCACTCAGCAAGGATGACTCGCTTTGGTATTTTTTTCTGGATGCATGCAAGGCGATGGGTGTGCAGGCACATAAATAATGCTTCCTTGTCTGCTTGGCTGATATTGTCAACACGTCTCTAATCTTTATCATTTGGCCACACGAATGTGTGCACATTGACGTGCAATAACACAGACAAAGCTCAACCCATCACATAGTGGCAATGAGGTTTCCTCACTCAGATCAATCCTGTAGTGCACCTTTGTAGAGCATGTTACAGGCATGAATATGGTAAAGTTTGCTCCATTTCAGCTATCTTATTTGGTTACATCAACAAGCACCCAATAATGCACTTGATATAACAACCAGTCATTTATTCAGAATGTTGCACAAATAGCTAGCTGCTGGAATGCACCAAGCATTGTTGAACAGATATGAATTTGGCTTGTGCGCTGTTTGTACAAACTTATTACCTTGCTCCTCATGGCATGGGTCTTTCTTGCTTACTACTCAGTGTCTCATGTATACCACAGATTTGGCAGTATGCAGATAAAGGGCAAAGGGGATATCTTTCTCGGGCTGAATTTTACAAGGCACTGCAGCTTGTGACAGTCGCACAAAGTGGAAGGGAGCTCACCCCCACTCTTGTGAACAAAGCATTGAGTGAACCCACTGTATCAAAAATTCCTGCCCCGCAAATCCAATTGGCACCAATTTTTACCTCAGCAAGCCCGCAAGCAGGTGGATCAGGAAGCCCTGTTTGGCCCCCAACTGTTCCAGCACAACAACCGTATCCAGTTGTTTCTTTACCACAAGGACTTAGACCAACCATGTCCACACCAGTACCTAGAGCTTCAATACCATCAACACCTTCTTCCACATCAGGAATTGTTTCATCTGATTGGCCAACTAAGAAGTCATCATCTTGGCCGGGTCCAGGTTCTATCAACAACCCCACTGGCCAGCATTCCCAGACAAGGGCAGTTCTTCCAAACCAAGGTTTTCAAGGTGGCTCACTTACAGGAATTAAACCTGGTGCTTCTCCTAAGGCAGCAGTGGATCCCAATCTTTTTGGAGGGGATGTCTTCACAGCAGTGCCCGTTAAGCCACAAGTTCCACAGCACAGTTTGACAATGCCCAATCAGATACCTCCACCAAGGGCACTGCAAACAGCTGGTCAACCAGACATAGCCTCACTTGAAGTCATTTCTACACCTTCTACACCAACAACATCATCAAGACAGTCCCAAGGAGGAGCAGGTCAAGCAGAACATGAGTTTACAGCTCCTGCTGTAGTAGATGGAACGAAAGCATGGCCTAAAATGAATGTTGCCAATGTGCATCGCTATACCAAAATCTTTTCTGAAGTGGATACAAATAAAATCAATGGTAAAATCCGTGCTTTTCCCAGATTTATTTGTCTTGTGACTATTGTACTTTCATGCTTTATTGATAAGACTAGCATACAATTTAATTTGGATACAGATACATCAGATGATAGCATGGATAGTCTTGACTATCCACAAGATGAAGAAGCCCTATCACAAAATTTTGAAGAAATGGCTTGGGAGCCATCTGATGAAGACGAAAAAGTGTGTTCGGATCCCATGCTCCCCACGTCCCCTACTAAGTTGAATTTCTCCAAGGTGTACCCTGTAGGGTTTGTAGATGGCTCTTCTTTTGTTGCAATACCTTCAGATCTGAAAGTAGATGATAACAGCCCGTCTAAGATTCTAAGTATGAAGCCAAAGATACTTGACACAGCAGTCAGCTCTACAGTCAGATTAAGGATTCGCTGCAAGGATGGATCTACAGTCAAAACGTCCTACGCAACAGGGTTTTCAGCATCGCCCACTTTAATTGTGTCAGCAAGGCATGTTGTTGACAAGGAAGGCGAGATTGAAATCAAGGTATGCAGAGGAATGGTAGTAATGTCTAGCTTTTTTGATACACATGCGGGTTTTGAGGGCCTTGATCCAAGCTTCACAGAAAAATCAAGATCAAAAGAGAGAGACACTCATGGGCTTTTTCTAAATGGATCAGATCTTTGCTTCTTCAAGATAGAGAAGAATATGCCAAGCTTTTTACTGCCATGTTCTCCAACATTCATTACAAATAAGCAAGTTGTTGCTATCTCATTCCCCGCAATCAATAACTTTCTAGAAAATGCTAGAAAAGAGCTAGTGGAGGGAACCAGTGAAAGCAATGCAATTTGGAAGCAATACACACCTACCATACAGGGAGTGTACAACAATTTGCTTGCCAAACATGCAGCAAATAATCAGATGAGATTAACGAAAGCAAAAAGAGTGCTTTCAATCATTGATACAGTGGAGAGAGAGGTTAAGAGAGAGCTCTATTTAGAGCTTAAGAAGACATTTGCGGCCACTAACACAGGTAATGTGGCATGTAGTGTGGGTCAGATACTTTGCTTTAATAGCAGGTATTTAGGGACTTCTTGCTCAACATTAGCTGGAAGTTCAGGAGCCCCTATTATCCCCTTATCTCTTCCTAATCATTTTGTGGGTGTCCAAAAAGGGGGTTGTGTTGGAAGAGACATGAATGTGGTTACTTCTTCAGATAATATTGACTTTGTGAAGATGTATGTAACTACTGTACTGCCAACTTTGCCCCTGCCAGATGATAGTTTTTGGTCGAACGGAAGTTGGGATGGTTTTCGGAATTGGCTTGAATTACACCAATCCCAGATTCCACAATCATCTGTATGGATCATGACCAAGGCTCCTAAAGAAAGGAGGTCGTCCAAAAGAAAAGCTCTCTGGCCACCATAGGTTTCACAAATGTGGAAACTCAGCTAGGTATAACCAGAGAAAGTAAACGTGAGTAATGGAGCTTTACTTTGATAGGTCTGCAGATTGCTACAGGACTTCATGACAGGTTTGTAGCAACATCCAGGTTTAATACAAGTCCTACTCGGACCAGTTTCCATCGTCCTATGTTAATGTGAAGAATACATAACATTTTGTTTAGGCAAGACAGGAAGGATATAGTCCACATGCTGGTCAAGCTCCAGCAATATCCAGTTTTGATATGTTAATGTGAAGAATACATAACATTTTGTTTAGGCAAGACAGGAAGGATATAGTCCACATGCTGGTCAAGCTCCAGCAATATCCAGTTTTGATACAAGTGCGAATGGGATGAGTTTCTGATGCTTATGTTGAAGTACACAGTACACAACATTTTTGTGCAAGAATTACAGGAAGAATAACACCTCATGCAAGGTCAAGCTTCGACTGCTCAATGTCCTAGCTTAAACAGTACCCAAAGTTTTGTACATGCAATACATGAAGAATCAGAACTGTAGTTTAAGTTTCATGCATAGCCTTTGTGAGGAGTTACTGCTTTATTTGATGCTAGTATGGAAACGCTTCATGCTGATTGTGTTCTCTCTTACTTCTTTTGGTGATAGTATACAGATAGAGGTAAAGTGATCATTAACTAGATTTGATTATTAAGTTCAATGCTACACGGGGATGGTGAAAATTTAGTAGATAGACAAAAGTTAAGAACAAGGTGTGTCAATTGCTGGGGTGCTCGTTAGCATTGGCATGGACAGTAAGTTTTGCTCTGTTTTTTCTGAATAAGTCAGTGTGTGTTCGCGTGCATAATTGGGCATAATGGGGCATGTGGCTTAAATTGTGTTAGCCACCTTCATGCTGCAGAGTCCAGACTAAAGTGCATGTTAGAGCTCTAGTTGGGGTGGCCATCTTTCTACTGCAAGAGGCAACCATGATGCTAATTTTGGACCCTAGAGTGTAAATTGTTCTTTGCAAACTCTTTCGGTTCATTCTCGATCCCTTATTCAATTACACGCACAAGTAGGCTTGATCAACATGTAGATTTCGGCAGTGCTGATGCCGCTTCGAGAAGGAGGTGACTTCGGCTAAGATATCTCTTCCCAATATTAATGTCCAAGAGTCTCCAGGTTGCCACTGTGGCTCAAGAGAGCAGTTCTTCAATACCAGCGCCTGTGTATATGGACCTTTTGTCGGGCAAGGATGTAGAGCTAATACCCAGGTCATCTTTATTCAGGCAGGGTTGGTCCGTATAGAGTGACATGAAAGCCTCTTGGTAGTAGACACCCTATAGCTTTACTGTTGACTGCTTTTTGGTCTCCACCTGTTCACTGCTGGGACTGCTGTGTGACCTCACCTTTGTGCGAGCCAATCTTGTGGCGACCTAGTAGTTGGGTACTGCAGACAAGCTAACCAGGCCGTCACTGTCTGTGACAGAAGACCCTGTGATGCCCAGCTCATGTACTGCTTTAATGGGCGAACAACCCAACCGTTGGGACATACTACCCCCCAGGTAGCGAAGAGCCGAAGCGAGGTGCCAAACCTTTTGTCGGTGTAAGCTGATCAACCTGTTATCCCTCGCTGTACAGCTCGTCACCCGTACAACTGTACAACGCGCCAGCCCATACATATGTACTATCCTGCACTGTACATCCATACTGTCCCACGCCGTACAGCCGTACTGAAGTACCGTCGTACATTCTGTGCATCGAGCATCGTACAGATTTCGTACAGTCGTCGTATGATTCCGTACAGCCGATACATGTGTCGTACGGCATCATATTGTTGTCGTGCACTGTGCCGTACATCCGTACAAAAGGTGGTTGATGAAGGAGGGATGGACTGAGGCTCAGTCCCTTGTCAACGGGCCACCCGTTACAGGCATGGGGGGTGGGGTGGGTGGGGTATGCGACATGCGCGCAAGGGGGGGGGGGGGGGGGCATGGGGAGTGGGAGGGGGGGGGGGGGCGGGGGGGCATGGGGGGTGGGGGTGGGGAGGGTACGCGACATGCGCGCAAGGGGGGGGGGGGCATGGGGAGTGGGAGGGGGGGGGGGGGGGCTATTTAAAATGTGAAAATGAATTTTTTTTTTTAAATAGAGCTTTTTTTATTAAATAAAAAAACGTTCATAGGAATATTTATAAAATATTTATAAATTTGAAATGCATTTGTAATTTTTTTTAAAATTTTTGAATTACGACATTTATAATTTAAAATGTGAAAATTTTAAATTTAAAAAACGTTTAATGAGGCATTTTTTATTCAAAATGTGAAAATGTAAAAATTCTGTTTTTTTAATGTAGCATTTTCTTTTTGGTAGAATTTAATTAAATTTTAGTTTATAAGAAAAATTATAAAAAATTTCTAAATTTCAAATGCATTTTAATGTTTTTTTGAAATTTATGAATTACGACATTTTTTATTTAAAATGTGAAAATGAATTTTTTTTTAAAAAAAATAGAGCTTTTTTTATTAAATAAAAAACGTTCATAGGAATATTTATAAAATATTTATAAATTTGAAATGCATTTGTAAATTTTTTTTAAATTTTTGAATTACATTTATAATTTAAAATGTGAAAATTTTAAATTTAAAAAACGTTTAATGAGGCATTTTTTATTCAAAATGTGAAAATGTAAAAATTTTGTTTTTTAAAATCATGTTTGAAAAAAAAGAGATTAAAGTTATTTTTTTAATTAGAGCTATTTTTAATTAAATAAAAAAATGTTTAAATTTTAGTTCACAGGAATAATTATAAAATATTTTTAAAGTTGAAATGCATTTAAAAGTTTTTTTTAAATTTTTGAATTACGACATTTTTAATTCAAAATGTGAAAATGTAAAAATTTTGTTTTTTAAAATCATCTTTGAAAAAAAAGAGATTTAAGTTATTTTTTAAAAAAACGTTTAAATTTTAGTTCATAGGAATAATTATAAAATATTTCAAATTTCAAATGCATTTTAAATTTTTATTTAAAATGTGAAAATGTAAAAATTAGGTTTTTAAAAATCATCTTTGGAAAAAAAGAGATTGAGCTATTTTTTTTGAAATAAAAAACGTTTAAATCTTAGTTTATAGGAATAATTATAAAATATTTTTAAAATTGAAATGCAGTTGAAAGTTTTTTTTAATTATTTTTAGAATTACGTAATTATTTATTTAAAATGTGAAAATGTAAATATTTTGTTTTTAAAATCATCTTTAAAAAAAGAGAGATTAAAGTTATTTTTTAAATTAGTGCTATTTTTATTTAAATAAAGAAACGTTTAAATTTTAGTTTATAGGAATAATTATAAAATATTTCTAAATTTGAAATGCATTTTAAAGTTTTTTTAATTATTTTTGGAATTACGTAATTTTTTATTTAAAGCCTGAAAATGTATATATTTTGTTTTTTGAAATCATCTTTTAAAAAAAAGAGATTAAAGATATTTTTTTTATTAGTGTTATTTATATTTAAATAAAAAGACATTTAAATTTTATTTTTAAAAATGATCTTTTAAAAAAAAGAAAATAAGAGTTTAAGTTAGTATTTAAATGTCAAAAAGTATATAATTTGTTTTTTAAAATAATCTATTTAAAAAAATTTATAAGTGAAGTTTACAAATTACTGAAGTTTTGAATTTAATATAACGTTTAAATTTTGTTTTTAGAATTCAGTGGTATCAAGAACAAGAAAATAAGAATTTTGTTAAAATAAGAAAATAATGTATTAAAAACAAGAAAACAAGAAAACAAGAACAAGAAAAAGAGAGATTAAAGTAGGTTCTATGTTATCTTTGAAATTGGTGCTATTTTTATTTAAATAAAAAAACGTTTAAATTTTAGTCTTCAAAACCATCTTTTAAAAAATCATCGTTTATGTGGAATATTATAGATTATATAGTTGGTTAAGAGTTGTTTCATAATTTAGGTAGAGTAAGTAGGCTGTATAAAACACCACATGGGCATTATCCCTAAAACACCACACCACATGGGCAAAGACCCCAACACTAGAGTGGTTAGATGCATAAGCATATGGCTAATTGGATCTTGTAAATGCACCAGCGCATCGAAAACACATACGTAATTTTTATGATTGTCCAAAGGTCTCCTCTCTCCCCAAGCATGGGAACCAAGTGATGATCTATAGGAATGGCCACTAGTTGAGGTGGATTGCCCAACCAAAATAGATAATATTGAAAAGGCTTAATTATTTTCTCAAAGTTCTCGTTTTAAAAGGTCTGTAGTGTGAACCCGCTCTCTTTTTTAATGTGTAGTCCGAGAAATACTAGATGCGCCTTGCTTGTGTATCGTTCAAAGTAATGTATTAGGTATCCTTCTATCTCCTCCATATCTATTGCAAACCCAAGGCAGTAAAGCATTCAAAGAAGGTCTTATTAACCAAACCTCTCCACTATCTGTCCTTAGTATAGGGGCCATAAGTGGACAATGTGGTCCTTACACCACATGTGGAAAAGTTTCATATTGGATAAAAAGTGAAAAAAGGGAAACATATAAGGAAAAAATATTTGAGACATCTAAGTTTAAAAATGCAACAACTAGAGTTTGACAAAATTCTAATCAAAATTAAGAATTATTAATAATATTGATTAATATTGAGCCACACATTTGGCCCATCTACCGGTAGGTGCATAGGATGATCCCAACGACATCCTACCTCATCAAGGAGTACATACGCATAGTTTTCATTACGTAAATAGATTATAAGTCATATTGAATAGAATATTATTTTCATTACCCAAATAGAATATTAATTTCCATGTGTTTTTTTTGTGCATGCGCCAGCCAGCGCACAGGTTCTAGCACCACTATTCGTATGCAGATAGAGATGCTGAGAGCTGAGATGAGGGCACTGCAGGATGCTAGGGCACCCCCTCACTTGGTTGCGAGTCTAGATTCAGTTATTGAGGCTCTGGGTCGATTGGACACAGTTGAAGACGTTGTGGATAGCTTTCAGGCACAGGCTGAGGCGGAGATCACTGGTGGTGGCTTGGATTGGAGAGCCATTCGACAGTTGTTTGAGCGTGAGTCACATCACAGGCAGGCCTTGGAGGATATGTTTTGGGATGGTCACACCGAGGCGATGCGACCACGATCAGGGCTCCCCTTGCATATTTTACATTGTAGGCACTCCATCATAGCAGCACACATTTATCCGAGATATCTTGCTGCGAATGGTGGTCGATTGCCTCACAACCGTCAGATAGCCAGGTCGTTTGCCATGCAACTATACGCTGAGTTTGTGCTTGGTCATCGGGTGGACTACCTTAGTACCCGTCCAGGATCAGGAGCGAGATGTGGTAGGATGGGGCGTCAGGAGCGTCAGATTGCAGGTGTTCGGCGTCGACGTGAGGCACCAGAGTTGCACACCATCCCTGCACCGGCATTGCGAGCGGTGGGAGGACAGATTAGGGGGGATGTTCATTTAGTGGCATCATCCTTGCAGCACATGGTCTCTGCCCTATCGAGATCTATTGCGATTCCACCTCCCCCACCTCGATCATCGATGGAGCCTCCCACATCTACACCACCTCCCACATCTACACCGCCTCAGCACGAGTTGGAGGCTCGAGACACACGGATTGCAGAGTTGGAGGCATTGTTGGCCGAGAGTCTAGGGACGAGGTTAGTTATTTTGATTATGTTAGTTTATTTTTTTGTAGCGTGTTTTGAACTGAAGTTTTTTGGTTAATTCTCACCATGTACGCGACATGTTTGCATTGCAGGCACATCTATTGCGTCAGGAGATGGAGTCTCGCGTACGACTGTTGCAGACAGATTTGGAGGAGCAGAGGATTCGGACATGCATAGCATACCATCGTGCAGAGCACTATATTTTGCAGTTGAGGCATATTAGTCGTGATCCATCTCGCCATAGGATCGACCCCAGCGTGGCCCTATACCCCGCTCCTCCTGTAGATGTGCCGACTAGGACACCCATAGACGCAGCAGTCATAGCCAGGCTTCCTACTGCCACTTGTGTCCTTTGCCACGAGGAGTTTGACACCGTAGGGTGGTTTGGACTAGGGTGCGGCCACATCGCACATCTCCATTGCATGACCCGCCACATGGTGGCACGATCAGTGTGCCCTGTATGCTTTGCTGACATTGATGTGGCGACATACAGAGGACTAGGCATGGATGATCTATATCCTGGTCGTCGTCAGGCCGTTGATCCATTCGCCCGCGTAGTCTTGACAGAGCACTACAGGGAGGAGGCACAGAGAGCGTTGCTGATGCAGGAGGGTGCTGATACATCGGTGGTTGCAGCATGCGTTCCACGACGCTTTTCGTATGGTGATTTCATGCCAGGTGACGAGGCACGAGCAGAGGAGGCACGTCGGATTGAGCGAGAGGCAGAGCTGCAGACATCATTGCAGCAGTGGGTGGAGCAGCAGCAGCTAGGGCGGGGCCGAGACCAGCGTCTTCTACACGTAGAGACGATTACTCGCGCTGGATTTGAGGCACGAGTATTCGCAGATGCATGGCTATGGGAGCTGAGACGCGCGTACATAGAGGAGGCGAGGGAGGCAGAGATGGCAGCGGTGGCGCGTGCAGCATGCCCTCCTCTTCATCAGGATGAGGCTGGCCCATCTCATGCAGGTGATGAGGCTGGCCCATCTGAGCCGGCTTTGCCTGAGGGCACACAGCGGACGGTTGGGCAGCGGGTCATACAGGAGCCACATCAGCGTTCCACTAGAGAATCATATGTAGAGCTATCAGATTCGGATTCAGATTGATTGTTTAGGCTTCACACGTTTCTTGTATAGGGATGCACTTCTGCAGCATGATGATGATGATGTACAGATTCATTTTGGTACTTTCATGATATTGTTCCCACTTTTATGATGTATGAGCATTTTCGTACTTTCATGATGTTCTTCACACTTTGTTTATCTCAGTTTATAGTTTGTTTAAATGTAACATAAACATTTAAAATTAGGAGTATGATTTTGAATTTCGAATATCTCAATTCACACATCTAATACATAAGGTATTTAAAAAAGAATGCCACGTGAAGTAATTGTAAACATTATGCATTGAAAAAGTGTTCAAGTTCCAACTTTATCATTTTGAATATCATATTGAATTTCGTATATATCAATGCTTGCAATTATTACACTAAACCTAAGAGCCGTGCGAAGTTTCATCCCCATGTGCGTATTTAAAATTAAGAGTATGATTTTGAATTTCAAATATCTCAATTCACACATCTAATACATAATGTATTTTAAAAATAATGCCGTGTGTCGTAATTGTAAACATTAAGCATTGAAAAGGTGCTTGCAAAAATGTATGCATTATACCTTCCACGTGGCGCAAACCAGATCAGTTGGAGACCAAATCTTGCGTGGATGTACGTCTAGGGTAGCCTAAGAGGCGTGTGAAGTTTTGTCCCCAACAGGGTTTAGGATTTAGGGTTCAGGGTTTAGGGTTTAGGGTTTAGTCGTGCTAGTAGGGACTGCTTCTACGTGGCGCAAACCAAATCAGTTGGAGACCAAATCTTGCGTGGATGTACGTCTAGGGTAGCCCAAGAGGCGTGTGAAGTTTCGTCCCCAACAGGGTTCAGGATTTAGGGTTCAGGGTTTAGGGTTAAGGGTTTAGTCGTGCTAGTAGGGATTGCTTCTACGTGGCGCAAACCAAATCAGTTGGAGACCAAATCTTGCGTGGATGTACGTCTAGGGTAGCCCAAGAGGCATGTGAAGTTTCGTCCCCAACAGGGTTTAGGGTTTAGGGTTTAGGGTTTAGGGTTTAGGGTTTAGTCGTGCTAGTAGGGATTGCTTCTACGTGGCGCAAACCAAATCAGTTGGAGACCAAATCTTGCATGGATGTACGTCTAGGGTAACCTAAGAGGCGTGTGAAGTTTCATCCCCAACAGGGTTTAGGATTTAGGGTTCAGGGTTTAGGGTTTAGGGTTTAGTCGTGCTAGTAGGGATTGTAAAAATGTACGCATTTGTCCTTCCACGTGGCGCATACCAAATCAGTTGGAGACCAAATCTTGCGTGGATGTACGTCTAGGGTAGCCTAAGAGGCGTGTGAAGTTTCGTCCCCAACAGGGTTTAGGATTTAGGGTTCAGGGTTTAGGGTTTAGGGTTTAGTCGTGCTAGTAGGGATTGTAAAAATGTACGCATTTGTCCTTCCACGTGGCGCATACCAAATCAGTTGGAGACCAAATCTTGCGTGGATGTACGTCTACGACAGCCTAAGAGCCGTGCAAAGTTTAATCTCCAACAGATAAGTCCACGTGCATATTTCGTTAGTACGTGCGCCATTTTTCACACGTAGTCGTGCTAGTAGGGATTGTAAAAATGTACGCATTTGTCCTTCCACGTGGCGCATACCAAATCAGTTGGAGACCAAATCTTGCGTGGATGTACGTCTAGGGTAGCCTAAGAGCCGTGTGAAGTTTCATCCCCAACAGATAAGTCCACGTGCATATTTCATTAGTATGTGTGCCATTTTTCATACGTAGTTGTGGTAGTAGGGATTGTAAAAATGTACGCAGCTGTCCTTCCACGTGGCGCATACCAAATCAGTTGGGCACCAAATCTTGCGTGGATGTACGTCTACGGTAGCCTAAGAGCCGTGCAAAGTTTAATCTCCAACAGATAAGTCCACATGCATATTTGGTTAGTACGTGCGCCATTTTTCACACGTAGTCGTGCTAGTAGGGATTGTAAAAATGTACGCATTATACCTTCCACATGGCGCATACCAAATAAGTTGGAGACCAAATCTTGCGTGGATGTATGTCTAGGGTGGCCTAAGAGTCATGCGAAGTTTCATTCCCAACAGATAAGTCCACACACGTATTTCGTTAGTACATGCGCCATAGCTCATACGTAGTCGTGCTAGTAGGGATTGTAAAAATGTACGCATTGTACCTTCCACGTGGCGCATACCAAATCAGTTCAGACCAAATCTCGCGTGGATGTATGTCTAGGGTGGCCTAAGAGTCGTGCGAAGTTTCATCCCCAACAAGTAAGTCCACACGCGTATTTCGTTAGTACGTGCGCGAATTTTCTTAGTCACGTTTTTAAAATGTCCTAAAGCACAAAACAAATTACAACATTACTACTAATAAACAATTTTTTGTTTTACAAACACAACAAATCCCATTGAGAAGACATCGGACATCATGTAAAAAATAGAATCTAATACAATGATGTGTATGAACGTGTATACAGCCATCATAGTGAAATACAAAATATGAGTCCATGAAAATTACAATGGTACGGTCACACAGTGAGCCTATACATATCGAATACAAAAAAGTGTAATCAACTAGTGATACCCAATAAAAATCAATCTAATCAACTGATGATCCCAAAAAATATGATATGTAATGTGCTACTCCTCAGGATCAGCTCTCATGCCAATAGTTGCAAGTATGCTCTCGTGATCCGCCACTGCAAGGCGCCATCGTGGAGTGGACGTCGCCTTGCGAGTGCGAACACGACTCAAAGTAATCTTGATCCCAACAACAAGATGAGAATACATGTATGCCTCCTGATCCGCCATGTACTCCTGGAACTCAATATACCGACCACGCCTCTGTATCTGCTGAAAATAGTGGCCACCTACGATCATGCTATGAGCATTGAAGTGCATCCCATGCCCATCCACTGTATCCTCATTCAGCACACTCTTCAGCATAGAGCATCGCAACAAGTAATAATCCACACCCTCCTCATTGCCCTCCGAAGCAATAACCGCGAAGATATCACCAATACGCAAAATATCTGTAAGCTGGTCATAATCTCTAGAGGAACTGAATCCCGCATCCTGATCATCATGTACCTCCTCCCAAGGCTGGAAGGGAGAAAGCACTCGCCGTACCCATGGATCGGCCCATGGTATCATGGAGCACCCTCCCCAATCATCATCAATGCATGCAGAGCAAAAACATGCAAACCGTCGAGAAAAGATCGCGGGGTGAGACTTACCTACGCTCCTGATGGAATGGAAATCAAGAGTGCCAGGCACGGAACGACAATCAAAAGGCCTAGACCGATCAAGACTCCCAATGTCCACGCACCAAAAATACCGGCTCACCACCCTATCGTCACGCGACTGAAACGAGGAGGTAGCACTAGTGGATAAGTGCTGGCTGCACCACCGCACCACATCATGTGCATCCTTGAAGCGATCGGCACTGTGACGCAACTGGTATCGACGCAAAGCACGCTTCACGCAAGCACCTGCACCATCGTGCTCGATCGGATATGCTTTGCATGGTCGATCGAGCATTAAATACCATTTTTGCCTTGGTGTCATGCACATCCGTAAAAAAACACACTGCTGGTAGTTTCGCCAACGAAACCCCTTTGAAGTAGTTCGCTCAAATTTAAGAATCATCCAAGAGATGATGCAGTGGATGCTTGAGCGGTTCTCTCGAACTTTTCCAGGCCTCATTAGTTCTTATAATCAAACACGTAACTGAGGTCAGTTGCAATCCAAGCAAGAGGGATGTTATGGAAATTATATTTTTAATATATCTTACTTAGGATATTATTAATTTAGTCAAGTGTGACTATGGCAAAGTACTCCATAGGAGTGCACCAAACATGGTGGGGGTCCTAGTGGGATACTTTGTGTGGTTAGTTGGGGATGCTTGACTACCTTGTGGTTTGCCATGCTAAATGGTTGGTATCATGGGTGATTCCAGGTTAATACTGATATCGCTAGTGTTATTGGTATTGTGCTTTGAGCGTGGTTATGTTGGGATCGATTGATTCGGTGATTCCTTCAATCGATTGTTAATAAGTAATGTAATTGGCGGTTTGAGGACACGTGATAGAACTCATAGTGAGGATTGGAGTTAGTGCGAGGGTACTGATCAAGGTGTTGCACATTGCATTATTTATGGCCATGGGCCAATTTTATATTTCTTTATTATTGCAAGTTTGAGCAATATATTGTGGAGTGGACATAATTCAATTTTGGGCTCAAAGATGGCTATGTAAAGCAAATCCCTCATTTTGGAAGAGAGGGATAATTTTGGCTCATTGTGCTTTTATGAAATATCATAAATACTCTAGATGAGGAAGTGTGAGCCATTGATCTAGGGTGAGGGAGATTGTACCCAGTCTGCTCTTGCTTTCGTGGTGTGGTTTGTGTTCTTCTTCTCCAATTGATTAAGTGGTGAACTTTGTGTGGAAGAGCTTACCTTTTTTGGTTTCAAGTATACATGATTGTTTTTTAGAAATACTCCCATCTTGGATTCTAGAAAACCTACTAGCCCATATTGAGGCGAAGTAGGCTTGCCACTTAAGATTGAGTGAGTCTATCACTTCCTTATTCTTCTCAGAGAAGACTATACTAGTAATGCGACATCCATATAAACTTCTTGACAAAGGTATACAATCTTTCTTTGATCCAAGCAAGTGTATTTTTGTCCCAAATTGCATCATCACATGAATGAGTCTTACATGAAATCCATGGAGATTAAATGATATTATGAGTTACTCATCCAATTTACATTTTTGATTACCTTTGTCCCAAAGGTCTCCTCGTGTCCTCACTCCCTTTTTGTTTAATCTCAATGTACCCTTGATGTCCTGGTCTCTTAACACACTGTCTCTTAACACACTGCCATCCTTGATAATTGAGCACCATAAGGGGCCTATCTTCATAGAGGAACCTTTCCACAATCTAGGGTTTGAGGGACTCCTACGATCTCCACCATAACTTTAATCCTTTATTGGAACATTGTTCTTTGCCAAAGAGGGAGGCAACTTCAAGGTAGCAATTCTATGACTTACGTCTCAAGGGTCTCGTATAACAAGATGTTTCATGAGAACATAAACCCATAATCTAGCACTTCTATGCAGTCAGTGCGAGGTCTGCTAGAGCATTTCGAGTCTTAAAATAGGCTTCTCGTAATGGAAAGATTCTGTCTGCCTGCAGATCACTGCACTGAAATGGCTGCACGAGAAAATGAGGACCTCCGGATTCGGAAAGCCTGATCAATGACAGACTTTTCAAAGCTTTCTTCAACAGCTTCAACACGGCAATCCATATAGGAATCATGTTGTGAAATACTGGGAACACTGGCCTTCCCATGATCTTCCAGATTCCGTTCAAGATTATCAATCTGAGATCAATCACGATGAATCAATCCACTTCTGTACTGCTTATCTTCTTGATTGAATTCCGTCGATCGATTCTAAAGATCACTTCCGACACGATCATGTAGGTGGCTACGTCTCCCACTCTCTGATCATTTGCCTTAAACATGCATTTTTCGAGCAGATGATGCAATGGCTGCCTTGTTGCCCCCAGCCTCCCTTGATATGCTTGGTGGTGCAATGGTGATTGGGGAGGTTGTTTGATCTCTCTCTCATTCCACTATCTGGTTCAGTCTGCCCCTTGCCAATTCATAAGTGCTCGATTTGTTCTCGGCATCCAACCGATGATGTGCAGTGAAGAGGATGAAACAGAGAAGGTTAGAGACAAGGAAGCCCGTGTTAAGAGAAGCGGGAAAAGCTATGGGAGAGAGGAGGAAGGAGGTAGCTGCCACAAGTCCATGATACTATGCAAATCTAAACTTCTATACTGCATAAAGATGTCTTACAAGGTTATATATACGCAACCCCATGTGTAATTTACACTTGGTCTTTACATGTGGGACATGCCCATTTCTACCACTCTTGAATACACAGTACCCCTAATGCAATTTACATCCTCAACACCCCCTCTTAGATTGTTACAAGATGATAGAGCACAAAAGAAAAAAGTGCTACACGCACAAAAAATCGTAGACTTTGATACTTCTATGAGCATGGCTATAAAGAACTAGAACAAAACTATAAAAACTTGGGAGCAAGTTATATATTACTTCCCCCTCTTAAGTTTCAAGAGGTTTTAGGCAGATGCTAAGTTGAGTTTTGAAGTAGCAGACCTTGTTAACGTGACCCAATGATAACAAAATTTGAGTCAAGTTTAGCACATGCAAAACATCTTTTATGACCTTTTCACTTGAAAGACTTTCAGTTAGAATTTGAGCTATTGCTTACACCCTGCATGGATGCCCATGAGCTATGAACAAATGCTCTTTTGAATTTTGATTCTTTTCTAAAGTTGAAAACCATACTTTGCGGCTTGTCATGTGTGCTCTTGCACCTGAGTCTACAAATCATTTTGGTGCTTTAGATTGATCAAGTTTACAATTGCCTTGAATGGTAAGAAAACATTATGAGATTTATCCGTCAATCATCATGCTGGACATAATTGCCTAATTGTTTGGAGCTATGTCCTGAAGACTAATCTTGTTCCTTTTGTGGCACTTTAATTGCCAATATTTAGGAATAGTAGCGACAATTCCCTATCCTTCTTGGTGCATTTGCATTGATGATCATGATGATGAAGTTATTATTAAATAATTTGTTTCTCCTAACATTACCTCTTCCACGTTTGTTCCCTGCATGTCTAGGAATACCTTGTCTATTTTAGTTATCAACTAGACTGTCCTTGATTAAAATTTTGGCTATTGTTGCTCGAGAGTTTTGATTACCTTTATTAGAGGCTGATTTGTCCTACTGTGTCCTCTGGTATATCCTTTACCTCTATGGGCATTCCTTTTCTCTTATTGGATCTGGATTTGCACACTTGTTCTCGAATGTGCCCCCATTAGCATATTAGCCATTATCTCAAAAGTTGGGGGATTCTCCTTTGTAACCATGGTAGTTACAAATTGATCATATTCTTTGCCTAATCCATTTAAGGCAAGTTGCACCAACCTTGTGCTATCGATATTCAGAAAATCAATTCCAAGGAGCATTTCATGCCATAGTTGGTTACTGGATTTGAATATGTGGCATGTTATAGATGCAGTGCTTGTTGTTGAGGATGTGTGTGGTCCCATGCTAATTTTTGGGGAACTTGAAGATGTGAAGCAAATTATGTCTTAACAATAGTTCTCTAGTCTGCCATTTTGTAAGCTTCTCCTATACTGTGTTTCTGTGGGCTTCTTTCGTACTTCATTGCAACTACCAAATAGAGAAAATGTGAACACCCCACCACGTAATTGATATTCGATCATTATGAATCTTTGCGAGTATAATGTAATTACTCATGTAAAACTTCCTTCAAAGTTTTGTGACCATCGAGATATAGAGGTACGGTATAAGGATACCAATGCACAAGTTTTTGACTCCAATGCATCATCCATGGTCGAAAATGAGGAAATGTGCATGTCCCACCATCCAATGATGTGTGATCCTTATGGAAATCTGCAAGTATAAAGGAATTACTTTTGAAATTTTTCTAGGAAGTTTCATGACCATTGGCAACACAAGCCTATGGTACAAGCATGACGATGCACAATTTTGGTAATAAGGAAGGGAGGGTGTGTGAGGGGTCGAATGTGAAAGGACTAGTGGAAGTTGGTGAAGGGAAGGAAGGGGTTATTGCTTTTGAGTGTTGAAGGGATTTCCAAGGATTCCAACACTCCTCTTTCGTATGTGGATCTGACTCCTCACAAGATCTTGAGTGGGTTTTCTGCATCTTTGATGATGAGGCTCGTGCGATGCTTAGGTAAGAGATTGCTTGGAGGTCTAGGAAAGTTGCAAAGAAGGTTTTGGCAGGTTGTGGAAGAAACTGTGGGAGAGGAGAGCACACACAAAGGGATAAGGAGACACCAAAAGTGGCGGAGCAAAAGCTACTCCAGCTTATTCCTCTATCATATATATATGAGTATACATGGGCAATGTACAAGTGGGCGGGCACACTGCCCTTTACCCCAACAACCTCCCACTTAAAGGCACTGTGCCTTTAAGGGAGTATAGTACACATATAATACAATCAGCCATAGGCTGAAAAACAAGATGACCAAACCGTCATTTTATGCCCATCGGCACTTTACAATGTGCAAAGTGCATAGAGGATAAGCTACTAGCAGACATCAGGTCTGCAGGATAGAAAATGACAAGCTGTAGATGCCTGTCAACCAACATCTCATGCCAGATCTCACTAGGAGAGTGAACTCTCACCATCACGTGCTCCTGTGCTAAGTCCATAGCACCCGAACTGTCACTGTGCAAAGAAAACGTCTCTGTACCACCTGTGACCATAAGCACATGCCCTACAATAGACCTCTACTGGTCTACCCAACCTGCATCACCTGCATGCTGCTCTTGGAAGCATAAGGACCTGATGTCCACAATCGCTTCCCTACTGCCAAAATATGCCATAATCAAGCTACCAACTCCCACTGCAATGGAAGCAAGAACCGGAAGTGTAGCCCCAATGGCAAACATGTGAAACCAAGTCTCAACCTAGTCATGGATGCATGAAGTACTATGGCTTCCATATCAACCATAACTTGCTGCTCAACTAATCTATGATCGTCAAACCTGCTGTGTTTCAAGTACAGAGCCAATACAGGCAATGGAGTACTTGATAACTTCCCCCTCTCCATACTGAAATAACCAAGTATTTGAAGACAAACATCATCAAGACCATGCAGCTCCCATTGCAAAGCATCCCTGTCCATAAAGGACCATATGGCAAGTAGCCTCAAAAGGATAGCAACCTCTTGAATACTAAGACCATAACCTGTCTCACTGCACATCACATCCCGAGCTCTCATAACGGTATCAAACCTATGAAGCCAAGCTCGAGGGGATTGCTTCTAGTCATGGAGGCACTTACAAAGCAAACATATCAATGATTCCTGCCCATGCGCAATATGACCTGAGTCAATAACTACAGAAACCACATCTGTCTTGGCATAACCAGCCAATGGATCATACCGGGCATCATTAGCCAAGGTATCCTCCTCATCATGCATAGCCTCATCCTCATTTGCAAGAGGCACTACAAAGTAGTTATAATCATTTGTTTTTCGACGATCAAAAGATGCCTTGTATGGACAATCTTTTGGATCCACGAGCACAATGTAGTTCACAACCTGTGTATGCGGATTGTCCTTCATTCGTGACTTCAAATTCTCAATATGGAAAGGATGTATTTTTCACACCTCAAATGGCCGAAGGCCAGTCCTAGGATCAATAGGAGGTCTGATAACATGATCAATGCGAATAAGAAAGTCTATCGATCCACAAGGTTATCTCATTGTACCTTTGCTCGAAGAAGAAAGTCTATCGATCCACAAGGTTATCTCATTGTACCTTTGCTCGAACTCTATTTTGTTGTGTATCTGAGGTGCCATCTCCAATATCAGCAGCTCCCGGTACTTGCTGGAGCCTTTGATCCTAGTTTACTCCGTTTTTTCCCTTGTGCAATAGATGGAGTCTCCTCAACAACATCCTCATCAGACTCAAGAGGAAACACACTTGCAGCCAATAGAGGTTATTTTTTTGGGAGTGGTGCACTCAAACCATGCCCACTTGGAGGTGCACTCAATCCATGATGGCCTAAAAGAGAAGGTGCTCTCAATCCATGTGAACCTGTGAAAATTCTTAATCCTTTTATATTAGAGCCAAAATTTTCAGCTTCAATACGGGAAGATCCCTTTCCTTTGACTTTGAAGAACCTCTTGGTTTGATTGGTGATGTTGCGGTATCTTCTTCATAACCCTCCTCTGTATGCTCCTCAGAATCACTATTGGAAGTTGATACCTCCATCTGCTCGATAATTTTATCAACCTCCACAATTTGATTTGTCAAGTGATAAAAAAGATCCTGGACACACAAAACAAAATTGAATCTCTCATAGTATTCAAAAGAAATTACATAAACATAGAGAATTAGAAATTACTTATGGATAGTAACTAACCTTCCCTTCCTCTTTGATTTGTTTTGATTGTTCCGCTACAATGGGTGGAGTAACAACTTTCAAAGAGAACTTCTCTTCCATAACAATAAAAATAATAGGTTTCTTATTGTTATCAATCCCAAGCATTTCAACACATTCCTCATTGGACTCACTTCTTGTGATATCTTTAATCTTTATTATTGGCTTAAAAACTGATCTTCCATTGGGAAGTGTCTTTGGAAGCGACAAAGTCATCTCTTTTGTATCAGTGTTAACTTTGATGGTCCATTTTGAATCAATGTTATTGTGTACTTCCACTATCTCCCATAATGTTTGAATTTGCAACGAACCTTCATCAAACGGAGCAGGAACATCATAAATCTGTTGAAGCTATTTCACCTCAAGACTTGGATCCTTGGCACTTTTCTTTGGTTCCTTGGTGCCTTTCTTTTCCACCCTTATCCTTTGGATCCTAGTGGAAGCATCCTCCGCGATGTGGGCTTTCCAAAGACATGGATTTCTTCGAAAGTTTGGTTGTTTGACATGATACCTACAAAATACATAAACAATGTCAAAATATTATGATATCATGGAGAGAATATCTCAAGTTGAAAAAAACAAAGCTAGTACAACAAGCTTGATGGTTTCTAAAAAGACTTTGTGCTTCTAACATCTACATTCTTCATGGAAAAAGATGTCGACATGCTTATTATTGGAACATAATTTTGGACTAGAGAATAAAAGACAAGGGTCTACACTAGCGAGAAGCAAACTAACACTCCCACTTGTCTAGATTCCATTGACGATACTTGATGGGGGCACCCCCAAAGAACCAAAGCCTCCAAATACCCTCTTGGTATTCTCTGGATGAGAGTCTATATATACCAGCCAGAAGCTAAATAACCCCTCTCAACAAAGCCAACAAATCTAACTAGCTCTAGGTGTGCATCAAAAACCATATTAGAATCATAAGATCTAACCAATCTGCCTCCAAACTACACATCAAATACCAAAGTGTCCTCACCACTATCCCACAAGAGATCTGTAACTTGAACAATGAAGAGGGATGCATGTTCCTCATAAAAGCACTTATCTTTTCATACTCAATAGAAGTCTCCTTGAGGGTAGGGGGATCACCCATCTACCATGCTGAGGGATAGCTACATGTATGCGAGCAATGCAAAAACTACAAAATTATGGCCAAAACGCCTCCGTTTCTCTCTCAAATTTAATTAAAAAACACTAGAAAACAACTCCATAATTCGAAGAGAAAAATCTACTTTTCAATACAAATCGACCAAAAAATAAACAAAATTTACCAAAAAACCCTCTCCCTCTCCCTCCCTCTCTCTCTCTCTCTCCCTCCCTCTCTCTCTCCCCCCCTCCCTCCCTCTCTCTCTCTCCCTCCCTCTCCATCTCTCTCTCGATCTCTCTCTCCCCCTCAAACCCTCTCTCTCTCTCTCTCTCTCTCTCTCTCTCTCTCTCTCTCTCTCTCTCTCTCTCTCTCTCTCTCTCTCTCTCTCTCTCCTTCTCTCTCTCTCTCTCTCTCTCTCTCTCTCTCTCTCTCTCTCTCTTTCTCTTTCTCCCTATTTCTCTCTATCTCTATCTCCTGAAAATATGGTTTGCTGGCTCAGAAAAGCCCTCTATGGCTTGAAGCAGGCACCCCATGCATGGTATGCGAAGATACATGCATTTTTGGTGGCTTTAAGAATAGCCCAACTAAGGCCACTCTTTATGTCCAAAAGAGTGCATTGGAATTTTTAATTCTGATTTTATATGTGGATGACATGCTTATCACTGGGCCAGATATGGAATAAATTGCGGATTTCAAGGCTGATTTACAGCAGTCTTTTGCCATGACAGACATGGCTCAGTTGCACTATTATTTGGGCATATAGTTTGCATATGTTGAGGGGGGTATAATGATAAGTCAGTCCAAGTATATTGGATAGCTTGTGAGCATGGCGGTTTTGAGAAGAGGCGTGGCTTCTAGAGACCTGAGATGACTTCTAGTAGTTTAATGGTGGTAATTGAGGCGACAACGCATGCCTATAAACTACATGTTGGCAAAGTGCTCTCTCTCTCTCTCTCTCACACACACACAGAGCCTTCTAAGCTCTCTGAGTCTTTATTGTGTGTGTCTGAGCAGTTGCTCATTAGGATTTTAGTCGAATCTTATAGTGAGTCGGTTAGAGAGTCATGTTCTTGTAAGTGCAGTAACAATTGCAGTAGCAATGAGCTGCAGTCCTGAAGGTCTCAAGTCAATTGAAGTTGTCCCTCCTAAGCTTGATATAGTTCAAGTTTGTGGTACTCTGTTGTGTCGCAATCATTCCTTGATGTGAGAAATCTAAATTGTTTGAGAGCATCATTTTATGTGGTAAAATCAATTTGGGTTGTGAGGCTTTAAAAGCAAACAATGGTATTAGAGCGGTTCGAGTCCATGAAACTCAAAGAAATCTGATGGCCAGAGAGATCTAAGATGGATTCTGAGGGTCCAAGGCATGTTGCATCGTTGTTGCTTTGAATTATTGATCTGTCTCTTCTCTCTTGTGGCGGATTCCTAGATGCATGCAGCTATGTTCTCGCCTGGCATCTCACCATAATTTGGGAACAAGGACTTTTTGCGGCATAGTGCTTTGAAGGCAAGGCATTTTGAAAGCACAAACTTCATTCTTTATCATATCTTTGTGAATGCCCACTTCAGTCTCCGGGTTCGTGAGACAGAATCAAGCATGAAGATGAGAAGTCTTACAAGGATCTCTGGTTAGAGGATTGATTGAGGTGGCACCCTAGACATGCAAGAAAAGCAGAAGCTACAACCGAAAGAAGAAGAAATTTGTACTCGAAGTGCTCGCTGAAGCATGCATATTGTGCTTGGAAGATGTTATGTGCTGATTGAGATCATGTTGAGGGGTTGCGCCCTATGTGGGTAACTTGATTTGGGTGCCGTGCCCTATGTGGGTGGCTGTTTGTTACCATGCCTTGTGTAATGTCTTGTGTTTTTCTAGTCTTTGTTAGTGAATCGAACAGGTTGATTTTTGAAACCGGCCTTCAGTAAACTAAATAGTAGTAAACTGTAACTATCTTAGCACCCACGCTATTTACAGCCACATTGCATCATTTCCAGCCACTTCCATTAGTTAAATATCACTTAGAAATAACTTTGAAACCACTGAAAGGGAGGCTAGAGTGTCCTGCTCTCAGAAAACAAATGCAAGAGACACAGATTGGCCCCAAATGCTTTGATGCCCCTTTTGGTATCTATTTTATTCCTTTGACAATGGAAAAGTGCTTATACAACAAGGGTTCACTCCCTTGCACTCTATTTCATTGGCAAATCCACTATCTAAGCCAGTTCTTGGCTTCATACTGCATCCAATCCCTATTGTACACTAGAACCCATCTGCCAAGGCAAGGCTAAGGCATTCTCCACTATCTGTGGCCACTGCAAAGCTGTCCAAGCATTCCACAAGGCATCTGGCTTGCTACAAAGGGTTTGGCAGTCCCACAAGCCAATTTCTAGCCTCTCAGCACACGTGACCTAAAAGCAGGAAGAAATCCATAGAGCATGACAAAGTGAGGGATCAAAGAGGATCGTAACACCATGAGAGAGACATAAGGTAGGAAACACTCAATCTATTACAATGAATATAATCAACAATACATGATAGGCTTCTTATATAGAGAGAGCCCTTTGAATATTCACACCTATTGGATCCTCTGATCCACATCTCTCCTTGTGGATATCCTTGATCCACATCTCCACATCATGTAGTCCACATCCTAGGGTGGCTACTTTAATTCCCTCCTATACCATACCTTAGCCTCTAATATGTGCTCATGGCACCATATCTTAGCAATGTGTACTCTAGCCTTTTAACTAACCCAATACAAGCACTAGCACCCATCAACATGTCAATAGCAACACCCCCCTCTTACAAAAGCTATTGATAAAAGCTAAGTGAGTAGCTCCCTCTTCTCAATGCTTGCCTTGAGCACGAGGAGGGGTTAAATGGAAGGACAAGAAATGAGGGAGGAAGATGGCTCCAAAACTATTGAAAGGCTAAACAATAAAGGGATTGTAATGGAAGAGAGAGAGGAAGGGATGAAGGAGGGAGAAAATGCAAGGAGAAGGGAATGGAAAGAAGGAGAAGGGAATCTAATGAAGGAAAGAGAAAATGGTGGGATGAAAGAGGGAATGGAGGAAAGAGAAGGAAAGGAAAGAGGGGTAAGGAGAAGAAACGAGGGAGGAAGATGGCCCCAAAACCTTTTCTTTTTGTTTTTTTTTTGCTCTAAAACTTGTTGAAAGGGTAAACAATAGACTCTAGGATATTTCACTGGCTATAAAGATAGATATTGATGTCAATTTATCCCCCACTAATATGTTTGTTATTGGAACTTTTGTCCACAAAATACTCCTCTAAAGTATGAGTTCAATTCTGCTTAACGCACGTATCTTAGCTATCTTAAATGATACCAGTATGGTAGATGATGGGCATTGGAAAAGAGATGAACCACTCACTCACAACGCATGAGAGAGCTACTCATGGCAAGGGTGGATGGGAAGGAGTGAATAGGTAAAGGAAGGCCAAGTAATGGAAGGGATCAATGTTAAGGGTAGGGAGTGGATGCGTGAGAGAGAGAGAGAGAGAGAGAGAGAGAGAGAGAGAGAGGAGTGCACAACCAAGATGACTAAATTATAACAAAGAAAATTGAGAATACATACATTTTCTCTCTCAAGATTAGGGTAAGGTTTAGGGTTTCCCCATGTCCCTTAGGTTCCTCCCTAGAACTTAGTATATGGTGTAGTTTATACCATTCTCAACACCCCCCCTTAGATTACACTGTATACAGGATTTATTTAAATAGAAAAATGACACTATGGAAAAAATGGGGATAAAGAAGAACCTAAGAGATAAGAGAATATGCATGAGCATAGAGACTTTGCATTCGAAATTTGTACAAAAAGGAAAACCTCATTTCCCCCTCGTAAGTTGTAGGTGGCAAATGTCAACTCATCATCAAAAGTATGAGAACTTGTCAAGGAAATGGCTTTGTAAAAATAATGACAACTTGTTCTTGTGTTGGACAATGAACAACATCAATTTCTTCATTGAGAATCTTTTCTCTAATGGAGTGATAATGCACTTTGATATGCTTTGGGAATCTTTCTCTAATAAGGTGATAATGTACTTCAATATGCTTTGTTCTAGCATGAAAGATTGGATTCCTTACTAAATGGATGCTATTGATATTGTTGGTATAGAACACAGTTGGTTCTTTGGAAATAATTTCAATGTTTGTAGAAGTCTACTGCACCAAATTGCTTCTCATGTAGCATTGGTTGGTCCTCTATCTTGGTTTGCCAAGGCAAAGCTATTGATCCACTTGTACATCTTCTATCATATGTAGCTCCTGACCAATCAACATCAATATATCCATGAAAACTAACATCTATTAAGTTGTTAGATTTCAGTTCATAATCGTTCAAGTATTTGAGGACCTTTTTATTTGCACAGAGATAAAACATGACAAAGCTACTAACGCAAGAGTAAAATATATCCAATTGTACATCTTCTATCATCTAGAGTTCCTACCCAATTGAAATCAATATATCCATGAAAACTAACATCTTCAAGTTGTCATATTTTAGCCCATAATCTTTCAAATATTTGAGAAACTTTTGCACAGAGATGAAACTTTTTTGGCTTCTGTATGAATTGACTGAAAATCCAATGGAATAAAGATGTCTAGCCTTGTGATTGTTAAATAAATCAAGCTTCAAATAAGTTGTCGATACTAATGAGGATTTGTATTAGGAGATTTGCCATGAGATGACAATCTAATGTTACATTCTACAAGATTTGAGGTGGCTTGCAGCAGTCACATAAACAAAACCATTGGTGAAATTTTTTCATTATATTTGTCCTTGATACCATTGTCATTCTCTTCATACTTCAATGTCAAGAAATTATGCTCTCCCATGTCTTTCATGTTGGGAAATTATGCTCTCAAACTCTGTTTACCTATGAAATAGGTGTTCATTGGAAGTGGTGATGATCACGTCGCCAACATAAAGCACAAAGAAAATAGTATGTTATGTTATATTTTTTATGTAAAGTGACGGCGGGGCTGATGGTTGAAATTCCATTATGAATTATTGCATTCCAAGCATGTGCGGCCTATCCTTCATCTAGATATCCCTTAATATTCATTTAATGGATAAGCCAATCAAAAGGTGAACCAATAGTGGTCATCTTCACAAATACGCAAAGGTCTCTTCATAATCTATTCCAAGTTTTGAAGCAAATCCCTTCGACAACTAATTGGCTTTGTATTTGTCAATTGATTTGTCTAAATTGAGCTGGAATTTGTAACCCATTTGCAACCAACGGGCATCTTTTTTATTGGTAAATATGTTGATTCCCATGTTTACTTTTTGATGAGTAATGACCGTGAATCTCATAATGCATTGATTTGGAGCATGTCAATGCTTCTAGACCACAAAATGGGAAATATTGATGGCTTTCCCATGTTGCATGATTCACATACATCTTTTAAAATGTATACGTGCAGAAGGCCTTGAACCATGTTTATTTGCTTGAGTGAAACCAAGCTTTTGAAATTGTATACGTGCAGAAGGCCTTGAACCATGTTTATTTGCTTGAGTGAAACCAAGCTTTTGAAATTGAGGTGACCATACCTTGTGTTCCATAGTGTGCTTAAAGTATCATCATTTTAATGAGAAGTGGTTTGTACTGCTTGAATAAGCATAGATGAAGAAAGTTTCTTCTTCCAATTTATAATAAATTTACTTGGATGGTATAATTCTCGGATTGTGTAACCAAACTTGTTTTTGAACACTAGTTCCAAATCTCTTTCACTCATGTCACCAACTGATAAGATGTTTTGAGTCATTATTGAAAGAAAAAAAGCATCTCCTACGCTTTGTGTAATGCCTTCATAACTATGGAGATGAATGTTATGATTTGAGGTATTGTCACCCATCATTACATTTTCTTTAGCATTCTTATATGGATGCATTTTAAAAACCATTTTTTCTCATATAGTTGACTCAAACCACCAAAATATCTTTATTACTATGTAAATGCTTCAGATTTCTACATTAGAACATTGTGAAATAAGAACTTTTGATGTTGAGCTTTGTTATCCAGTGATTGCCTTTGATTTTTCTCATTGACAAAGTTGCTAGATTGTCTTTGATTTTCATTTTGATTATGTTACTATTATTGATTTCTATCTCTATTGTATTGTCCACTTACAACACTCCCGTGTTTGTTCTTGCATTTTGGCTCCTAATAGCCCATAATTCCACCATAATTGCAAGTACATATAGTTATTTTTTGGACTTTGGATTGGTAACCTCCTTTGTTCATGCCCCTTGAACTCTAAAATTCCATGTTTTCGTCTAAATCAAAGGGCCATGTTTCCCTCTAATTTGAAGGGCCATGATGTTGATGTGATGAAGACGATGATCCATGGTAATTGTTAGAGTGTTTGCCAAGGCTATGTGAATTTCAATTATGTCTTCTAACATCATTTTGACTTCCTCTTTGGAAACCTCTACCTCTAGCATAGAAAGCCTACTTATAATTCTTTTGTAACTATAGCAAAACGTCTCCACATCTCCTATTACATAAAAATGTCAGGCATGATTTCACATATCGATGCAGCATCTCAAGTGACAATGGTTGTAACAAATTACTCATAATTTGAACTAGTCTTTTGTTTTTTGTTTCATGGATAAGTGATGCTAGTAGGTCTTTAAGTTGGACCTACACATATTTCAGATGATAGCTTCTTTGCACTATTGAGTTGATTTTAAGCATTATGATAATGATATGTATTGAATCTATTTCTAATCTTCGTTTGCATTCATTGTTGATGTAGTGGTGTCCTTAACATTTAAGTTGCTTAGGTTAAGTGCCAATTGAGCTCTTTCATCCCAATATGCTTTCTTCTCACTGATGTCTCTAGCTTCATTTGTTATCAACACTTCCAATTACCATAGTTGTTGTCATCCAATTTCATCCAATTTGATGTTCTCATCCAAGAAAATGCTATCATCATGAGTTTTTGTCACATTTTTATATTTTGATGTTGAAATGTCTAATTGAGGGTCTAGAGGCTTTGAATATTGCATTCAATTTTAACCAAGCTATGATGAAACTTCTCCAACATGTCCTGGAATGGGTGCCATGATTGCACGTTGTAATTATGCCAAAAATTAATGAAATTTTCTTGCACATTCTCAAAAAATGTGTCAAACTATTATGCTTTAGATGCTAAAGATGCTAGACTCACTTCTTATATAAATGAGGTGGACTTAAGAAATTAATGGGCAAGGCATTCACACAGACAAGTCCATGGCCAAGCTGATGAGTCATGGATCATTGACTCTAGAGCCTGCAGTCCCTTAACTCCGCAAAGAGTGAGTGGTTCTCTCACTTAGAGAAACGTTACAGTGACGATGTAGAACTATGAGACTCCAGACTTCATCATCATAGGATACATATATATGGGACGTACATAACGTTTTGTATGTTTTAGGATTGAAGAAAAACCTTCTACCTGTTAGTGGCATTACTTAAATAGACAAGAAGGTGTAATTTGATGAAGGGGAATGTGTTATTCGAGACAAGGGTGATGATGTCATATATTACCATCTTCGGAAGGCCTCACGGGCCTATGAGACAAAGTAAAAATAAAGGATAACTCATGCAAGCCACAATGGGATGAGGCAAAGGGCTTGCTAGGATCCTTGCTGAGTACTATATTTAAAAAGATCAAAAAACTCAAACTAGTACTTAAGATACATAGCTAGGTGCCATGGTTACTCTCCTGTGGGCCGCAAAGTTGTCTCATATTTGTGTTTGTCGGGTCGTCTCTCGATAGGCATGATCCTCGTGATCTCTATATTTGGTGGGCCATATCAAGAGTGATGCCTCGGTTCAAAAAATCCCCTCCGACTAGGGCTCCCGAACCTCCATCGTGCATGCTATCGTGCATGGTCTATATGTCGTTGGCTCCATTGCTCCATGCCGTCTCTTCCCGTTGACCCATGCTGTCCTCATGTTCGCTATCTCCCCCTCTACTCCATTATGTTCCGAGGTTGACTTGAAAGCATAGAAATATGTGACATGTTGGTGTGGATGGTCAACCTAGGTCTCATGTGGCACTGTCACCTCCTGCTATCTGATATGCCACAACATGGTCTCGCTGTGTCACCGCATCTCCATCAAATAGAGGCCAACACAGTACCTAGTCATGAAAGCGGATCAGCCGGGAGAGTGGTCCAAAATTGTGCTCCTTCTGAAAGAGACAATAGTACCGTCCTAGATTAAGCTTGATGATGACTTTCAAAATTTGTCATGAATGATGTGAAAATCTTGGGTTTATGGAGCTGGAGGCGTGGGTTGTATCTAAATTCAATTTGGCTTCAAAATGATTATATTTTGACCTTGACATGATTGTCCTAGCGAGAATCTCTTGGACTTTAGGATAACTCTTTTGTAATTGGATTGGTCGAGTTTTACTAAGTATGGTGATCCAGTTCAATTATTCTAGCTGATTTGTGTAGTTAGGTTCAAAGCTGGCCTATTTTCATTAACCAGGTTTAGTGTTGTTTAACCAAGGTAAAAGTTAACCTCGATGTGGTTAAGCCATATAGAAAACTATTCACTAGGAGATAGAACACTCAGATGTACCAAATAAAAGTATATAAATAGATGTGAAAATCCAAGTATAAAACACGCCAAGAACTGTGCCAACAGGCTTGTGGGCTGCAATCAGGCTGCCACATGGTGGCACTCAGATATCCTCACTGAGTTTATTTTAGGGCAGACATGTAGGCCATCCTGGTCAGCACTTCGGGCTCACAGTTTGCCCAAGTTTAGGGCTGCCCGTGGGACTGCCCAGCCATAAGTCCATGTAATTGGGAGAAGGGCTGGGCGAGACCCAGCACAAGGCGCCTGTTTGTAGGACCTTTTATGCTGCCCTGGTGAAGGGAGGATCGTGGAGTCGGCCATCAGGTTGACAGACCCACAGATCCCAGTTGGCAGCTAGTGCAACCTGCAGCGGTTCCACCAAGGAGACACCAGACAAATCTACACCAGTAGAAGAGCCACAGATGGTGCAAGTGAGGAGATCAGGTGAAGTTCTCATGGGCAGATACTGAAGCCGATCCTACAGAGGCCATTGGTGCAGCATAAAGTTGTTGAAGGATTGTGTGAGAGAAAAGGGGTGCACTCACAAGAGAGAAGACCCTACATTTCAGCTAGCTGCACACTAATATAGAATCAGAGATAAGGTTGAGACTTTATGGAAATGTGTGGAAAAGGGTGCCTTTAGTCCCAATAAGACCAATCCACTTGGAACATCTGATAAATGTAGGGCACTAGCACTCAAAGTGCAATCTAGAATGTTTTAAAGCTCACCCAAAACATGCGGGTTCATACAAAGTGCTTATGATGTACAGAACTAGAATTTGTCAAATAGACTTTACAAATTGGAGATGGCTCTATAGGCCATTATGACAATCAAGGCAGAGTGGTAATTCCACCACAAATGTTGATCCATGAGAACTCCCTTTTGAGTTTGGTAGAATGGGTATAAAAAGATGTTCAAAGAGTGGAGGATTATGCATGCTTCTTCAAAGACCGTGCTATTCTTGCACCATGAAATCTAGAGGTTATTGATGAGATCAATGAACTGGCCTTGAGTGCATTACCCGGTCTTGAAAGAGAATACCTCAATGCAGATTCGGTTGTTTCTTCTGAGAATGACAGAATATTGTATCCAATTGAGTACTTGAATAGTTTGAACTTAGGTGGTGGGTGGCTACCCTCCTCATCACTTGCTTCTAAAGATTAATGCTCCTATCATTCTGCTCCGCAATTTGGACCCTCAGCAGGGACTTTGTAATGGTACCAGATTGATATGCAAGCAATTTAACTCAAAGGTGATAGAAGCAGAAAACGTTACAAATACAAACATTAAAGACAGGGTCTTTATTGTGCTAGGATAACAATTATACCAAACTATGCTTCAATTGCCTTTTGACATGAGAAGGAGATAATGTCCTGTGAGGCTAGCTTTTGGTATGTCAATAAATAAGTCACAAGGACAAACATTGAGTGTGTTGGGACTTTAATTGGCCACATAAGTATTCACACATGGACAATTGTACGTTGCTATGTCACGTGTTAGATCACTGATGCAGTGAAAGTGTATGTAAAGCATACTGTGGAACACGAAAGTAGCATAGAAGGTTCAAAAAAAGTCTTCCAACCAATGGTGTCTACAAAGAGATATTGAAAATGGCATGTAGAAGAATATAAATGTAATCTATGCCCAAAAGGTAGAGAACGAGCTATTAATACAGCAGCCTATAAATGCTAGAGACTACATTCATAGATATCTCTGTATCAACAATGAAGTAAGAATTTGAAAGGAGAATGTTTTCAAAGATGTGACATGTGCAATCTAAGTGTGTTTCAATAAGTGTGCATGCTTTGAAGTTGATTGATATTCCTTTCAGAATGACAATTATGTGATTGTGATACAAAGACATAAAGCTAAATAGGAGTTGGATGGAAAATTCCTTTTATTTATCTCTCACATTGTTGATACGCTTGCCGGTAATATTGAATTGATATGTATAAATCTACTTACATTGTGTGGATTTTATGAGAGAGAGAGAGAGAGAGAGGGGGGGGGGAGAGGGGGAGGGGGAGGGGGAGGGGGAGGGGGGGAGAGGGAGAGGGGGAGATTGATCTTAAAGTCTTGTGTAAATGTTTAGTGTAGCGAGTGTCATATTGGATATCACATGTATATTACTTAGGATATCACATGTATATTACTTAGGATGGACATGGCAAGGAGATCATTTTCATTTGTTTATGGTGATGGACAAGATATTGAAGGTATTTTTCTCGACGATTTCTATGATATAGGCATCGTTGTTTTCCATAATCTATTTAATATTCATGGCTCAATTGTAGACCCTCCATTTTGGGAAGGACAAGCAACAGCATGTCTAATTATCAAACTATTAGAGAGCACCTATGTTTTACGGTGTATATAGAAACTTACTTTTTATGTAGCTTTTGCGTTTAATTTTAAAAAATTTAAATTATTATTGATACATTCTTTTTGCAAAAGGAATATCTTTATTTCTTAGAACCTAGATTATTTCTATGCTTGTATGGTCAAGACACTTACAAACAACGAGAGAATTTACAATCTAAGTTTGTAAAATATTGCAGATCAGCTTCGTGTACATGTAATGTTTGTAGACTATGAAAAGCTTACTAAGTTAGATTTTCGGTTCAAAGGTACTAGACATTACAAAATTTTTGATTTGCTATCTACAAGCCCATTCAAACGCCATTCGTCTCAAATATTGATCCACCAAGTGAGTTTTGTAAGGTTTTATCTTTTTCCTTTTTTTTACTTCGAAAATCATAACTTGCAATATATAATGTTTTTATCTTAAATACAAATGGAGGTGAGGACTATAGCCTTCCAAGGAGGGATAATCCAGTTGCCCAAAGATTGTTTTAATGCTTTGTTCAAGTGTGTTAAGATTGTCACCACTATATTGGGTTGATGTATATTTATGCCAAGTATAGTGCTTTATTCAAAGAAATGTAAGTGCTTTAGGAGCTCCTACATGGATATATATGGCAAGCACAGTGTGTTCATACATAGGTTGGCAAGTTGAGGACCATGAGGTCCAAAATGGGCTTCAAATACAAGACTAATCTCTACTCACCCCCTGAGGACAAGCCTTTTGTTTTTATGCATGCAAGAATACTCTTACCCGTTAGGGATGGATCATGCCACTAGTAGTTACAAGGTATTAAGTCATTTATAGGAAAACATTTCACTTGGTACTACGCAGACATTCCAACAATCGCCACATAGAAGTCAAATTCATTGTTTTGTAGCAGGCTGAAGGCCACACATGTTTATATGTGTCACACAACGTGCTAATGCAACGTTTTTGTGCCCAAAAAAAATGCAAAAAAGAAGAAGAAGAGAGCCCATCTGCACACATAGTGTGATGCTACCTAGGACACATAGTGTGATGTAATTAACCCTTCCGAACTTGAGCCCATTGCAAAACAACAAAATTGACTTCTAAGTAGCAAAAATAATTCAATTCTTGGCCACTCTCTCATCACATTTTCTCGCACGGGTTAGCATTTTAAGAAGGCCATGTGTTGGCCATACTTTTTTGTGACAAAAAATTGACCATGTCATCACTTCATTCATGAACATTATAGACAACTTTATAGCATGATACTGTAAATTGAAGATGAAATCTCAGAGATCAAAAGGCAATTGATGAAATTTTATAGATAATGTAAAAGTAGAAAAAAAGAATGTATTTCTTAAAAACCATCACATCATAGCCTAAGGTTAAAAAATTTAGGATTCTCTTAGCCTTTTTGGCCAGTGCTGAATTCTTCACCATTAGAGTGACCCACTATATGCAATGTACATGCCACAAGATGGATTTAAAATCCTCCACCATGTGACCCACCTATGTGACCCACCTGTATTTCTTCATGTGCCTCTTGAAGGGCTATCATGGTTGCCTCTTATATACAATGCTCATTTGGGCTAATATCGTCCATCATCTCTCACCACCCTACCATATGAGGCTTTTGGTTGGTGGTGGTGGGTCGAGGGCGATGTGGGCCTACCCCCTAGCACATAAGGAGGATGCTCTGCTTTGATTTTCTTTCTTACTTCAAACTACCTCAAAGCTTTTGCTTCCTTGTGTGCTCCCTTTTATGCTCCCTATATGTGCTACCTCTTTTCCTCCTTGTTGCCTCTTGTTCCTCTTGGCGTGTTTCTTCAACTTCCTCTAGTTTTGTCTTACCTCTTATTCTTCCTCTTCAAGTTTCCTTTGTGCAACCGCCTCTTCCTACTCCCTCCTTGCAACTCCTTGCAACTTATTCTTCCCACCTATGTGTAGCCTCCTCTTTTGTAGCTCTTTTTCTCGTCTTGTCCACCACTACTCTTCTTACTTTATAACTTAATTGTCTAAATATAATATTGATCCATCTACATCTTTACTTTTACCTTGCTTGAGTTTTTGCCACCTTGGACACATTATCAAATATAGACTCATCCATCTTAAGGGGGTTCCTGTTGCATCGTTGTTGCCAACAATAGGGATTGTATTATGGAGGATGGAGTTTTCAGACAAGAGGGTTAGGGTTGTCAAGGATTTCAATTGTGAGGTTAGGACTTGGACTGTCAAGGTTTTCCATCATGAGGTCGGGGTTTGGATTGTTAAGATTCGGGGGCATATGGTTACTATATAGAATATGGTTATCATGGTCACCATTAGGATTTCTATTCGCATTGGAATCTTGGTCTTTAAGGTTTCCCTATACTCGGCCATGCTATCTATGCTAGATCAGGAGTAATGAACTATTCTTGGTGTGCTCTTTGGGGGATTTTTCTTATGAGGGTTACTTGGAGTGTAGTGTTAAAATGAGTAGATTGCTTTGTCCTAGCAATAAAATAAGTGATTTTATACTCACTAAAATGTATTAGCTTTAAAAAGCATAATAATAAGTAAAATAAGTGATATTATACTCACTAGTATTTCATGTGGTTGGCATCATTTAAAGTCCTTAAAGAATTGCATCAAACCCTAAAAATGGTACTTTCATAGGATATCTATCATGCATGTCATAAGAGAGCAATGTGCAGGAGCTCAAGGGCAAGACAGAGAACTAGATGAGAATTAGAGCCCAATTCTTGACATTCCACTTTATCGTGTCCATGTATGTACTCTACATGAAAAATTGAGGATCCTAGAAAAGCTTCTAGTGTTGCACATAATTATGCATAGAATATGCAACCACTTGAGAGGCGTGCATAATGCATATTACCAAATTGGAGGAGAATTTTGCTAAGAGTAGGCTTGCATGGAGGGAATGTGAAATTCACAAAGCATGATTAAATATCCAACCAAACATCAAATTAGCCTAGAAGTTTGTATTGGATCAAAGACAATGTATCTTCTACCTCATCACGTGAATTTTATGAAAGCTATGAAACAAATGTGTTTGCACCACCTACTAAGTGAGGCAAATATTTGGTTTGAAGCATGCAAAGATGTGGGGTTGCACTTGACTCTATTGTTCATCTACTTAAGAAGGAACAACTCTCAGAAGAGGAGTTTACAACCCTTAACAAAAGAATTGATGAGTTCACTATAGATATGGTCGATGCTTGGGGAGCAATGTGCATTGCACCTATATGGTAAACCATGAGTCTAGAAATATTCCTTAAAAATAATCTTACATGTTGCTCATTTTTCTTGTATATAGCATATCATCTATATACATGACATCCTCTATTCTTTGGATGAATATAGGTCATTTGAGCTTTGGAGCACACAAAGAGAAGTCTACTCCAA
Organism: Cibotium barometz; assembly: GCF_041138505.1. Classification (NCBI taxonomy): domain Eukaryota; kingdom Viridiplantae; phylum Streptophyta; class Polypodiopsida; order Cyatheales; family Cibotiaceae; genus Cibotium; species Cibotium barometz. Next base: position 21,077,045 of record NC_141061.1, read on the forward strand.
GAACACAAGGCATGGTGGGGGCATACAATTCATGAAATGTCTAACTCATTCTACAAATCGATGCCATTGTTCAAGCACCACTAAAATATTATTTTTGCACTCTCTTTCTTTTTTACTAGAGAATCATTCTGCATCCACGTATCTTTACTTTGTGCCTCTTGTATCTCCTTTAATAACTCCTCTTGTATCTCCTCTAATAACTCCTCATGTTGGCTCTTCGATAATTCCTACAATTCTTCCTCGTGATGTTTTTTGCCCTTTCAAGCCTTGTTTCATCTATCAGGCTAGCCCTCTCTAAATTATGACCTTTGACAACTTGACATTCATCCAACTTTAATACAACGACAACCATTCCATCACACTTCGAAAAGAAATCATTCATACAATCAGAAGGGCACAAACCATAGATGCACATAGTTAAATTTTACAACTTTTAAGATGTGTTTTTCACCTTTCCATGTCATGCCGTAATATTTTATCTTCAATCATTGCATTATGACCAAGTCTATGTAGAGGTGGTTGAGCTCATCAAATTAAAAAGATATTATTTTTTATAGTGTCATGGAGTCCTCTACATAGTGGTAATCTCCTAGCATGGATCTAACAATAGAATTTATATATTTCGGAGTCCTCTACATAGTGGTTATCTCCCAGCATGGATTTAATAGTAGAATTCATAATTTTGGAGTCCTCTATATAGTGGCAATCTCCTAGCTTGGATTAACTGTTGAATTTGTACATTTTAGAGCCATACTGACACTATAAGACATCGACAACATAGGTCTCAAGATACTCTTCTCAAAGAGGTTAGAGAGATCAAAAAGGCTAGAGGGATGGAGGGCAAGAGGAGAGAGAAAGAGTAGAGGATTAGCAGCTGATGTTTCTCACAGTGCACCTTGCACATGAGTTTTAATGGGAATCAAGAGCATGTGGGAGGGAAAGGGGGCTTATGAGGGTAAAGGTCTAGTGCAGAAAGAAAAGAAAGTATATAAGAAACCAACCATAAGCTTCTTGGACCTCTTCCATGTAGCATAAGACGTTCTATGCCCTGAGGCTCTCCTCTTTAGCTTATCCAAAGTTTCACTTTCAGAGGAGGATAAAGAAGAAGAAGGAGAAGATGCTGATCTCTTTTTCTCCCTTCTTTTCTTAGGGGCCTTTTCGTCTTTCTTGTCCTCATGTGAAGGAGACTTTGACGGTGACCCCTTTTGGGAGGAGAAGTTGGCCGCTGTGGTCGTCGTCTCCTTGGAGCTATATCACGCCTAGAATCACTACGTGATTCTTCCCTTTGATGCTCCACTTGAGTATTCTCCTTTTCTCCCATAGAGGTTCTCACCAAGAGGCTTCTTTGGAATTCTCTCTTCTTGGGAGGCTATGAGAATACCTCGCTCCCGGAGTTGTAGTATAATCTCCCCATGAAGAGTAGGATTTTTCCTCGTTTGTTGGAGCTTTGACACAAAAAAGTTGACATAATCAACTGCATTAGAGACATCATCTTGTGTGTGTGCAAGAGTATCTAAGCTAACTCTACTCTCTTCATTATTCTCAGCCATTGTTAAGCAAATTTTTGTGTGGATTTTAGTAGACTTTTTCCAACCCTTAATGTCAACAAAAGCCTTAGAATAGTGGAGAGGATAAATCCCTATCCCACTTATCCACAAGTAATGCACAAATCCCACCTTCGTGAGCAACGTAAGGACCTCTCTTCTTAGAGAAGAAAGAGATGCCTAAGCTCTGATACCAATGTGAGTAGATTTGCCCAATTCTCTAATAACTTTGCATAAAAAATAAAGAAAACTACCAGAAATCATTTAGAAAATCCTTAGAAAATGAGACTTATGTGCATGGGGATCATCCGAACCATTATACTTCGATGCCATACATTTTGCAACTTGAGAAGGATGCAATGGTCTTGGCTCAGCAACAAACCTTCTCATTCCAGGGGCAGCCATAGATGGTTCCTCCCTCATCATAGGTGTTGGAGCTCTATGCACAACTCTATGTTCCTCTCTTATAGGGGCATCTGGTGTTGCTCGCTCTATTGGGTGTGGTATTGATGACCTTGTAACGACCGTATAACCACCTCTTATCATCGAAGGTCTTGGCTGGAAGCTCGCTCTTGCTCCAGGATCTGAAGCCTTTGGTGCTATTGACCTTGTTACTTGTGCTTCTTCTACCTGACTAGGAATTCTAGTTACCTTGTCCATGAAGCTTACTTCTTCTTTGGCAGGCAGCTGAGCAGATATTTGGTCTAAATATATGACAGAAAAAGGTTCTCCCATACAGGTTAGCTTTTCCATGTCTTTCAATCGAGCATGTCTATACTCGTGACCATTAGCATCGACCAATATATGTCTAGTTCGGGTCTCAAACTGATAGGCATACATGTACATCCTCTTAGGATCCATTAATTCTCGTGGATGCACATCTTCCCTCATGTAGTATGTGGATGCGTCTAGACTAGCCAAATGGTATAACCCAAACCTCGGATTGTCCACCACAATTCTGTCTACTTCTTTGATAGAAATGAACTTGACTCTGATGTCATTTTCCAAAGGTGGTCTCTCCAAACCCTCATCTACTTTTTCTTTGGTCTCTATCATTCCCATGGGGTCAACTATAGTCGGAAAGGATGTTGTGATGTAAGCAATTCCCTCGTCATCAAAGTAATAGTCCTCTCTAAAATACACTTCAACTTGTTTCACAAAATCATTCTTTCCCAAGTCTTCTTGCACATAGTGTTGATTATTACTATCTAAGTAAATACGTGCCCCCATTTAGTTGGTATAGGCATACTGCAATAGCATCCTCCGTCTTTATTCGTGAGATCTAGATGTGCCAATGGGCCCCATCTTTCCATGCAAGTCCATGCTCGGAATTTTATCCATAGAATAGGAATAGTTAATTTCAGACGAGGTGTGCGAAATAACTTCCTCTTGAATCACTGTCAAGTGTTCAATCTTTGCTTGAATGACACTTTCTTCTATAGACACCTAACTTACTTGGTCTCTAGACAAGTTTCCCCCTGACCTTAAGTACATGAACAAGTATAATTACAGAAACCCAACCTGTTACCTGAATTCCTGTTGGTATACTGCTTTTAACCTTCAATCCTCAGCTTAACACAATTGCTTGACTCCTTATCTGCAAAGAATCAATTCAACCACTATACAGCTTACGGAGTTTAGTCAGTAATCTTTTGCAAGTATCTGGACTGACTTGTCCAAATCACTGTGTTATATACACTTCTAGAGTCTTGTGAGTCTAACTATACTCAAACACTGCATGCAATAGTACAAAAAATTCCTGCCACTTAGACAGCTGAAACTCCTAGTTTGAACAACTCTAGATGTCTAAATAGCTTCTTTTGGTAGTTTCAGAGTATCAAATGACAAGTGTTTTGGTTGTCCCAAGTTCTATGTATCCAACTTCTTTTGTTAAGTGATCTCTGTGCTTCTAAACCCTAGATATGTACACACTTCAAGTCTCAAGTGATTTTGAACAATTTTGTACAGTGTCAAGAAAAAATCGTGATTTGTTAACAAAAAATGCCCGGTCCTACGTCCAATTTTAATTCTGACTTGATACTTGCTTTCTGCGCATGTGGTTCTCGTATGAGCCCTCGTCCCCTTTTTCTGCCGTGAACCCTTGACGTCCACGTAGTCACAGATCCTGTAGCAGCAGCTGGCCATGGCTTCCCCCGATCTCTTCGATGCCTACTTCAGGCGCGCAGACGTTGATCGCGATGGCCGCATTAGCGAAGAGGATGCCGTCTCCTTCTTGCAGGGAGCCAACCTTCATCGCGAGGTCATCGCCAAGGTATTTCCTTTCCTATTCCGCTAGGATCTGATTTCTGATCCTCCACAGTCATAGTCATACGGTAGGACGCAGTATTATACTTGCTGGTTTGAAATTCAGTTGTGGCAGAAATTTTTATGGTTTGATGGAAAAATCCGTTTGCATTTTGATAATCATTCAGAACGGATGTGTTATTTTCTCGGGATGCATGCAAATTGATAGAAGCAAAGTGCAGGCACTTAAAATGATGCTCTCTCTTTGCAATATGATCATCACTCAGCAAGGATGACTCGCTTTGGTATTTTTTTCTGGATGCATGCAAGGCGATGGGTGTGCAGGCACATAAATAATGCTTCCTTGTCTGCTTGGCTGATATTGTCAACACGTCTCTAATCTTTATCATTTGGCCACACGAATGTGTGCACATTGACGTGCAATAACACAGACAAAGCTCAACCCATCACATAGTGGCAATGAGGTTTCCTCACTCAGATCAATCCTGTAGTGCACCTTTGTAGAGCATGTTACAGGCATGAATATGGTAAAGTTTGCTCCATTTCAGCTATCTTATTTGGTTACATCAACAAGCACCCAATAATGCACTTGATATAACAACCAGTCATTTATTCAGAATGTTGCACAAATAGCTAGCTGCTGGAATGCACCAAGCATTGTTGAACAGATATGAATTTGGCTTGTGCGCTGTTTGTACAAACTTATTACCTTGCTCCTCATGGCATGGGTCTTTCTTGCTTACTACTCAGTGTCTCATGTATACCACAGATTTGGCAGTATGCAGATAAAGGGCAAAGGGGATATCTTTCTCGGGCTGAATTTTACAAGGCACTGCAGCTTGTGACAGTCGCACAAAGTGGAAGGGAGCTCACCCCCACTCTTGTGAACAAAGCATTGAGTGAACCCACTGTATCAAAAATTCCTGCCCCGCAAATCCAATTGGCACCAATTTTTACCTCAGCAAGCCCGCAAGCAGGTGGATCAGGAAGCCCTGTTTGGCCCCCAACTGTTCCAGCACAACAACCGTATCCAGTTGTTTCTTTACCACAAGGACTTAGACCAACCATGTCCACACCAGTACCTAGAGCTTCAATACCATCAACACCTTCTTCCACATCAGGAATTGTTTCATCTGATTGGCCAACTAAGAAGTCATCATCTTGGCCGGGTCCAGGTTCTATCAACAACCCCACTGGCCAGCATTCCCAGACAAGGGCAGTTCTTCCAAACCAAGGTTTTCAAGGTGGCTCACTTACAGGAATTAAACCTGGTGCTTCTCCTAAGGCAGCAGTGGATCCCAATCTTTTTGGAGGGGATGTCTTCACAGCAGTGCCCGTTAAGCCACAAGTTCCACAGCACAGTTTGACAATGCCCAATCAGATACCTCCACCAAGGGCACTGCAAACAGCTGGTCAACCAGACATAGCCTCACTTGAAGTCATTTCTACACCTTCTACACCAACAACATCATCAAGACAGTCCCAAGGAGGAGCAGGTCAAGCAGAACATGAGTTTACAGCTCCTGCTGTAGTAGATGGAACGAAAGCATGGCCTAAAATGAATGTTGCCAATGTGCATCGCTATACCAAAATCTTTTCTGAAGTGGATACAAATAAAATCAATGGTAAAATCCGTGCTTTTCCCAGATTTATTTGTCTTGTGACTATTGTACTTTCATGCTTTATTGATAAGACTAGCATACAATTTAATTTGGATACAGATACATCAGATGATAGCATGGATAGTCTTGACTATCCACAAGATGAAGAAGCCCTATCACAAAATTTTGAAGAAATGGCTTGGGAGCCATCTGATGAAGACGAAAAAGTGTGTTCGGATCCCATGCTCCCCACGTCCCCTACTAAGTTGAATTTCTCCAAGGTGTACCCTGTAGGGTTTGTAGATGGCTCTTCTTTTGTTGCAATACCTTCAGATCTGAAAGTAGATGATAACAGCCCGTCTAAGATTCTAAGTATGAAGCCAAAGATACTTGACACAGCAGTCAGCTCTACAGTCAGATTAAGGATTCGCTGCAAGGATGGATCTACAGTCAAAACGTCCTACGCAACAGGGTTTTCAGCATCGCCCACTTTAATTGTGTCAGCAAGGCATGTTGTTGACAAGGAAGGCGAGATTGAAATCAAGGTATGCAGAGGAATGGTAGTAATGTCTAGCTTTTTTGATACACATGCGGGTTTTGAGGGCCTTGATCCAAGCTTCACAGAAAAATCAAGATCAAAAGAGAGAGACACTCATGGGCTTTTTCTAAATGGATCAGATCTTTGCTTCTTCAAGATAGAGAAGAATATGCCAAGCTTTTTACTGCCATGTTCTCCAACATTCATTACAAATAAGCAAGTTGTTGCTATCTCATTCCCCGCAATCAATAACTTTCTAGAAAATGCTAGAAAAGAGCTAGTGGAGGGAACCAGTGAAAGCAATGCAATTTGGAAGCAATACACACCTACCATACAGGGAGTGTACAACAATTTGCTTGCCAAACATGCAGCAAATAATCAGATGAGATTAACGAAAGCAAAAAGAGTGCTTTCAATCATTGATACAGTGGAGAGAGAGGTTAAGAGAGAGCTCTATTTAGAGCTTAAGAAGACATTTGCGGCCACTAACACAGGTAATGTGGCATGTAGTGTGGGTCAGATACTTTGCTTTAATAGCAGGTATTTAGGGACTTCTTGCTCAACATTAGCTGGAAGTTCAGGAGCCCCTATTATCCCCTTATCTCTTCCTAATCATTTTGTGGGTGTCCAAAAAGGGGGTTGTGTTGGAAGAGACATGAATGTGGTTACTTCTTCAGATAATATTGACTTTGTGAAGATGTATGTAACTACTGTACTGCCAACTTTGCCCCTGCCAGATGATAGTTTTTGGTCGAACGGAAGTTGGGATGGTTTTCGGAATTGGCTTGAATTACACCAATCCCAGATTCCACAATCATCTGTATGGATCATGACCAAGGCTCCTAAAGAAAGGAGGTCGTCCAAAAGAAAAGCTCTCTGGCCACCATAGGTTTCACAAATGTGGAAACTCAGCTAGGTATAACCAGAGAAAGTAAACGTGAGTAATGGAGCTTTACTTTGATAGGTCTGCAGATTGCTACAGGACTTCATGACAGGTTTGTAGCAACATCCAGGTTTAATACAAGTCCTACTCGGACCAGTTTCCATCGTCCTATGTTAATGTGAAGAATACATAACATTTTGTTTAGGCAAGACAAGAAGGATATAGTCCACATGCTGGTCAAGCTCCAGCAATATCCAGTTTTGATATGTTAATGTGAAGAATACATAACATTTTGTTTAGGCAAGACAGGAAGGATATAGTCCACATGCTGGTCAAGCTCCAGCAATATCCAGTTTTGATACAAGTGCGAATGGGATGAGTTTCTGATGCTTATGTTGAAGTACACAGTACACAACATTTTTGTGCAAGAATTACAGGAAGAATAACACCTCATGCAAGGTCAAGCTTCGACTGCTCAATGTCCTAGCTTAAACAGTACCCAAAGTTTTGTACATGCAATACATGAAGAATCAGAACTGTAGTTTAAGTTTCATGCATAGCCTTTGTGAGGAGTTACTGCTTTATTTGATGCTAGTATGGAAACGCTTCATGCTGATTGTGTTCTCTCTTACTTCTTTTGGTGATAGTATACAGATAGAGGTAAAGTGATCATTAACTAGATTTGATTATTAAGTTCAATGCTACACGGGGATGGTGAAAATTTAGTAGATAGACAAAAGTTAAGAACAAGGTGTGTCAATTGCTGGGGTGCTCGTTAGCATTGGCATGGACAGTAAGTTTTGCTCTGTTTTTTCTGAATAAGTCAGTGTGTGTTCGCGTGCATAATTGGGCATAATGGGGCATGTGGCTTAAATTGTGTTAGCCACCTTCATGCTGCAGAGTCCAGACTAAAGTGCATGTTAGAGCTCTAGTTGGGGTGGCCATCTTTCTACTGCAAGAGGCAACCATGATGCTAATTTTGGACCCTAGAGTGTAAATTGTTCTTTGCAAACTCTTTCGGTTCATTCTCGATCCCTTATTCAATTACACGCACAAGTAGGCTTGATCAACATGCAGATTTCGGCAGTGCTGATGCCGCTTCGAGAAGGAGGTGACTTCGGCTAAGATATCTCTTCCCAATATTAATGTCCAAGAGTCTCCAGGTTGCCACTGTGGCTCAAGAGAGCAGTTCTTCAATACCAGCGCCTGTGTATATGGACCTTTTGTCGGGCAAGGATGTAGAGCTAATACCCAGGTCATCTTTATTCAGGCAGGGTTGGTCCGTATAGAGTGACATGAAAGCCTCTTGGTAGTAGACACCCTATAGCTTTACTGTTGACTGCTTTTTGGTCTCCACCTGTTCACTGCTGGGACTGCTGTGTGACCTCACCTTTGTGCGAGCCAATCTTGTGGCGACCTAGTAGTTGGGTACTGCAGACAAGCTAACCAGGCCGTCACTGTCTGTGACAGAAGACCCTGTGATGCCCAGCTCATGTACTGCTTTAATGGGCGAACAACCCAACCGTTGGGACATACTACCCCCCAGGTAGCGAAGAGCCGAAGCGAGGTGCCAAACCTTTTGTCGGTGTAAGCTGATCAACCTGTTATCCCTCGCTGTACAGCTCGTCACCCGTACAACTGTACAACGCGCCAGCCCATACATATGTACTATCCTGCACTGTACATCCATACTGTCCCACGCCGTACAGCCGTACTGAAGTACCGTCGTACATTCTGTGCATCGAGCGTCGTACAGATTCCGTACAGTCGTCGTATGATTCTGTACAGCCGATACATGTGTCGTACGGCATCATATTGTTGTCGTGCACTGTGCCGTACATCCGTACAAAAGGTGGTTGATGAAGGAGGGATGGACTGAGGCTCAGTCCCTTGTCAACGGGCCACCCGTTACAGGCATGGGGGGTGGGGTGGGTGGGGTATGCGACATGCGCGCAAGGGGGGGGGGGCATGGGGAGTGGGAGGGGGGGGGGGGGGCGGGGGGGGCATGGGGGGTGGGGGTGGGGAGGGTACGCGACATGCGCGCAAGGGGGGGGGGGGCATGGGGAGTGGGAGGGGGGGGGGGGGCTATTTAAAATGTGAAAATGAAATTTTTTTTTTAAATAGAGCTTTTTTTATTAAATAAAAAAACGTTCATAGGAATATTTATAAAATATTTATAAATTTGAAATGCATTTGTAATTTTTTTTAAAATTTTTGAATTACGACATTTATAATTTAAAATGCGAAAATTTTAAATTTAAAAAACGTTTAATGAGGCATTTTTTATTCAAAATGTGAAAATGTAAAAATTCTGTTTTTTTAATGTAGCATTTTCTTTTTGGTAGAATTTAATTAAATTTTAGTTTATAAGAAAAATTATAAAAAATTTCTAAATTTCAAATGCATTTTAATGTTTTTTTGAAATTTATGAATTACGACATTTTTTATTTAAAATGTGAAAATGAATTTTTTTTAAAAAAAAATAGAGCTTTTTTTATTAAATAAAAAACGTTCATAGGAATATTTATAAAATATTTATAAATTTGAAATGCATTTGTAAATTTTTTTTAAATTTTTGAATTACATTTATAATTTAAAATGTGAAAATTTTAAATTTAAAAAACGTTTAATGAGGCATTTTTTATTCAAAATGTGAAAATGTAAAAATTCTGTTTTTTAAAATCATGTTTGAAAAAAAAGAGATTAAAGTTATTTTTTTAATTAGAGCTATTTTTAATTAAATAAAAAAACATTTAAATTTTAGTTCACAGGAATAATTATAAAATATTTTTAAAGTTGAAATGCATTTAAAAGTTTTTTTTAAATTTTTGAATTACGACATTTTTAATTCAAAATGTGAAAATGTAAAAATTTTGTTTTTTAAAATCATCTTTGAAAAAAAAGAGATTTAAGTTATTTTTTAAAAAAACGTTTAAATTTTAGTTCATAGGAATAATTATAAAATATTTCAAATTTCAAATGCATTTTAAATTTTTATTTAAAATGTGAAAATGTAAAAATTAGGTTTTTAAAAATCATCTTTGGAAAAAAAGAGATTGAGCTATTTTTTTTGAAATAAAAAACGTTTAAATCTTAGTTTATAGGAATAATTATAAAATATTTTTAAAATTGAAATGCAGTTGAAAGTTTTTTTTAATTATTTTTAGAATTACGTAATTATTTATTTAAAATGTGAAAATGTAAATATTTTGTTTTTAAAATCATCTTTAAAAAAAGAGAGATTAAAGTTATTTTTTAAATTAGTGCTATTTTTATTTAAATAAAGAAACGTTTAAATTTTAGTTTATAGGAATAATTATAAAATATTTCTAAATTTGAAATGCATTTTAAAGTTTTTTTAATTATTTTTAGAATTACGTAATTTTTTATTTAAAGCCTGAAAATGTATATATTTTGTTTTTTGAAATCATCTTTTAAAAAAAAGAGATTAAAGATATTTTTTTTATTAGTGTTATTTATATTTAAATAAAAAGACGTTTAAATTTTATTTTTAAAAATGATCTTTAAAAAAAAAAGAAAATAAGAGTTTAAGTTAGTATTTAAATGTCAAAAAGTATATAATTTGTTTTTTAAAATAATCTATTTAAAAAAATTTATAAGTGAAGTTTACAAATTACTGAAGTTTTGAATTTAATATAACGTTTAAATTTTGTTTTTAGAATTCAGTGGTATCAAGAACAAGAAAATAAGAATTTTGTTAAAATAAGAAAATAATGTATTAAAAACAAGAAAACAAGAAAACAAGAACAAGAAAAAGAGAGATTAAAGTAGGTTCTATGTTATCTTTGAAATTGGTGCTATTTTTATTTAAATAAAAAAACGTTTAAATTTTAGTCTTCAAAACCATCTTTTAAAAAATCATCGTTTATGTGGAATATTATAGATTATATAGTTGGTTAAGAGTTGTTTCATAATTTAGGTAGAGTAAGTAGGCTGTATAAAACACCACATGGGCATTATCCCTAAAACACCACACCACATGGGCAAAGACCCCAACACTAGAGTGGTTAGATGCATAAGCATATGGCTAATTGGATCTTGTAAATGCACCAGCGCATCGAAAACACATACGTAATTTTTATGATTGTCCAAAGGTCTCCTCTCTCCCCAAGCATGGGAACCAAGTGATGATCTATAGGAATGGCCACTAGTTGAGGTGGATTGCCCAACCAAAATAGATAATATTGAAAAGGCTTAATTATTTTCTCAAAGTTCTCGTTTTAAAAGGTCTGTAGTGTGAACCCGCTCTCTTTTTTAATGTGTAGTCCGAGAAATACTAGATGCGCCTTGCTTGTGTATCGTTCAAAGTAATGTATTAGGTATCCTTCTATCTCCTCCATATCTATTGCAAACCCAAGGCAGTAAAGCATTCAAAGAAGGTCTTATTAACCAAACCTCTCCACTATCTGTCCTTAGTATAGGGGCCATAAGTGGACAATGTGGTCCTTACACCACATGTGGAAAAGTTTCATATTGGATAAAAAGTGAAAAAAGGGAAACATATAAGGAAAAAATATTTGAGACATCTAAGTTTAAAAATGCAACAACTAGAGTTTGAAAAAATTCTAATCAAAATTAAGAATTATTAATAATATTGATTAATATTGAGCCACACATTTGGCCCATCTACCGGTAGGTGCATAGGATGATCCCAACGACATCCTACCTCATCAAGGAGTACATACGCATAGTTTTCATTACGTAAATAGATTATAAGTCATATTGAATAGAATATTATTTTCATTACCCAAATAGAATATTAATTTCCATGTGTTTTTTTTGTGCATGCGCCAGCCAGCGCACAGGTTCTAGCACCACTATTCGTATGCAGATAGAGATGCTGAGAGCTGAGATGAGGGCACTGCAGGATGCTAGGGCACCCCCTCACTTGGTTGCGAGTCTAGATTCAGTTATTGAGGCTCTGGGTCGATTGGACACAGTTGAGGACGTTGTGGATAGCTTTCAGGCACAGGCTGAGGCGGAGATCACTGGTGGTGGCTTGGATTGGAGAGCCATTCGACAGTTGTTTGAGCGTGAGTCACATCACAGGCAGGCCTTGGAGGATATGTTTTGGGATGGTCACACCGAGGCGATGCGACCACGATCAGGGCTCCCCTTGCATATTTTACGTTGTAGGCACTCCATCATAGCAGCACACATTTATCCGAGATATCTTGCTGCGAATGGTGGTCGATTGCCTCACAACCGTCAGATAGCCAGGTCGTTTGCCATGCAACTATACGCTGAGTTTGTGCTTGGTCATCGGGTGGACTACCTTAGTACCCGTCCAGGATCAGGAGCGAGATGTGGTAGGATGGGGCGTCAGGAGCGTCAGATTGCAGGTGTTCGGCGTCGACGTGAGGCACCAGAGTTGCACACCATCCCTGCACCGGCATTGCGAGCGGTGGGAGGACAGATTAGGGGGGATGTTCATTTAGTGGCATCATCCTTGCAGCACATGGTCTCTGCCCTATCGAGATCTATTGCGATTCCACCTCCCCCACCTCGATCATCGATGGAGCCTCCCACATCTACACCACCTCCCACATCTACACCGCCTCAGCACGAGTTGGAGGCTCGAGACACACGGATTGCAGAGTTGGAGGCATTGTTGGCCGAGAGTCTAGAGACGAGGTTAGTTATTTTGATTATGTTAGTTTATTTTTTTGTAGCGTGTTTTGAACTGAAGTTTTTTGGTTAATTCTCACCATGTACGCGACATGTTTGCATTGCAGGCACATCTATTGCGTCAGGAGATGGAGTCTCGCGTACGACTGTTGCAGACAGATTTGGAGGAGCAGAGGATTCGGACATGCATAGCATACCATCGTGCAGAGCACTATATTTTGCAGTTGAGGCATATTAGTCGTGATCCATCTCGCCATAGGATCGACCCCAGCGTGGCCCTATACCCCGCTCCTCCTGTAGATGTGCCGACTAGGACACCCATAGACGCAGCAGTCATAGCCAGGCTTCCTACTGCCACTTGTGTCCTTTGCCACGAGGAGTTTGACACCGTAGGGTGGTTTGGACTAGGGTGCGGCCACATCGCACATCTCCATTGCATGACCCGCCACACATGGTGGCACGATCAGTGTGCCCTGTATGCTTTGCTGACATTGATGTGGCGACATACAGAGGACTAGGCATGGATGATCTATATCCTGGTCGTCGTCAGGCCGTTGATCCATTCGCCCGCGTAGTCTTGACAGAGCACTACAGGGAGGAGGCACAGAGAGCGTTGCTGATGCAGGAGGGTGCTGATACATCGGTGGTTGCAGCATGCGTTCCACGACGCTTTTCGTATGGTGATTTCATGCCAGGTGACGAGGCACGAGCAGAGGAGGCACGCCGGATTGAGCGAGAGGCAGAGCTGCAGACATCATTGCAGCAGTGGGTGGAGCAGCAGCAGCTAGGGCGGGGCCGAGACCAGCGTCTTCTACACGTAGAGACGATTACTCGCGCTGGATTTGAGGCACGAGTATTCGCAGATGCATGGCTATGGGAGCTGAGACGCGCGTACATAGAGGAGGCGAGGGAGGCAGAGATGGCAGCGGTGGCGCGTGCAGCATGCCCTCCTCTTCATCAGGATGAGGCTGGCCCATCTCATGCAGGTGATGAGGCTGGCCCATCTGAGCCGGCTTTGCCTGAGGGCACACAGCGGACGGTTGGGCAGCGGGTCATACAGGAGCCACATCAGCGTTCCACTAGAGAATCATATGTAGAGCTATCAGATTCGGATTCAGATTGATTGTTTAGGCTTCACACGTTTCTTGTATAGGGATGCACTTCTGCAGCATGATGATGATGATGTACAGATTCATTTTGGTACTTTCATGATATTGTTCCCACTTTTATGATGTATGAGCATTTTCGTACTTTCATGATGTTCTTCACACTTTGTTTATCTCAGTTTATAGTTTGTTTAAATGTAACATAAACATTTAAAATTAGGAGTATGATTTTGAATTTCGAATATCTCAATTCACACATCTAATACATAAGGTATTTAAAAAAGAATGCCATGTGAAGTAATTGTAAACATTATGCATTGAAAAAGTATTCAAGTTCCAACTTTATCATTTTGAATATCATATTGAATTTCGTATATATCAATGCTTGCAATTATTACACTAAACCTAAGAGCCGTGCGAAGTTTCATCCCCATGTGCGTATTTAAAATTAAGAGTATGATTTTGAATTTCAAATATCTCAATTCACACATCTAATACATAATGTATTTTAAAAATAATGCCGTGTGTCGTAATTGTAAACATTAAGCATTGAAAAGGTGCTTGCAAAAATGTATGCATTATACCTTCCACGTGGCGCAAACCAGATCAGTTGGAGACCAAATCTTGCGTGGATGTACGTCTAGGGTAGCCTAAGAGGCGTGTGAAGTTTTGTCCCCAACAGGGTTTAGGATTTAGGGTTCAGGGTTTAGGGTTTAGGGTTTAGTCGTGCTAGTAGGGATTGCTTCTACGTGGCGCAAACCAAATCAGTTGGAGACCAAATCTTGCGTGGATGTACGTCTAGGGTAGCCCAAGAGGCGTGTGAAGTTTCGTCCCCAACAGGGTTCAGGATTTAGGGTTCAGGGTTTAGGGTTAAGGGTTTAGTCGTGCTAGTAGGGATTGCTTCTACGTGGCGCAAACCAAATCAGTTGGAGACCAAATCTTGCGTGGATGTACGTCTAGGGTAGCCCAAGAGGCATGTGAAGTTTCGTCCCCAACAGGGTTTAGGGTTCAGGGTTTAGGGTTTAGGGTTTAGGGTTTAGTCGTGCTAGTAGGGATTGCTTCTACGTGGCGCAAACCAAATCAGTTGGAGACCAAATCTTGCATGGATGTACGTCTAGGGTAACCTAAGAGGCGTGTGAAGTTTCGTCCCCAACAGGGTTTAGGATTTAGGGTTCAGGGTTTAGGGTTTAGGATTTAGTCGTGCTAGTAGGGATTGTAAAAATGTACGCATTTGTCCTTCCACGTGGCGCATACCAAATCAGTTGGAGACCAAATCTTGCGTGGATGTACGTCTAGGGTAGCCTAAGAGGCGTGTGAAGTTTCGTCCCCAACAGGGTTTAGGATTTAGGGTTCAGGGTTTAGGGTTTAGGGTTTAGTCGTGCTAGTAGGGATTGTAAAAATGTACGCATTTGTCCTTCCACGTGGCGCATACCAAATCAGTTGGAGACCAAATCTTGCGTGGATGTACGTCTAGGGTAGCCTAAGAGCCGTGCAAAGTTTAATCTCCAACAGATAAGTCCACGTGCATATTTCGTTAGTACGTGCGCCATTTTTCACACGTAGTCGTGCTAGTAGGGATTGTAAAAATGTACGCATTTGTCCTTCCATGTGGCGCATACCAAATCAGTTGGAGACCAAATCTTGCGTGGATGTACGTCTAGGGTAGCCTAAGAGCCGTGTGAAGTTTCATCCCCAACAGATAAGTCCACGTGCATATTTCATTAGTATGTGTGCCATTTTTCATACGTAGTTGTGGTAGTAGGGATTGTAAAAATGTACGCAGCTGTCCTTCCACGTGGCGCATACCAAATCAGTTGGGCACCAAATCTTGCGTGGATGTACGTCTACGGTAGCCTAAGAGCCGTGCAAAGTTTAATCTCCAACAGATAAGTCCACATGCATATTTGGTTAGTACGTGCGCCATTTTTCACACGTAGTCGTGCTAGTAGGGATTGTAAAAATGTACGCATTATACCTTCCACATGGCGCATACCAAATAAGTTGGAGACCAAATCTTGCGTGGATGTATGTCTAGGGTGGCCTAAGAGTCATGCGAAGTTTCATTCCCAACAGATAAGTCCACACACGTATTTCGTTAGTACATGCGCCATAGCTCATACGTAGTCGTGCTAGTAGGGATTGTAAAAATGTACGCATTGTACCTTCCACGTGGCGCATACCAAATCAGTTCAGACCAAATCTCGCGTGGATGTATGTCTAGGGTGGCCTAAGAGTCGTGCGAAGTTTCATCCCCAACAAGTAAGTCCACACGCGTATTTCGTTAGTACGTGCGCGAATTTTCTTAGTCACGTTTTTAAAATGTCCTAAAGCACAAAACAAATTACAACATTACTACTAATAAACAATTTTTTGTTTTACAAACACAACAAATCCCATTGAGAAGACATCGGACATCATGTAAAAAATAGAATCTAATACAATGATGTGTATGAACGTGTATACAGCCATCATAGTGAAATACAAAATATGAGTCCATGAAAATTACAATGGTACGGTCACACAGTGAGCCTATACATATCGAATACAAAAAAGTGTAATCAACTAGTGATACCCAATAAAAATCAATCTAATCAACTGATGATCCCAAAAAATATGATATGTAATGTGCTACTCCTCAGGATCAGCTCTCATGCCAATAGTTGCAAGTATGCTCTCGTGATCCGCCACTGCAAGGCGCCATCGTGGAGTGGACGTCGCCTTGCGAGTGCGAACACGACTCAAAGTAATCTTGATCCCAACAACAAGATGAGAATACATGTATGCCTCCTGATCCGCCATGTACTCCTGGAACTCAATATACCGACCACGCCTCTGTATCTGCTGAAAATAGTGGCCACCTACGATCATGCTATGAGCATTGAAGTGCATCCCATGCCCATCCACTGTATCCTCATTCAGCACACTCTTCAGCATAGAGCATCGCAACAAGTAATAATCCACACCCTCCTCATTGCCCTCCGAAGCAATAACCGCGAAGATATCACCAATACGCAAAATATCTGTAAGCTGGTCATAATCTCTAGAGGAACTGAATCCCGCATCCTGATCATCATGTACCTCCTCCCAAGGCTGGAAGGGAGAAAGCACTCGCCGTACCCATGGATCGGCCCATGGTATCATGGAGCACCCTCCCCAATCATCATCAATGCATGCAGAGCAAAAACATGCAAACCGTCGAGAAAAGATCGCGGGGTGAGACTTACCTACGCTCCTGATGGAATGGAAATCAAGAGTGCCAGGCACGGAACGACAATCAAAAGGCCTAGACCGATCAAGACTCCCAATGTCCACGCACCAAAAATACCGGCTCACCACCCTATCGTCACGCGACTGAAACGAGGAGGTAGCACTAGTGGATAAGTGCTGGCTGCACCACCGCACCACATCATGTGCATCCTTGAAGCGATCGGCACTGTGACGCAACTGGTATCGACGCAAAGCACGCTTCACGCAAGCACCTGCACCATCGTGCTCGATCGGATATGCTTTGCATGGTCGATCGAGCATTAAATACCATTTTTGCCTTGGTGTCATGCACATCCGTAAAAAAACACACTGCTGGTAGTTTCGCCAACGAAACCCCTTTGAAGTAGTTCGCTCAAATTTAAGAATCATCCAAGAGATGATGCAGTGGATGCTTGAGCGGTTCTCTCGAACTTTTCCAGGCCTCATTAGTTCTTATAATCAAACACGTAACTGAGGTCAGTTGCAATCCAAGCAAGAGGGATGTTATGGAAATTATATTTTTGATATATCTTACTTAGGATATTATTAATTTAGTCAAGTGTGACTATGGCAAAGTACTCCATAGGAGTGCACCAAACATGGTGGGGGTCCTAGTGGGATACTTTGTGTGGTTAGTTGGGGATGCTTGACTACCTTGTGGTTTGCCATGCTAAATGGTTGGTATCATGGGTGATTCTAGGTTAATACTGATATCGCTAGTGTTATTGGTATTGTGCTTTGAGCGTGGTTATGTTGGGATCGATTGATTCGGTGATTCCTTCAATCGATTGTTAATAAGTAATGTAATTGGCGGTTTGAGGACAGGTGATAGAACTCATAGTGAGGATTGGAGTTAGTGCGAGGGTACTGATCGAGGTGTTGCACATTGCATTATTTATGGCCATGGGCCAATTTTATATTTCTTTATTATTGCAAGTTTGAGCAATATATTGTGGAGTGGACATAATTCAATTTTGGGCTCAAAGATGGCTATGTAAAGCAAATCCCTCATTTTGGAAGAGAGGGATAATTTTGGCTCATTGTGCTTTTATGAAATATCATAAATACTCTAGATGAGGAAGTGTGAGCCATTGATCTAGGGTGAGGGAGATTGTACCCAGTCTGCTCTTGCTTTCGTGGTGTGGTTTGTGTTCTTCTTCTCCAATTGATTAAGTGGTGAACTTTGTGTGGAAGAGCTTACCTTTTTTGGTTTCAAGTATACATGATTGTTTTTTAGAAATACTCCCATCTTGGATTCTAGAAAACCTACTAGCCCATATTGAGGCGAAGTAGGCTTGCCACTTAAGATTGAGTGAGTCTATCACTTCCTTATTCTTCTCAGAGAAGACTATACTAGTAATGCGACATCCATATAAACTTCTTGACAAAGGTATACAATCTTTCTTTGATCCAAGCAAGTGTATTTTTGTCCCAAATTGCATCATCACATGAATGAGTCTTACATGAAATCCATGGAGATTAAATGATATTATGAGTTACTCATCCAATTTACATTTTTGATTACCTTTGTCCCAAAGGTCTCCTCGTGTCCTCACTCCCTTTTTGTTTAATCTCAATGTACCCTTGATGTCCTGGTCTCTTAACACACTGTCTCTTAACACACTGCCATCCTTGATAATTGAGCACCATAAGGGGCCTATCTTCATAGAGGAACCTTTCCACAATCTAGGGTTTGAGGGACTCCTACGATCTCCACCATAACTTTAATCCTTTATTGGAACATTGTTCTTTGCCAAAGAGGGAGGCAACTTCAAGGTAGCAATTCTATGACTTACGTCTCAAGGGTCTCGTATAACAAGATGTTTCATGAGAACATAAACCCATAATCTAGCACTTCTATGCAGTCAGTGCGAGGTCTGCTAGAGCATTTCGAGTCTTAAAATAGGCTTCTCGTAATGGAAAGATTCTGTCTGCTGCAGATCACTGCACTGAAATGGCTGCACGAGAAAATGAGGACCTCCGGATTCGGAAAGCCTGATCAATGACAGACTTTTCAAAGCTTTCTTCAACAGCTTCAACACGGCAATCCATATAGGAATCATGTTGTGAAATACTGGGAACACTGGCCTTCCCATGATCTTCCAGATTCCGTTCAAGATTATCAATCTGAGATCAATCACGATGAATCAATCCACTTCTGTACTGCTTATCTTCTTGATTGAATTCCGTCGATCGATTCTAAAGATCACTTCCGACACGATCATGTAGGTGGCTACGTCTCCCACTCTCTGATCATTTGCCTTAAACATGCATTTTTCGAGCAGATGATGCAATGGCTGCCTTGTTGCCCCCAGCCTCCCTTGATATGCTTGGTGGTGCAATGGTGATTGGGGAGGTTGTTTGATCTCTCTCTCATTCCACTATCTGGTTCAGTCTGCCCCTTGCCAATTCATAAGTGCTCGATTTGTTCTCGGCATCCAACCGATGATGTGCAGTGAAGAGGATGAAACAGAGAAGGTTAGAGACAAGGAAGCCCGTGTTAAGAGAAGCGGGAAAAGCTATGGGAGAGAGGAGGAAGGAGGTAGCTGCCACAAGTCCATGATACTATGCAAATCTAAACTTCTATACTGCATAAAGATGTCTTACAAGGTTATATATACGCAACCCCATGTGTAATTTACACTTGGTCTTTACATGTGGGACATGCCCATTTCTACCACTCTTGAATACACAGTACCCCTAATGCAATTTACATCCTCAACACCCCCTCTTAGATTGTTACAAGATGATAGAGCACAAAAGAAAAAAGTGCTACACGCACAAAAAATCGTAGACTTTGATACTTCTATGAGCATGGCTATAAAGAACTAGAACAAAACTATAAAAACTTGGGAGCAAGTTATATATTACTTCCCCCTCTTAAGTTTCAAGAGGTTTGAGGCAGATGCTAAGTTGAGTTTTGAAGTAGCAGACCTTGTTAACGTGACCCAATGATAACAAAATTTGAGTCAAGTTTAGCACATGCAAAACATCTTTTATGACCTTTTCACTTGAAAGACTTTCAGTTAGAATTTGAGCTATTGCTTACACCCTGCATGGATGCCCATGAGCTATGAACAAATGCTCTTTTGAATTTTGATTCTTTTCTAAAGTTGAAAACCATACTTTGCGGCTTGTCATGTGTGCTCTTGCACCTGAGTCTACAAATCATTTTGGTGCTTTAGATTGATCAAGTTTACAATTGCCTTGAATGGTAAGAAAACATTATGAGATTTATCCGTCAATCATCATGCTGGACATAATTGCCTAATTGTTTGGAGCTATGTCCTGAAGACTAATCTTGTTCCTTTTGTGGCACTTTAATTGCCAATATTTAGGAATAGTAGCGACAATTCCCTATCCTTCTTGGTGCATTTGCATTGATGATCATGATGATGAAGTTATTATTAAATAATTTGTTTCTCCTAACATTACCTCTTCCACGTTTGTTCCCTGCATGTCTAGGAATACCTTGTCTATTTTAGTTATCAACTAGACTGTCCTTGATTAAAATTTTGGCTATTGTTGCTCGAGAGTTTTGATTACCTTTATTAGAGGCTGATTTGTCCTACTGTGTCCTCTGGTATATCCTTTACCTCTATGGGCATTCCTTTTCTCTTATTGGATCTGGATTTGCACACTTGTTCTCGAATGTGCCCCCATTAGCATATTAGCCATTATCTCAAAAGTTGGGGGATTCTCCTTTGTAACCATGGTAGTTACAAATTGATCATATTCTTTGCCTAATCCATTTAAGGCAAGTTGCACCAACCTTGTGCTATCGATATTCAGAAAATCAATTCCAAGGAGCATTTCATGCCATAGTTGGTTACTGGATTTGAATATGTGGCATGTTATAGATGCAGTGCTTGTTGTTGAGGATGTGTGTGGTCCCATGCTAATTTTTGGGGAACTTGAAGATGTGAAGCAAATTATGTCTTAACAATAGTTCTCTAGTCTGCCATTTTGTAAGCTTCTCCTATACTGTGTTTCTGTGGGCTTCTTTCGTACTTCATTGCAACTACCAAATAGAGAAAATGTGAACACCCCACCACGTAATTGATATTCGATCATTATGAATCTTTGCGAGTATAATGTAATTACTCATGTAAAACTTCCTTCAAAGTTTTGTGACCATCGAGATATAGAGGTACGGTATAAGGATACCAATGCACAAGTTTTTGACTCCAATGCATCATCCATGGTCGAAAATGAGGAAATGTGCATGTCCCACCATCCAATGATGTGTGATCCTTATGGAAATCTGCAAGTATAAAGGAATTACTTTTGAAATTTTTCTAGGAAGTTTCATGACCATTGGCAACACAAGCCTATGGTACAAGCATGACGATGCACAATTTTGGTAATAAGGAAGGGAGGGTGTGTGAGGGGTCGAATGTGAAAGGACTAGTGGAAGTTGGTGAAGGGAAGGAAGGGGTTATTGCTTTTGAGTGTTGAAGGGATTTCCAAGGATTCCAACACTCCTCTTTCGTATGTGGATCTGACTCCTCACAAGATCTTGAGTGGGTTTTCTGCATCTTTGATGATGAGGCTCGTGCGATGCTTAGGTAAGAGATTGCTTGGAGGTCTAGGAAAGTTGCAAAGAAGGTTTTGGCAGGTTGTGGAAGAAACTGTGGGAGAGGAGAGCACACACAAAGGGATAAGGAGACACCAGAAGTGGCGGAGCAAAAGCTACTCCAGCTTATTCCTCTATCATATATATATGAGTATACATGGGCAATGTACAAGTGGGCGGGCACATTGCCCTTTACCCCAACAACCTCCCACTTAAAGGCACTGTGCCTTTAAGGGAGTATAGTACACATATAATACAATCAGCCATAGGCTGAAAAACAAGATGACCAAATCGTCATTTTATGCCCATCGGCACTTTACAATGTGCAAAGTGCATAGAGGATAAGCTACTAGCAGACATCAGGTCTGCAGGATAGAAAATGACAAGCTGTAGATGCCTGTCAACCAACATCTCATGCCAGATCTCACTAGGAGAGTGAACTCTCACCATCACGTGCTCCTGTGCTAAGTCCATAGCACCCGAACTGTCACTGTGCAAAGAAAACGTCTCTGTACCACCTGTGACCATAAGCACATGCCCTACAATAGACCTCTACTGGTCTACCCAACCTGCATCACCTGCATGCTGCTCTTGGAAGCATAAGGACCTGATGTCCACAATCGCTTCCCTACTGCCAAAATATGCCATAATCAAGCTACCAACTCCCACTGCAATGGAAGCAAGAACCGGAAGTGTAGCCCCAATGGCAAACATGTGAAACCAAGTCTCAACCTAGTCATGGATGCATGAAGTACTATGGCTTCCATATCAACCATAACTTGCTGCTCAACTAATCTATGATCGTCAAACCTGCTGTGTTTCAAGTACAGAGCCAATACAGGCAATGGAGTACTTGATAACTTCCCCCTCTCCATACTGAAATAACCAAGTATTTGAAGACAAACATCATCAAGACCATGCAGCTCCCATTGCAAAGCATCCCTGTCCATAAAGGACCATATGGCAAGTAGCCTCAAAAGGATAGCAACCTCTTGAATACTAAGACCATAACCTGTCTCACTGCGCATCACATCCCGAGCTCTCATAACGGTATCAAACCTATGAAGCCAAGCTCGAGGGGATTGCTTCTAGTCATGGAGGCACTTACAAAGCAAACATATCAATGATTCCTGCCCATGCGCAATATGACCTGAGTCAATAACTACAGAAACCACATCTGTCTTGGCATAACCAGCCAATGGATCATACCGGGCATCATTAGCCAAGGTATCCTCCTCATCATGCATAGCCTCATCCTCATTTGCAAGAGGCACTACAAAGTAGTTATAATCATTTGTTTTTCGACGATCAAAAGATGCCTTGTATGGACAATCTTTTGGATCCACGAGCACAATGTAGTTCACAACCTGTGTATGCGGATTGTCCTTCATTCGTGACTTCAAATTCTCAATATGGAAAGGATGTATTTTTCACACCTCAAATGGCCGAAGGCCAGTCCTAGGATCAATAGGAGGTCTGATAACATGATCAATGCGAATAAGAAAGTCTATCGATCCACAAGGTTATCTCATTGTACCTTTGCTCGAAGAAGAAAGTCTATCGATCCACAAGGTTATCTCATTGTACCTTTGCTCGAACTCTATTTTGTTGTGTATCTGAGGTGCCATCTCCAATATCAGCAGCTCCCGGTACTTGCTGGAGCCTTTGATCCTAGTTTACTCCGTTTTTTCCCTTGTGCAATAGATGGAGTCTCCTCAACAACATCCTCATCAGACTCAAGAGGAAACACACTTGCAGCCAATAGAGGTTATTTTTTTGGGAGTGGTGCACTCAAACCATGCCCACTTGGAGGTGCACTCAATCCATGATGGCCTAAAAGAGAAGGTGCTCTCAATCCATGTGAACCTGTGAAAATTCTTAATCCTTTTATATTAGAGCCAAAATTTTCAGCTTCAATACGGGAAGATCCCTTTCCTTTGACTTTGAAGAACCTCTTGGTTTGATTGGTGATGTTGCGGTATCTTCTTCATAACCCTCCTCTGTATGCTCCTCAGAATCACTATTGGAAGTTGATACCTCCATCTGCTCGATAATTTTATCAACCTCCACAATTTGATTTGTCAAGTGATAAAAAAGATCCTGGACACACAAAACAAAATTGAATCTCTCATAGTATTCAAAAGAAATTACATAAACATAGAGAATTAGAAATTACTTATGGATAGTAACTAACCTTCCCTTCCTCTTTGATTTGTTTTGATTGTTCCGCTACAATGGGTGGAGTAACAGCTTTCAAAGAGAACTTCTCTTCCATAACAATAAAAATAATAGGTTTCTTATTGTTATCAATCCCAAGCATTTCAACACATTCCTCATTGGACTCACTTCTTGTGATATCTTTAATCTTTATTATTGGCTTAAAAACTGATCTTCCATTGGGAAGTGTCTTTGGAAGCGACAAAGTCATCTCTTTCGTATCAGTGTTAACTTTGATGGTCCATTTTGAATCAATGTTATTGTGTACTTCCACTATCTCCCATAATGTTTGAATTTGCAACGACGGAGCAGGAACATCATAAATCTGTTGAAGCTATTTCACCTCAAGACTTGGATCCTTGGCACTTTTCTTTGGTTCCTTGGTGCCTTTCTTTTCCACCCTTATCCTTTGGATCCTAGTGGAAGCATCCTCCGCGATGTGGGCTTTCCAAAGACATGGATTTCTTCGAAAGTTTGGTTGTTCGACATGATACCTACAAAATACATAAACAATGTCAAAATATTATGATATCATGGAGAGAATATCTCAAGTTGAAAAAAACAAAGCTAGTACAACAAGCTTGATGGTTTCTAAAAAGACTTTGTGCTTCTAACATCTACATTCTTCATGGAAAAAGATGTCGACATGCTTATTATTGGAACATAATTTTGGACTAGAGAATAAAAGACAAGGGTCTACACTAGCGAGAAGCAAACTAACACTCCCACTTGTCTAGATTCCATTGACGATACTTGATGGGGGCACCCCCAA
Organism: Cibotium barometz; assembly: GCF_041138505.1. Lineage (NCBI taxonomy): Eukaryota > Viridiplantae > Streptophyta > Polypodiopsida > Cyatheales > Cibotiaceae > Cibotium > Cibotium barometz. The sequence continues at coordinate 21,101,442 of NC_141061.1, forward strand.
AGAACCAAAGCCTCCAAATACCCTCTTGGTATTCTCTGGATGAGAGTCTATATATCCCAGCCAGAAGCAAAATAACCCCTCTCAACAAAGCCAACAAATCTAACTAGCTCTAGGTGTGCATCAAAAACCATATTAGAATCATAAGATCTAACCAATCTGCCTCCAAACTACACATCAAATACCAAAGTGTCCTCACCACTATCCCACAAGAGATCTGTAACTTGAACAATGAAGAGGGATGCATGTTCCTCATAAAAGCACTTATCTTTTCATACTCAATAGAAGTCTCCTTGAGGGTAGGGGGATCACCCATCTACCATGCTGAGGGATAGCTACATGTATGCGAGCAATGCAAAAACTACAAAATTATGGCCAAAACGCCTCCGTTTCTCTCTCAAATTTAATTAAAAAACACTAGAAAACAACTCCATAATTCGAAGAGAAAAATCTACTTTTCAATACAAATCGACCAAAAAATAAACAAAATTTACCAAAAAACCCTCTCCCTCTCCCTCCCTCTCTCTCTCTCTCTCTCCCTCTCTCTCTCTCTCCCCCCCTCCCTCCCTCTCTCTCTCTCCCTCCCTCTCCATCTCTCTCTCGATCTCTCTCTCCCCCTCAAACCCTCTCTCTCTCTCTCTCTCTCTCTCTCTCTCTCTCTCTCTCTCTCTCTCCTTCTCTTTCTCTTTCTCCCTCTCTCTCTCTCTCTCTCTCTCCTTCTCTTTCTCTTTCTCCTCTCTCTCTCTCTCTCTCTCTCTCTCTCTCTCTCTCTCTCTCTCTCTCTCTCTCTCTCTCTCTCTCTCTCTCTCTCTCTCTCTCTCTCTCTCTCTCTCTCTCTCTCTCTCTCTCTCTCTTTCTCCCTATTTCTCTCTATCTCTATCTCCTGAAAATATGGTTTGCTGGCTCAGAAAAGCCCTCTATGGCTTGAAGCAGGCACCCCATGCATGGTATGCGAAGATACATGCATTTTTGGTGGCTTTAAGAATAGCCCAACTAAGGCCACTCTTTATGTCCAAAAGAGTGCATTGGAATTTTTAATTCTGATTTTATATGTGGATGACATGCTTATCACTGGGCCAGATATGGAATAAATTGCGGATTTCAAGGCTGATTTACAGCAGTCTTTTGCCATGACAGACATGGCTCAGTTGCACTATTATTTGGGCATATAGTTTGCATATGTTGAGGGGGGTATAATGATAAGTCAGTCCAAGTATATTGGATAGCTTGTGAGCATGGCGGTTTTGAGAAGAGGCGTGGCTTCTAGAGACCTGAGACGACTTCCAGTAGTTTAATGGTGGTAATTGAGGCGACAACGCATGCCTATAAACTACATGTTGGCAAAGTGCTCTCTCTCTCTCTCTCTCACACACACACAGAGCCTTCTAAGCTCTCTGAGTCTTTATTGTGTGTGTCTGAGCAGTTGCTCATTAGGATTTTAGTCGAATCTTATAGTGAGTCGGTTAGAGAGTCATGTTCTTGTAAGTGCAGTAACAATTGCAGTAGCAATGAGCTGCAGTCCTGAAGGTCTCAAGTCAATTGAAGTTGTCCCTCCTAAGCTTGATATAGTTCAAGTTTGTGGTACTCTGTTGTGTCGCAATCATTCCTTGATGTGAGAAATCTAAATTGTTTGAGAGCATCATTTTATGTGGTAAAATCAATTTGGGTTGTGAGGCTTTAAAAGCAAACAATGGTATTAGAGCGGTTCGAGTCCATGAAACTCAAAGAAATCTGATGGCCAGAGAGATCTAAGATGGATTCTGAGGGTCCAAGGCATGTTGCATCGTTGTTGCTTTGAATTATTGATCTGTCTCTTCTCTCTTGTGGCGGATTCCTAGATGCATGCAGCTATGTTCTCGCCTGGCATCTCACCATAATTTGGGAACAAGGACTTTTTGCGGCATAGTGCTTTGAAGGCAAGGCATTTTGAAAGCACAAACTTCATTCTTTATCATATCTTTGTGAATGCCCACTTCAGTCTCCGGGTTCGTGAGACAGAATCAAGCATGAAGATGAGAAGTCTTACAAGGATCTCTGGTTAGAGGATTGATTGAGGTGGCACCCTAGACATGCAAGAAAAGCAGAAGCTACAACCGAAAGAAGAAGAAATTTGTACTCGAAGTGCTCGCTGAAGCATGCATATTGTGCTTGGAAGATGTTATGTGCTGATTGAGATCATGTTGAGGGGTTGCGCCCTATGTGGGTAACTTGATTTGGGTGCCGTGCCCTATGTGGGTGGCTGTTTGTTACCATGCCTTGTGTAATGTCTTGTGTTTTTCTAGTCTTTGTTAGTGAATCGAACAGGTTGATTTTTGAAAGCGGCCTTCAGTAAACTAAATAGTAGTAAACTGTAACTATCTTAGCACCCACGCTATTTACAGCCACATTGCATCATTTCCAGCCACTTCCATTAGTTAAATATCACTTAGAAATAACTTTGAAACCACTGAAAGGGAGGCTAGAGTGTCCTGCTCTCAGAAAACAAATGCAAGAGACACAGATTGGCCCCAAATGCTTTGATGCCCCTTTTGGTATCTATTTTATTCCTTTGACAATGGAAAAGTGCTTATACAACAAGGGTTCACTCCCTTGCACTCTATTTCATTGGCAAATCCACTATCTAAGCCAGTTCTTGGCTTCATACTGCATCCAATCCCTATTGTACACTAGAACCCATCTGCCAAGGCAAGGCTAAGGCATTCTCCACTATCTGTGGCCACTGCAAAGCTGTCCAAGCATTCCACAAGGCATCTGGCTTGCTACAAAGGGTTTGGCAGTCCCACAAGCCAATTTCTAGCCTCTCAGCACACGTGACCTAAAAGCAGGAAGAAATCCATAGAGCATGACAAAGTGAGGGATCAAAGAGGATCGTAACACCATGAGAGAGACATAAGGTAGGTGTTACCATATTATAGTAGTGATGTGTGTGAACACACTTAGGACCGCCGGGGCACTTTTTCCCTCACTAGGAGGTTTTTTCCCCCGTGCATTGTATATACGCCCATTATCTTCTAGGGCTTGTTATCTTTCATTTTTGGCACTCATAATACACTACTGTGTTGTGCTCAAGCTTTCTCATCTTCTTGAAGTTGTGTGTGCATTCCTGCAACCCTAATTCCAACAATTGGTATCAGAGCAGGCTTCCTCCTCCCGGGCAGCATCACCGGCACCTGCCGCTTCATCTCCTCCGATTGCGACGAGGTTTCACGAGCGTCTGCAGGTTAGTATATGCCGTGGGAAAGCCCGTAGGGCTTGCTCGTTTCAGAATTTTGATCTGAAGTCATTTCGCCCTCCGTTTTTGCATTCCAAGTACTGCGCAGGCAAAATCGTCCTACTGTGCAGATTTTCTGTCAAGATTAAAATCTGCAGGACAGGTGCCCATTCGTCTGTTTTGGGCTGTGCTACATAGCACAGGTCGATTTTATACAGGTTTACCTCTTACAGACAGCATTTACATCTAGTAGTACAGTCATTGGCCATGGCTGACAACAATGATGTATTCCGCATGTTGGCTGCTGAGGATAAGTTGGATGGCACCAACTATCCATTGTGGGCATATATGATGCGACATGTATTGGTAGCAAAGGGGTTATGGAACATTGTGCAGGGTATTGATGCACGTCCTATTGTGGCTGGGAATGCTGCAAACACATCAGAAACAGGTACTGTTGATGATGGTGCAGGCACAAGTGCTGTAGCAGCTGTTCGAGAACCACCACTTTCAGCAGAGCAGATTCGTTGGGATGGTAGAGATGCGCAGGCTCATGCCTTGATTGCGCTGTCTGTCAAACGTACCATTATCCCACATATTCGCTCCTGCAGGACTTCTAAGGATGCTTGGGATGTACTTGCCACATTGTATCAGGCAAGAAATGAGGCTCGTGTTGCTTACCTCCGAAAACAGTTGGAGAGTGAGCATATGAACGAAGGTGATTCTATGGATAGCTTTTTGACAAAGATCAAGGATTTCAAAGAGCAGCTCATTTCTGCAGATGAAATCCTGTCAGACAGTTCACTTGTGCAGACTGTTTTGAATGGTCTACCAGATTCTTATCAGGGTTTTGCTTCCACTCTTCGCTTAATGATGAAAGGCAATCCCAATGCCTTATCATTTGAGGAGTTAGTTTCTGTTTTGCTGCAAGAAGACCAGTCAAGGCAAAACAGGAATATTATGCGTGTCGCAGATCAAGCTTTCGTTGCTAGTAGTCAGAGAAGCGGGAAAGGTAAAGCTGGCTTTTCTTCTAGTAAGCAGAAATCTGCAAATGCTGTGCAACCAAAGAAGGAAGACAAAGATGAGAAGAAGGGTGACAAACAGAAGACATTTTGCAAGTACTGTAAGGGAAATGATCATGTCATCAAAGCGTGTCCTAAGCTGGCTGCGAAAGAGGCTAAGAAGAAAGAGGCTGGTATGGCTGTTGTTGCAGATGCCTCTCCTTCTAACAATGAATCTGCTAATGTTGTTCAAGATACAGAATGGGCATTCAATGCGCAGTGCAGTTATGACCCATCTTTGCATGACACATGTATGTCTGCAGTAGATTCAGATGTATGGTACTTTGACAGTGGTGCCACTAAGCATATCACCTCGCAGCGCAGTTTATTCACTTTCCTTGAGTCTGCTCCCACAGGGAATACTGTCACTTGTGCCAATAACTCCTCTTATCCCGTTAAAGGAGTTGGACAGATTGTGCTGAATGTTGCAAATTGCAACACCTTTACACTTTTTGATGCATTGTATGTGCCAGGGATCAAAAAGAATCTGCTGTCAGTCTCCGCATTTGCCAAAACAGGTTTGGTTGTAAAATTTGTGGATGACAGATGTACTGTTCATGATCTCTCTTGTGGTGACATCATTGTAGCATCTGGTTCACTATGTCGAGGGCTGTATAAGCTCAATATGGATGGCAAATGTGTAGAGGATTCAGCATGTGCTATTATGGATACGCAGGCTATTTCAAATGCAAAACTGTGGCATGCACGTTTTGGTCATCTGAATTTTGCAAGTTTGCTGCGCCTGCAGAAATCTGAAATGGTGTCTTCTTTGCCTAAGCTTGAGGCACCTGTCAAGCATGTTTGTGAGGGCTGCATATTGGGTAAAATGCAGCGTGCTTCCTTTCCCAAAGATGGATCAGTGAGAGCTGAACGCAGATTGCAGCTTGTTCACAGTGATGTTTGTGGTCCCATGCAAACTCCATCATTTGGAAACTACCTTTACTTCGTGACTTTCATTGATGATTTTACCCGGCATGCATGGGTATATCCTTTGAAGGCAAAGTCCGAAGTGTTTTTGTGCTTCAAACAGTTTTTGGTTATGGCTGAAAATGTGTCAGAAAGTAAGATGGGCACCCTCCGTTCAGATCGAGGGGGGGAGTATATGTCTTCAGAATTTAATGCATTTCTGGCTGAGCGTGGGATAAAACACCAATGTACAGTGCCGTATACACCACAGCAAAATGGTGTGGCTGAGAGAAAAAACAGGTCTCTCATGGAAATGGCAAGATGTATGGTTAAGAGTCAAAGTCTACCACATGGTTTTTGGCTTGAGGCTGTCATGTGTGCCACTTATGTACTAAACAGGTGTCCCACCAAAGCATTACAGGTTGTCACTCCATATGAGGCTTGGCATAGCCGCAAGCCATCTGTTGGCCATTTACGTGTTTTTGGTTGCCTGGCATATGCATTAGTGCCTGTGCAACATCGCAGAAAATTGGATGACAAAGCTGTCAAATGTATTTTTGTTGGATATAGTGCTGAGAGCAAAGGCTATCGTTTGTATCATCCACAGACAAAGCGCATTTTGGTTAGCCGTGATGTTGTATTTGTGGAAGATGCAGTTCAGCCCTTGGTTTCATGTACTAAGGAGACAGATATCAGCTCACGTGATGTCTATGATACATTGTTGCCTCTTTTCAGTGGTGCACAGTCAAGTGCAATACCTCATGAGGCAGTTTTTCAGCCTATGCAGGTTTTAAATGATGGCACAGATCAGCCTATATCTGATGCAGATGTGCATGATGCACTTGAGGATGAGAGACAAGAGATTGAGGGCTCTAGGAACATGCCCAGATGGCTGGTGCAGACTTTGCGTGACAGCAAGTTGGATGCCCCTTTGTCTAGTCGCACTCGTTCTGGCTCTCATGGTGCCTCTTATGCGTCAGATTGTTATGCATTGGCTGTTTCTAGTATGTGCGATGAAAGTGAGCCTGTTTCATTTGATGAGGCACAAAGTTCAGAAAATTGGATGGCTGCTATGCAAGCAGAATACGATGCTATTATGAAGAATAGTACATGGTCTTTATGTGACTTGCCCCCTGGCAAGAAGGCCATTGGCACTAAGTGGGTATACAAATTGAAGCGTAAGCCTGATGGCACAGTGGATCGCCATAAGGCTAGGCTTGTTGCAAAAGGTTATGCTCAAGAGAAGGGCATTGATTTTGATGAGACTTTTGCTCCCACATGTCGTATGACCACTGTTCGTAGCATCTGTGCATTAGCAGCTCATAATGGTTGGAATGTACATCAGCTGGACATAAAGGCTGCGTTCTTAAATGGAGATTTGCATGAGGAGGTGTATGTATCGCAGCCTCGTGGTTTTGTTCAAAGAGGGCAGGAAAACAAAGTGTGCAGGTTAAAAAAGGCTTTATATGGTTTAAAGCAAGCTCCACGAGCTTGGTATGAAAAAATACATGCATATTTGACTGCACATGGGTTTCAGAATAGTCCAACAGAAAGCACTTTGTATGTTAAACGTGTGGATGGTGTACATCTAATCATTGCTCTCTATGTCGATGACATGCTGCTCACAGGACCAAATGAGAGTCATATTGCTGATTTTAAGGCTGATTTGAATGCCTCTTTTGAGATGTCAGATTTGGGGCATTTGCATCATTATTTGGGGATACAATTTAAGCAGTGTGATGGAGGTATTGCTTTGTGTCAGACAAAGTATATTGAAACATTGTTGCGGAGATTTGGCCTTGAAGACTGCAAGCCTATTGCTACTCCAATGGAGACAGGTTTGAAGTTGAGTCTTCATGATGCTGGAGATCACTTTGATGTCACACTCTATCAGACAGCTGTTGGTTGCCTCATTTATGTATGCATTACGAGGCCAGACATTCAGTTTGCAGTCTCACAGGTGAGCAGATTTATGCATAGCCCAGGCATTAAGCATTGGCAGGCAGTGAAGCGTATCTTTCGCTATTTGAGTGGTACTCGGCATCTTGGGTTGTTTTATCCCAAGGGGGGATCATTGCCGCCAGATTTACATGTTTTTTCAGATTCTGACTGGGCTGGTTGTTATGACACACGCGTGTCCACGAGTGGTTTTTGCTTCATGCTTGGAAGCTCATGCATATCATGGTTGAGCAAGAAGCAGCCTACTGTGGCCACTTCTAGTTGTGAAGCTGAGTACAGGGCAGCTTTCACAGCTACGGTTGAGTGTGTGTGGCTCAGACGCCTTATGGCTGATTTGGGTGTTGGGCAGCCATCTGCCACCACCATCTTCACTGACAGTCAGAGCGCATTGGCAGTTGCGCGGAACCCAGTGTTCCATGCTCGTACGAAGCACATTGAGGTGCACTACCATTATGTCAGGGAGAGACTCTCTGCAGGAGAGATCAGTTTGGCTTATGTGCCAACACAGGACAACCTTGCAGACCTTTTCACAAAGGCTCTGCCTCGTGAGAAGTTCGAAGCTTTTCGCAAAGCTTTGGGCTTACTCCCTTTTGTGGATTCGTCCACATAGCTAGACACTTCCCTATACATGAGTGCTAGCTCTTGTTCACCGCATCACTCCAGGGGGGATTTGTTACCATATTATAGTAGTGATGTGTGTGAACACACTTAGGACCGCCGGGGCACTTTTTCCCTCACTAGGAGGTTTTTTCCCCCGTGCATTGTATATACGCCCATTATCTTCTAGGGCTTGTTATCTTTCATTTTTGGCACTCATAATACACTACTGTGTTGTGCTCAAGCTTTCTCATCTTCTTGAAGTTCTGTGTGCATTCCTGCAACCCTAATTCCAACAGTAGGAAACACTCAATCTATTACAATGAATATAATCAACAATACATGATAGGCTTCTTATATAGAGAGAGCCCTTTGAATATTCACACCTATTGGATCCTCTGATCCACATCTCTCCTTGTGGATATCCTTGATCCACATCTCCACATCATGTAGTCCACATCCTAGGGTGGCTACTTTAATTCCCTCCTATACCATACCTTAGCCTCTAATATGTGCTCATGGCACCATATCTTAGCAATGTGTACTCTAGCCTTTTAACTAACCCAATACAAGCACTAGCACCCATCAACATGTCAATAGCAACACCCCCCTCTTACAAAAGCTATTGATAAAAGCTAAGTGAGTAGCTCCCTCTTCTCAATGCTTGCCTTGAGCACGAGGAGGGGTTAAATGGAAGGACAAGAAATGAGGGAGGAAGATGGCTCCAAAACTATTGAAAGGCTAAACAATAAAGGGATTGTAATGGAAGAGAGAGAGGAAGGGATGAAGGAGGGAGAAAATGCAAGGAGAAGGGAATGGAAAGAAGGAGAAGGGAATCTAATGAAGGAAAGAGAAAATGGTGGGATGAAAGAGGGAATGGAGGAAAGAGAAGGAAAGGAAAGAGGGGTAAGGAGAAGAAACGAGGGAGGAAGATGGCCCCAAAACCTTTTCTTTTTGTTTTTTTTTTGCTCTAAAACTTGTTGAAAGGGTAAACAATAGACTCTAGGATATTTCACTGGCTATAAAGATAGATATTGATGTCAATTTATCCCCCACTAATATGTTTGTTATTGGAACTTTTGTCCACAAAATACTCCTCTAAAGTATGAGTTCAATTCTGCTTAACGCACGTATCTTAGCTATCTTAAATGATACCAGTATGGTAGATGATGGGCATTGGAAAAGAGATGAACCACTCACTCACAACGCATGAGAGAGCTACTCATGGCAAGGGTGGATGGGAAGGAGTGAATAGGTAAAGGAAGGCCAAGTAATGGAAGGGATCAATGTTAAGGGTAGGGAGTGGATGCGTGAGAGAGAGAGAGAGAGAGAGAGAGAGAGAGAGAGAGGAGTGCACAACCAAGATGACTAAATTATAACAAAGAAAATTGAGAATACATACATTTTCTCTCTCAAGATTAGGGTAAGGTTTAGGGTTTCCCCATGTCCCTTAGGTTCCTCCCTAGAACTTAGTATATGGTGTAGTTTATACCATTCTCAACACCCCCCCTTAGATTACACTGTATACAGGGTGTGTATACAGGATTTATTTAAATAGAAAAATGACACTATGGAAAAAATGGGGATAAAGAAGAACCTAAGAGATAAGAGAATATGCATGAGCATAGAGACTTTGCATTCGAAATTTGTACAAAAAGGAAAACCTCATTTCCCCCTCGTAAGTTGTAGGTGGCAAATGTCAACTCATCATCAAAAGTATGAGAACTTGTCAAGGAAATGGCTTTGTAAAAATAATGACAACTTGTTCTTGTGTTGGACAATGAACAACATCAATTTCTTCATTGAGAATCTTTTCTCTAATGGAGTGATAATGCACTTTGATATGCTTTGGGAATCTTTCTCTAATAAGGTGATAATGTACTTCAATATGCTTTGTTCTAGCATGAAAGATTGGATTCCTTACTAAATGGATGCTATTGATATTGTTGGTATAGAACACAGTTGGTTCTTTGGAAATAATTTCAATGTTTGTAGAAGTCTACTGCACCAAATTGCTTCTCATGTAGCATTGGTTGGTCCTCTATCTTGGTTTGCCAAGGCAAAGCTATTGATCCACTTGTACATCTTCTATCATATGTAGCTCCTGACCAATCAACATCAATATATCCATGAAAACTAACATCTATTAAGTTGTTAGATTTCAGTTCATAATCGTTCAAGTATTTGAGGACCTTTTTATTTGCACAGAGATAAAACATGACAAAGCTACTAACGCAAGAGTAAAATATATCCAATTGTACATCTTCTATCATCTAGAGTTCCTACCCAATTGAAATCAATATATCCATGAAAACTAACATCTTCAAGTTGTCATATTTTAGCCCATAATCTTTCAAATATTTGAGAAACTTTTGCACAGAGATGAAACTTTTTTGGCTTCTGTATGAATTGACTGAAAATCCAATGGAATAAAGATGTCTAGCCTTGTGATTGTTAAATAAATCAAGCTTCAAATAAGTTGTCGATACTAATGAGGATTTGTATTAGGAGATTTGCCATGAGATGACAATCTAATGTTACATTCTACAAGATTTGAGGTGGCTTGCAGCAGTCACATAAACAAAACCATTGGTGAAATTTTTTCATTATATTTGTCCTTGATACCATTGTCATTCTCTTCATACTTCAATGTCAAGAAATTATGCTCTCCCATGTCTTTCATGTTGGGAAATTATGCTCTCAAACTCTGTTTACCTATGAAATAGGTGTTCATTGGAAGTGGTGATGATCACGTCGCCAACATAAAGCACAAAGAAAATAGTATGTTATGTTATATTTTTTATGTAAAGTGACGGCGGGGCTGATGGTTGAAATTCCATTATGAATTATTGCATTCCAAGCATGTGCGGCCTATCCTTCATCTAGATATCCCTTAATATTCATTTAATGGATAAGCCAATCAAAAGGTGAACCAATAGTGGTCATCTTCACAAATACGCAAAGGTCTCTTCATAATCTATTCCAAGTTTTGAAGCAAATCCCTTCGACAACTAATTGGCTTTGTATTTGTCAATTGATTTGTCTAAATTGAGCTGGAATTTGTAACCCATTTGCAACCAACGGGCATCTTTTTTATTGGTAAATATGTTGATTCCCATGTTTACTTTTTGATGAGTAATGACCGTGAATCTCATAATGCATTGATTTGGAGCATGTCAATGCTTCTAGACCACAAAATGGGAAATATTGATGGCTTTCCCATGTTGCATGATTCACATACATCTTTTAAAATGTATACGTGCAGAAGGCCTTGAACCATGTTTATTTGCTTGAGTGAAACCAAGCTTTTGAAATTGTATACGTGCAGAAGGCCTTGAACCATGTTTATTTGCTTGAGTGAAACCAAGCTTTTGAAATTGAGGTGACCATACCTTGTGTTCCATAGTGTGCTTAAAGTATCATCATTTTAATGAGAAGTGGTTTGTACTGCTTGAATAAGCATAGATGAAGAAAGTTTCTTCTTCCAATTTATAATAAATTTACTTGGATGGTATAATTCTCGGATTGTGTAACCAAACTTGTTTTTGAACACTAGTTCCAAATCTCTTTCACTCATGTCACCAACTGATAAGATGTTTTGAGTCATTATTGAAAGAAAAAAAGCATCTCCTACGCTTTGTGTAATGCCTTCATAACTATGGAGATGAATGTTATGATTTGAGGTATTGTCACCCATCATTACATTTTCTTTAGCATTCTTATATGGATGCATTTTAAAAACCATTTTTTCTCATATAGTTGACTCAAACCACCAAAATATCTTTATTACTATGTAAATGCTTCAGATTTCTACATTAGAACATTGTGAAATAAGAACTTTTGATGTTGAGCTTTGTTATCCAGTGATTGCCTTTGATTTTTCTCATTGACAAAGTTGCTAGATTGTCTTTGATTTTCATTTTGATTATGTTACTATTATTGATTTCTATCTCTATTGTATTGTCCACTTACAACACTCCCGTGTTTGTTCTTGCATTTTGGCTCCTAATAGCCCATAATTCCACCATAATTGCAAGTACATATAGTTATTTTTTGGACTTTGGATTGGTAACCTCCTTTGTTCATGCCCCTTGAACTCTAAAATTCCATGTTTTCGTCTAAATCAAAGGGCCATGTTTCCCTCTAATTTGAAGGGCCATGATGTTGATGTGATGAAGACGATGATCCATGGTAATTGTTAGAGTGTTTGCCAAGGCTATGTGAATTTCAATTATGTCTTCTAACATCGTTTTGACTTCCTCTTTGGAAACCTCTACCTCTAGCATAGAAAGCCTACTTATAATTCTTTTGTAACTATAGCAAAACGTCTCCACATCTCCTATTACATAAAAATGTCAAGCATGATTTCACATATCGATGCAGCATCTCAAGTGACAATGGTTGTAACAAATTACTCATAATTTGAACTAGTCTTTTGTTTTTTGTTTCATGGATAAGTGATGCTAGTAGGTCTTTAAGTTGGACCTACACATATTTCAGATGATAGCTTCTTTGCACTATTGAGTTGATTTTAAGCATTATGATAATGATATGTATTGAATCTATTTCTAATCTTCGTTTGCATTCATTGTTGATGTAGTGGTGTCCTTAACATTTAAGTTGCTTAGGTTAAGTGCCAATTGAGCTCTTTCATCCCAATATGCTTTCTTCTCACTGATGTCTCTAGCTTCATTTGTTATCAACACTTCCAATTACCATAGTTGTTGTCATCCAATTTCATCCAATTTGATGTTCTCATCCAAGAAAATGCTATCATCATGAGTTTTTGTCACATTTTTATATTTTGATGTTGAAATGTCTAATTGAGGGTCTAGAGGCTTTGAATATTGCATTCAATTTTAACCAAGCTATGATGAAACTTCTCCAACATGTCCTGGAATGGGTGCCATGATTGCACGTTGTAATTATGCCAAAAATTAATGAAATTTTCTTGCACATTCTCAAAAAATGTGTCAAACTATTATGCTTTAGATGCTAAAGATGCTAGACTCACTTCTTATATAAATGAGGTGGACTTAAGAAATTAATGGGCAAGGCATTCACACAGACAAGTCCATGGCCAAGCTGATGAGTCATGGATCATTGACTCTAGAGCCTGCAGTCCCTTAACTCCGCAAAGAGTGAGTGGTTCTCTCACTTAGAGAAACGTTACAGTGACGATGTAGAACTATGAGACTCCAGACTTCATCATCATAGGATACATATATATGGGACGTACATAACGTTTTGTATGTTTTAGGATTGAAGAAAAACCTTCTACCTGTTAGTGGCATTACTTAAATAGACAAGAAGGTGTAATTTGATGAAGGGGAATGTGTTATTCGAGACAAGGGTGATGATGTCATATATTACCATCTTCGGAAGGCCTCGCGGGCCTATGAGACAAAGTAAAAATAAAGGATAACTCATGCAAGCCACAATGGGATGAGGCAAAGGGCTTGCTAGGATCCTTGCTGAGTACTATATTTAAAAAGATCAAAAAACTCAAACTAGTACTTAAGATACATAGCTAGGTGCCATGGTTACTCTCCTGTGGGCCGCAAAGTTGTCTCATATTTGTGTTTGTCGGGTCGTCTCTCGATAGGCATGATCCTCGTGATCTCTATATTTGGTGGGCCATATCAAGAGTGATGCCTCGGTTCAAAAAATCCCCTCCGACTAGGGCTCCCGAACCTCCATCGTGCATGCTATCGTGCATGGTCTATATGTCGTTGGCTCCATTGCTCCATGCCGTCTCTTCCCGTTGACCCATGCTGTCCTCATGTTCGCTATCTCCCCCTCTACTCCATTATGTTCCGAGGTTGACTTGAAAGCATAGAAATATGTGACATGTTGGTGTGGATGGTCAACCTAGGTCTCATGTGGCACTGTCACCTCCTGCTATCTGATATGCCACAACATGGTCTCGCTGTGTCACCGCATCTCCATCAAATAGAGGCCAACACAGTACCTAGTCATGAAAGCGGATCAGCCGGGAGAGTGGTCCAAAATTGTGCTCCTTCTGAAAGAGACAATAGTATCGTCCTAGATTAAGCTTGATGATGACTTTCAAAATTTGTCATGAATGATGTGAAAATCTTGGGTTTATGGAGCTGGAGGCGTGGGTTGTATCTAAATTCAATTTGGCTTCAAAATGATTATATTTTGACCTTGACATGATTGTCCTAGCGAGAATCTCTTGGACTTTAGGATAACTCTTTTGTAATTGGATTGGTCGAGTTTTACTAAGTATGGTGATCCAGTTCAATTATTCTAGCTGATTTGTGTAGTTAGGTTCAAAGCTGGCCTATTTTCATTAACCAGGTTTAGTGTTGTTTAACCAAGGTAAAAGTTAACCTCGATGTGGTTAAGCCATATAGAAAACTATTCACTAGGAGATAGAACACTCAGATGTACCAAATAAAAGTATATAAATAGATGTGAAAATCCAAGTATAAAACACGCCAAGAACTGTGCCAACAGGCTTGTGGGCTGCAATCAGGCTGCCACATGGTGGCACTCAGATATCCTCACTGAGTTTATTTTAGGGCAGACATGTAGGCCATCCTGGTCAGCACTTCGGGCTCACAGTTTGCCCAAGTTTAGGGCTGCCCGTGGGACTGCCCAGCCATAAGTCCATGTAATTGGGAGAAGGGCTGGGCGAGACCCAGCACAAGGCGCCTGTTTGTAGGACCTTTTATGCTGCCCTGGTGAAGGGAGGATCGTGGAGTCGGCCATCAGGTTGACAGACCCACAGATCCCAGTTGGCAGCTAGTGCAACCTGCAGCGGTTCCACCAAGGAGACACCAGACAAATCTACACCAGTAGAAGAGCCACAGATGGTGCAAGTGAGGAGATCAGGTGAAGTTCTCATGGGCAGATACTGAAGCCGATCCTACAGAGGCCATTGGTGCAGCATAAAGTTGTTGAAGGATTGTGTGAGAGAAAAGGGGTGCACTCACAAGAGAGAAGACCCTACATTTCAGCTAGCTGCACACTAATATAGAATCAGAGATAAGGTTGAGACTTTATGGAAATGTGTGGAAAAGGGTGCCTTTAGTCCCAATAAGACCAATCCACTTGGAACATCTGATAAATGTAGGGCACTAGCACTAAAAGTGCAATCTAGAATGTTTTAAAGCTCACCCAAAACATGCGGGTTCGTACAAAGTGCTTATGATGTACAGAACTAGAATTTGTCAAATAGACTTTACAAATTGGAGATGGCTCTATAGGCCATTATGACAATCAAGGCAGAGTGGTAATTCCACCACAAATGTTGATCCATGAGAACTCCCTTTTGAGTTTGGTAGAATGGGTATAAAAAGATGTTCAAAGAGTGGAGGATTATGCATGCTTCTTCAAAGACCGTGCTATTCTTGCACCATGAAATCTAGAGGTTATTGATGAGATCAATGAACTGGCCTTGAGTGCATTACCCAGTCTTGAAAGAGAATACCTCAGTGCAGATTCGGTTGTTTCTTCTGAGAATGACAGAATATTGTATCCAATTGAGTACTTGAATAGTTTGAACTTAGGTGGTGGGTGGCTACCCTCCTCATCACTTGCTTCTAAAGATTAATGCTCCTATCATTCTGCTCCGCAATTTGGACCCTCAGCAGGGACTTTGTAATGGTACCAGATTGATATGCAAGCAATTTAACTCAAAGGTGATAGAAGCAGAAAACGTTACAAATACAAACATTAAAGACAGGGTCTTTATTGTGCTAGGATAACAATTATACCAAACTATGCTTCAATTGCCTTTTGACATGAGAAGGAGATAATGTCCTGTGAGGCTAGCTTTTGGTATGTCAATAAATAAGTCACAAGGACAAACATTGAGTGTGTTGGGACTTTAATTGGCCACATAAGTATTCACACATGGACAATTGTACGTTGCTATGTCACGTGTTAGATCACTGATGCAGTGAAAGTGTATGTAAAGCATACTGTGGAACACGAAAGTAGCATAGAAGGTTCAAAAAAAGTCTTCCAACCAATGGTGTCTACAAAGAGATATTGAAAATGGCATGTAGAAGAATATAAATGTAATCTATGCCCAAAAGGTAGAGAACGAGCTATTAATACAGCAGCCTATAAATGCTAGAGACTACATTCATAGATATCTCTGTATCAACAATGAAGTAAGAATTTGAAAGGAGAATGTTTTCAAAGATGTGACATGTGCAATCTAAGTGTGTTTCAATAAGTGTGCATGCTTTGAAGTTGATTGATATTCCTTTCAGAATGACAATTATGTGATTGTGATACAAAGACATAAAGCTAAATAGGAGTTGGATGGAAAATTCCTTTTATTTATCTCTCACATTGTTGATACGCTTGCCGGTAATATTGAATTGATATGTATAAATCTACTTACATTGTGTGGATTTTATGAGAGAGAGAGAGAGAGAGAGGGGGGGGGGGGGAGGGGGAGGGGGAGGGGGGGAGAGGGAGAGGGGGAGATTGATCTTAAAGTCTTGTGTAAATGTTTAGTGTAGCGAGTGTCATATTGGATATCACATGTATATTACTTAGGATATCACATGTATATTACTTAGGATATTACTTAGGATATCACATGTATATTACTTAGGATGGACATGGCAAGGAGATCATTTTCATTTGTTTATGGTGATGGACAAGATATTGAAGGTATTTTTCTCGACGATTTCTATGATATAGGCATCGTTGTTTTCCATAATCTATTTAATATTCATGGCTCAATTGTAGACCCTCCATTTTGGGAAGGACAAGCAACAGCATGTCTAATTATCAAACTATTAGAGAGCACCTATGTTTTACGGTGTATATAGAAACTTACTTTTTATGTAGCTTTTGCGTTTAATTTTAAAAAATTTAAATTATTATTGATACATTCTTTTTGCAAAAGGAATATCTTTATTTCTTAGAACCTAGATTATTGCTATGCTTGTATGGTCAAGACACTTACAAACAACGAGAGAATTTACAATCTAAGTTTGTAAAATATTGCAGATCAGCTTCGTGTACATGTAATGTTTGTAGACTATGAAAAGCTTACTAAGTTAGATTTTCGGTTCAAAGGTACTAGACATTACAAAATTTTTGATTTGCTATCTACAAGCCCATTCAAACGCCATTCGTCTCAAATATTGATCCACCAAGTGAGTTTTGTAAGGTTTTATCTTTTTCCTTTTTTTTACTTCGAAAATCATAACTTGCAATATATAATGTTTTTATCTTAAATACAAATGGAGGTGAGGACTATAGCCTTCCAAGGAGGGATAATCCAGTTGCCCAAAGATTGTTTTAATGCTTTGTTCAAGTGTGTTAAGATTGTCACCACTATATTGGGTTGATGTATATTTATGCCAAGTATAGTGCTTTATTCAAAGAAATGTAAGTGCTTTAGGAGCTCCTACATGGATATATATGGCAAGCACAGTGTGTTCATACATAGGTTGGCAAGTTGAGGACCATGAGGTCCAAAATGGGCTTCAAATACAAGACTAATCTCTACTCACCCCCTGAGGACAAGCCTTTTGTTTTTATGCATGCAAGAATACTCTTACCCGTTAGGGATGGATCATGCCACTAGTAGTTACAAGGTATTAAGTCATTTATAGGAAAACATTTCACTTGGTACTACGCAGACATTCCAACAATCGCCACATAGAAGTCAAATTCATTGTTTTGTAGCAGGCTGAAGGCCACACATGTTTATATGTGTCACACAACAACACCATATTGGAGAATATGGGAATTTCTCACAAGTTTGGGACACGTGGTCAAAACTTTGGATTAACCATAACTTGAACACCACTAATCCAAAATGAGCGCTTTATAGCTCTTTAGATTCTATTTTTCAAGCGCTTTCCAACGATAGGTCATATGATAGGGTTTTGAGAAACTTACAAACATGTTATCCATGTCCCCTTTTTTAAGTATTCAAAAATGGGAATTGGAAAATTCCCAAATTCACTAATATGGTGTTCAACGTGCTAATGCAACGTTTTTGTGCCCAAAAAAAATGCAAAAAAGAAGAAGAAGAGAGCCCATCTGCACACATAGTGTGATGCTACCTAGGACACATAGTGTGATGTAATTAACCCTTCCGAACTTGAGCCCATTGCAAAACAACAAAATTGACTTCTAAGTAGCAAAAATAATTCAATTCTTGGCCACTCTCTCATCACATTTTCTCGCACGGGTTAGCATTTTAAGAAGGCCATGTGTTGGCCATACTTTTTTGTGACAAAAAATTGACCATGTCATCACTTCATTCATGAACATTATAGACAACTTTATAGCATGATACTGTAAATTGAAGATGAAATCTCAGAGATCAAAAGGCAATTGATGAAATTTTATAGATAATGTAAAAGTAGAAAAAAAGAATGTATTTCTTAAAAACCATCACATCATAGCCTAAGGTTAAAAAATTTAGGATTCTCTTAGCCTTTTTGGCCAGTGCTGAATTCTTCACCATTAGAGTGACCCACTATATGCAATGTACATGCCACAAGATGGATTTAAAATCCTCCACCATGTGACCCACCTATGTGACCCACCTGTATTTCTTCATGTGCCTCTTGAAGGGCTATCATGGTTGCCTCTTATATACAATGCTCATTTGGGCTAATATCGTCCATCATCTCTCACCACCCTACCATATGAGGCTTTTGGTTGGTGGTGGTGGGTCGAGGGCGATGTGGGCCTACCCCCTAGCACATAAGGAGGATGCTCTGCTTTGATTTTCTTTCTTACTTCAAACTACCTCAAAGCTTTTGCTTCCTTGTGTGCTCCCTTTTATGCTCCCTATATGTGCTACCTCTTTTCCTCCTTGTTGCCTCTTGTTCCTCTTGGCGTGTTTCTTCAACTTCCTCTAGTTTTATCTTACCTCTTATTCTTCCTCTTCAAGTTTCCTTTGTGCAACCGCCTCTTCCTACTCCCTCCTTGCAACTCCTTGCAACTTATTCTTCCCACCTATGTGTAGCCTTGTAAGATCCCTGTTCCCACCGAGCAACGGATTCGGGGTACTGGCAGCGGAAGTAGCGCTTCTCGCGTGGGACAGGGGTCCCACACTCGGGGCCTCGCCCACGGATATCCGGATAAGAGACTAATCCGTCGGTTGTTCCAAAACCGAACCCGGAAAAACTTCCTTTACCGGAAAGCACGGGCGATTCCACCAGGATAACTTTTTCTCTAACGTAGTCAAGATCATTTTTGATCGAGATGGTCCGATTACATCTATAAGATACTTAGTCAGTTCAAGGAAGAAACTTGCACTTGGATCATTGGGATCAACGCTTTTTTCCCCATTCAAGAGGCACAGCCGTTGATTCCTATCCATAGAACAGTTACTGTCCGGGATTTATTTTATTTATTTTTTTTTTCTATCGTAAAAACAAAAGTTTGAGTCTCGGTTTACGGATCCATCAGTCCAGCCTAACCCCATCCAATCCCATGGGTTAGCCAACCGCCCAACCACTGTAGTGATGGGATCCAATTAAAAAATTTGGTTAGGTTTTGTCCCGGGTACCAAGGAAAAGAGTTCCAAGGCCCCCTAGCCGGATGTTCATGCAAAATAAAACTAGTCACACCACTCACACACCCAATATGAAATTGCCTTTTTTCCAACCAGATTCAACCAGTTTAAAACAATCCTTTAATAAAACCATAGTATCATTGATCACCATCTTCCAATTTATCCCATTGATTCTTAATTTTCCATCATTCCTTCATCAGAGTATATATGGCATCATTGGCAACTAGAACGCTCAGGGGCCGTTTCGATAGTTCCTAGCCTTTAATAATTTTCCATCATTCCTTCATCAGAGTATATATGGCATCATTGGCAACTAGAACGCTCAGGGGCCGTTTCGATAGTTCCTAGCCTTTAATACTTGGCAATATAATCACTTATCAAGATGGACTCTCGTTGAAGATCAGCAAGATCAACCAACAGATCCATATAAGGGGCCATGGACTCATCCATTGAAGACCAGCAAGGTCAATCAACCAGATCCATGCCCGATTCAGAAAACAACTCCAACTCTGTTCCAATATCTTCCTCGACGCACGCGTGGGTATCCTAGGCGACCCAGAGCCCGAGCACCGTATGGTCAGCACCCTCTAGGATCCTTCGCAGGTAACCTAGCGCTTCACGCATAGGCCGCTTCCTTGGCCCCTCATCCACCGTACCGGAAGCTCACCATTTTAATCGCACCGAGGCTGGTCAAGACCTCGGCCGACCTTGCTACGCGAGACGTCCTTCATTGACTCCCCGTCAGCAGTTGCAACTTTCTCATCACGACCTTAATCACAAGACGGTCAAAATGCTCCCCCCAGCATTCTTGACATAAAACAATCATTTACAAACAGCATTTACAAACAGCATTTACAAACAGTTTACAACACAATTTCTATTTTAACTTTCATTTTTCCACATTATCCTTTATCAATCTACATTACTTATTCCATATTCCATTTATATGTATACTCATCCCATCACATCATTTCTATCTCATCACTTCAGATTCCCTCACATCGCATATCGTATATTCACATCCATACATCCACATCTATATGCGTACATTCACATCTACATGCATACATCCACATCTACATGCATACATCTACATCTCTATGCATACATCCACATCCACATTCACATTCACCTCCATACATCTACGTCTACATGTATACATCCACATCTCCATCCACATCTACATCTATACATCTACATCTACATGCATCCATCCACCTCCACATCCACATCTACATCTATACATCTACATCTACATGCATACATCCATATCTCCATTCCCATCTACATCTATACATCTACATCTACATCTACATGCATCCATCTACCTCCACATTCACATCTACATCTATACATCTACATCTACATGTATACATCCACCTCCATATCCACATCCGTATCTATACATCTACATCTACATGTATACATCCACATCCACATCTATACATCTACATCTACATTCATACATCCACATCTCCATTCGCATCTACATCTATACATCTACATCTACATGCATCCATCCACCTCTATATCCACATCTACATCTATACATCTACATCTACATGCAAACATCCACATCCCCATGCATGATAAAATTCTTTTAATTAATCTAGGATGATAGTTCCTAGAATATGGTAGAAAGTCCTCTTTTTATGCTTTGAATGAATTTATTTTATGCGTAATTTCTATAAAAATTTTGCCATAGCTCCGCTACTATGACTGATAAATCTCAATTTTTTTTCTAAGGGATAAAGCTCATTATTAAAGAAATAATTAGAATGGTCTCTAATTGGATCATCAATCCATAATGGTCTCTAATTGGATCATTAAGAAAACAATTAGAATGGTCTCTAATTGGATCATCAATCCATATGGTCTCTAATTGGATCATTAAGAAAACAATTAGAATGGTCTCTAATTGGATCATCAATTCATAATGGTCTCTAATTGGATCATTAAGAAAACAATTAGAATGGTCTCTAATTGGATCATCAATCCATAATGGTCTCTAATTGGATCATTAAGAAAACAATTAGAATGGTCTCTAATTGGGTCATCAATCCATAATGGATTGAATCATTAAGAAAACAATTAGAATGGTCTCTAATTGGGTCATCAATCCATAATGGATTGAATCATCAATGTGCATAAACTAAAAGCATAGTAAAAAGCCATTAATTTGGCCTCAAGAATAGCTTAATCTTGGATTAAGGAAAAGCTTTATGAAAAGCTTCATTTGGATTGAGAATGGGTCATGAGTATGACCATTTCTTGAGTGAGAGAGAGAAATTATAAAAACCATTAGAATTTAAATATAAGTGGAAATTAACTTCTATAGCATTTATTAAATTATGTACCTCTTCACTACTATTCACCAATTAACTTCATTAGCATTTAAAAAAAACCATACCAATTAAACTTCTCAAGCTTGAGAGGGGTTGAGAAGAGAGAATCATTGAGAAATCATAGAAAAGATCGAAATTCAATATACTTATCTTATGATTTGCTTGATTCTTTATTCACGGTAGAGGCCCCCAACCAATCAATTGGTTTAGTATGTTGATGGAGCCACCAATGGAGATTGAAGAAAGAGAGAGGTATCAAAAAACTAGTGAATTATTAAAGAATTCACAGTTCTTGGCTTAGGTAGAGTAGAGTAACAAAGCATAAGACTCTATCTAATTTGGCTTAGGTGGAGTAGAGTAACAAAGCATAAGAGACTATATATTTTGGCTTAGGTGGAGTAGAGTAACAAAGCATAAGAGACTATCTAATTTGGCTTAGGTGGAGTAGAGTAACAAAGCATAAGAGACTATCTAATTTGGCTTAGGTGGAGTAGAGTAACAAAGCATAAGAGACTATGTTTTTTTTCAACAAGGGGAGGCTTCTATTTATAGGAAAATTTGAGCTCCTAACCAAACAAACTGATTCTAGAATTTTCCAAGTCAGTTTGGTCACTTTTTGACCATTTTTAGGTCAGTTAAGCTAACTTTCTGGAACTAGACTTGAATGAGGAGAGAGGAGAGATGAAATATCTCAATTTTTATGAGTTTAAAACTCATTCAAGCATGTGAAATATGCACCTCCTTTAAAGAATTCCCCTTCCTTACATATGTGTCAAAATTGTATTGCTCATACTTTTTTACTAATAAACCTTGTACATTTTCAACTCTTCATCTTATGTGAAATATGCACCTCCTTTAAAGAACTCCTCTTCCTTACATATGTGTCATAGTTTTTTTACTAATAAGCCTTGTACATTTTCAACTCTTCATCTTATGTGAAATATGCACCTCCTTTAAAGAACTCCCCTTCCTTACATATGTGTTTATTTACTAATAAACTTGTACATTTTCAACTCTTCATCTTATGTGAAATATGCACCTCCTTTAAAGAACTCCCCTTCCTTACATATGTGTTTATTTACTAATAAACCTTGTACATTTTCAACTCTTCATCTTATGTGAGCATTTACTCATTTTTGGGTATCTTCTTTTACAATTTGGATTTATCTCCTCCCTACACATGGATTGATGCTATTGGCCCATAGAAACCTTAATTGGACCATAGTCTAAAGATTTCTGAAAATCTAGGCCCTTAGACTAAGGTTCTTTATACCTATTTCCAATTAATTCCAATTGCACATTGGAAATTTCTTTTTGAATTTCTGTTTCAGGGGAACTTATTTTAATAAGATGAGTTATTTTTCTATCCAAAAATATTCATAATCTGAATATTCTCTCTCTAGAATATTTTCTCTCTCTAGGTTAAAACAGTTAGAAACAAGGTCTTTATATTTCTGAAGAGGGATTGATTACGGGGGAAGATACTAGACATCAAAAAGGGGGTTGGGGGAGGAATCTTACATTCTACCCCACTTAAAAAACGCGAGATGTCCTCATCTCGCAACTTGGGATAATTTCGTAAGATGCACGAATATGAGACTTAGAGGAAAATTTTAATCAAGATTAACCACCAAGAAAAGTCTTAAAGAGAGCAAGATTCAAAATAAGAACAAGATTTAAACTTTACTCATTCACGGAACTTATACAGTAAAGATAGAAGAACTCTTTACACTTCCATAAGCCCATCCATCATATGGTCACAAAAGCAGTCCTCACAAGCTGCACAAGTATAGGGTAACTCATCTATGGGAATGATTCTGCTGGTTATTGCCGCACCTATCTCAGTGGTATGAGGTGATCTAACAAAAGGACCTCTGAGAGGCAAGCCAAAAACGGGGTAAAGGCATATCTTCTCATGAGGAAGAAAACATGCCAATAAGAAGACCCGCTCAGAAAACCCAAGATGTCTTGATCTCATGACGCAGTAGTAACGGGGACCCAAACCCAAAGCTTCAATAACCATGGCCAAGCGGACATTGTTACGAAAGTGATGCTGACCCCAGGGTGTTACCCTAGTTATGTTTTGATAGGTCCGCCATTTGGTCTGCGCTACAGAAGTTCCTAGGTGAGGAAAAAGTGAGCGCTCATACTGTTCTATAAAGTCTTTCTTCACAGACTCTCTTGCGTCTTGAAGGTGAGAAATCATCATGGATAAAACTAGCTCTTGTTGCCAAGCCATGAAGGAGATTAAGAAAGAAAGGAGATTGATGGGAGTAAGATTACTGTGAGCGACAAGTAAAAGTTACGACTTATATAAAGGAAGGAGCTAGCGTAACCTAGAAGCCACACGGTAACTTGCCACTGAAGTTTTACCGTCTTTCCATGATTTGTGTTTGACACATTTTTCTATAGAAGGCATTAAGAATTTTTGAGATGAGGGGATAAAAGAAACTTGTAGGCTAAGTCACCTACTTTCATTGAATTCAGATATAAGGATCACAATATCTGGGGGATAACTTCTTATACTCCCAAGAGATAAAGAACTTCTTTTGGGCCGTACTCGAATGAAAACCAAAACCTTGGTATCCAAAACACCGATTCTCACTTCTAAACTCATTGTTCTAAATCCTTAAAACATGTGGGACTCCTGAGAGTATTCTAGGGAAAGGGTCTTCCTTTTTTTAAACAAAAACTTTCTTTTATTTTAGAGAGGGAATAATTATAAGATTAGAAAGGGAGATTCTTACTCCTGTATACCTCAAAGGCTGGGGAGGAATCTTACATCCTACCCCACTTAAAAAGTGCGAGATGTCCTCATCTCGCAAGGTAGAGGACAGCTCTTATTCTTAAGATCCAATTTTTATTCTGGGGTTGCTCATATTCTGGTCAACCCAACAGAACACTGGGATAAATATCCCTTATATAGAACTCATCATTAAATAACAATTCATTCAGATTATATCATTCATATCTTTAACATGATAATGGTCCATTAGACCGAAAAGTTTCCTTCCGAACATTCCTCTACAAAAATTTCAGTCAAGCAAGTTCTCAATTTGACATCCCTTAACTTGATCTACCGGTCAAGTATTAACAATAGCAATCTGACAGCACAACCTACTAATCTCATATTGATTTGCTGAATTCGTTATCATCATTCTAGTTATGAATATCATCACAGGGACTCGTCCCATTCCCCCTCATTGTGGTTTCATTATATTTCAACTAATTTTTTAAAAATCAACATTTTTCAATCAGCATTTTCAATCAGAATCCAAATCAATTCATTCATTCTCAAACAGAATTAAAAATCATATCAATCACATTCGAAATCATCATCTAGATAGCATTAACGCTTATAATTTCAAGTCTTAGATTTACTCGTATATACTGTCAGTAAAGAGCTGCAGTATACTCTCGGTATATACGCGTAGTCACGGCCCTTGGAATTATAAGGTAAATAATATCATGTCTACGCCTCAAGCAAGTCAGGGATTCTATATAATCGCGGTACTTCTATCTGGAGAACCAATTACCAAATTATGAATTTTAGTTTGAATATCAAATTGTATGAATTATATCACACAATTATAACCTTTTTGTGTTTCTTGATAAATTTTTGACATATTTGTCTTCTCAGTTGATCTTTATTAACCAAAGGCTCTGATACCAACTGTAAGATCCCTGTTCCCACCGAGCAACGGATTCGGGGTACTGGCAGCGGAAGTAGCGCTTCTCGCGTGGGACAGGGGTCCCACACTCGGGGCCTCGCCCACGGATATCCGGATAAGAGACTAATCCGTCGGTTGTTCCAAAACCGAACCCGGAAAAACTTCCTTTACCGGAAAGCACGGGCGATTCCACCAGGATAACTTTTTCTCTAACGTAGTCAAGATCATTTTTGATCGAGATGGTCCGATTACATCTATAAGATACTTAGTCAGTTCAAGGAAGAAACTTGCACTTGGATCATTGGGATCAACGCTTTTTTCCCCATTCAAGAGGCACAGCCGTTGATTCCTATCCATAGAACAGTTACTGTCCGGGATTTATTTTATTTATTTTTTTTTTCTATCGTAAAAACAAAAGTTTGAGTCTCGGTTTACGGATCCATCAGTCCAGCCTAACCCCATCCAATCCCATGGGTTAGCCAACCGCCCAACCACTGTAGTGATGGGATCCAATTAAAAAATTTGGTTAGGTTTTGTCCCGGGTACCAAGGAAAAGAGTTCCAAGGCCCCCTAGCCGGATGTTCATGCAAAATAAAACTAGTCACACCACTCACACACCCAATATGAAATTGCCTTTTTTCCAACCAGATTCAACCAGTTTAAAACAATCCTTTAATAAAACCATAGTATCATTGATCACCATCTTCCAATTTATCCCATTGATTCTTAATTTTCCATCATTCCTTCATCAGAGTATATATGGCATCATTGGCAACTAGAACGCTCAGGGGCCGTTTCGATAGTTCCTAGCCTTTAATAATTTTCCATCATTCCTTCATCAGAGTATATATGGCATCATTGGCAACTAGAACGCTCAGGGGCCGTTTCGATAGTTCCTAGCCTTTAATACTTGGCAATATAATCACTTATCAAGATGGACTCTCGTTGAAGATCAGCAAGATCAACCAACAGATCCATATAAGGGGCCATGGACTCATCCATTGAAGACCAGCAAGGTCAATCAACCAGATCCATGCCCGATTCAGAAAACAACTCCAACTCTGTTCCAATATCTTCCTCGACGCACGCGTGGGTATCCTAGGCGACCCAGAGCCCGAGCACCGTATGGTCAGCACCCTCTAGGATCCTTCGCAGGTAACCTAGCGCTTCACGCATAGGCCGCTTCCTTGGCCCCTCATCCACCGTACCGGAAGCTCACCATTTTAATCGCACCGAGGCTGGTCAAGACCTCGGCCGACCTTGCTACGCGAGACGTCCTTCATTGACTCCCCGTCAGCAGTTGCAACTTTCTCATCACGACCTTAATCACAAGACGGTCAAAATGCTCCCCCCAGCATTCTTGACATAAAACAATCATTTACAAACAGCATTTACAAACAGCATTTACAAACAGTTTACAACACAATTTCTATTTTAACTTTCATTTTTCCACATTATCCTTTATCAATCTACATTACTTATTCCATATTCCATTTATATGTATACTCATCCCATCACATCATTTCTATCTCATCACTTCAGATTCCCTCACATCGCATATCGTATATTCACATCCATACATCCACATCTATATGCGTACATTCACATCTACATGCATACATCCACATCTACATGCATACATCTACATCTCTATGCATACATCCACATCCACATTCACATTCACCTCCATACATCTACGTCTACATGTATACATCCACATCTCCATCCACATCTACATCTATACATCTACATCTACATGCATCCATCCACCTCCACATCCACATCTACATCTATACATCTACATCTACATGCATACATCCATATCTCCATTCCCATCTACATCTATACATCTACATCTACATCTACATGCATCCATCTACCTCCACATTCACATCTACATCTATACATCTACATCTACATGTATACATCCACCTCCATATCCACATCCGTATCTATACATCTACATCTACATGTATACATCCACATCCACATCTATACATCTACATCTACATTCATACATCCACATCTCCATTCGCATCTACATCTATACATCTACATCTACATGCATCCATCCACCTCTATATCCACATCTACATCTATACATCTACATCTACATGCAAACATCCACATCCCCATGCATGATAAAATTCTTTTAATTAATCTAGGATGATAGTTCCTAGAATATGGTAGAAAGTCCTCTTTTTATGCTTTGAATGAATTTATTTTATGCGTAATTTCTATAAAAATTTTGCCATAGCTCCGCTACTATGACTGATAAATCTCAATTTTTTTTCTAAGGGATAAAGCTCATTATTAAAGAAATAATTAGAATGGTCTCTAATTGGATCATCAATCCATAATGGTCTCTAATTGGATCATTAAGAAAACAATTAGAATGGTCTCTAATTGGATCATCAATCCATATGGTCTCTAATTGGATCATTAAGAAAACAATTAGAATGGTCTCTAATTGGATCATCAATTCATAATGGTCTCTAATTGGATCATTAAGAAAACAATTAGAATGGTCTCTAATTGGATCATCAATCCATAATGGTCTCTAATTGGATCATTAAGAAAACAATTAGAATGGTCTCTAATTGGGTCATCAATCCATAATGGATTGAATCATTAAGAAAACAATTAGAATGGTCTCTAATTGGGTCATCAATCCATAATGGATTGAATCATCAATGTGCATAAACTAAAAGCATAGTAAAAAGCCATTAATTTGGCCTCAAGAATAGCTTAATCTTGGATTAAGGAAAAGCTTTATGAAAAGCTTCATTTGGATTGAGAATGGGTCATGAGTATGACCATTTCTTGAGTGAGAGAGAGAAATTATAAAAACCATTAGAATTTAAATATAAGTGGAAATTAACTTCTATAGCATTTATTAAATTATGTACCTCTTCACTACTATTCACCAATTAACTTCATTAGCATTTAAAAAAAACCATACCAATTAAACTTCTCAAGCTTGAGAGGGGTTGAGAAGAGAGAATCATTGAGAAATCATAGAAAAGATCGAAATTCAATATACTTATCTTATGATTTGCTTGATTCTTTATTCACGGTAGAGGCCCCCAACCAATCAATTGGTTTAGTATGTTGATGGAGCCACCAATGGAGATTGAAGAAAGAGAGAGGTATCAAAAAACTAGTGAATTATTAAAGAATTCACAGTTCTTGGCTTAGGTAGAGTAGAGTAACAAAGCATAAGACTCTATCTAATTTGGCTTAGGTGGAGTAGAGTAACAAAGCATAAGAGACTATATATTTTGGCTTAGGTGGAGTAGAGTAACAAAGCATAAGAGACTATCTAATTTGGCTTAGGTGGAGTAGAGTAACAAAGCATAAGAGACTATGTTTTTTTTCAACAAGGGGAGGCTTCTATTTATAGGAAAATTTGAGCTCCTAACCAAACAAACTGATTCTAGAATTTTCCAAGTCAGTTTGGTCACTTTTTGACCATTTTTAGGTCAGTTAAGCTAACTTTCTGGAACTAGACTTGAATGAGGAGAGAGGAGAGATGAAATATCTCAATTTTTATGAGTTTAAAACTCATTCAAGCATGTGAAATATGCACCTCCTTTAAAGAATTCCCCTTCCTTACATATGTGTCAAAATTGTATTGCTCATACTTTTTTACTAATAAACCTTGTACATTTTCAACTCTTCATCTTATGTGAAATATGCACCTCCTTTAAAGAACTCCTCTTCCTTACATATGTGTCATAGTTTTTTTACTAATAAGCCTTGTACATTTTCAACTCTTCATCTTATGTGAAATATGCACCTCCTTTAAAGAACTCCCCTTCCTTACATATGTGTTTATTTACTAATAAACTTGTACATTTTCAACTCTTCATCTTATGTGAAATATGCACCTCCTTTAAAGAACTCCCCTTCCTTACATATGTGTTTATTTACTAATAAACCTTGTACATTTTCAACTCTTCATCTTATGTGAGCATTTACTCATTTTTGGGTATCTTCTTTTACAATTTGGATTTATCTCCTCCCTACACATGGATTGATGCTATTGGCCCATAGAAACCTTAATTGGACCATAGTCTAAAGATTTCTGAAAATCTAGGCCCTTAGACTAAGGTTCTTTATACCTATTTCCAATTAATTCCAATTGCACATTGGAAATTTCTTTTTGAATTTCTGTTTCAGGGGAACTTATTTTAATAAGATGAGTTATTTTTCTATCCAAAAATATTCATAATCTGAATATTCTCTCTCTAGAATATTTTCTCTCTCTAGGTTAAAACAGTTAGAAACAAGGTCTTTATATTTCTGAAGAGGGATTGATTACGGGGGAAGATACTAGACATCAAAAAGGGGGTTGGGGGAGGAATCTTACAAGCCTCCTCTTTTGTAGCTCTTTTTCTCGTCTTGTCCACCACTACTCTTCTTACTTTATAACTTAATTGTCTAAATATAATATTGATCCATCTACATCTTTACTTTTACCTTGCTTGAGTTTTTGCCACCTTGGACACATTATCAAATATAGACTCATCCATCTTAAGGGGGTTCCTGTTGCATCGTTGTTGCCAACAATAGGGATTGTATTATGGAGGATGGAGTTTTCAGACAAGAGGGTTAGGGTTGTCAAGGATTTCAATTGTGAGGTTAGGACTTGGACTGTCAAGGTTTTCCATCATGAGGTCGGGGTTTGGATTGTTAAGATTCGGGGGCATATGGTTACTATATAGAATATGGTTATCATGGTCACCATTAGGATTTCTATTCGCATTGGAATCTTGGTCTTTAAGGTTTCCCTATACTCGGCCATGCTATCTATGCTAGATCAGGAGTAATGAACTATTCTTGGTGTGCTCTTTGGGGGATTTTTCTTATGAGGGTTACTTGGAGTGTAGTGTTAAAATGAGTAGATTGCTTTGTCCTAGCAATAAAATAAGTGATTTTATACTCACTAAAATGTATTAGCTTTAAAAAGCATAATAATAAGTAAAATAAGTGATATTATACTCACTAGTATTTCATGTGGTTGGCATCATTTAAAGTCCTTAAAGAATTGCATCAAACCCTAAAAATGGTACTTTCATAGGATATCTATCATGCATGTCATAAGAGAGCAATGTGCAGGAGCTCAAGGGCAAGACAGAGAACTAGATGAGAATTAGAGCCCAATTCTTGACATTCCACTTTATCGTGTCCATGTATGTACTCTACATGAAAAATTGAGGATCCTAGAAAAGCTTCTAGTGTTGCACATAATTATGCATAGAATATGCAACCACTTGAGAGGCGTGCATAATGCATATTACCAAATTGGAGGAGAATTTTGCTAAGAGTAGGCTTGCATGGAGGGAATGTGAAATTCACAAAGCATGATTAAATATCCAACCAAACATCAAATTAGCCTAGAAGTTTGTATTGGATCAAAGACAATGTATCTTCTACCTCATCACGTGAATTTTATGAAAGCTATGAAACAAATGTGTTTGCACCACCTACTAAGTGAGGCAAATATTTGGTTTGAAGCATGCAAAGATGTGGGGTTGCACTTGACTCTATTGTTCATCTACTTAAGAAGGAACAACTCTCAGAAGAGGAGTTTACAACCCTTAACAAAAGAATTGATGAGTTCACTATAGATATGGTCGATGCTTGGGGAGCAATGTGCATTGCACCTATATGGTAAACCATGAGTCTAGAAATATTCCTTAAAAATAATCTTACATGTTGCTCATTTTTCTTGTATATAGCATATCATCTATATACATGACATCCTCTATTCTTTGGATGAATATAGGTCATTTGAGCTTTGGAGCACACAAAGAGAAGTCTACTCCAAGAACACAAGGCATGGTGGGGGCATACAATTCATGAAATGTCTAACTCATTCTACAAATCGATGCCATTGTTCAAGCACCACTAAAATATTATTTTTGCACTCTCTTTCTTTTTTACTAGAGAATCATTCTGCATCCACGTATCTTTACTTTGTGCCTCTTGTATCTCCTTTAATAACTCCTCTTGTATCTCCTCTAATAACTCCTCATGTTGGCTCTTCGATAATTCCTACAATTCTTCCTCGTGATGTTTTTTGCCCTTTCAAGCCTTGTTTCATCTATCAGGCTAGCCCTCTCTAAATTATGACCTTTGACAACTTGACATTCATCCAACTTTAATACAACGACAACCATTCCATCACACTTCGAAAAGAAATCATTCATACAATCAGAAGGGCACAAACCATAGATGCACATAGTTAAATTTTACAACTTTTAAGATGTGTTTTTCACCTTTCCATGTCATGCCGTAATATTTTATCTTCAATCATTGCATTATGACCAAGTCTATGTAGAGGTGGTTGAGCTCATCAAATTAAAAAGATATTATTTTTTATAGTGTCATGGAGTCCTCTACATAGTGGTAATCTCCTAGCATGGATCTAACAATAGAATTTATATATTTCGGAGTCCTCTACATAGTGGTTATCTCCCAGCATGGATTTAATAGTAGAATTCATAATTTTGGAGTCCTCTATATAGTGGCAATCTCCTAGCTTGGATTAACTGTTGAATTTGTACATTTTAGAGCCATACTGACACTATAAGACATCGACAACATAGGTCTCAAGATACTCTTCTCAAAGAGGTTAGAGAGATCAAAAAGGCTAGAGGGATGGAGGGCAAGAGGAGAGAGAAAGAGTAGAGGATTAGCAGCTGATGTTTCTCACAGTGCACCTTGCACATGAGTTTTAATGGGAATCAAGAGCATGTGGGAGGGAAAGGGGGCTTATGAGGGTAAAGGTCTAGTGCAGAAAGAAAAGAAAGTATATAAGAAACCAACCATAAGCTTCTTGGACCTCTTCCATGTAGCATAAGACGTTCTATGCCCTGAGGCTCTCCTCTTTAGCTTATCCAAAGTTTCACTTTCAGAGGAGGATAAAGAAGAAGAAGGAGAAGATGCTGATCTCTTTTTCTCCCTTCTTTTCTTAGGGGCCTTTTCGTCTTTCTTGTCCTCATGTGAAGGAGACTTTGACGGTGACCCCTTTTGGGAGGAGAAGTTGGCCGCTGTGGTCGTCGTCTCCTTGGAGCTATATCACGCCTAGAATCACTACGTGATTCTTCCCTTTGATGCTCCACTTGAGTATTCTCCTTTTCTCCCATAGAGGTTCTCACCAAGAGGCTTCTTTGGAATTCTCTCTTCTTGGGAGGCTATGAGAATACCTCGCTCCCGGAGTTGTAGTATAATCTCCCCATGAAGAGTAGGATTTTTCCTCGTTTGTTGGAGCTTTGACACAAAAAAGTTGACATAATCAACTGCATTAGAGACATCATCTTGTGTGTGTGCAAGAGTATCTAAGCTAACTCTACTCTCTTCATTATTCTCAGCCATTGTTAAGCAAATTTTTGTGTGGATTTTAGTAGACTTTTTCCAACCCTTAATGTCAACAAAAGCCTTAGAATAGTGGAGAGGATAAATCCCTATCACTTATCCACAAGTAATGCACAAATCCCACCTTCGTGAGCAACGTAAGGACCTCTCTTCTTAGAGAAGAAAGAGATGCCTAAGCTCTGATACCAATGTGAGTAGATTTGCCCAATTCTCTAATAACTTTGCATAAAAAATAAAGAAAACTACCAGAAATCATTTAGAAAATCCTTAGAAAATGAGACTTATGTGCATGGGGATCATCCGAACCATTATACTTCGATGCCATACATTTTGCAACTTGAGAAGGATGCAATGGTCTTGGCTCAGCAACAAACCTTCTCATTCCAGGGGCAGCCATAGATGGTTCCTCCCTCATCATAGGTGTTGGAGCTCTATGCACAACTCTATGTTCCTCTCTTATAGGGGCATCTGGTGTTGCTCGCTCTATTGGGTGTGGTATTGATGACCTTGTAACGACCGTATAACCACCTCTTATCATCGAAGGTCTTGGCTGGAAGCTCGCTCTTGCTCCAGGATCTGAAGCCTTTGGTGCTATTGACCTTGTTACTTGTGCTTCTTCTACCTGACTAGGAATTCTAGTTACCTTGTCCATGAAGCTTACTTCTTCTTTGGCAGGCAGCTGAGCAGATATTTGGTCTAAATATATGACAGAAAAAGGTTCTCCCATACAGGTTAGCTTTTCCATGTCTTTCAATCGAGCATGTCTATACTCGTGACCATTAGCATCGACCAATATATGTCTAGTTCGGGTCTCAAACTGATAGGCATACATGTACATCCTCTTAGGATCCATTAATTCTCGTGGATGCACATCTTCCCTCATGTAGTATGTGGATGCGTCTAGACTAGCCAAACGGTATAACCCAAACCTCGGATTGTCCACCACAATTCTGTCTACTTCTTTGATAGAAATGAACTTGACTCTGATGTCATTTTCCAAAGGTGGTCTCTCCAAACCCTCATCTACTTTTTCTTTGGTCTCTATCATTCCCATGGGGTCAACTATAGTCGGAAAGGATGTTGTGATGTAAGCAATTCCCTCGTCATCAAAGTAATAGTCCTCTCTAAAATACACTTCAACTTGTTTCACAAAATCATTCTTTCCCAAGTCTTCTTGCACATAGTGTTGATTATTACTATCTAAGTAAATACGTGCCCCCATTTAGTTGGTATAGGCATACTGCAATAGCATCCTCCGTCTTTATTCGTGAGATCTAGATGTGCCAATGGGCCCCATCTTTCGATGCAAGTCCATGCTCGGAATTTTCTCCATAGAATAGGAATAGTTAATTTCAGACGAGGTGTGCGAAATAACTTCCTCTTGAATCACTGTCAAGTGTTCAATCTTTGCTTGAATGACACTTTCTTCTATAGACACCTAACTTACTTGGTCTCTAGACAAGTTTCCCCCTGACCTTAAGTACATGAACAAGTATAATTACAGAAACCCAACCTGTTACCTGAATTCCTGTTGGTATACTGCTTTTAACCTTCAATCCTCAGCTTAACACAATTGCTTGACTCCTTATCTGCAAAGAATCAATTCAACCACTATACAGCTTACGGAGTTTAGTCAGTAATCTTTTGCAAGTATCTGGACTGACTTGTCCAAATCACTGTGTTATATACACTTCTAGAGTCTTGTGAGTCTAACTATACTCAAACACTGCATGCAATAGTACAAAAAATTCCTGCCACTTAGACAGCTGAAACTCCTAGTTTGAACAACTCTAGATGTCTAAATAGCTTCTTTTGGTAGTTTCAGAGTATCAAATGACAAGTGTTTTGGTTGTCCCAAGTTCTATGTATCCAACTTCTTTTGTTAAGTGATCTCTGTGCTTCTAAACCCTAGATATGTACACACTTCAAGTCTCAAGTGATTTTGAACAATTTTGTACAGTGTCAAGAAAAAATCGTGATTTGTTAACAAAAAATGCCCGGTCCTACGTCCAATTTTAATTCTGACTTGATACTTGCTTTCTGCGCATGTGGTTCTCGTATGAGCCCTCGTCCCCTTTTTCTGCCGTGAACCCTTGACGTCCACGTAGTCACAGATCCTGTAGCAGCAGCTGGCCATGGCTTCCCCCGATCTCTTCGATGCCTACTTCAGGCGCGCAGACGTTGATCGCGATGGCCGCATTAGCGAAGAGGATGCCGTCTCCTTCTTGCAGGGAGCCAACCTTCATCGCGAGGTCATCGCCAAGGTATTTCCTTTCCTATTCTGCTAGGATCTGATTTCTGATCCTCCACAGTCATAGTCATACGGTAGGACGCAGTATTATACTTGCTGGTTTGAAATTCAGTTGTGGCAGAAATTTTTATGGTTTGATGGAAAAATCCGTTTGCATTTTGATAATCATTCAGAACGGATGTGTTATTTTCTCGGGATGCATGCAAATTGATAGAAGCGAAGTGCAGGCACTTAAAATGATGCTCTCTCTTTGCAATATGATCATCACTCAGCAAGGATGACTCGCTTTGGTATTTTTTTCTGGATGCATGCAAGGCGATGGGTGTGCAGGCACATAAATAATGCTTCCTTGTCTGCTTGGCTGATATTGTCAACACGTCTCTAATCTTTATCATTTGGCCACACGAATGTGTGCACATTGACGTGCAATAACACAGACAAAGCTCAACCCATCACATAGTGGCAATGAGGTTTCCTCACTCAGATCAATCCTGTAGTGCACCTTTGTAGAGCATGTTACAGGCATGAATATGGTAAAGTTTGCTCCATTTCAGCTATCTTATTTGGTTACATCAACAAGCACCCAATAATGCACTTGATATAACAACCAGTCATTTATTCAGAATGTTGCACAAATAGCTAGCTGCTGGAATGCACCAAGCATTGTTGAACAGATATGAATTTGGCTTGTGCGCTGTTTGTACAAACTTATTACCTTGCTCCTCATGGCATGGGTCTTTCTTGCTTACTACTCAGTGTCTCATGTATACCACAGATTTGGCAGTATGCAGATAAAGGGCAAAGGGGATATCTTTCTCAGGCTGAATTTTACAAGGCACTGCAGCTTGTGACAGTCGCACAAAGTGGAAGGGAGCTCACCCCCACTCTTGTGAACAAAGCATTGAGTGAACCCACTGTATCAAAAATTCCTGCCCCGCAAATCCAGTTGGCACCAATTTTTACCTCAGCAAGCCCGCAAGCAGGTGGATCAGGAAGCCCTGTTTGGCCCCCAACTGTTCCAGCACAACAACCGTATCCAGTTGTTTCTTTACCACAAGGACTTAGACCAACCATGTCCACACCAGTACCTAGAGCTTCAATACCATCAACACCTTCTTCCACATCAGGAATTGTTTCATCTGATTGGCCAACTAAGAAGTCATCATCTTGGCCGGGTCCAGGTTCTATCAACAACCCCACTGGCCAGCATTCCCAGACAAGGGCAGTTCTTCCAAACCAAGGTTTTCAAGGTGGCTCACTTACAGGAATTAAACCTGGTGCTTCTCCTAAGGCAGCAGTGGATCCCAATCTTTTTGGAGGGGATGTCTTCACAGCAGTGCCCGTTAAGCCACAAGTTCCACAGCACAGTTTGACAATGCCCAATCAGATACCTCCACCAAGGGCACTGCAAACAGCTGGTCAACCAGACATAGCCTCACTTGAAGTCATTTCTACACCTTCTACACCAACAACATCATCAAGACAGTCCCAAGGAGGAGCAGGTCAAGCAGAACATGAGTTTACAACTCCTGCTGTAGTAGATGGAACGAAAGCATGGCCTAAAATGAATGTTGCCAATGTGCATCGCTATACCAAAATCTTTTCTGAAGTGGATACAAATAAAATCAATGGTAAAATCCGTGCTTTTCCCAGATTTATTTGTCTTGTGACTATTGTACTTTCATGCTTTATTGATAAGACTAGCATACAATTTAATTTGGATACAGATACATCAGATGATAGCATGGATAGTCTTGACTATCCACAAGATGAAGAAGCCCTATCACAAAATTTTGAAGAAATGGCTTGGGAGCCATCTGATGAAGACGAAAAAGTGTGTTCGGATCCCATGCTCCCCACGTCCCCTACTAAGTTGAATTTCTCCAAGGTGTACCCTGTAGGGTTTGTAGATGGCTCTTCTTTTGTTGCAATACCTTCAGATCTGAAAGTAGATGATAACAGCCCGTCTAAGATTCTAAGTATGAAGCCAAAGATACTTGACACAGCAGTCAGCTCTACAGTCAGATTAAGGATTCGCTGCAAGGATGGATCTACAGTCAAAACGTCCTACGCAACAGGGTTTTCAGCATCGCCCACTTTAATTGTGTCAGCAAGGCATGTTGTTGACAAGGAAGGCGAGATTGAAATCAAGGTATGCAGAGGAATGGTAGTAATGTCTAGCTTTTTTGATACACATGCGGGTTTTGAGGGCCTTGATCCAAGCTTCACAGAAAAATCAAGATCAAAAGAGAGAGACACTCATGGGCTTTTTCTAAATGGATCAGATCTTTGCTTCTTCAAGATAGAGAAGAATATGCCAAGCTTTTTACTGCCATGTTCTCCAACATTCATTACAAATAAGCAAGTTGTTGCTATCTCATTCCCCGCAATCAATAACTTTCTAGAAAATGCTAGAAAAGAGCTAGTGGAGGGAACCAGTGAAAGCAATGCAATTTGGAAGCAATACACACCTACCATACAGGGAGTGTACAACAATTTGCTTGCCAAACATGCAGCAAATAATCAGATGAGATTAACGAAAGCAAAAAGAGTGCTTTCAATCATTGATACAGTGGAGAGAGAGGTTAAGAGAGAGCTCTATTTAGAGCTTAAGAAGACATTTGCGGCCACTAACACAGGTAATGTGGCATGTAGTGTGGGTCAGATACTTTGCTTTAATAGCAGGTATTTAGGGACTTCTTGCTCAACATTAGCTGGAAGTTCAGGAGCCCCTATTATCCCCTTATCTCTTCCTAATCATTTTGTGGGTGTCCAAAAAGGGGGTTGTGTTGGAAGAGACATGAATGTGGTTACTTCTTCAGATAATATTGACTTTGTGAAGATGTATGTAACTACTGTACTGCCAACTTTGCCCCTGCCAGATGATAGTTTTTGGTCGAACGGAAGTTGGGATGGTTTTCGGAATTGGCTTGAATTACACCAATCCCAGATTCCACAATCATCTGTATGGATCATGACCAAGGCTCCTAAAGAAAGGAGGTCGTCCAAAAGAAAAGCTCTCTGGCCACCATAGGTTTCACAAATGTGGAAACTCAGCTAGGTATAACCAGAGAAAGTAAACGTGAGTAATGGAGCTTTACTTTGATAGGTCTGCAGATTGCTACAGGACTTCATGACAGGTTTGTAGCAACATCCAGGTTTAATACAAGTCCTACTCGGACCAGTTTCCATCGTCCTATGTTAATGTGAAGAATACATAACATTTTGTTTAGGCAAGACAGGAAGGATATAGTCCACATGCTGGTCAAGCTCCAGCAATATCCAGTTTTGATATGTTAATGTGAAGAATACATAACATTTTGTTTAGGCAAGACAGGAAGGATATAGTCCACATGCTGGTCAAGCTCCAGCAATATCCAGTTTTGATACAAGTGCGAATGGGATGAGTTTCTGATGCTTATGTTGAAGTACACAGTACACAACATTTTTGTGCAAGAATTACAGGAAGAATAACACCTCATGCAAGGTCAAGCTTCGACTGCTCAATGTCCTAGCTTAAACAGTACCCAAAGTTTTGTACATGCAATACATGAAGAATCAGAACTGTAGTTTAAGTTTCATGCATAGCCTTTGTGAGGAGTTACTGCTTTATTTGATGCTAGTATGGAAACGCTTCATGCTGATTGTGTTCTCTCTTACTTCTTTTGGTGATAGTATACAGATAGAGGTAAAGTGATCATTAACTAGATTTGATTATTAAGTTCAATGCTACACGGGGATGGTGAAAATTTAGTAGATAGACAAAAGTTAAGAACAAGGTGTGTCAATTGCTGGGGTGCTCGTTAGCATTGGCATGGACAGTAAGTTTTGCTCTGTTTTTTCTGAATAAGTCAGTGTGTGTTTGCGTGCATAATTGGGCATAATGGGGCATGTGGCTTAAATTGTGTTAGCCACCTTCATGCTGCAGAGTCCAGACTAAAGTGCATGTTAGAGCTCTAGTTGGGGTGGCCATCTTTCTACTGCAAGAGGCAACCATGATGCTAATTTTGGACCCTAGAGTGTAAATTGTTCTTTGCAAACTCTTTCGGTTCATTCTCGATCCCTTATTCAATTACACGCACAAGTAGGCTTGATCAACATGCAGATTTCGGCAGTGCTGATGCCGCTTCGAGAAGGAGGTGACTTCGGCTAAGATATCTCTTCCCAATATTAATGTCCAAGAGTCTCCAGGTTGCCACTGTGGCTCAAGAGAGCAGTTCTTCAATACCAGCGCCTGTGTATATGGACCTTTTGTCGGGCAAGGATGTAGAGCTAATACCCAGGTCATCTTTATTCAGGCAGGGTTGGTCCGTATAGAGTGACATGAAAGCCTCTTGGTAGTAGACACCCTATAGCTTTACTGTTGACTGCTTTTTGGTCTCCACCTGTTCACTGCTGGGACTGCTGTGTGACCTCACCTTTGTGCGAGCCAATCTTGTGGCGACCTAGTAGTTGGGTACTGCAGACAAGCTAACCAGGCCGTCACTGTCTGTGACAGAAGACCCTGTGATGCCCAGCTCATGTACTGCTTTAATGGGCGAACAACCCAACCGTTGGGACATACTACCCCCCAGGTAGCGAAGAGCCGAAGCGAGGTGCCAAACCTTTTGTCGGTGTAAGCTGATCAACCTGTTATCCCTCGCTGTACAGCTCGTCACCCGTACAACTGTACAACGCGCCAGCCCATACATATGTACTATCCTGCACTGTACATCCATACTGTCCCACGCCGTACAGCCGTACTGAAGTACCGTCGTACATTCTGTGCATCGAGCATCGTACAGATTCCGTACAGTCGTCGTATGATTCTGTACAGCCGATACATGTGTCGTACGGCATCATATTGTTGTCGTGCACTGTGCCGTACATCCGTACAAAAGGTGGTTGATGAAGGAGGGATGGACTGAGGCTCAGTCCCTTGTCAACGGGCCACCCGTTACAGGCATGGGGGGTGGGGTGGGTGGGGTATGCGACATGCGCGCAAGGGGGGGGGGGCATGGGGAGTGGGAGGGGGGGGGGGCATGGGGAGTGGGAGGGGGGGGGGCGGGGGGGCATGGGGGGTGGGGGTGGGGAGGGTACGCGACATGCGCGCAAGGGGGGGGGGGGGCATGGGGAGTGGGAGGGGGGGGGGGGGCTATTTAAAATGTGAAAATGATTTTTTTTTTAAATAGAGCTTTTTTTATTAAATAAAAAAACGTTCATAGGAATATTTATAAAATATTTATAAATTTGAAATGCATTTGTAATTTTTTTTAAAATTTTTGAATTACGACATTTATAATTTAAAATGTGAAAATTTTAAATTTAAAAAACGTTTAATGAGGCATTTTTTATTCAAAATGTGAAAATGTAAAAATTCTGTTTTTTTAATGTAGCATTTTCTTTTTGGTAGAATTTAATTAAATTTTAGTTTATAAGAAAAATTATAAAAAATTTCTAAATTTCAAATGCAATTTAATGTTTTTTTGAAATTTATGAATTACGACATTTTTTATTTAAAATGTGAAAATGAATTTTTTTAAAAAAAAAATAGAGCTTTTTTTATTAAATAAAAAACGTTCATAGGAATATTTATAAAATATTTATAAATTTGAAATGCATTTGTAAATTTTTTTTAAATTTTTGAATTACATTTATAATTTAAAATGTGAAAATTTTAAATTTAAAAAACGTTTAATGAGGCATTTTTTATTCAAAATGTGAAAATGTAAAAATTCTGTTTTTTAAAATCATGTTTCAAAAAAAAGAGATTGAAGTTATTTTTTTAATTAGAGCTATTTTTAATTAAATAAAAAAACGTTTAAATTTTAGTTCACAGGAATAATTATAAAATATTTTTAAAGTTGAAATGCATTTAAAAGTTTTTTTTAAATTTTTGAATTACGACATTTTTAATTCAAAATGTGAAAATGTAAAAATTTTGTTTTTTAAAATCATCTTTGAAAAAAAAGAGATTTAAGTTATTTTTTAAAAAAACGTTTAAATTTTAGTTCATAGGAATAATTATAAAATATTTCAAATTTCAAATGCATTTTAAATTTTTATTTAAAATGTGAAAATGTAAAAATTAGGTTTTTAAAAATCATCTTTGGAAAAAAAGAGATTGAGCTATTTTTTTTGAAATAAAAAACGTTTAAATCTTAGTTTATAGGAATAATTATAAAATATTTTTAAAATTGAAATGCAGTTGAAAGTTTTTTTTAATTATTTTTGGAATTACGTAATTATTTATTTAAAATGTGAAAATGTAAATATTTTGTTTTTAAAATCATCTTTAAAAAAAGAGAGATTAAAGTTATTTTTTAAATTAGTGCTATTTTTATTTAAATAAAGAAACGTTTAAATGTTAGTTTATAGGAATAATTATAAAATATTTCTAAATTTGAAATGCATTTTAAAGTTTTTTTAATTATTTTTGGAATTACGTAATTTTTTATTTAAAGCCTGAAAATGTATATATTTTGTTTTTTGAAATCATCTTTAAAAAAAAAGAGATTAAAGATATTTTTTTTATTAGTGTTATTTATATTTAAATAAAAAGACGTTTAAATTTTATTTTTAAAAATGATCTTTTAAAAAAAAGAAAATAAGAGTTTAAGTTAGTATTTAAATGTCAAAAAGTATATAATTTGTTTTTTAAAATAATCTATTTAAAAAAATTTATAAGTGAAGTTTACAAATTACTGAAGTTTTGAATTTAATATAACGTTTAAATTTTGTTTTTAGAATTCAGTGGTATCAAGAACAAGAAAATAAGAATTTTGTTAAAATAAGAAAATAATGTATTAAAAACAAGAAAACAAGAAAACAAGAACAAGAAAAAGAGAGATTAAAGTAGGTTCTATGTTATCTTTGAAATTGGTGCTATTTTTATTTAAATAAAAAAACGTTTAAATTTTAGTCTTCAAAACCATCTTTTAAAAAATCATCGTTCATGTGGAATATTATAGATTATATAGTTGGTTAAGAGTTGTTTCATAATTTAGGTAGAGTAAGTAGGCTGTATAAAACACCACATGGGCATTATCCCTAAAACACCACACCACATGGGCAAAGACCCCAACACTAGAGTGGTTAGATGCATAAGCATATGGCTAATTGGATCTTGTAAATGCACCAGCGCATCGAAAACACATACGTAATTTTTATGATTGTCCAAAGGTCTCCTCTCTCCCCAAGCATGGGAACCAAGTGATGATCTATAGGAATGGCCACTAGTTGAGGTGGATTGCCCAACCAAAATAGATAATATTGAAAAGGCTTAATTATTTTCTCAAAGTTCTCGTTCTAAAAGGTCTGTAGTGTGAACCCGCTCTCTTTTTTAATGTGTAGTCCGAGAAATACTAGATGCGCCTTGCTTGTGTATCGTTCAAAGTAATGTATTAGGTATCCTTCTATCTCCTCCATATCTATTGCAAACCCAAGGCAGTAAAGCATTCAAAGAAGGTCTTATTAACCAAACCTCTCCACTATCTGTCCTTAGTATAGGGGCCATAAGTGGACAATGTGGTCCTTACACCACATGTGGAAAAGTTTCATATTGGATAAAAAGTGAAAAAAGGGAAACATATAAGGAAAAAATATTTGAGACATCTAAGTTTAAAAATGCAACAACTAGAGTTTGAAAAAATTCTAATCAAAATTAAGAATTATTAATAATATTGATTAATATTGAGCCACACATTTGGCCCATCTACCGGTAGGTGCATAGGATGATCCCAACGACATCCTACC
This sequence comes from Cibotium barometz, assembly GCF_041138505.1. Taxonomy (NCBI): domain Eukaryota; kingdom Viridiplantae; phylum Streptophyta; class Polypodiopsida; order Cyatheales; family Cibotiaceae; genus Cibotium; species Cibotium barometz. The sequence continues at coordinate 21,144,090 of NC_141061.1, forward strand.
TCATCAAGGAGTACATACGCATAGTTTTCATTACGTAAATAGATTATAAGTCATATTGAATAGAATATTATTTTCATTACCCAAATAGAATATTAATTTCCATGTGTTTTTTTTGTGCATGCGCCAGCCAGCGCACAGGTTCTAGCACCACTATTCGTATGCAGATAGAGATGCTGAGAGCTGAGATGAGGGCACTGCAGGATGCTAGGGCACCCCCTCACTTGGTTGCGAGTCTAGATTCAGTTATTGAGGCTCTGGGTCGATTGGACACAGTTGAGGACGTTGTGGATAGCTTTCAGGCACAGGCTGAGGCGGAGATCACTGGTGGTGGCTTGGATTGGAGAGCCATTCGACAGTTGTTTGAGCGTGAGTCACATCACAGGCAGGCCTTGGAGGATATGTTTTGGGATGGTCACACCGAGGCGATGCGACCACGATCAGGGCTCCCCTTGCATATTTTACGTTGTAGGCACTCCATCATAGTAGCACACATTTATCCGAGATATCTTGCTGCGAATGGTGGTCGATTGCCTCACAACCGTCAGATAGCCAGGTCGTTTGCCATGCAACTATACGCTGAGTTTGTGCTTGGTCATCGGGTGGACTACCTTAGTACCCGTCCAGGATCAGGAGCGAGATGTGGTAGGATGGGGCGTCAGGAGCGTCAGATTACAGGTGTTCGGCGTCGACGTGAGGCACCAGAGTTGCACACCATCCCTGCACCGGCATTGCGAGCGGTGGGAGGACAGATTAGGGGGGATGTTCATTTAGTGGCATCATCCTTGCAGCACATGGTCTCTGCCCTATCGAGATCTATTGCGATTCCACCTCCCCCACCTCGATCATCGATGGAGCCTCCCACATCTACACCACCTCCCACATCTACACCGCCTCAGCACGAGTTGGAGGCTCGAGACACACGGATTGCAGAGTTGGAGGCATTGTTGGCCGAGAGTCTAGGGACGAGGTTAGTTATTTTGATTATGTTAGTTTATTTTTTTGTAGCGTGTTTTGAACTGAAGTTTTTTGGTTAATTCTCACCATGTACGCGACATGTTTGCATTGCAGGCACATCTATTGCGTCAGGAGATGGAGTCTCGCGTACGACTGTTGCAGACAGATTTGGAGGAGCAGAGGATTCGGACATGCATAGCATACCATCGTGCAGAGCACTATATTTTGCAGTTGAGGCATATTAGTCGTGATCCATCTCGCCATAGGATCGACCCCAGCGTGGCCCTATACCCCGCTCCTCCTGTAGATGTGCCGACTAGGACACCCATAGACGCAGCAGTCATAGCCAGGCTTCCTACTGCCACTTGTGTCCTTTGCCACGAGGAGTTTGACACCGTAGGGTGGTTTGGACTAGGGTGCGGCCACATCGCACATCTCCATTGCATGACCCGCCACATGGTGGCACGATCAGTGTGCCCTGTATGCTTTGCTGACATTGATGTGGCGACATACAGAGGACTAGGCATGGATGATCTATATCCTGGTCGTCGTCAGGCCGTTGATCCATTCGCCCGCGTAGTCTTGACAGAGCACTACAGGGAGGAGGCACAGAGAGCGTTGCTGATGCAGGAGGGTGCTGATACATCGGTGGTTGCAGCATGCGTTCCACGACGCTTTTCGTATGGTGATTTCATGCCAGGTGACGAGGCACGAGCAGAGGAGGCACGCCGGATTGAGCGAGAGGCAGAGCTGCAGACATCATTGCAGCAGTGGGTGGAGCAGCAGCAGCTAGGGCGGGGCCGAGACCAGCGTCTTCTACACGTAGAGACGATTACTCGCGCTGGATTTGAGGCACGAGTATTCGCAGATGCATGGCTATGGGAGCTGAGACGCGCGTACATAGAGGAGGCGAGGGAGGCAGAGATGGCAGCGGTGGCGCGTGCAGCATGCCCTCCTCTTCATCAGGATGAGGCTGGCCCATCTCATGCAGGTGATGAGGCTGGCCCATCTGAGCCGGCTTTGCCTGAGGGCACACAGCGGACGGTTGGGCAGCGGGTCATACAGGAGCCACATCAGCGTTCCACTAGAGAATCATATGTAGAGCTATCAGATTCGGATTCAGATTGATTGTTTAGGCTTCACACGTTTCTTGTATAGGGATGCACTTCTGCAGCATGATGATGATGATGTACAGATTCATTTTGGTACTTTCATGATATTGTTCCCACTTTTATGATGTATGAGCATTTTCGTACTTTCATGATGTTCTTCACACTTTGTTTATCTCAGTTTATAGTTTGTTTAAATGTAACATAAACATTTAAAATTAGGAGTATGATTTTGAATTTCGAATATCTCAATTCACACATCTAATACATAAGGTATTTAAAAAAGAATGCCATGTGAAGTAATTGTAAACATTATGCATTGAAAAAGTGTTCAAGTTCCAACTTTATCATTTTGAATATCATATTGAATTTCGTATATATCAATGCTTGCAATTATTACACTAAACCTAAGAGCCGTGCGAAGTTTCATCCCCATGTGCGTATTTAAAATTAAGAGTATGATTTTGAATTTCAAATATCTCAATTCACACATCTAATACATAATGTATTTTAAAAATAATGCCGTGTGTCGTAATTGTAAACATTAAGCATTGAAAAGGTGCTTGCAAAAATGTATGCATTATACCTTCCACGTGGCGCAAACCAGATCAGTTGGAGACCAAATCTTGTGTGGATGTACGTCTAGGGTAGCCTAAGAGGCGTGTGAAGTTTTGTCCCCAACAGGGTTTAGGATTTAGGGTTCAGGGTTTAGGGTTTAGGGTTTAATCGTGCTAGTAGGGATTGCTTCTACGTGGCGCAAACCAAATCAGTTGGAGACCAAATCTTGCGTGGATGTACGTCTAGGGTAGCCCAAGAGGCGTGTGAAGTTTCATCCCCAACAGGGTTCAGGATTTAGGGTTCAGGGTTTAGGGTTAAGGGTTTAGTCGTGCTAGTAGGGATTGCTTCTACGTGGCGCAAACCAAATCAGTTGGAGACCAAATCTTGCGTGGATGTACGTCTAGGGTAGCCCAAGAGGCATGTGAAGTTTCGTCCCCAACAGGGTTTAGGGTTCAGGGTTTAGGGTTTAGGGTTTAGGGTTTAGTCGTGCTAGTAGGGATTGCTTCTACGTGGCGCAAACCAAATCAGTTGGAGACCAGATCTTGCATGGATGTACGTCTAGGGTAACCTAAGAGGCGTGTGAAGTTTCGTCCCCAACAGGGTTTAGGATTTAGGGTTCAGGGTTTAGGGTTTAGGGTTTAGTCGTGCTAGTAGGGATTGTAAAAATGTACGCATTTGTCCTTCCACGTGGCGCATACCAAATCAGTTGGAGACCAAATCTTGCGTGGATGTACGTCTAGGGTAGCCTAAGAGGCGTGTGAAGTTTCGTCCCCAACAGGGTTTAGGATTTAGGGTTCAGGGTTTAGGGTTTAGGGTTTAGTCGTGCTAGTAGGGATTGTAAAAATGTACGCATTTGTCCTTCCACGTGGCGCATACCAAATCAGTTGGAGACCAAATCTTGCGTGGATGTACGTCTACGGCAGCCTAAGAGCCGTGCAAAGTTTAATCTCCAACAGATAAGTCCACGTGCATATTTCGTTAGTACGTGCGCCATTTTTCACACGTAGTCGTGCTAGTAGGGATTGTAAAAATGTACGCATTTGTCCTTCCACGTGGCGCATACCAAATCAGTTGGAGACCAAATCTTGCGTGGATGTACGTCTAGGGTAGCCTAAGAGCCGTGTGAAGTTTCATCCCCAACAGATAAGTCCACGTGCATATTTCATTAGTATGTGTGCCATTTTTCATACGTAGTTGTGGTAGTAGGGATTGTAAAAATGTACGCAGCTGTCCTTCCACGTGGCGCATACCAAATCAGTTGGGCACCAAATCTTGCGTGGATGTACGTCTACGGTAGCCTAAGAGCCGTGCAAAGTTTAATCTCCAACAGATAAGTCCACATGCATATTTGGTTAGTACGTGCGCCATTTTTCACACGTAGTCGTGCTAGTAGGGATTGTAAAAATGTACGCATTATACCTTCCACATGGCGCATACCAAATAAGTTGGAGACCAAATCTTGCGTGGATGTATGTCTAGGGTGGCCTAAGAGTCATGCGAAGTTTCATTCCCAACAGATAAGTCCACACACGTATTTCGTTAGTACATGCGCCATAGCTCATACGTAGTCGTGCTAGTAGGGATTGTAAAAATGTACGCATTGTACCTTCCACGTGGCGCATACCAAATCAGTTCAGACCAAATCTCGCGTGGATGTATGTCTAGGGTGGCCTAAGAGTCGTGCGAAGTTTCATCCCCAACAAGTAAGTCCACATGCGTATTTCGTTAGTACGTGCGCGAATTTTCTTAGTCACGTTTTTAAAATGTCCTAAAGCACAAAACAAATTACAACATTACTACTAATAAACAATTTTTTGTTTTACAAACACAACAAATCCCATTGAGAAGACATCGGACATCATGTAAAAAATAGAATCTAATACAATGATGTGTATGAACGTGTATACAGCCATCATAGTGAAATACAAAATATGAGTCCATGAAAATTACAATGGTACGGTCACACAGTGAGCCTATACATATCGAATACAAAAAAGTGTAATCAACTAGTGATACCCAATAAAAATCAATCTAATCAACTGATGATCCCAAAAAATATGATATGTAATGTGCTACTCCTCAGGATCAGCTCTCATGCCAATAGTTGCAAGTATGCTCTCGTGATCCGCCACTGCAAGGCGCCATCGTGGAGTGGACGTCGCCTTGCGAGTGGGAACACGACTCAAAGTAATCTTGATCCCAACAACAAGATGAGAATACATGTATGCCTCCTGATCCGCCATGTACTCCTGGAACTCAATATACCGACCACGCCTCTGTATCTGCTGAAAATAGTGGCCACCTACGATCATGCTATGAGCATTGAAGTGCATCCCATGCCCATCCACTGTATCCTCATTCAGCACACTCTTCAGCATAGAGCATCGCAACAAGTAATAATCCACACCCTCCTCATTGCCCTCCGAAGCAATAACCGCGAAGATATCACCAATACGCAAAATATCTGTAAGCTGGTCATAATCTCTAGAGGAACTGAATCTCGCATCCTGATCATCATGTACCTCCTCCCAAGGCTGGAAGGGAGAAAGCACTCGCCGTACCCATGGATCGGCCCATGGTATCATGGAGCACCCTCCCCAATCATCATCAATGCATGCAGAGCAAAAACATGCAAACCGTCGAGAAAAGATCGCGGGGTGAGACTTACCTACGCTCCTGATGGAATGGAAATCAAGAGTGCCAGGCACGGAACGACAATCAAAAGGCCTAGACCGATCAAGACTCCCAATGTCCACGCACCAAAAATACCGGCTCACCACCCTATCGTCACGCGACTGAAACGAGGAGGTAGCACTAGTGGATAAGTGCTGGCTGCACCACCGCACCACATCATGTGCATCCTTGAAGCGATCGGCACTGTGACGCAACTGGTATCGACGCAAAGCACGCTTCACGCAAGCACCTGCACCATCGTGCTCGATCGGATATGCTTTGCATGGTCGATCGAGCATTAAATACCATTTTTGCCTTGGTGTCATGCACATCCGTAAAAAAACACACTGCTGGTAGTTTCGCCAACGAAACCCCTTTGAAGTAGTTCGCTCAAATTTAAGAATCATCCAAGAGATGATGCAGTGGATGCTTGAGCGGTTCTCTCGAACTTTTCCAGGCCTCATTAGTTCTTATAATCAAACACGTAACTGAGGTCAGTTGCAATCCAAGCAAGAGGGATGTTATGGAAATTATATTTTTGATATATCTTACTTAGGATATTATTAATTTAGTCAAGTGTGACTATGGCAAAGTACTCCATAGGAGTGCACCAAACATGGTGGGGGTCCTAGTGGGATACTTTGTGTGGTTAGTTGGGGATGCTTGACTACCTTGTGGTTTGCCATGCTAAATGGTTGGTATCATGGGTGATTCCAGGTTAATACTGATATCGCTAGTGTTATTGGTATTGTGCTTTGAGCGTGGTTATGTTGGGATCGATTGATTCGGTGATTCCTTCAATCGATTGTTAATAAGTAATGTAATTGGCGGTTTGAGGACAGGTGATAGAACTCATAGTGAGGATTGGAGTTAGTGCGAGGGTACTGATCGAGGTGTTGCACATTGCATTATTTATGGCCATGGGCCAATTTTATATTTCTTTATTATTGCAAGTTTGAGCAATATATTGTGGAGTGGACATAATTCAATTTTGGGCTCAAAGATGGCTATGTAAAGCAAATCCCTCATTTTGGAAGAGAGGGATAATTTTGGCTCATTGTGCTTTTATGAAATATCATAAATACTCTAGATGAGGAAGTGTGAGCCATTGATCTAGGGTGAGGGAGATTGTACCCAGTCTGCTCTTGCTTTCGTGGTGTGGTTTGTGTTCTTCTTCTCCAATTGATTAAGTGGTGAACTTTGTGTGGAAGAGTTTACCTTTTTTGGTTTCAAGTATACATGATTGTTTTTTAGAAATACTCCCATCTTGGATTCTAGAAAACCTACTAGCCCATATTGAGGCGAAGTAGGCTTGCCACTTAAGATTGAGTGAGTCTATCACTTCCTTATTCTTCTCAGAGAAGACTATACTAGTAATGCGACATCCATATAAACTTCTTGACAAAGGTATACAATCTTTCTTTGATCCAAGCAAGTGTATTTTTGTCCCAAATTGCATCATCACATGAATGAGTCTTACATGAAATCCATGGAGATTAAATGATATTATGAGTTACTCATCCAATTTACATTTTTGATTACCTTTGTCCCAAAGGTCTCCTCGTGTCCTCACTCCCTTTTTGTTTAATCTCAATGTACCCTTGATGTCCTGGTCTCTTAACACACTGTCTCTTAACACACTGCCATCCTTGATAATTGAGCACCATAAGGGGCCTATCTTCATAGAGGAACCTTTCCACAATCTAGGGTTTGAGGGACTCCTACGATCTCCACCATAACTTTAATCCTTTATTGGAACATTGTTCTTTGCCAAAGAGGGAGGCAACTTCAAGGTAGCAATTCTATGACTTACGTCTCAAGGGTCTCGTATAACAAGATGTTTCATGAGAACATAAACCCATAATCTAGCACTTCTATGCAGTCAGTGCGAGGTCTGCTAGAGCATTTCGAGTCTTAAAATAGGCTTCTCGTAATGGAAAGATTCTGTCTGCTGCAGATCACTGCACTGAAATGGCTGCACGAGAAAATGAGGACCTCCGGATTCGGAAAGCCTGATCAATGACAAACTTTTCAAAGCTTTCTTCAACAGCTTCAACACGGCAATCCATATAGGAATCATGTTGTGAAATACTGGGAACACTGGCCTTCCCATGATCTTCCAGATTCCGTTCAAGATTATCAATCTGAGATCAATCACGATGAATCAATCCACTTCTGTACTGCTTATCTTCTTGATTGAATTCCGTCGATCGATTCTAAAGATCACTTCCGACACGATCATGTAGGTGGCTACGTCTCCCACTCTCTGATCATTTGCCTTAAACATGCATTTTTCGAGCAGATGATGCAATGGCTGCCTTGTTGCCCCCAGCCTCCCTTGATATGCTTGGTGGTGCAATGGTGATTGGGGAGGTTGTTTGATCTCTCTCTCATTCCACTATCTGGTTCAGTCTGCCCCTTGCCAATTCATAAGTGCTCGATTTGTTCTCGGCATCCAACCGATGATGTGCAGTGAAGAGGATGAAACAGAGAAGGTTAGAGACAAGGAAGCCCGTGTTAAGAGAAGCGGGAAAAGCTATGGGAGAGAGGAGGAAGGAGGTAGCTGCCACAAGTCCATGATACTATGCAAATCTAAACTTCTATACTGCATAAAGATGTCTTACAAGGTTATATATACGCAACCCCATGTGTAATTTACACTTGGTCTTTACATGTGGGACATGCCCATTTCTACCACTCTTGAATACACAGTACCCCTAATGCAATTTACATCCTCAACACCCCCTCTTAGATTGTTACAAGATGATAGAGCACAAAAGAAAAAAGTGCTACACGCACAAAAAATCGTAGACTTTGATACTTCTATGAGCATGGCTATAAAGAACTAGAACAAAACTATAAAAACTTGGGAGCAAGTTATATATTACTTCCCCCTCTTAAGTTTCAAGAGGTTTTAGGCAGATGCTAAGTTGAGTTTTGAAGTAGCAGACCTTGTTAACGTGACCCAATGATAACAAAATTTGAGTCAAGTTTAGCACATGCAAAACATCTTTTATGACCTTTTCACTTGAAAGACTTTCAGTTAGAATTTGAGCTATTGCTTACACCCTGCATGGATGCCCATGAGCTATGAACAAATGCTCTTTTGAATTTTGATTCTTTTCTAAAGTTGAAAACCATACTTTGCGGCTTGTCATGTGTGCTCTTGCACCTGAGTCTACAAATCATTTTGGTGCTTTAGATTGATCAAGTTTACAATTGCCTTGAATGGTAAGAAAACATTATGAGATTTATCCGTCAATCATCATGCTGGACATAATTGCCTAATTGTTTGGAGCTATGTCCTGAAGACTAATCTTGTTCCTTTTGTGGCACTTTAATTGCCAATATTTAGGAATAGTAGCGACAATTCCCTATCCTTCTTGGTGCATTTGCATTGATGATCATGATGATGAAGTTATTATTAAATAATTTGTTTCTCCTAACATTACCTCTTCCACGTTTGTTCCCTGCATGTCTAGGAATACCTTGTCTATTTTAGTTATCAACTAGACTGTCCTTGATTAAAATTTTGGCTATTGTTGCTCGAGAGTTTTGATTACCTTTATTAGAGGCTGATTTGTCCTACTGTGTCCTCTGGTATATCCTTTACCTCTATGGGCATTCCTTTTCTCTTATTGGATCTGGATTTGCACACTTGTTCTCGAATGTGCCCCCATTAGCATATTAGCCATTATCTCAAAAGTTGGGGGATTCTCCTTTGTAACCATGGTAGTTACAAATTGATCATATTCTTTGCCTAATCCATTTAAGGCAAGTTGCACCAACCTTGTGCTATCGATATTCAGAAAATCAATTCCAAGGAGCATTTCATGCCATAGTTGGTTACTGGATTTGAATATGTGGCATGTTATAGATGCAGTGCTTGTTGTTGAGGATGTGTGTGGTCCCATGCTAATTTTTGGGGAACTTGAAGATGTGAAGCAAATTATGTCTTAACAATAGTTCTCTAGTCTGCCATTTTGTAAGCTTCTCCTATACTGTGTTTCTGTGGGCTTCTTTCGTACTTCATTGCAACTACCAAATAGAGAAAATGTGAACACCCCACCACGTAATTGATATTCGATCATTATGAATCTTTGCGAGTATAATGTAATTACTCATGTAAAACTTCCTTCAAAGTTTTGTGACCATCGAGATATAGAGGTACGGTATAAGGATACCAATGCACAAGTTTTTGACTCCAATGCATCATCCATGGTCGAAAATGAGGAAATGTGCATGTCCCACCATCCAATGATGTGTGATCCTTATGGAAATCTGCAAGTATAAAGGAATTACTTTTGAAATTTTTCTAGGAAGTTTCATGACCATTGGCAACACAAGCCTATGGTACAAGCATGACGATGCACAATTTTGGTAATAAGGAAGGGAGGGTGTGTGAGGGGTCGAATGTGAAAGGACTAGTGGAAGTTGGTGAAGGGAAGGAAGGGGTTATTGCTTTTGAGTGTTGAAGGGATTTCCAAGGATTCCAACACTCCTCTTTCGTATGTGGATCTGACTCCTCACAAGATCTTGAGTGGGTTTTCTGCATCTTTGATGATGAGGCTCGTGCGATGCTTAGGTAAGAGATTGCTTGGAGGTCTAGGAAAGTTGCAAAGAAGGTTTTGGTAGGTTGTGGAAGAAACTGTGGGAGAGGAGAGCACACACAAAGGGATAAGGAGACACCAGAAGTGGCGGAGCAAAAGCTACTCCAGCTTATTCCTCTATCATATATATATGAGTATACATGGGCAATGTACAAGTGGGTGGGCACACTGCCCTTTACCCCAACAACCTCCCACTTAAAGGCACTGTGCCTTTAAGGGAGTATAGTACACATATAATACAATCAGCCATAGGCTGAAAAACAAGATGACCAAACCGTCATTTTATGCCCATCGGCACTTTACAATGTGCAAAGTGCATAGAGGATAAGCTACTAGCAGACATCAGGTCTGCAGGATAGAAAATGACAAGCTGTAGATGCCTGTCAACCAACATCTCATGCCAGATCTCACTAGGAGAGTGAACTCTCACCATCACGTGCTCCTGTGCTAAGTCCATAGCACCCGAACTGTCACTGTGCAAAGAAAACGTCTCTGTACCACCTGTGACCATAAGCACATGCCCTACAATAGACCTCTACTGGTCTACCCAACCTGCATCACCTGCATGCTGCTCTTGGAAGCATAAGGACCTGATGTCCACAATCGCTTCCCTACTGCCAAAATATGCCATAATCAAGCTACCAACTCCCACTGCAATGGAAGCAAGAACCGGAAGTGTAGCCCCAATGGCAAACATGTGAAACCAAGTCTCAACCTAGTCATGGATGCATGAAGTACTATGGCTTCCATATCAACCATAACTTGCTGCTCAACTAATCTATGATCGTCAAACCTGCTGTGTTTCAAGTACAGAGCCAATACAGGCAATGGAGTACTTGATAACTTCCCCCTCTCCATACTGAAATAACCAAGTATTTGAAGACAAACATCATCAAGACCATGCAGCTCCCATTGCAAAGCATCCCTGTCCATAAAGGACCATATGGCAAGTAGCCTCAAAAGGATAGCAACCTCTTGAATACTAAGACCATAACCTGTCTCACTGCGCATCACATCCCGAGCTCTCATAACGGTATCAAACCTATGAAGCCAAGCTCGAGGGGATTGCTTCTAGTTATGGAGGCACTTACAAAGCAAACATATCAATGATTCCTGCCCATGCGCAATATGACCTGAGTCAATAACTACAGAAACCACATCTGTCTTGGCATAACCAGCCAATGGATCATACCGGGCATCATTAGCCAAGGTATCCTCCTCATCATGCATAGCCTCATCCTCATTTGCAAGAGGCACTACAAAGTAGTTATAATCATTTGTTTTTCGACGATCAAAAGATGCCTTGTATGGACAATCTTTTGGATCCACGAGCACAATGTAGTTCACAACCTGTGTATGCGGATTGTCCTTCATTCGTGACTTCAAATTCTCAATATGGAAAGGATGTATTTTTCACACCTCAAATGGCCGAAGGCCAGTCCTAGGATCAATAGGAGGTCTGATAACATGATCAATGCGAATAAGAAAGTCTATCGATCCACAAGGTTATCTCATTGTACCTTTGCTCGAAGAAGAAAGTCTATCGATCCACAAGGTTATCTCATTGTACCTTTGCTCGAACTCTATTTTGTTGTGTATCTGAGGTGCCATCTCCAATATCAGCAGCTCCCGGTACTTGCTGGAGCCTTTGATCCTAGTTTACTCCGTTTTTTCCCTTGTGCAATAGATGGAGTCTCCTCAACAACATCCTCATCAGACTCAAGAGGAAACACACTTGCAGCCAATAGAGGTTATTTTTTTGGGAGTGGTGCACTCAAACCATGCCCACTTGGAGGTGCACTCAATCCATGATGGCCTAAAAGAGAAGGTGCTCTCAATCCATGTGAACCTGTGAAAATTCTTAATCCTTTTATATTAGAGCCAAAATTTTCAGCTTCAATACGGGAAGATCCCTTTCCTTTGACTTTGAAGAACCTCTTGGTTTGATTGGTGATGTTGCGGTATCTTCTTCATAACCCTCCTCTGTATGCTCCTCAGAATCACTATTGGAAGTTGATACCTCCATCTGCTCGATAATTTTATCAACCTCCACAATTTGATTTGTCAAGTGATAAAAAAGATCCTGGACACACAAAACAAAATTGAATCTCTCATAGTATTCAAAAGAAATTACATAAACATAGAGAATTAGAAATTACTTATGGATAGTAACTAACCTTCCCTTCCTCTTTGATTTGTTTTGATTGTTCCGCTACAATGGGTGGAGTAACAGCTTTCAAAGAGAACTTCTCTTCCATAACAATAAAAATAATAGGTTTCTTATTGTTATCAATCCCAAGCATTTCAACACATTCCTCATTGGACTCACTTCTTGTGATATCTTTAATCTTTATTATTGGCTTAAAAACTGATCTTCCATTGGGAAGTGTCTTTGGAAGCGACAAAGTCATCTCTTTCGTATCAGTGTTAACTTTGATGGTCCATTTTGAATCAATGTTATTGTGTACTTCCACTATCTCCCATAATGTTTGAATTTGCAACGAACCTTCATCAAACGGAGCAGGAACATCATAAATCTGTTGAAGCTATTTCACCTCAAGACTTGGATCCTTGGCACTTTTCTTTGGTTCCTTGGTGCCTTTCTTTTCCACCCTTATCCTTTGGATCCTAGTGGAAGCATCCTCCGCGATGTGGGCTTTCCAAAGACATGGATTTCTTCGAAAGTTTGGTTGTTCGACATGATACCTACAAAATACATAAACAATGTCAAAATATTATGATATCATGGAGAGAATATCTCAAGTTGAAAAAAACAAAGCTAGTACAACAAGCTTGATGGTTTCTAAAAAGACTTTGTGCTTCTAACATCTACATTCTTCATGGAAAAAGATGTCGACATGCTTATTATTGGAACATAATTTTGGACTAGAGAATAAAAGACAAGGGTCTACACTAGCGAGAAGCAAACTAACACTCCCACTTGTCTAGATTCCATTGACGATACTTGATGGGGGCACCCCCAAAGAACCAAAGCCTCCAAATACCCTCTTGGTATTCTCTGGATGAGAGTCTATATATACCAGCCAGAAGCAAAATAACCCCTCTCAACAAAGCCAACAAATCTAACTAGCTCTAGGTGTGCATCAAAAACCATATTAGAATCATAAGATCTAACCAATCTGCCTCCAAACTACACATCAAATACCAAAGTGTCCTCACCACTATCCCACAAGAGATCTGTAACTTGAACAATGAAGAGGGATGCATGTTCCTCATAAAAGCACTTATCTTTTCATACTCAATAGAAGTCTCCTTGAGGGTAGGGGGATCACCCATCTACCATGCTGAGGGATAGCTACATGTATGCGAGCAATGCAAAAACTACAAAATTATGGCCAAAACGCCTCCGTTTCTCTCTCAAATTTAATTAAAAAACACTAGAAAACAACTCCATAATTCGAAGAGAAAAATCTACTTTTCAATACAAATCAACCAAAAAATAAACAAAATTTACCAAAAAACCCTCTCCCTCTCCCTCCCTCTCTCTCTCTCTCTCCCTCTCTCTCTCTCTCCCCCCCTCCCTCCCTCTCTCTCTCTCCCTCCCTCTCCATCTCTCTCTCGATCTCTCTCTCCCCCTCAAACCCTCTCTCTCTCTCTCTCTCTCTCTCTCTCTCTCTATGTCTCTCCTTCTCTTTCTCTTTCTCCCTCTCTCTCTCTCTCTCTCTCTCTCTCTCTCTCTCTCTCTCTCTCTCTCCTTCTCTTTCTCTTTCTCCCTCTCTCTCTCTCTCTCTCTCTCTCTCTCTCTCTCTCTCTCTCTCTCTCTCTCTTTCTCTTTCTCCCTATTTCTCTCTATCTCTATCTCCTGAAAATATGGTTTGCTGGCTCAGAAAAGCCCTCTATGGCTTGAAGCAGGCACCCCATGCATGGTATGCGAAGATACATGCATTTTTGGTGGCTTTAAGAATAGCCCAACTAAGGCCACTCTTTATGTCCAAAAGAGTGCATTGGAATTTTTAATTCTGATTTTATATGTGGATGACATGCTTATCACTGGGCCAGATATGGAATAAATTGCGGATTTCAAGGCTGATTTACAGCAGTCTTTTGCCATGACAGACATGGCTCAGTTGCACTATTATTTGGGCATATAGTTTGCATATGTTGAGGGGGGTATAATGATAAGTCAGTCCAAGTATATTGGATAGCTTGTGAGCATGGCGGTTTTGAGAAGAGGCGTGGCTTCTAGAGACCTGAGACGACTTCCAGTAGTTTAATGGTGGTAATTGAGGCGACAACGCATGCCTATAAACTACATGTTGGCAAAGTGCTCTCTCTCTCTCTCTCTCTCACACACACACAGAGCCTTCTAAGCTCTCTGAGTCTTTATTGTGTGTGTCTGAGCAGTTGCTCATTAGGATTTTAGTCGAATCTTATAGTGAGTCGGTTAGAGAGTCATGTTCTTGTAAGTGCAGTAACAATTGCAGTAGCAATGAGCTGCAGTCCTGAAGGTCTCAAGTCAATTGAAGTTGTCCCTCCTAAGCTTGATATAGTTCAAGTTTGTGGTACTCTGTTGTGTCGCAATCATTCCTTGATGTGAGAAATCTAAATTGTTTGAGAGCATCATTTTATGTGGTAAAATCAATTTGGGTTGTGAGGCTTTAAAAGCAAACAATGGTATTAGAGCGGTTCGAGTCCATGAAACTCAAAGAAATCTGATGGCCAGAGAGATCTAAGATGGATTCTGAGGGTCCAAGGCATGTTGCATCGTTGTTGCTTTGAATTATTGATCTGTCTCTTCTCTCTTGTGGCGGATTCCTAGATGCATGCAGCTATGTTCTCGCCTGGCATCTCACCATAATTTGGGAACAAGGACTTTTTGCGGCATAGTGCTTTGAAGGCAAGGCATTTTGAAAGCACAAACTTCATTCTTTATCATATCTTTGTGAATGCCCACTTCAGTCTCCGGGTTCGTGAGACAGAATCAAGCATGAAGATGAGAAGTCTTACAAGGATCTCTGGTTAGAGGATTGATTGAGGTGGCACCCTAGACATGCAAGAAAAGCAGAAGCTACAACCGAAAGAAGAAGAAATTTGTACTCGAAGTGCTCGCTGAAGCATGCATATTGTGCTTGGAAGATGTTATGTGCTGATTGAGATCATGTTGAGGGGTTGCGCCCTATGTGGGTAACTTGATTTGGGTGCCGTGCCCTATGTGGGTGGCTGTTTGTTACCATGCCTTGTGTAATGTCTTGTGTTTTTCTAGTCTTTGTTAGTGAATCGAACAGGTTGATTTTTGAAACCGGCCTTCAGTAAACTAAATAGTAGTAAACTGTAACTATCTTAGCACCCACGCTATTTACAGCCACATTGCATCATTTCCAGCCACTTCCATTAGTTAAATATCACTTAGAAATAACTTTGAAACCACTGAAAGGGAGGCTAGAGTGTCCTGCTCTCAGAAAACAAATGCAAGAGACACAGATTGGCCCCAAATGCTTTGATGCCCCTTTTGGTATCTATTTTATTCCTTTGACAATGGAAAAGTGCTTATACAACAAGGGTTCACTCCCTTGCACTCTATTTCATTGGCAAATCCACTATCTAAGCCAGTTCTTGGCTTCATACTGCATCCAATCCCTATTGTACACTAGAACCCATCTGCCAAGGCAAGGCTAAGGCATTCTCCACTATCTGTGGCCACTGCAAAGCTGTCCAAGCATTCCACAAGGCATCTGGCTTGCTACAAAGGGTTTGGCAGTCCCACAAGCCAATTTCTAGCCTCTGAGCACACGTGACCTAAAAGCAGGAAGAAATCCATAGAGCATGACAAAGTGAGGGATCAAAGAGGATCGTAACACCATGAGAGAGACATAAGGTAGGAAACACTCAATCTATTACAATGAATATAATCAACAATACATGATAGGCTTCTTATATAGAGAGAGCCCTTTGAATATTCACACCTATTGGATCCTCTGATCCACATCTCTCCTTGTGGATATCCTTGATCCACATCTCCACATCATGTAGTCCACATCCTAGGGTGGCTACTTTAATTCCCTCCTATACCATACCTTAGCCTCTAATATGTGCTCATGGCACCATATCTTAGCAATGTGTACTCTAGCCTTTTAACTAACCCAATACAAGCACTAGCACCCATCAACATGTCAATAGCAACACCCCCCTCTTACAAAAGCTATTGATAAAAGCTAAGTGAGTAGCTCCCTCTTCTCAATGCTTGCCTTGAGCACGAGGAGGGGTTAAATGGAAGGACAAGAAATGAGGGAGGAAGATGGCTCCAAAACTATTGAAAGGCTAAACAATAAAGGGATTGTAATGGAAGAGAGAGAGGAAGGGATGAAGGAGGGAGAAAATGCAAGGAGAAGGGAATGGAAAGAAGGAGAAGGGAATCTAATGAAGGAAAGAGAAAATGGTGGGATGAAAGAGGGAATGGAGGAAAGAGAAGGAAAGGAAAGAGGGGTAAGGAGAAGAAACGAGGGAGGAAGATGGCCCCAAAACCTTTTCTTTTTGTTTTTTTTTTGCTCTAAAACTTGTTGAAAGGGTAAACAATAGACTCTAGGATATTTCACTGGCTATAAAGATAGATATTGATGTCAATTTATCCCCCACTAATATGTTTGTTATTGGAACTTTTGTCCACAAAATACTCCTCTAAAGTATGAGTTCAATTCTGCTTAACGCACGTATCTTAGCTATCTTAAATGATACCAGTATGGTAGATGATGGGCATTGGAAAAGAGATGAACCACTCACTCACAACGCATGAGAGAGCTACTCATGGCAAGGGTGGATGGGAAGGAGTGAATAGGTAAAGGAAGGCCAAGTAATGGAAGGGATCAATGTTAAGGGTAGGGAGTGGATGCGTGAGAGAGAGAGAGAGAGAGAGAGAGAGAGAGAGAGAGAGAGGAGTGCACAACCAAGATGACTAAATTATAACAAAGAAAATTGAGAATACATACATTTTCTCTCTCAAGATTAGGGTAAGGTTTAGGGTTTCCCCATGTCCCTTAGGTTCCTCCCTAGAACTTAGTATATGGTGTAGTTTATACCATTCTCAACACCCCCCCTTAGATTACACTGTATACAGGGTGTGTATACAGGATTTATTTAAATAGAAAAATGACACTATGGAAAAAATGGGGATAAAGAAGAACCTAAGAGATAAGAGAATATGCATGAGCATAGAGACTTTGCATTCGAAATTTGTACAAAAAGGAAAACCTCATTTCCCCCTCGTAAGTTGTAGGTGGCAAATGTCAACTCATCATCAAAAGTATGAGAACTTGTCAAGGAAATGGCTTTGTAAAAATAATGACAACTTGTTCTTGTGTTGGACAATGAACAACATCAATTTCTTCATTGAGAATCTTTTCTCTAATGGAGTGATAATGCACTTTGATATGCTTTGGGAATCTTTCTCTAATAAGGTGATAATGTACTTCAATATGCTTTGTTCTAGCATGAAAGATTGGATTCCTTACTAAATGGATGCTATTGATATTGTTGGTATAGAACACAGTTGGTTCTTTGGAAATAATTTCAATGTTTGTAGAAGTCTACTGCACCAAATTGCTTCTCATGTAGCATTGGTTGGTCCTCTATCTTGGTTTGCCAAGGCAAAGCTATTGATCCACTTGTACATCTTCTATCATATGTAGCTCCTGACCAATCAACATCAATATATCCATGAAAACTAACATCTATTAAGTTGTTAGATTTCAGTTCATAATCGTTCAAGTATTTGAGGACCTTTTTATTTGCACAGAGATAAAACATGACAAAGCTACTAACGCAAGAGTAAAATATATCCAATTGTACATCTTCTATCATCTAGAGTTCCTACCCAATTGAAATCAATATATCCATGAAAACTAACATCTTCAAGTTGTCATATTTTAGCCCATAATCTTTCAAATATTTGAGAAACTTTTGCACAGAGATGAAACTTTTTTGGCTTCTGTATGAATTGACTGAAAATCCAATAAAGATGTCTAGCCTTGTGATTGTTAAATAAATCAAGCTTCAAATAAGTTGTCGATACTAATGAGGATTTGTATTAGGAGATTTGCCATGAGATGACAATCTAATGTTACATTCTACAAGATTTGAGGTGGCTTGCAGCAGTCACATAAACAAAACCATTGGTGAAATTTTTTCATTATATTTGTCCTTGATACCATTGTCATTCTCTTCATACTTCAATGTCAAGAAATTATGCTCTCCCATGTCTTTCATGTAGGGAAATTATGCTCTCAAACTCTGTTTACCTATGAAATAGGTGTTCATTGGAAGTGGTGATGATCACGTCGCCAACATAAAGCACAAAGAAAATAGTATGTTATGTTATATTTTTTATGTAAAGTGACGGCGGGGCTGATGGTTAAAATTCCATTATGAATTATTGCATTCCAAGCATGTGCGGCCTATCCTTCATCTAGATATCCCTTAATATTCATTTAATGGATAAGCCAATCAAAAGGTGAACCAATAGTGGTCATCTTCACAAATACGCAAAGGTCTCTTCATAATCTATTCCAAGTTTTGAAGCAAATCCCTTCGACAACTAATTGGCTTTGTATTTGTCAATTGATTTGTCTAAATTGAGCTGGAATTTGTAACCCATTTGCAACCAACGGGCATCTTTTTTATTGGTAAATATGTTGATTCCCATGTTTACTTTTTGATGAGTAATGACCGTGAATCTCATAATGCATTGATTTGGAGCATGTCAATGCTTCTAGACCACAAAATGGGAAATATTGATGGCTTTCCTATGTTGCATGATTCACATACATCTTTTAAAATGTATACGTGCAGAAGGCCTTGAACCATGTTTATTTGCTTGAGTGAAACCAAGCTTTTGAAATTGTATACGTGCAGAAGGCCTTGAACCATGTTTATTTGCTTGAGTGAAACCAAGCTTTTGAAATTGAGGTGACCATACCTTGTGTTCCATAGTGTGCTTAAAGTATCATCATTTTAATGAGAAGTGGTTTGTACTGCTTGAATAAGCATAGATGAAGAAAGTTTCTTCTTCCAATTTATAATAAATTTACTTGGATGGTATAATTCTCGGATTGTGTAACCAAACTTGTTTTTGAACACTAGTTCCAAATCTCTTTCACTCATGTCACCAACTGATAAGATGTTTTGAGTCATTATTGA
This sequence comes from Cibotium barometz, assembly GCF_041138505.1. Lineage (NCBI taxonomy): Eukaryota > Viridiplantae > Streptophyta > Polypodiopsida > Cyatheales > Cibotiaceae > Cibotium > Cibotium barometz. The sequence continues at coordinate 21,163,144 of NC_141061.1, forward strand.
AAGAAAAAAAGCATCTCCTACGCTTTGTGTAATGCCTTCATAACTATGGAGATGAATGTTATGATTTGAGGTATTGTCACCCATCATTACATTTTCTTTAGCATTCTTATATGGATGCATTTTAAAAACCATTTTTTCTCATATAGTTGACTCAAACCACCAAAATATCTTTATTACTATGTAAATGCTTCAGATTTCTACATTAGAACATTGTGAAATAAGAACTTTTGATGTTGAGCTTTGTTATCCAGTGATTGCCTTTGATTTTTCTCATTGACAAAGTTGCTAGATTGTCTTTGATTTTCATTTTGATTATGTTACTATTATTGATTTCTATCTCTATTGTATTGTCCACTTACAACACTCCCGTGTTTGTTCTTGCATTTTGGCTCCTAATAGCCCATAATTCCACCATAATTGCAAGTACATATAGTTATTTTTTGGACTTTGGATTGGTAACCTCCTTTGTTCATGCCCCTTGAACTCTAAAATTCCATGTTTTCGTCTAAATCAAAGGGCCATGTTTCCCTCTAATTTGAAGGGCCATGATGTTGATGTGATGAAGACGATGATCCATGGTAATTGTTAGAGTGTTTGCCAAGGCTATGTGAATTTCAATTATGTCTTCTAACATCGTTTTGACTTCCTCTTTGGAAACCTCTACCTCTAGCATAGAAAGCCTACTTATAATTCTTTTGTAACTATAGCAAAACGTCTCCACATCTCCTATTACATAAAAATGTCAGGCATGATTTCACATATCGATGTAGCATCTCAAGTGACAATGGTTGTAACAAATTACTCATAATTTGAACTAGTCTTTTGTTTTTTGTTTCATGGATAAGTGATGCTAGTAGGTCTTTAAGTTGGACCTACACATATTTCAGATGATAGCTTCTTTGCACTATTGAGTTGATTTTAAGCATTATGATAATGATATGTATTGAATCTATTTCTAATCTTCGTTTGCATTCATTGTTGATGTAGTGGTGTCCTTAACATTTAAGTTGCTTAGGTTAAGTGCCAATTGAGCTCTTTCATCCCAATATGCTTTCTTCTCACTGATGTCTCTAGCTTCATTTGTTATCAACACTTCCAATTACCATAGTTGTTGTCATCCAATTTCATCCAATTTGATGTTCTCATCCAAGAAAATGCTATCATCATGAGTTTTTGTCACATTTTTATATTTTGATGTTGAAATGTCTAATTGAGGGTCTAGAGGCTTTGAATATTGCATTCAATTTTAACCAAGCTATGATGAAACTTCTCCAACATGTCCTGGAATGGGTGCCATGATTGCACGTTGTAATTATGCCAAAAATTAATGAAATTTTCTTGCACATTCTCAAAAAATGTGTCAAACTATTATGCTTTAGATGCTAAAGATGCTAGACTCACTTCTTATATAAATGAGGTGGACTTAAGAAATTAATGGGCAAGGCATTCACACAGACAAGTCCATGGCCAAGCTGATGAGTCATGGATCATTGACTCTAGAGCCTGCAGTCCCTTAACTCCGCAAAGAGTGAGTGGTTCTCTCACTTAGAGAAACGTTACAGTGACGATGTAGAACTATGAGACTCCAGACTTCATCATCATAGGATACATATATATGGGACGTACATAACGTTTTGTATGTTTTAGGATTGAAGAAAAACCTTCTACCTGTTAGTGGCATTACTTAAATAGACAAGAAGGTGTAATTTGATGAAGGGGAATGTGTTATTCGAGACAAGGGTGATGATGTCATATATTACCATCTTCGGAAGGCCTCGCGGGCCTATGAGACAAAGTAAAAATAAAGGATAACTCATGCAAGCCACAATGGGATGAGGCAAAGGGCTTGCTAGGATCCTTGCTGAGTACTATATTTACAAAGATCAAAAAACTCAAACTAGTACTTAAGATACATAGCTAGGTGCCATGGTTACTCTCCTGTGGGCCGTAAAGTTGTCTCATATTTGTGTTTGTCGGGTCGTCTCTCGATAGGCATGATCCTCGTGATCTCTATATTTGGTGGGCCATATCAAGAGTGATGCCTCGGTTCAAAAAATCCCCTCCGACTAGGGCTCCCGAACCTCCATCGTGCATGCTATCGTGCATGGTCTATATGTCGTTGGCTCCATTGCTCCATGCCGTCTCTTCCCGTTGACCCATGCTGTCCTCATGTTCGCTATCTCCCCCTCTACTCCATTATGTTCCGAGGTTGACTTGAAAGCATAGAAATATGTGACATGTTGGTGTGGATGGTCAACCTAGGTCTCATGTGGCACTGTCACCTCTTGCTATCTGATATGCCACAACATGGTCTCGCTGTGTCATCGCATCTCCATCAAATAGAGGCCAACACAGTACCTAGTCATGAAAGCGGATCAGCCGGGAGAGTGGTCCAAAATTGTGCTCCTTCTGAAAGAGACAATAGTACCGTCCTAGATTAAGCTTGATGATGACTTTCAAAATTTGTCATGAATGATGTGAAAATCTTCGTTTATGGAGCTGGAGGCGTGGGTTGTATCTAAATTCAATTTGGCTTCAAAATGATTATATTTTGACCTTGACATGATTGTCCTAGCGAGAATCTCTTGGACTTTAGGATAACTCTTTTGTAATTGGATTGGTCGAGTTTTACTAAGTATGGTGATCCAGTTCAATTATTCTAGCTGATTTGTGTAGTTAGGTTCAAAGCTGGCCTATTTTCATTAACCAGGTTTAGTGTTGTTTAACCAAGGTAAAAGTTAACCTCGATGTGGTTAAGCCATATAGAAAACTATTCACTAGGAGATAGAACACTCAGATGTACCAAATAAAAGTATATAAATAGATGTGAAAATCCAAGTATAAAACACGCCAAGAACTGTGCCAACAGGCTTGTGGGCTGCAATCAGGCTGCCACATGGTGGCACTCAGATATCCTCACTGAGTTTATTTTAGGGCAGACATGTAGGCCATCCTGGTCAGCACTTCGGGCTCACAGTTTGCCCAAGTTTAGGGCTGCCCGTGGGACTGCCCAGCCATAAGTCCATGTAATTGGGAGAAGGGCTGGGCGAGACCCAGCACAAGGCGCCTGTTTGTAGGACCTTTTATGCTGCCCTGGTGAAGGGAGGATCGTGGAGTCGGCCATCAGGTTGACAGACCCACAGATCCCAGTTGGCAGCTAGTGCAACCTGCAGCGGTTCCACCAAGGAGACACCAGACAAATCTACACCAGTAGAAGAGCCACAGATGGTGCAAGTGAGGAGATCAGGTGAAGTTCTCATGGGCAGATACTGAAGCCGATCCTACAGAGGCCATTGGTGCAGCATAAAGTTGTTGAAGGATTGTGTGAGAGAAAAGGGGTGCACTCACAAGAGAGAAGACCCTACATTTCAGCTAGCTGCACACTAATATAGAATCAGAGATAAGGTTGAGACTTTATGGAAATGTGTGGAAAAGGGTGCCTTTAGTCCCAATAAGACCAATCCACTTGGAACATCTGATAAATGTAGGGCACTAGCACTCAAAGTGCAATCTAGAATGTTTTAAAGCTCACCCAAAACATGCGGGTTCGTACAAAGTGCTTATGATGTACAGAACTAGAATTTGTCAAATAGACTTTACAAATTGGAGATGGCTCTATAGGCCATTATGACAATCAAGGCAGAGTGGTAATTCCACCACAAATGTTGATCCATGAGAACTCCCTTTTGAGTTTGGTAGAATGGGTATAAAAAGATGTTCAAAGAGTGGAGGATTATGCATGCTTCTTCAAAGACCGTGCTATTCTTGCACCATGAAATCTAGAGGTTATTGATGAGATCAATGAACTGGCCTTGAGTGCATTACCCGGTCTTGAAAGAGAATACCTCAGTGCAGATTCGGTTGTTTCTTCTGAGAATGACAGAATATTGTATCCAATTGAGTACTTGAATAGTTTGAACTTAGGTGGTGGGTGGCTACCCTCCTCATCACTGGCTTCTAAAGATTAATGCTCCTATCATTCTGCTCCGCAATTTGGACCCTCAGCAGGGACTTTGTAATGGTACCAGATTGATATGCAAGCAATTTAACTCAAAGGTGATAGAAGCAGAAAACGTTACAAATACAAACATTAAAGACAGGGTCTTTATTGTGCTAGGATAACAATTATACCAAACTATGCTTCAATTGCCTTTTGACATGAGAAGGAGATAATGTCCTGTGAGGCTAGCTTTTGGTATGTCAATAAATAAGTCACAAGGACAAACATTGAGTGTGTTGGGACTTTAATTGGCCACATAAGTATTCACACATGGACAATTGTACGTTGCTATGTCACGTGTTAGATCACTGATGCAGTGAAAGTGTATGTAAAGCATACTGTGGAACACGAAAGTAGCATAGAAGGTTCAAAAAAAGTCTTCCAACCAATGGTGTCTACAAAGAGATATTGAAAATGGCATGTAGAAGAATATAAATGTAATCTATGCCCAAAAGGTAGAGAACGAGCTATTAATACAGCAGCCTATAAATGCTAGAGACTACATTCATAGATATCTCTGTATCAACAATGAAGTAAGAATTTGAAAGGAGAATGTTTTCAAAGATGTGACATGTGCAATCTAAGTGTGTTTCAATAAGTGTGCATGCTTTGAAGTTGATTGATATTCCTTTCAGAATGACAATTATGTGATTGTGATACAAAGACATAAAGCTAAATAGGAGTTGGATGGAAAATTCCTTTTATTTATCTCTCACATTGTTGATACGCTTGCCGGTAATATTGAATTGATATGTATAAATCTACTTACATTGTGTGGATTTTATGAGAGAGAGAGAGAGAGAGAGGGGGGGGGGGAGAGGGGGAGGGGGAGGGGGAGGGGGGGAGAGGGAGAGGGAGAGGGGGAGATTGATCTTAAAGTCTTGTGTAAATGTTTAGTGTAGCGAGTGTCATATTGGATATCACATGTATATTACTTAGGATATCACATGTATATTACTTAGGATATTACTTAGGATATCACATGTATATTACTTAGGATGGACATGGCAAGGAGATCATTTTCATTTGTTTATGGTGATGGACAAGATATTGAAGGTATTTTTCTCGACGATTTCTATGATATAGGCATCGTTGTTTTCCATAATCTATTTAATATTCATGGCTCAATTGTAGACCCTCCATTTTGGGAAGGACAAGCAACAGCATGTCTAATTATCAAACTATTAGAGAGCACCTATGTTTTACGGTGTATATAGAAACTTACTTTTTATGTAGCTTTTGCGTTTAATTTTAAAAAATTTAAATTATTATTGATACATTCTTTTTGCAAAAGGAATATCTTTATTTCTTAGAACCTAGATTATTGCTATGCTTGTATGGTCAAGACACTTACAAACAACGAGAGAATTTACAATCTAAGTTTGTAAAATATTGCAGATCAGCTTCGTGTACATGTAATGTTTGTAGACTATGAAAAGCTTACTAAGTTAGATTTTCGGTTCAAAGGTACTAGACATTACAAAATTTTTGATTTGCTATCTACAAGCCCATTCAAACGCCATTCGTCTCAAATATTGATCCACCAAGTGAGTTTTGTAAGGTTTTATCTTTTTCCTTTTTTTTACTTCGAAAATCATAACTTGCAATATATAATGTTTTTATCTTAAATACAAATGGAGGTGAGGACTATAGCCTTCCAAGGAGGGATAATCCAGTTGCCCAAAGATTGTTTTAATGCTTTGTTCAAGTGTGTTAAGATTGTCACCACTATATTGGGTTGATGTATATTTATGCCAAGTATAGTGCTTTATTCAAAGAAATGTAAGTGCTTTAGGAGCTCCTACATGGATATATATGGCAAGCACAGTGTGTTCATACATAGGTTGGCAAGTTGAGGACCATGAGGTCCAAAATGGGCTTCAAATACAAGACTAATCTCTACTCACCCCCTGAGGACAAGCCTTTTGTTTTTATGCATGCAAGAATACTCTTACCCGTTAGGGATGGATCATGCCACTAGTAGTTACAAGGTATTAAGTCATTTATAGGAAAACATTTCACTTGGTACTACGCAGACATTCCAACAATCGCCACATAGAAGTCAAATTCATTGTTTTGTAGCAGGCTGAAGGCCACACATGTTTATATGTGTCACACAACGTGCTAATGCAACATTTTTGTGCCCAAAAAAAATGCAAAAAAGAAGAAGAAGAGAGCCCATCTGCACACATAGTGTGATGCTACCTAGGACACATAGTGTGATGTAATTAACCCTTCCGAACTTGAGCCCATTGCAAAACAACAAAATTGACTTCTAAGTAGCAAAAATAATTCAATTCTTGGCCACTCTCTCATCACATTTTCTCGCACGGGTTAGCATTTTAAGAAGGCCATGTGTTGGCCATACTTTTTTGTGACAAAAAATTGACCATGTCATCACTTCATTCATGAACATTATAGACAACTTTATAGCATGATACTGTAAATTGAAGATGAAATCTCAGAGATCAAAAGGCAATTGATGAAATTTTATAGATAATGTAAAAGTAGAAAAAAAGAATGTATTTCTTAAAAACCATCACATCATAGCCTAAGGTTAAAAAATTTAGGATTCTCTTAGCCTTTTTGGCCAGTGCTGAATTCTTCACCATTAGAGTGACCCACTATATGCAATGTACATGCCACAAGATGGATTTAAAATCCTCCACCATGTGACCCACCTATGTGACCCACCTGTATTTCTTCATGTGCCTCTTGAAGGGCTATCATGGTTGCCTCTTATATACAATGCTCATTTGGGCTAATATCGTCCATCATCTCTCACCACCCTACCATATGAGGCTTTTGGTTGGTGGTGGTGGGTCGAGGGCGATGTGGGCCTACCCCCTAGCACATAAGGAGGATGCTCTGCTTTGATTTTCTTTCTTACTTCAAACTACCTCAAAGCTTTTGCTTCCTTGTGTGCTCCCTTTTATGCTCCCTATATGTGCTACCTCTTTTCCTCCTTGTTGCCTCTTGTTCCTCTTGGCGTGTTTCTTCAACTTCCTCTAGTTTTGTCTTACCTCTTATTCTTCCTCTTCAAGTTTCCTTTGTGCAACCGCCTCTTCCTACTCCCTCCTTGCAACTCCTTGCAACTTATTCTTCCCACCTATGTGTAGCCTCCTCTTTTGTAGCTCTTTTTCTCGTCTTGTTCACCACTACTCTTCTTACTTTATAACTTAATTGTCTAAATATAATATTGATCCATCTACATCTTTACTTTTACCTTGCTTGAGTTTTTGCCACCTTGGACACATTATCAAATATAGACTCATCCATCTTAAGGGGGTTCCTGTTGCATCGTTGTTGCCAACAATAGGGATTGTATTATGGAGGATGGAGTTTTCAGACAAGAGGGTTAGGGTTGTCAAGGATTTCAATTGTGAGGTTAGGACTTGGACTGTCAAGGTTTTCCATCATGAGGTCGGGGTTTGGATTGTTAAGATTCGGGGGCATATGGTTACTATATAGAATATGGTTATCATGGTCACCATTAGGATTTCTATTCGCATTGGAATCTTGGTCTTTAAGGTTTCCCTATACTCGGCCATGCTATCTATGCTAGATCAGGAGTAATGAACTATTCTTGGTGTGCTCTTTGGGGGATTTTTCTTATGAGGGTTACTTGGAGTGTAGTGTTAAAATGAGTAGATTGCTTTGTCCTAGCAATAAAATAAGTGATTTTATACTCACTAAAATGTATTAGCTTTAAAAAGCATAATAATAAGTAAAATAAGTGATATTATACTCACTAGTATTTCATGTGGTTGGCATCATTTAAAGTCCTTAAAGAATTGCATCAAACCCTAAAAATGGTACTTTCATAGGATATCTATCATGCATGTCATAAGAGAGCAATGTGCAGGAGCTCAAGGGCAAGACAGAGAACTAGATGAGAATTAGAGCCCAATTCTTGACATTCCACTTTATCGTGTCCATGTATGTACTCTACATGAAAAATTGAGGATCCTAGAAAAGCTTCTAGTGTTGCACATAATTATGCATAGAATATGCAACCACTTGAGAGGCGTGCATAATGCATATTACCAAATTGGAGGAGAATTTTGCTAAGAGTAGGCTTGCATGGAGGGAATGTGAAATTCACAAAGCATGATTAAATATCCAACCAAACATCAAATTAGCCTAGAAGTTTGTATTGGATCAAAGACAATGTATCTTCTACCTCATCACGTGAATTTTATGAAAGCTATGAAACAAATGTGTTTGCACCACCTACTAAGTGAGGCAAATATTTGGTTTGAAGCATGCAAAGATGTGGGGTTGCACTTGACTCTATTGTTCATCTACTTAAGAAGGAACAACTCTCAGAAGAGGAGTTTACAACCCTTAACAAAAGAATTGATGAGTTCACTATAGATATGGTCGATGGTTGGGGAGCAATGTGCATTGCACCTATATGGTAAACCATGAGTCTAGAAATATTCCTTAAAAATAATCTTACATGTTGCTCATTTTTCTTGTATATAGCATATCATCTATATACATGACATCCTCTATTCTTTGGATGAATATAGGTCATTTGAGCTTTGGAGCACACAAAGAGAAGTCTACTCCAAGAACACAAGGCATGGTGGGGGCATACAATTCATGAAATGTCTAACTCATTCTACAAATCGATGCCATTGTTCAAGCACCACTAAAATATTATTTTTGCACTCTCTTTCTTTTTTACTAGAGAATCATTCTGCATCCACGTATCTTTACTTTGTGCCTCTTGTATCTCCTTTAATAACTCCTCTTGTATCTCCTCTAATAACTCCTCATGTTGGCTCTTCGATAATTCCTACAATTCTTCCTCGTGATGTTTTTTGCCCTTTCAAGCCTTGTTTCATCTATCAGGCTAGCCCTCTCTAAATTATGACCTTTGACAACTTGACATTCATCCAACTTTAATACAACGACAACCATTCCATCACACTTCGAAAAGAAATCATTCATACAATCAGAAGGGCACAAACCATAGATGCACATAGTTAAATTTTACAACTTTTAAGATGTGTTTTTCACCTTTCCATGTCATGCCGTAATATTTTATCTTCAATCATTGCATTATGACCAAGTCTATGTAGAGGTGGTTGAGCTCATCAAATTAAAAAGATATTATTTTTTATAGTGTCATGGAGTCCTCTACATAGTGGTAATCTCCTAGCATGGATCTAACAATAGAATTTATATATTTCGGAGTCCTCTACATAGTGGTTATCTCCCAGCATGGATTTAATAGTAGAATTCATAATTTTGGAGTCCTCTATATAGTGGCAATCTCCTAGCTTGGATTAACTGTTGAATTTGTACATTTTAGAGCCATACTGACACTATAAGACATCGACAACATAGGTCTCAAGATACTCTTCTCAAAGAGGTTAGAGAGATCAAAAAGGCTAGAGGGATGGAGGGCAAGAGGAGAGAGAAAGAGTAGAGGATTAGAAGCTGATGTTTCTCACAGTGCACCTTGCACATGAGTTTTAATGGGAATCAAGAGCATGTGGGAGGGAAAGGGGGCTTATGAGGGTAAAGGTCTAGTGCAGAAAGAAAAGAAAGTATATAAGAAACCAACCATAAGCTTCTTGGACCTCTTCCATGTAGCATAAGACGTTCTATGCCCTGAGGCTCTCCTCTTTAGCTTATCCAAAGTTTCACTTTCAGAGGAGGATAAAGAAGAAGAAGGAGAAGATGCTGATCTCTTTTTCTCCCTTCTTTTCTTAGGGGCCTTTTCGTCTTTCTTGTCCTCATGTGAAGGAGACTTTGACGGTGACCCCTTTTGGGAGGAGAAGTTGGCCGCTGTGGTCGTCGTCTCCTTGGAGCTATATCACGCCTAGAATCACTACGTGATTCTTCCCTTTGATGCTCCACTTGAGTATTCTCCTTTTCTCCCATAGAGGTTCTCACCAAGAGGCTTCTTTGGAATTCTCTCTTCTTGGGAGGCTATGAGAATACCTCGCTCCCGGAGTTGTAGTATAATCTCCCCATGAAGAGTAGGATTTTTCCTCGTTTGTTGGAGCTTTGACACAAAAAAGTTGACATAATCAACTGCATTAGAGACATCATCTTGTGTGTGTGCAAGAGTATCTAGGCTAACTCTACTCTCTTCATTATTCTCAGCCATTGTTAAGCAAATTTTTGTGTGGATTTTAGTAGACTTTTTCCAACCCTTAATGTCAACAAAAGCCTTAGAATAGTGGAGAGGATAAATCCCTATCCCACTTATCCACAAGTAATGCACAAATCCCACCTTCGTGAGCAACGTAAGGACCTCTCTTCTTAGAGAAGAAAGAGATGCCTAAGCTCTGATACCAATGTGAGTAGATTTGCCCAATTCTCTAATAACTTTGCATAAAAAATAAAGAAAACTACCAGAAATCATTTAGAAAATCCTTAGAAAATGAGACTTATGTGCATGGGGATCATCCGAACCATTATACTTCGATGCCATACATTTTGCAACTTGAGAAGGATGCAATGGTCTTGGCTCAGCAACAAACCTTCTCATTCCAGGGGCAGCCATAGATGGTTCCTCCCTCATCATAGGTGTTGGAGCTCTATGCACAACTCTATGTTCCTCTCTTATAGGGGCATCTGGTGTTGCTCGCTCTATTGGGTGTGGTATTGATGACCTTGTAACGACCGTATAACCACCTCTTATCATCGAAGGTCTTGGCTGGAAGCTCGCTCTTGCTCCAGGATCTGAAGCCTTTGGTGCTATTGACCTTGTTACTTGTGCTTCTTCTACCTGACTAGGAATTCTAGTTACCTTGTCCATGAAGCTTACTTCTTCTTTGGCAGGCAGCTGAGCAGATATTTGGTCTAAATATATGACAGAAAAAGGTTCTCCCATACAGGTTAGCTTTTCCATGTCTTTCAATCGAGCATGTCTATACTCGTGACCATTAGCATCGACCAATATATGTCTAGTTCGGGTCTCAAACTGATAGGCATACATGTACATCCTCTTAGGATCCATTAATTCTCGTGGATGCACATCTTCCCTCATGTAGTATGTGGATGCGTCTAGACTAGCCAAACGGTATAACCCAAACCTCGGATTGTCCACCACAATTCTGTCTACTTCTTTGATAGAAATGAACTTGACTCTGATGTCATTTTCCAAAGGTGGTCTCTCCAAACCCTCATCTACTTTTTCTTTGGTCTCTATCATTCCCATGGGGTCAACTATAGTCGGAAAGGATGTTGTGATGTAAGCAATTCCCTCGTCATCAAAGTAATAGTCCTCTCTAAAATACACTTCAACTTGTTTCACAAAATCATTCTTTCCCAAGTCTTCTTGCACATAGTGTTGATTATTACTATCTAAGTAAATACGTGCCCCCATTTAGTTGGTATAGGCATACTGCAATAGCATCCTCCGTCTTTATTCGTGAGATCTAGATGTGCCAATGGGCCCCATCTTTCCATGCAAGTCCATGCTCGGAATTTTCTCCATAGAATAGGAATAGTTAATTTCAGACGAGGTGTGCGAAATAACTTCCTCTTGAATCACTGTCAAGTGTTCAATCTTTGCTTGAATGACACTTTCTTCTATAGACACCTAACTTACTTGGTCTCTAGACAAGTTTCCCCCTGACCTTAAGTACATGAACAAGTATAATTACAGAAACCCAACCTGTTACCTGAATTCCTGTTGGTATACTGCTTTTAACCTTCAATCCTCAGCTTAACACAATTGCTTGACTCCTTATCTGCAAAGAATCAATTCAACCACTATACAGCTTACGGAGTTTAGTCAGTAATCTTTTGCAAGTATCTGGACTGACTTGTCCAAATCACTGTGTTATATACACTTCTAGAGTCTTGTGAGTCTAACTATACTCAAACACTGCATGCAATAGTACAAAAAATTCCTGCCACTTAGACAGCTGAAACTCCTAGTTTGAACAACTCTAGATGTCTAAATAGCTTCTTTTGGTAGTTTCAGAGTATCAAATGACAAGTGTTTTGGTTGTCCCAAGTTCTATGTATCCAACTTCTTTTGTTAAGTGATCTCTGTGCTTCTAAACCCTAGATATGTACACACTTCAAGTCTCAAGTGATTTTGAACAATTTTGTACAGTGTCAAGAAAAAATCGTGATTTGTTAACAAAAAATGCCCGGTCCTACGTCCAATTTTAATTCTGACTTGATACTTGCTTTCTGCGCATGTGGTTCTCGTATGAGCCCTCGTCCCCTTTTTCTGCCGTGAACCCTTGACGTCCACGTAGTCACAGATCCTGTAGCAGCAGCTGGCCATGGCTTCCCCCGATCTCTTCGATGCCTACTTCAGGCGCGCAGACGTTGATCGCGATGGCCGCATTAGCGAAGAGGATGCCGTCTCCTTCTTGCAGGGAGCCAACCTTCATCGCGAGGTCATCGCCAAGGTATTTCCTTTCCTATTCCGCTAGGATCTGATTTCTGATCCTCCACAGTCATAGTCATACGGTAGGACGCAGTATTATACTTGCTGGTTTGAAATTCAGTTGTGGCAGAAATTTTTATGGTTTGATGGAAAAATCCGTTTGCATTTTGATAATCATTCAGAACGGATGTGTTATTTTCTCGGGATGCATGCAAATTGATAGAAGCAAAGTGCAGGCACTTAAAATGATGCTCTCTCTTTGCAATATGATCATCACTCAGCAAGGATGACTCGCTTTGGTATTTTTTTCTGGATGCATGCAAGGCGATGGGTGTGCAGGCACATAAATAATGCTTCCTTGTCTGCTTGGCTGATATTGTCAACACGTCTCTAATCTTTATCATTTGGCCACACGAATGTGTGCACATTGACGTGCAATAACACAGACAAAGCTCAACCCATCACATAGTGGCAATGAGGTTTCCTCACTCAGATCAATCCTGTAGTGCACCTTTGTAGAGCATGTTACAGGCATGAATATGGTAAAGTTTGCTCCATTTCAGCTATCTTATTTGGTTACATCAACAAGCACCCAATAATGCACTTGATATAACAACCAGTCATTTATTCAGAATGTTGCACAAATAGCTAGCTGCTGGAATGCACCAAGCATTGTTGAACAGATATGAATTTGGCTTGTGCGCTGTTTGTACAAACTTATTACCTTGCTCCTCATGGCATGGGTCTTTCTTGCTTACTACTCAGTGTCTCATGTATACCACAGATTTGGCAGTATGCAGATAAAGGGCAAAGGGGATATCTTTCTCGGGCTGAATTTTACAAGGCACTGCAGCTTGTGACAGTCGCACAAAGTGGAAGGGAGCTCACCCCCACTCTTGTGAACAAAGCATTGAGTGAACCCACTGTATCAAAAATTCCTGCCCCGCAAATCCAATTGGCACCAATTTTTACCTCAGCAAGCCCGCAAGCAGGTGGATCAGGAAGCCCTGTTTGGCCCCCAACTGTTCCAGCACAACAACCGTATCCAGTTGTTTCTTTACCACAAGGACTTAGACCAACCATGTCCACACCAGTACCTAGAGCTTCAATACCATCAACACCTTCTTCCACATCAGGAATTGTTTCATCTGATTGGCCAACTAAGAAGTCATCATCTTGGCCGGGTCCAGGTTCTATCAACAACCCCACTGGCCAGCATTCCCAGACAAGGGCAGTTCTTCCAAACCAAGGTTTTCAAGGTGGCTCACTTACAGGAATTAAACCTGGTGCTTCTCCTAAGGCAGCAGTGGATCCCAATCTTTTTGGAGGGGATGTCTTCACAGCAGTGCCCGTTAAGCCACAAGTTCCACAGCACAGTTTGACAATGCCCAATCAGATACCTCCACCAAGGGCACTGCAAACAGCTGGTCAACCAGACATAGCCTCACTTGAAGTCATTTCTACACCTTCTACACCAACAACATCATCAAGACAGTCCCAAGGAGGAGCAGGTCAAGCAGAACATGAGTTTACAGCTCCTGCTGTAGTAGATGGAACGAAAGCATGGCCTAAAATGAATGTTGCCAATGTGCATCGCTATACCAAAATCTTTTCTGAAGTGGATACAAATAAAATCAATGGTAAAATCCGTGCTTTTCCCAGATTTATTTGTCTTGTGACTATTGTACTTTCATGCTTTATTGATAAGACTAGCATACAATTTAATTTGGATACAGATACATCAGATGATAGCATGGATAGTCTTGACTATCCACAAGATGAAGAAGCCCTATCACAAAATTTTGAAGAAATGGCTTGGGAGCCATCTGATGAAGACGAAAAAGTGTGTTCGGATCCCATGCTCCCCACGTCCCCTACTAAGTTGAATTTCTCCAAGGTGTACCCTGTAGGGTTTGTAGATGGCTCTTCTTTTGTTGCAATACCTTCAGATCTGAAAGTAGATGATAACAGCCCGTCTAAGATTCTAAGTATGAAGCCAAAGATACTTGACACAGCAGTCAGCTCTACAGTCAGATTAAGGATTCGCTGCAAGGATGGATCTACAGTCAAAACGTCCTACGCAACAGGGTTTTCAGCATCGCCCACTTTAATTGTGTCAGCAAGGCATGTTGTTGACAAGGAAGGCGAGATTGAAATCAAGGTATGCAGAGGAATGGTAGTAATGTCTAGCTTTTTTGATACACATGCGGGTTTTGAGGGCCTTGATCCAAGCTTCACAGAAAAATCAAGATCAAAAGAGAGAGACACTCATGGGCTTTTTCTAAATGGATCAGATCTTTGCTTCTTCAAGATAGAGAAGAATATGCCAAGCTTTTTACTGCCATGTTCTCCAACATTCATTACAAATAAGCAAGTTGTTGCTATCTCATTCCCCGCAATCAATAACTTTCTAGAAAATGCTAGAAAAGAGCTAGTGGAGGGAACCAGTGAAAGCAATGCAATTTGGAAGCAATACACACCTACCATACAGGGAGTGTACAACAATTTGCTTGCCAAACATGCAGCAAATAATCAGATGAGATTAACGAAAGCAAAAAGAGTGCTTTCAATCATTGATACAGTGGAGAGAGAGGTTAAGAGAGAGCTCTATTTAGAGCTTAAGAAGACATTTGCGGCCACTAACACAGGTAATGTGGCATGTAGTGTGGGTCAGATACTTTGCTTTAATAGCAGGTATTTAGGGACTTCTTGCTCAACATTAGCTGGAAGTTCAGGAGCCCCTATTATCCCCTTATCTCTTCCTAATCATTTTGTGGGTGTCCAAAAAGGGGGTTGTGTTGGAAGAGACATGAATGTGGTTACTTCTTCAGATAATATTGACTTTGTGAAGATGTATGTAACTACTGTACTGCCAACTTTGCCCCTGCCAGATGATAGTTTTTGGTCGAACGGAAGTTGGGATGGTTTTCGGAATTGGCTTGAATTACACCAATCCCAGATTCCACAATCATCTGTATGGATCATGACCAAGGCTCCTAAAGAAAGGAGGTCGTCCAAAAGAAAAGCTCTCTGGCCACCATAGGTTTCACAAATGTGGAAACTCAGCTAGGTATAACCAGAGAAAGTAAACGTGAGTAATGGAGCTTTACTTTGATAGGTCTGCAGATTGCTACAGGACTTCATGACAGGTTTGTAGCAACATCCAGGTTTAATACAAGTCCTACTCGGACCAGTTTCCATCGTCCTATGTTAATGTGAAGAATACATAACATTTTGTTTAGGCAAGACAGGAAGGATATAGTCCACATGCTGGTCAAGCTCCAGCAATATCCAGTTTTGATATGTTAATGTGAAGAATACATAACATTTTGTTTAGGCAAGACAGGAAGGATATAGTCCACATGCTGGTCAAGCTCCAGCAATATCCAGTTTTGATACAAGTGCGAATGGGATGAGTTTCTGATGCTTATGTTGAAGTACACAGTACACAACATTTTTGTGCAAGAATTACAGGAAGAATAACACCTCATGCAAGGTCAAGCTTCGACTGCTCAATGTCCTAGCTTAAACAGTACCCAAAGTTTTGTACATGCAATACATGAAGAATCAGAACTGTAGTTTAAGTTTCATGCATAGCCTTTGTGAGGAGTTACTGCTTTATTTGATGCTAGTATGGAAACGCTTCATGCTGATTGTGTTCTCTCTTACTTCTTTTGGTGATAGTATACAGATAGAGGTAAAGTGATCATTAACTAGATTTGATTATTAAGTTCAATGCTACACGGGGATGGTGAAAATTTAGTAGATAGACAAAAGTTAAGAACAAGGTGTGTCAATTGCTGGGGTGCTCGTTAGCATTGGCATGGACAGTAAGTTTTGCTCTGTTTTTTCTGAATAAGTCAGTGTGTGTTCGCGTGCATAATTGGGCATAATGGGGCATGTGGCTTAAATTGTGTTAGCCACCTTCATGCTGCAGAGTCCAGACTAAAGTGCATGTTAGAGCTCTAGTTGGGGTGGCCATCTTTCTACTGCAAGAGGCAACCGTGATGCTAATTTTGGACCCTAGAGTGTAAATTGTTCTTTGCAAACTCTTTCGGTTCATTCTCGATCCCTTATTCAATTACACGCACAAGTAGGCTTGATCAACATGCAGATTTCGGCAGTGCTGATGCCGCTTCGAGAAGGAGGTGACTTCGGCTAAGATATCTCTTCCCAATATTAATGTCCAAGAGTCTCCAGGTTGCCACTGTGGCTCAAGAGAGCAGTTCTTCAATACCAGCGCCTGTGTATATGGACCTTTTGTCGGGCAAGGATGTAGAGCTAATACCCAGGTCATCTTTATTCAGGCAGGGTTGGTCCGTATAGAGTGACATGAAAGCCTCTTGGTAGTAGACACCCTATAGCTTTACTGTTGACTGCTTTTTGGTCTCCACCTGTTCACTGCTGGGACTGCTGTGTGACCTCACCTTTGTGCGAGCCAATCTTGTGGCGACCTAGTAGTTGGGTACTGCAGACAAGCTAACCAGGCCGTCACTGTCTGTGACAGAAGACCCTGTGATGCCCAGCTCATGTACTGCTTTAATGGGCGAACAACCCAACCGTTGGGACATACTACCCCCCAGGTAGCGAAGAGCCGAAGCGAGGTGCCAAACCTTTTGTCGGTGTAAGCTGATCAACCTGTTATCCCTCGCTGTACAGCTCGTCACCCGTACAACTGTACAACGCGCCAGCCCATACATATGTACTATCCTGCACTGTACATCCATACTGTCCCACGCCGTACAGCCGTACTGAAGTACCGTCGTACATTCTGTGCATCGAGCATCGTACAGATTCCGTACAGTCGTCGTATGATTCCGTACAGCCGATACATGTGTCGTACGGCATCATATTGTTGTCGTGCACTGTGCCGTACATCCGTACAAAAGGTGGTTGATGAAGGAGGGATGGACTGAGGCTCAGTCCCTTGTCAACGGGCCACCCGTTACAGGCATGGGGGGTGGGGTGGGTGGGGTATGCGACATGCGCGCAAGGGGGGGGGGGCATGGGGAGTGGGAGGGGGCGGGGGGGGGGCGGGGGGGCATGGGGGGTGGGGGTGGGGAGGGTACGCGACATGCGCGCAAGGGGGGGGGGGGGGGCATGGGGAGTGGGAGGGGGGGGGGGGGCTATTTAAAATGTGAAAATGAAATTTTTTTTTTAAATAGAGCTTTTTTTATTAAATAAAAAAACGTTCATAGGAATATTTATAAAATATTTATAAATTTGAAATGCATTTGTAATTTTTTTTAAAATTTTTGAATTACGACATTTATAATTTAAAATGTGAAAATTTTAAATTTAAAAAACGTTTAATGAGGCATTTTTTATTCAAAATGTGAAAATGTAAAAATTCTGTTTTTTTAATGTAGCATTTTCTTTTTGGTAGAATTTAATTAAATTTTAGTTTATAAGAAAAATTATAAAAAATTTCTAAATTTCAAATGCATTTTAATGTTTTTTTGAAATTTATGAATTACGACATTTTTTATTTAAAATGTGAAAATGAATTTTTTTTTTAAAAAAATAGAGCTTTTTTTATTAAATAAAAAACGTTCATAGGAATATTTATAAAATATTTATAAATTTGAAATGCATTTGTAAATTTTTTTTAAATTTTTGAATTACATTTATAATTTAAAATGTGAAAATTTTAAATTTAAAAAACGTTTAATGAGGCATTTTTTATTCAAAATGTGAAAATGTAAAAATTCTGTTTTTTAAAATCATGTTTGAAAAAAAAGAGATTAAAGTTATTTTTTTAATTAGAGCTATTTTTAATTAAATAAAAAGACGTTTAAATTTTAGTTCACAGGAATAATTATAAAATATTTTTAAAGTTGAAATGCATTTAAAAGTTTTTTTTAAATTTTTGAATTACGACATTTTTAATTCAAAATGTGAAAATGTAAAAATTTTGTTTTTTAAAATCATCTTTGAAAAAAAAGAGATTTAAGTTATTTTTTAAAAAAATGTTTAAATTTTTGTTCATAGGAATAATTATAAAATATTTCAAATTTCAAATGCATTTTAAATTTTTATTTAAAATGTGAAAATGTAAAAATTAGGTTTTTAAAAATCATCTTTGGAAAAAAAGAGATTGAGCTATTTTTTTTGAAATAAAAAACGTTTAAATCTTAGTTTATAGGAATAATTATAAAATATTTTTAAAATTGAAATGCAGTTGAAAGTTTTTTTTAATTATTTTTGGAATTACGTAATTATTTATTTAAAATGTGAAAATGTAAATATTTTGTTTTTAAAATCATCTTTAAAAAAAGAGAGATTAAAGTTATTTTTTAAATTAGTGCTATTTTTATTTAAATAAAGAAACGTTTAAATTTTAGTTTATAGGAATAATTATAAAATATTTCTAAATTTGAAATGCATTTTAAAGTTTTTTTAATTATTTTTGGAATTAGGTAATTTTTTATTTAAAGCCTGAAAATGTATATATTTTGTTTTTTGAAATCATCTTTTAAAAAAAAGAGATTAAAGATATTTTTTTTATTAGTGTTATTTATATTTAAATAAAAAGACGTTTAAATTTTATTTTTAAAAATGATCTTTTAAAAAAAAGAAAATAAGAGTTTAAGTTAGTATTTAAATGTCAAAAAGTATATAATTTGTTTTTTAAAATAATCTATTTAAAAAAATTTATAAGTGAAGTTTACAAATTACTGAAGTTTTGAATTTAATATAACGTTTAAATTTTGTTTTTAGAATTCAGTGGTATCAAGAACAAGAAAATAAGAATTTTGTTAAAATAAGAAAATAATGTATTAAAAACAAGAAAACAAGAAAACAAGAACAAGAAAAAGAGAGATTAAAGTAGGTTCTATGTTATCTTTGAAATTGGTGCTATTTTTATTTAAATAAAAAAACGTTTAAATTTTAGTCTTCAAAACCATCTTTTAAAAAATCATCGTTTATGTGGAATATTATAGATTATATAGTTGGTTAAGAGTTGTTTCATAATTTAGGTAGAGTAAGTAGGCTGTATAAAACACCACATGGGCATTATCCCTAAAACACCACACCACATGGGCAAAGACCCCAACACTAGAGTGGTTAGATGCATAAGCATATGGCTAATTGGATCTTGTAAATGCACCAGCGCATCGAAAACACATACGTAATTTTTATGATTGTCCAAAGGTCTCCTCTCTCCCCAAGCATGGGAACCAAGTGATGATCTATAGGAATGGCCACTAGTTGAGGTGGATTGCCCAACCAAAATAGATAATATTGAAAAGGCTTAATTATTTTCTCAAAGTTCTCGTTTTAAAAGGTCTGTAGTGTGAACCCGCTCTCTTTTTTAATGTGTAGTCCGAGAAATACTAGATGCGCCTTGCTTGTGTATCGTTCAAAGTAATGTATTAGGTATCCTTCTATCTCCTCCATATCTATTGCAAACCCAAGGCAGTAAAGCATTCAAAGAAGGTCTTATTAACCAAACCTCTCCACTATCTGTCCTTAGTATAGGGGCCATAAGTGGACAATGTGGTCCTTACACCACATGTGGAAAAGTTTCATATTGGATAAAAAGTGAAAAAAGGGAAACATATAAGGAAAGAATATTTGAGACATCTAAGTTTAAAAATGCAACAACTAGAGTTTGAAAAAATTCTAATCAAAATTAAGAAATATTAATAATATTGATTAATATTGAGCCACACATTTGGCCCATCTACCGGTAGGTGCATAGGATGATCCCAACGACATCCTACCTCATCAAGGAGTACATACGCATAGTTTTCATTACGTAAATAGATTATAAGTCATATTGAATAGAATATTATTTTCATTACCCAAATAGAATATTAATTTCCATGTGTTTTTTTTGTGCATGCGCCAGCCAGCGCACAGGTTCTAGCACCACTATTCGTATGCAGATAGAGATGCTGAGAGCTGAGATGAGGGCACTGCAGGATGCTAGGGCACCCCCTCACTTGGTTGCGAGTCTAGATTCAGTTATTGAGGCTCTGGGTCGATTGGACACAGTTGAGGACGTTGTGGATAGCTTTCAGGCACAGGCTGAGGCGGAGATCACTGGTGGTGGCTTGGATTGGAGAGCCATTCGACAGTTGTTTGAGCGTGAGTCACATCACAGGCAGGCCTTGGAGGATATGTTTTGGGATGGTCACACCGAGGCGATGCGACCACGATCAGGGCTCCCCTTGCATATTTTACGTTGTAGGCACTCCATCATAGCAGCACACATTTATCCGAGATATCTTGCTGCGAATGGTGGTCGATTGCCTCACAACCGTCAGATAGCCAGGTCGTTTGCCATGCAACTATACGCTGAGTTTGTGCTTGGTCATCGGGTGGACTACCTTAGTACCCGTCCAGGATCAGGAGCGAGATGTGGTAGGATGGGGCGTCAGGAGCGTCAGATTGCAGGTGTTCGGCGTCGACGTGAGGCACCAGAGTTGCACACCATCCCTGCACCGGCATTGCGAGCGGTGGGAGGACAGATTAGGGGGGATGTTCATTTAGTGGCATCATCCTTGCAGCACATGGTCTCTGCCCTATCGAGATCTATTGCGATTCCACCTCCCCCACCTCGATCATCGATGGAGCCTCCCACATCTACACCACCTCCCACATCTACACCGCCTCAGCACGAGTTGGAGGCTTGAGACACACGGATTGCAGAGTTGGAGGCATTGTTGGCCGAGAGTCTAGGGACGAGGTTAGTTATTTTGATTATGTTAGTTTATTTTTTTGTAGCGTGTTTTGAACTGAAGTTTTTTGGTTAATTCTCACCATGTACGCGACATGTTTGCATTGCAGGCACATCTATTGCGTCAGGAGATGGAGTCTCGCGTACGACTGTTGCAGACAGATTTGGAGGAGCAGAGGATTCGGACATGCATAGCATACCATCGTGCAGAGCACTATATTTTGCAGTTGAGGCATATTAGTCGTGATCCATCTCGCCATAGGATCGACCCCAGCGTGGCCCTATACCCCGCTCCTCCTGTAGATGTGCCGACTAGGACACCCATAGACGCAGCAGTCATAGCCAGGCTTCCTACTGCCACTTGTGTCCTTTGCCACGAGGAGTTTGACACCGTAGGGTGGTTTGGACTAGGGTGCGGCCACATCGCACATCTCCATTGCATGACCCGCCACATGGTGGCACGATCAGTGTGCCCTGTATGCTTTGCTGACATTGATGTGGCGACATACAGAGGACTAGGCATGGATGATCTATATCCTGGTCGTCGTCAGGCCGTTGATCCATTCGCCCGCGTAGTCTTGACAGAGCACTACAGGGAGGAGGCACAGAGAGCGTTGCTGATGCAGGAGGGTGCTGATACATCGGTGGTTGCAGCATGCGTTCCACGACGCTTTTCGTATGGTGATTTCATGCCAGGTGACGAGGCACGAGCAGAGGAGGCACGCCGGATTGAGCGAGAGGCAGAGCTGCAGACATCATTGCAGCAGTGGGTGGAGCAGCAGCAGCTAGGGCGGGGCCGAGACCAGCGTCTTCTACACGTAGAGACGATTACTCGCGCTGGATTTGAGGCACGAGTATTCGCAGATGCATGGCTATGGGAGCTGAGACGCGCGTACATAGAGGAGGCGAGGGAGGCAGAGATGGCAGCGGTGGCGCGTGCAGCATGCCCTCCTCTTCATCAGGATGAGGCTGGCCCATCTCATGCAGGTGATGAGGCTGGCCCATCTGAGCCGGCTTTGCCTGAGGGCACACAGCGGACGGTTGGGCAGCGGGTCATACAGGAGCCACATCAGCGTTCCACTAGAGAATCATATGTAGAGCTATCAGATTCGGATTCAGATTGATTGTTTAGGCTTCACACGTTTCTTGTATAGGGATGCACTTCTGCAGCATGATGATGATGATGTACAGATTCATTTTGGTACTTTCATGATATTGTTCCCACTTTTATGATGTATGAGCATTTTCGTACTTTCATGATGTTCTTCACACTTTGTTTATCTCAGTTTATAGTTTGTTTAAATGTAACATAAACATTTAAAATTAGGAGTATGATTTTGAATTTCGAATATCTCAATTCACACATCTAATACATAAGGTATTTAAAAAAGAATGCCATGTGAAGTAATTGTAAACATTATGCATTGAAAAAGTGTTCAAGTTCCAACTTTATCATTTTGAATATCATATTGAATTTCGTATATATCAATGCTTGCAATTATTACACTAAACCTAAGAGCCGTGCGAAGTTTCATCCCCATGTGCGTATTTAAAATTAAGAGTATGATTTTGAATTTCAAATATCTCAATTCACACATCTAATACATAATGTATTTTAAAAATAATGCCGTGTGTCGTAATTGTAAACATTAAGCATTGAAAAGGTGCTTGCAAAAATGTATGCATTATACCTTCCACGTGGCGCAAACCAGATCAGTTGGAGACCAAATCTTGCGTGGATGTACGTCTAGGGTAGCCTAAGAGGCGTGTGAAGTTTTGTCCCCAACAGGGTTTAGGATTTAGGGTTCAGGGTTTAGGGTTTAGGGTTTAGTCGTGCTAGTAGGGATTGCTTCTACGTGGCGCAAACCAAATCAGTTGGAGACCAAATCTTGCGTGGATGTACGTCTAGGGTAGCCCAAGAGGCGTGTGAAGTTTCGTCCCCAACAGGGTTCAGGATTTAGGGTTCAGGGTTTAGGGTTAAGGGTTTAGTCGTGCTAGTAGGGATTGCTTCTACGTGGCGCAAACCAAATGAGTTGGAGACCAAATCTTGCGTGGATGTACGTCTAGGGTAGCCCAAGAGGCATGTGAAGTTTCGTCCCCAACAGGGTTTAGGGTTCAGGGTTTAGGGTTTAGGGTTTAGGGTTTAGTCGTGCTAGTAGGGATTGCTTCTACGTGGCGCAAACCAAATCAGTTGGAGACCAAATCTTGCATGGATGTACGTCTAGGGTAACCTAAGAGGCGTGTGAAGTTTCGTCCCCAACAGGGTTTAGGATTTAGGGTTCAGGGTTTAGGGTTTAGGGTTTAGTCGTGCTAGTAGGGATTGTAAAAATGTACGCATTTGTCCTTCCACGTGGCGCATACCAAATCAGTTGGAGACCAAATCTTGCGTGGATGTACGTCTAGGGTAGCCTAAGAGGCGTGTGAAGTTTCGTCCCCAACAGGGTTTAGGATTTAGGGTTCAGGGTTTAGGGTTTAGGGTTTAGTCGTGCTAGTAGGGATTGTAAAAATGTACGCATTTGTCCTTCCACGTGGCGCATACCAAATCAGTTGGAGACCAAATCTTGCGTGGATGTACGTCTACGGCAGCCTAAGAGCCGTGCAAAGTTTAATCTCCAACAGATAAGTCCACGTGCATATTTCGTTAGTACGTGCGCCATTTTTCACACGTAGTCGTGCTAGTAGGGATTGTAAAAATGTACGCATTTGTCCTTCCACGTGGCGCATACCAAATCAGTTGGAGACCAAATCTTGCGTGGATGTACGTCTAGGGTAGCCTAAGAGCCGTGTGAAGTTTCATCCCCAACAGATAAGTCCACGTGCATATTTCATTAGTATGTGTGCCATTTTTCATACGTAGTTGTGGTAGTAGGGATTGTAAAAATGTACGCAGCTGTCCTTCCACGTGGCGCATACCAAATCAGTTGGGCACCAAATCTTGCGTGGATGTACGTCTACGGTAGCCTAAGAGCCGTGCAAAGTTTAATCTCCAACAGATAAGTCCACATGCATATTTGGTTAGTACGTGCGCCATTTTTCACACGTAGTCGTGCTAGTAGGGATTGTAAAAATGTACGCATTATACCTTCCACATGGCGCATACCAAATAAGTTGGAGACCAAATCTTGCGTGGATGTATGTCTAGGGTGGCCTAAGAGTCATGCGAAGTTTCATTCCCAACAGATAAGTCCACACACGTATTTCGTTAGTACATGCGCCATAGCTCATACGTAGTCGTGCTAGTAGGGATTGTAAAAATGTACGCATTGTACCTTCCACGTGGCGCATACCAAATCAGTTCAGACCAAATCTCGCGTGGATGTATGTCTAGGGTGGCCTAAGAGTCGTGCGAAGTTTCATCCCCAACAAGTAAGTCCACACGCGTATTTCGTTAGTACGTGCGCGAATTTTCTTAGTCACGTTTTTAAAATGTCCTAAAGCACAAAACAAATTACAACATTACTACTAATAAACAATTTTTTGTTTTACAAACACAACAAATCCCATTGAGAAGACATCGGACATCATGTAAAAAATAGAATCTAATACAATGATGTGTATGAACGTGTATACAGCCATCATAGTGAAATACAAAATATGAGTCCATGAAAATTACAATGGTACGGTCACACAGTGAGCCTATACATATCGAATACAAAAAAGTGTAATCAACTAGTGATACCCAATAAAAATCAATCTAATCAACTGATGATCCCAAAAAATATGATATGTAATGTGCTACTCCTCAGGATCAGCTCTCATGCCAATAGTTGCAAGTATGCTCTCGTGATCCGCCACTGCAAGGCGCCATCGTGGAGTGGACGTCGCCTTGCGAGTGCGAACACGACTCAAAGTAATCTTGATCCCAACAACAAGATGAGAATACATGTATGCCTCCTGATCCGCCATGTACTCCTGGAACTCAATATACCGACCACGCCTCTGTATCTGCTGAAAATAGTGGCCACCTACGATCATGCTATGAGCATTGAAGTGCATCCCATGCCCATCCACTGTATCCTCATTCAGCACACTCTTCAGCATAGAGCATCGCAACAAGTAATAATCCACACCCTCCTCATTGCCCTCCGAAGCAATAACCGCGAAGATATCACCAATACGCAAAATATCTGTAAGCTGGTCATAATCTCTAGAGGAACTGAATCCCGCATCCTGATCATCATGTACCTCCTCCCAAGGCTGGAAGGGAGAAAGCACTCGCCGTACCCATGGATCGGCCCATGGTATCATGGAGCACCCTCCCCAATCATCATCAATGCATGCAGAGCAAAAACATGCAAACCGTCGAGAAAAGATCGCGGGGTGAGACTTACCTACGCTCCTGATGGAATGGAAATCAAGAGTGCCAGGCACGGAACGACAATCAAAAGGCCTAGACCGATCAAGACTCCCAATGTCCACGCACCAAAAATACCGGCTCACCACCCTATCGTCACGCGACTGAAACGAGGAGGTAGCACTAGTGGATAAGTGCTGGCTGCACCACCGCACCACATCATGTGCATCCTTGAAGCGATCGGCACTGTGACGCAACTGGTATCGACGCAAAGCACGCTTCACGCAAGCACCTGCACCATCGTGCTCGATCGGATATGCTTTGCATGGTCGATCGAGCATTAAATACCATTTTTGCCTTGGTGTCATGCACATCCGTAAAAAAACACACTGCTGGTAGTTTCGCCAACGAAACCCCTTTGAAGTAGTTCGCTCAAATTTAAGAATCATCCAAGAGATGATGCAGTGGATGCTTGAGCGGTTCTCTCGAACTTTTCCAGGCCTCATTAGTTCTTATAATCAAACACGTAACTGAGGTCAGTTGCAATCCAAGCAAGAGGGATGTTATGGAAATTATATTTTTGATATATCTTACTTAGGATATTATTAATTTAGTCAAGTGTGACTATGGCAAAGTACTCCATAGGAGTGCACCAAACATGGTGGGGGTCCTAGTGGGATACTTTGTGTGGTTAGTTGGGGATGCTTGACTACCTTGTGGTTTGCCATGCTAAATGGTTGGTATCATGGGTGATTCCAGGTTAATACTGATATCGCTAGTGTTATTGGTATTGTGCTTTGAGCGTGGTTATGTTGGGATCGATTGATTCGGTGATTCCTTCAATCGATTGTTAATAAGTAATGTAATTGGCGGTTTGAGGACAGGTGATAGAACTCATAGTGAGGATTGGAGTTAGTGCGAGGGTACTGATCGAGGTGTTGCACATTGCATTATTTATGGCCATGGGCCAATTTTATATTTCTTTATTATTGCAAGTTTGAGCAATATATTGTGGAGTGGACATAATTCAATTTTGGGCTCAAAGATGGCTATGTAAAGCAAATCCCTCATTTTGGAAGAGAGGGATAATTTTGGCTCATTGTGCTTTTATGAAATATCATAAATACTCTAGATGAGGAAGTGTGAGCCATTGATCTAGGGTGAGGGAGATTGTACCCAGTCTGCTCTTGCTTTCGTGGTGTGGTTTGTGTTCTTCTTCTCCAATTGATTAAGTGGTGAACTTTGTGTGGAAGAGTTTACCTTTTTTGGTTTCAAGTATACATGATTGTTTTTTAGAAATACTCCCATCTTGGATTCTAGAAAACCTACTAGCCCATATTGAGGCGAAGTAGGCTTGCCACTTAAGATTGAGTGAGTCTATCACTTCCTTATTCTTCTCAGAGAAGACTATACTAGTAATGCGACATCCATATAAACTTCTTGACAAAGGTATACAATCTTTCTTTGATCCAAGCAAGTGTATTTTTGTCCCAAATTGCATCATCACATGAATGAGTCTTACATGAAATCCATGGAGATTAAATGATATTATGAGTTACTCATCCAATTTACATTTTTGATTACCTTTGTCCCAAAGGTCTCCTCGTGTCCTCACTCCCTTTTTGTTTAATCTCAATGTACCCTTGATGTCCTGGTCTCTTAACACACTGTCTCTTAACACACTGCCATCCTTGATAATTGAGCACCATAAGGGGCCTATCTTCATAGAGGAACCTTTCCACAATCTAGGGTTTGAGGGACTCCTACGATCTCCACCATAACTTTAATCCTTTATTGGAACATTGTTCTTTGCCAAAGAGGGAGGCAACTTCAAGGTAGCAATTCTATGACTTACGTCTCAAGGGTCTCGTATAACAAGATGTTTCATGAGAACATAAACCCATAATCTAGCACTTCTATGCAGTCAGTGCGAGGTCTGCTAGAGCATTTCGAGTCTTAAAATAGGCTTCTCGTAATGGAAAGATTCTGTCTGCTGCAGATCACTGCACTGAAATGGCTGCACGAGAAAATGAGGACCTCCGGATTCGGAAAGCCTGATCAATGACAAACTTTTCAAAGCTTTCTTCAACAGCTTCAACACGGCAATCCATATAGGAATCATGTTGTGAAATACTGGGAACACTGGCCTTCCCATGATCTTCCAGATTCCGTTCAAGATTATCAATCTGAGATCAATCACGATGAATCAATCCACTTCTGTACTGCTTATCTTCTTGATTGAATTCCGTCGATCGATTCTAAAGATCACTTCCGACACGATCATGTAGGTGGCTACGTCTCCCACTCTCTGATCATTTGCCTTAAACATGCATTTTTCGAGCAGATGATGCAATGGCTGCCTTGTTGCCCCCAGCCTCCCTTGATATGCTTGGTGGTGCAATGGTGATTGGGGAGGTTGTTTGATCTCTCTCTCATTCCACTATCTGGTTCAGTCTGCCCCTTGCCAATTCATAAGTGCTCGATTTGTTCTCGGCATCCAACCGATGATGTGCAGTGAAGAGGATGAAACAGAGAAGGTTAGAGACAAGGAAGCCCGTGTTAAGAGAAGCGGGAAAAGCTATGGGAGAGAGGAGGAAGGAGGTAGCTGCCACAAGTCCATGATACTATGCAAATCTAAACTTCTATACTGCATAAAGATGTCTTACAAGGTTATATATACGCAACCCCATGTGTAATTTACACTTGGTCTTTACATGTGGGACATGCCCATTTCTACCACTCTTGAATACACAGTACCCCTAATGCAATTTACATCCTCAACACCCCCTCTTAGATTGTTACAAGATGATAGAGCACAAAAGAAAAAAGTGCTACACGCACAAAAAATCGTAGACTTTGATACTTCTATGAGCATGGCTATAAAGAACTAGAACAAAACTATAAAAACTTGGGAGCAAGTTATATATTACTTCCCCCTCTTAAGTTTCAAGAGGTTTTAGGCAGATGCTAAGTTGAGTTTTGAAGTAGCAGACCTTGTTAACGTGACCCAATGATAACAAAATTTGAGTCAAGTTTAGCACATGCAAAACATCTTTTATGACCTTTTCACTTGAAAGACTTTCAGTTAGAATTTGAGCTATTGCTTACACCCTGCATGGATGCCCATGAGCTATGAACAAATGCTCTTTTGAATTTTGATTCTTTTCTAAAGTTGAAAACCATACTTTGCGGCTTGTCATGTGTGCTCTTGCACCTGAGTCTACAAATCATTTTGGTGCTTTAGATTGATCAAGTTTACAATTGCCTTGAATGGTAAGAAAACATTATGAGATTTATCCGTCAATCATCATGCTGGACATAATTGCCTAATTGTTTGGAGCTATGTCCTGAAGACTAATCTTGTTCCTTTTGTGGCACTTTAATTGCCAATATTTAGGAATAGTAGCGACAATTCCCTATCCTTCTTGGTGCATTTGCATTGATGATCATGATGATGAAGTTATTATTAAATAATTTGTTTCTCCTAACATTACCTCTTCCACGTTTGTTCCCTGCATGTCTAGGAATACCTTGTCTATTTTAGTTATCAACTAGACTGTCCTTGATTAAAATTTTGGCTATTGTTGCTCGAGAGTTTTGATTACCTTTATTAGAGGCTGATTTGTCCTACTGTGTCCTCTGGTATATCCTTTACCTCTATGGGCATTCCTTTTCTCTTATTGGATCTGGATTTGCACACTTGTTCTCGAATGTGCCCCCATTAGCATATTAGCCATTATCTCAAAAGTTGGGGGATTCTCCTTTGTAACCATGGTAGTTACAAATTGATCATATTCTTTGCCTAATCCATTTAAGGCAAGTTGCACCAACCTTGTGCTATCGATATTCAGAAAATCAATTCCAAGGAGCATTTCATGCCATAGTTGGTTACTGGATTTGAATATGTGGCATGTTATAGATGCAGTGCTTGTTGTTGAGGATGTGTGTGGTCCCATGCTAATTTTTGGGGAACTTGAAGATGTGAAGCAAATTATGTCTTAACAATAGTTCTCTAGTCTGCCATTTTGTAAGCTTCTCCTATACTGTGTTTCTGTGGGCTTCTTTCGTACTTCATTGCAACTACCAAATAGAGAAAATGTGAACACCCCACCACGTAATTGATATTCGATCATTATGAATCTTTGCGAGTATAATGTAATTACTCATGTAAAACTTCCTTCAAAGTTTTGTGACCATCGAGATATAGAGGTACGGTATAAGGATACCAATGCACAAGTTTTTGACTCCAATGCATCATCCATGGTCGAAAATGAGGAAATGTGCATGTCCCACCATCCAATGATGTGTGATCCTTATGGAAATCTGCAAGTATAAAGGAATTACTTTTGAAATTTTTCTAGGAAGTTTCATGACCATTGGCAACACAAGCCTATGGTACAAGCATGACGATGCACAATTTTGGTAATAAGGAAGGGAGGGTGTGTGAGGGGTCGAATGTGAAAGGACTAGTGGAAGTTGGTGAAGGGAAGGAAGGGGTTATTGCTTTTGAGTGTTGAAGGGATTTCCAAGGATTCCAACACTCCTCTTTCGTATGTGGATCTGACTCCTCACAAGATCTTGAGTGGGTTTTCTGCATCTTTGATGATGAGGCTCGTGCGATGCTTAGGTAAGAGATTGCTTGGAGGTCTAGGAAAGTTGCAAAGAAGGTTTTGGCAGGTTGTGGAAGAAACTGTGGGAGAGGAGAGCACACACAAAGGGATAAGGAGACACCAGAAGTGGCGGAGCAAAAGCTACTCCAGCTTATTCCTCTATCATATATATATGAGTATACATGGGCAATGTACAAGTGGGCGGGCACACTGCCCTTTACCCCAACAACCTCCCACTTAAAGGCACTGTGCCTTTAAGGGAGTATAGTACACATATAATACAATCAGCCATAGGCTGAAAAACAAGATGACCAAACCGTCATTTTATGCCCATCGGCACTTTACAATGTGCAAAGTGCATAGAGGATAAGCTACTAGCAGACATCAGGTCTGCAGGATAGAAAATGACAAGCTGTAGATGCCTGTCAACCAACATCTCATGCCAGATCTCACTAGGAGAGTGAACTCTCACCATCACGTGCTCCTGTGCTAAGTCCATAGCACCCGAACTGTCACTGTGCAAAGAAAACGTCTCTGTACCACCTGTGACCATAAGCACATGCCCTACAATAGACCTCTACTGGTCTACCCAACCTGCATCACCTGCATGCTGCTCTTGGAAGCATAAGGACCTGATGTCCACAATCGCTTCCCTACTGCCAAAATATGCCATAATCAAGCTACCAACTCCCACTGCAATGGAAGCAAGAACCGGAAGTGTAGCCCCAATGGCAAACATGTGAAACCAAGTCTCAACCTAGTCATGGATGCATGAAGTACTATGGCTTCCATATCAACCATAACTTGCTGCTCAACTAATCTATGATCGTCAAACCTGCTGTGTTTCAAGTACAGAGCCAATACAGGCAATGGAGTACTTGATAACTTCCCCCTCTCCATACTGAAATAACCAAGTATTTGAAGACAAACATCATCAAGACCATGCAGCTCCCATTGCAAAGCATCCCTGTCCATAAAGGACCATATGGCAAGTAGCCTCAAAAGGATAGCAACCTCTTGAATACTAAGACCATAACCTGTCTCACTGCGCATCACATCCCGAGCTCTCATAACGGTATCAAACCTATGAAGCCAAGCTCGAGGGGATTGCTTCTAGTCATGGAGGCACTTACAAAGCAAACATATCAATGATTCCTGCCCATGCGCAATATGACCTGAGTCAATAACTACAGAAACCACATCTGTCTTGGCATAACCAGCCAATGGATCATACCGGGCATCATTAGCCAAGGTATCCTCCTCATCATGCATAGCCTCATCCTCATTTGCAAGAGGCACTACAAAGTAGTTATAATCATTTGTTTTTCGACGATCAAAAGATGCCTTGTATGGACAATCTTTTGGATCCACGAGCACAATGTAGTTCACAACCTGTGTATGCGGATTGTCCTTCATTCGTGACTTCAAATTCTCAATATGGAAAGGATGTATTTTTCACACCTCAAATGGCCGAAGGCCAGTCCTAGGATCAATAGGAGGTCTGATAACATGATCAATGCGAATAAGAAAGTCTATCGATCCACAAGGTTATCTCATTGTACCTTTGCTCGAAGAAGAAAGTCTATCGATCCACAAGGTTATCTCATTGTACCTTTGCTCGAACTCTATTTTGTTGTGTATCTGAGGTGCCATCTCCAATATCAGCAGCTCCCGGTACTTGCTGGAGCCTTTGATCCTAGTTTACTCCGTTTTTTCCCTTGTGCAATAGATGGAGTCTCCTCAACAACATCCTCATCAGACTCAAGAGGAAACACACTTGCAGCCAATAGAGGTTATTTTTTTGGGAGTGGTGCACTCAAACCATGCCCACTTGGAGGTGCACTCAATCCATGATGGCCTAAAAGAGAAGGTGCTCTCAATCCATGTGAACCTGTGAAAATTCTTAATCCTTTTATATTAGAGCCAAAATTTTCAGCTTCAATACGGGAAGATCCCTTTCCTTTGACTTTGAAGAACCTCTTGGTTTGATTGGTGATGTTGCGGTATCTTCTTCATAACCCTCCTCTGTATGCTCCTCAGAATCACTATTGGAAGTTGATACCTCCATCTGCTCGATAATTTTATCAACCTCCACAATTTGATTTGTCAAGTGATAAAAAAGATCCTGGACACACAAAACAAAATTGAATCTCTCATAGTATTCAAAAGAAATTACATAAACATAGAGAATTAGAAATTACTTATGGATAGTAACTAACCTTCCCTTCCTCTTTGATTTGTTTTGATTGTTCCGCTACAATGGGTGGAGTAACAGCTTTCAAAGAGAACTTCTCTTCCATAACAATAAAAATAATAGGTTTCTTATTGTTATCAATCCCAAGCATTTCAACACATTCCTCATTGGACTCACTTCTTGTGATATCTTTAATCTTTATTATTGGCTTAAAAACTGATCTTCCATTGGGAAGTGTCTTTGGAAGCGACAAAGTCATCTCTTTCGTATCAGTGTTAACTTTGATGGTCCATTTTGAATCAATGTTATTGTGTACTTCCACTATCTCCCATAATGTTTGAATTTGCAACGACGGAGCAGGAACATCATAAATCTGTTGAAGCTATTTCACCTCAAGACTTGGATCCTTGGCACTTTTCTTTGGTTCCTTGGTGCCTTTCTTTTCCACCCTTATCCTTTGGATCCTAGTGGAAGCATCCTCCGCGATGTGGGCTTTCCAAAGACATGGATTTCTTCGAAAGTTTGGTTGTTCGACATGATACCTACAAAATACATAAACAATGTCAAAATATTATGATATCATGGAGAGAATATCTCAAGTTGAAAAAAACAAAGCTAGTACAACAAGCTTGATGGTTTCTAAAAAGACTTTGTGCTTCTAACATCTACATTCTTCATGGAAAAAGATGTCGACATGCTTATTATTGGAACATAATTTTGGACTAGAGAATAAAAGACAAGGGTCTACACTAGCGAGAAGCAAACTAACACTCCCACTTGTCTAGATTCCATTGACGATACTTGATGGGGGCACCCCCAAAGAACCAAAGCCTCCAAATACCCTCTTGGTATTCTCTGGATGAGAGTCTATATATACCAGCCAGAAGCAAAATAACCCCTCTCAACAAAGCCAACAAATCTAACTAGCTCTAGGTGTGCATCAAAAACCATATTAGAATCATAAGATCTAACCAATCTGCCTCCAAACTACACATCAAATACCAAAGTGTCCTCACCACTATCCCACAAGAGATCTGTAACTTGAACAATGAAGAGGGATGCATGTTCCTCATAAAAGCACTTATCTTTTCATACTCAATAGAAGTCTCCTTGAGGGTAGGGGGATCACCCATCTACCATGCTGAGGGATAGCTACATGTATGCGAGCAATGCAAAAACTACAAAATTATGGCCAAAACGCCTCCGTTTCTCTCTCAAATTTAATTAAAAAACACTAGAAAACAACTCCATAATTCGAAGAGAAAAATCTACTTTTCAATACAAATCGACCAAAAAATAAACAAAATTTACCAAAAAACCCTCTCCCTCTCCCTCCCTCTCTCTCTCTCTCTCCCTCTCTCTCTCTCTCCCCCCCTCCCTCCCTCTCTCTCTCTCCCTCCCTCTCTCTCTCTCTCTCTCTCTCTCTCTCTCTCTCTCTCTCTCTCTCTCTCTCTCTCTCTCTCTCTCTCTCTCTCTCTCTCTCTCTCTCTCTCTCTCTCTCTCTCTCTCTCTCTTTCTCTTTCTCCCTATTTCTCTCTATCTCTATCTCCTGAAAATATGGTTTGCTGGCTCAGAAAAGCCCTCTATGGCTTGAAGCAGGCACCCCATGCATGGTATGCGAAGATACATGCATTTTTGGTGGCTTTAAGAATAGCCCAACTAAGGCCACTCTTTATGTCCAAAAGAGTGCATTGGAATTTTTAATTCTGATTTTATATGTGGATGACATGCTTATCACTGGGCCAGATATGGAATAAATTGCGGATTTCAAGGCTGATTTACAGCAGTCTTTTGCCATGACAGACATGGCTCAGTTGCACTATTATTTGGGCATATAGTTTGCATATGTTGAGGGGGGTATAATGATAAGTCAGTCCAAGTATATTGGATAGCTTGTGAGCATGGCGGTTTTGAGAAGAGGCGTGGCTTCTAGAGACCTGAGACGACTTCCAGTAGTTTAATGGTGGTAATTGAGGCGACAACGCATGCCTATAAACTACATGTTGGCAAAGTGCTCTCTCTCTCTCTCTCTCACACACACACAGAGCCTTCTAAGCTCTCTGAGTCTTTATTGTGTGTGTCTGAGCAGTTGCTCATTAGGATTTTAGTCGAATCTTATAGTGAGTCGGTTAGAGAGTCATGTTCTTGTAAGTGCAGTAACAATTGCAGTAGCAATGAGCTGCAGTCCTGAAGGTCTCAAGTCAATTGAAGTTGTCCCTCCTAAGCTTGATATAGTTCAAGTTTGTGGTACTCTGTTGTGTCGCAATCATTCCTTGATGTGAGAAATCTAAATTGTTTGAGAGCATCATTTTATGTGGTAAAATCAATTTGGGTTGTGAGGCTTTAAAAGCAAACAATGGTATTAGAGCGGTTCGAGTCCATGAAACTCAAAGAAATCTGATGGCCAGAGAGATCTAAGATGGATTTTGAGGGTCCAAGGCATGTTGCATCGTTGTTGCTTTGAATTATTGATCTGTCTCTTCTCTCTTGTGGCGGATTCCTAGATGCATGCAGCTATGTTCTCGCCTGGCATCTCACCATAATTTGGGAACAAGGACTTTTTGCGGCATAGTGCTTTGAAGGCAAGGCATTTTGAAAGCACAAACTTCATTCTTTATCATATCTTTGTGAATGCCCACTTCAGTCTCCGGGTTCGTGAGACAGAATCAAGCATGAAGATGAGAAGTCTTACAAGGATCTCTGGTTAGAGGATTGATTGAGGTGGCACCCTAGACATGCAAGAAAAGCAGAAGCTACAACCGAAAGAAGAAGAAATTTGTACTCGAAGTGCTCGCTGAAGCATGCATATTGTGCTTGGAAGATGTTATGTGCTGATTGAGATCATGTTGAGGGGTTGCGCCCTATGTGGGTAACTTGATTTGGGTGCCGTGCCCTATGTGGGTGGCTGTTTGTTACCATGCCTTGTGTAATGTCTTGTGTTTTTCTAGTCTTTGTTAGTGAATCGAACAGGTTGATTTTTGAAACCGGCCTTCAGTAAACTAAATAGTAGTAAACTGTAACTATCTTAGCACCCACGCTATTTACAGCCACATTGCATCATTTCCAGCCACTTCCATTAGTTAAATATCACTTAGAAATAACTTTGAAACCACTGAAAGGGAGGCTAGAGTGTCCTGCTCTCAGAAAACAAATGCAAGAGACACAGATTGGCCCCAAATGCTTTGATGCCCCTTTTGGTATCTATTTTATTCCTTTGACAATGGAAAAGTGCTTATACAACAAGGGTTCACTCCCTTGCACTCTATTTCATTGGCAAATCCACTATCTAAGCCAGTTCTTGGCTTCATACTGCATCCAATCCCTATTGTACACTAGAACCCATCTGCCAAGGCAAGGCTAAGGCATTCTCCACTATCTGTGGCCACTGCAAAGCTGTCCAAGCATTCCACAAGGCATCTGGCTTGCTACAAAGGGTTTGGCAGTCCCACAAGCCAATTTCTAGCCTCTCAGCACACGTGACCTAAAAGCAGGAAGAAATCCATAGAGCATGACAAAGTGAGGGATCAAAGAGGATCGTAACACCATGAGAGAGACATAAGGTAGGAAACACTCAATCTATTACAATGAATATAATCAACAATACATGATAGGCTTCTTATATAGAGAGAGCCCTTTGAATATTCACACCTATTGGATCCTCTGATCCACATCTCTCCTTGTGGATATCCTTGATCCACATCTCCACATCATGTAGTCCACATCCTAGGGTGGCTACTTTAATTCCCTCCTATACCATACCTTAGCCTCTAATATGTGCTCATGGCACCATATCTTAGCAATGTGTACTCTAGCCTTTTAACTAACCCAATACAAGCACTAGCACCCATCAACATGTCAATAGCAACACCCCCCTCTTACAAAAGCTATTGATAAAAGCTAAGTGAGTAGCTCCCTCTTCTCAATGCTTGCCTTGAGCACGAGGAGGGGTTAAATGGAAGGACAAGAAATGAGGGAGGAAGATGGCTCCAAAACTATTGAAAGGCTAAACAATAAAGGGATTGTAATGGAAGAGAGAGAGGAAGGGATGAAGGAGGGAGAAAATGCAAGGAGAAGGGAATGGAAAGAAGGAGAAGGGAATCTAATGAAGGAAAGAGAAAATGGTGGGATGAAAGAGGGAATGGAGGAAAGAGAAGGAAAGGAAAGAGGGGTAAGGAGAAGAAACGAGGGAGGAAGATGGCCCCAAAACCTTTTCTTTTTGTTTTTTTTTTGCTCTAAAACTTGTTGAAAGGGTAAACAATAGACTCTAGGATATTTCACTGGCTATAAAGATAGATATTGATGTCAATTTATCCCCCACTAATATGTTTGTTATTGGAACTTTTGTCCACAAAATACTCCTCTAAAGTATGAGTTCAATTCTGCTTAACGCACGTATCTTAGCTATCTTAAATGATACCAGTATGGTAGATGATGGGCATTGGAAAAGAGATGAACCACTCACTCACAACGCATGAGAGAGCTACTCATGGCAAGGGTGGATGGGAAGGAGTGAATAGGTAAAGGAAGGCCAAGTAATGGAAGGGATCAATGTTAAGGGTAGGGAGTGGATGCGTGAGAGAGAGAGAGAGAGAGAGAGAGAGAGAGAGAGAGAGAGAGGAGTGCACAACCAAGATGACTAAATTATAACAAAGAAAATTGAGAATACATACATTTTCTCTCTCAAGATTAGGGTAAGGTTTAGGGTTTCCCCATGTCCCTTAGGTTCCTCCCTAGAACTTAGTATATGGTGTAGTTTATACCATTCTCAACACCCCCCCTTAGATTACACTGTATACAGGGTGTGTATACAGGATTTATTTAAATAGAAAAATGACACTATGGAAAAAATGGGGATAAAGAAGAACCTAAGAGATAAGAGAATATGCATGAGCATAGAGACTTTGCATTCGAAATTTGTACAAAAAGGAAAACCTCATTTCCCCCTCGTAAGTTGTAGGTGGCAAATGTCAACTCATCATCAAAAGTATGAGAACTTGTCAAGGAAATGGCTTTGTAAAAATAATGACAACTTGTTCTTGTGTTGGACAATGAACAACATCAATTTCTTCATTGAGAATCTTTTCTCTAATGGAGTGATAATGCACTTTGATATGCTTTGGGAATCTTTCTCTAATAAGGTGATAATGTACTTCAATATGCTTTGTTCTAGCATGAAAGATTGGATTCCTTACTAAATGGATGCTATTGATATTGTTGGTATAGAACACAGTTGGTTCTTTGGAAATAATTTCAATGTTTGTAGAAGTCTACTGCACCAAATTGCTTCTCATGTAGCATTGGTTGGTCCTCTATCTTGGTTTGCCAAGGCAAAGCTATTGATCCACTTGTACATCTTCTATCATATGTAGCTCCTGACCAATCAACATCAATATATCCATGAAAACTAACATCTATTAAGTTGTTAGATTTCAGTTCATAATCGTTCAAGTATTTGAGGACCTTTTTATTTGCACAGAGATAAAACATGACAAAGCTACTAACGCAAGAGTAAAATATATCCAATTGTACATCTTCTATCATCTAGAGTTCCTACCCAATTGAAATCAATATATCCATGAAAACTAACATCTTCAAGTTGTCATATTTTAGCCCATAATCTTTCAAATATTTGAGAAACTTTTGCACAGAGATGAAACTTTTTTGGCTTCTGTATGAATTGACTGAAAATCCAATGGAATAAAGATGTCTAGCCTTGTGATTGTTAAATAAATCAAGCTTCAAATAAGTTGTCGATACTAATGAGGATTTGTATTAGGAGATTTGCCATGAGATGACAATCTAATGTTACATTCTACAAGATTTGAGGTGGCTTGCAGCAGTCACATAAACAAAACCATTGGTGAAATTTTTTCATTATATTTGTCCTTGATACCATTGTCATTCTCTTCATACTTCAATGTCAAGAAATTATGCTCTCCCATGTCTTTCATGTTGGGAAATTATGCTCTCAAACTCTGTTTACCTATGAAATAGGTGTTCATTGGAAGTGGTGATGATCACGTCGCCAACATAAAGCACAAAGAAAATAGTATGTTATGTTATATTTTTTATGTAAAGTGACGGCGGGGCTGATGGTTGAAATTCCATTATGAATTATTGCATTCCAAGCATGTGCGGCCTATCCTTCATCTAGATATCCCTTAATATTCATTTAATGGATAAGCCAATCAAAAGGTGAACTAATAGTGGTCATCTTCACAAATACGCAAAGGTCTCTTCATAATCTATTCCAAGTTTTGAAGCAAATCCCTTCGACAACTAATTGGCTTTGTATTTGTCAATTGATTTGTCTAAATTGAGCTGGAATTTGTAACCCATTTGCAACCAACGGGCATCTTTTTTATTGGTAAATATGTTGATTCCCATGTTTACTTTTTGATGAGTAATGACCGTGAATCTCATAATGCATTGATTTGGAGCATGTCAATGCTTCTAGACCACAAAATGGGAAATATTGATGGCTTTCCCATGTTGCATGATTCACATACATCTTTTAAAATGTATACGTGCAGAAGGCCTTGAACCATGTTTATTTGCTTGAGTGAAACCAAGCTTTTGAAATTGAGGTGACCATACCTTGTGTTCCATAGTGTGCTTAAAGTATCATCATTTTAATGAGAAGTGGTTTGTACTGCTTGAATAAGCATAGATGAAGAAAGTTTCTTCTTCCAATTTATAATAAATTTACTTGGATGGTATAATTCTCGGATTGTGTAACCAAACTTGTTTTTGAACACTAGTTCCAAATCTCTTTCACTCATGTCACCAACTGATAAGATGTTTTGAGTCATTATTGAAAGAAAAAAAGCATCTCCTACGCTTTGTGTAATGCCTTCATAACTATGGAGATGAATGTTATGATTTGAGGTATTGTCACCCATCATTACATTTTCTTTAGCATTCTTATATGGATGCATTTTAAAAACCATTTTTTCTCATATAGTTGACTCAAACCACCAAAATATCTTTATTACTATGTAAATGCTTCAGATTTCTACATTAGAACATTGTGAAATAAGAACTTTTGATGTTGAGCTTTGTTATCCAGTGATTGCCTTTGATTTTTCTCATTGACAAAGTTGCTAGATTGTCTTTGATTTTCATTTTGATTATGTTACTATTATTGATTTCTATCTCTATTGTATTGTCCACTTACAACACTCCCGTGTTTGTTCTTGCATTTTGGCTCCTAATAGCCCATAATTCCACCATAATTGCAAGTACATATAGTTATTTTTGGACTTTGGATTGGTAACCTCCTTTGTTCATGCCCCTTGAACTCTAAAATTCCATGTTTTCGTCTAAATCAAAGGGCCATGTTTCCCTCTAATTTGAAGGGCCATGATGTTGATGTGATGAAGACGATGATCCATGGTAATTGTTAGAGTGTTTGCCAAGGCTATGTGAATTTCAATTATGTCTTCTAACATCGTTTTGACTTCCTCTTTGGAAACCTCTACCTCTAGCATAGAAAGCCTACTTATAATTCTTTTGTAACTATAGCAAAACGTCTCCACATCTCCTATTACATAAAAATGTCAGGCATGATTTCACATATCGATGTAGCATCTCAAGTGACAATGGTTGTAACAAATTACTCATAATTTGAACTAGTCTTTTGTTTTTTGTTTCATGGATAAGTGATGCTAGTAGGTCTTTAAGTTGGACCTACACATATTTCAGATGATAGCTTCTTTGCACTATTGAGTTGATTTTAAGCATTATGATAATGATATGTATTGAATCTATTTCTAATCTTCGTTTGCATTCATTGTTGATGTAGTGGTGTCCTTAACATTTAAGTTGCTTAGGTTAAGTGCCAATTGAGCTCTTTCATCCCAATATGCTTTCTTCTCACTGATGTCTCTAGCTTCATTTGTTATCAACACTTCCAATTACCATAGTTGTTGTCATCCAATTTCATCCAATTTGATGTTCTCATCCAAGAAAATGCTATCATCATGAGTTTTTGTCACATTTTTATATTTTGATGTTGAAATGTCTAATTGAGGGTCTAGAGGCTTTGAATATTGCATTCAATTTTAACCAAGCTATGATGAAACTTCTCCAACATGTCCTGGAATGGGTGCCATGATTGCACGTTGTAATTATGCCAAAAATTAATGAAATTTTCTTGCACATTCTCAAAAAATGTGTCAAACTATTATGCTTTAGATGCTAAAGATGCTAGACTCACTTCTTATATAAATGAGGTGGACTTAAGAAATTAATGGGCAAGGCATTCACACAGACAAGTCCATGGCCAAGCTGATGAGTCATGGATCATTGACTCTAGAGCCTGCAGTCCCTTAACTCCGCAAAGAGTGAGTGGTTCTCTCACTTAGAGAAACGTTACAGTGACGATGTAGAACTATGAGACTCCAGACTTCATCATCATAGGATACATATATATGGGACGTACATAACGTTTTGTATGTTTTAGGATTGAAGAAAAACCTTCTACCTGTTAGTGGCATTACTTAAATAGACAAGAAGGTGTAATTTGATGAAGGGGAATGTGTTATTCGAGACAAGGGTGATGATGTCATATATTACCATCTTCGGAAGGCCTCGCGGGCCTATGAGACAAAGTAAAAATAAAGGATAACTCATGCAAGCCACAATGGGATGAGGCAAAGGGCTTGCTAGGATCCTTGCTGAGTACTATATTTACAAAGATCAAAAAACTCAAACTAGTACTTAAGATACATAGCTAGGTGCCATGGTTACTCTCCTGTGGGCCGTAAAGTTGTCTCATATTTGTGTTTGTCGGGTCGTCTCTCGATAGGCATGATCCTCGTGATCTCTATATTTGGTGGGCCATATCAAGAGTGATGCCTCGGTTCAAAAAATCCCCTCCGACTAGGGCTCCCGAACCTCCATCGTGCATGCTATCGTGCATGGTCTATATGTCGTTGGCTCCATTGCTCCATGCCGTCTCTTCCCGTTGACCCATGCTGTCCTCATGTTCGCTATCTCCCCCTCTACTCCATTATGTTCCGAGGTTGACTTGAAAGCATAGAAATATGTGACATGTTGGTGTGGATGGTCAACCTAGGTCTCATGTGGCACTGTCACCTCTTGCTATCTGATATGCCACAACATGGTCTCGCTGTGTCATCGCATCTCCATCAAATAGAGGCCAACACAGTACCTAGTCATGAAAGCGGATCAGCCGGGAGAGTGGTCTAAAATTGTGCTCCTTCTGAAAGAGACAATAGTACCGTCCTAGATTAAGCTTGATGATGACTTTCAAAATTTGTCATGAATGATGTGAAAATCTTCGTTTATGGAGCTGGAGGCGTGGGTTGTATCTAAATTCAATTTGGCTTCAAAATGATTATATTTTGACCTTGACATGATTGTCCTAGCGAGAATCTCTTGGACTTTAGGATAACTCTTTTGTAATTGGATTGGTCGAGTTTTACTAAGTATGGTGATCCAGTTCAATTATTCTAGCTGATTTGTGTAGTTAGGTTCAAAGCTGGCCTATTTTCATTAACCAGGTTTAGTGTTGTTTAACCAAGGTAAAAGTTAACCTCGATGTGGTTAAGCCATATAGAAAACTATTCACTAGGAGATAGAACACTCAGATGTACCAAATAAAAGTATATAAATAGATGTGAAAATCCAAGTATAAAACACGCCAAGAACTGTGCCAACAGGCTTGTGGGCTGCAATCAGGCTGCCACATGGTGGCACTCAGATATCCTCACTGAGTTTATTTTAGGGCAGACATGTAGGCCATCCTGGTCAGCACTTCGGGCTCACAGTTTGCCCAAGTTTAGGGCTGCCCGTGGGACTGCCCAGCCATAAGTCCATGTAATTGGGAGAAGGGCTGGGCGAGACCCAGCACAAGGCGCCTGTTTGTAGGACCTTTTATGCTGCCCTGGTGAAGGGAGGATCGTGGAGTCGGCCATCAGGTTGACAGACCCACAGATCCCAGTTGGCAGCTAGTGCAACCTGCAGCGGTTCCACCAAGGAGACACCAGACAAATCTACACCAGTAGAAGAGCCACAGATGGTGCAAGTGAGGAGATCAGGTGAAGTTCTCATGGGCAGATACTGAAGCCGATCCTACAGAGGCCATTGGTGCAGCATAAAGTTGTTGAAGGATTGTGTGAGAGAAAAGGGGTGCACTCACAAGAGAGAAGACCCTACATTTCAGCTAGCTGCACACTAATATAGAATCAGAGATAAGGTTGAGACTTTATGGAAATGTGTGGAAAAGGGCGCCTTTAGTCCCAATAAGACCAATCCACTTGGAACATCTGATAAATGTAGGGCACTAGCACTCAAAGTGCAATCTAGAATGTTTTAAAGCTCACCCAAAACATGCGGGTTCGTACAAAGTGCTTATGATGTACAGAACTAGAATTTGTCAAATAGACTTTACAAATTGGAGATGGCTCTATAGGCCATTATGACAATCAAGGCAGAGTGGTAATTCCACCACAAATGTTGATCCATGAGAACTCCCTTTTGAGTTTGGTAGAATGGGTATAAAAAGATGTTCAAAGAGTGGAGGATTATGCATGCTTCTTCAAAGACCGTGCTATTCTTGCACCATGAAATCTAGAGGTTATTGATGAGATCAATGAACTGGCCTTGAGTGCATTACCCGGTCTTGAAAGAGAATACCTCAGTGCAGATTCGGTTGTTTCTTCTGAGAATGACAGAATATTGTATCCAATTGAGTACTTGAATAGTTTGAACTTAGGTGGTGGGTGGCTACCCTCCTCATCACTGGCTTCTAAAGATTAATGCTCCTATCATTCTGCTC
Organism: Cibotium barometz; assembly: GCF_041138505.1. Taxonomy (NCBI): domain Eukaryota; kingdom Viridiplantae; phylum Streptophyta; class Polypodiopsida; order Cyatheales; family Cibotiaceae; genus Cibotium; species Cibotium barometz. The sequence goes on from NC_141061.1 coordinate 21,206,103, forward strand.
CGCAATTTGGACCCTCAGCAGGGACTTTGTAATGGTACCAGATTGATATGCAAGCAATTTAACTCAAAGGTGATAGAAGCAGAAAACGTTACAAATACAAACATTAAAGACAGGGTCTTTATTGTGCTAGGATAACAATTATACCAAACTATGCTTCAATTGCCTTTTGACATGAGAAGGAGATAATGTCCTGTGAGGCTAGCTTTTGGTATGTCAATAAATAAGTCACAAGGACAAACATTGAGTGTGTTGGGACTTTAATTGGCCACATAAGTATTCACACATGGACAATTGTACGTTGCTATGTCACGTGTTAGATCACTGATGCAGTGAAAGTGTATGTAAAGCATACTGTGGAACACGAAAGTAGCATAGAAGGTTCAAAAAAAGTCTTCCAACCAATGGTGTCTACAAAGAGATATTGAAAATGGCATGTAGAAGAATATAAATGTAATCTATGCCCAAAAGGTAGAGAACGAGCTATTAATACAGCAGCCTATAAATGCTAGAGACTACATTCATAGATATCTCTGTATCAACAATGAAGTAAGAATTTGAAAGGAGAATGTTTTCAAAGATGTGACATGTGCAATCTAAGTGTGTTTCAATAAGTGTGCATGCTTTGAAGTTGATTGATATTCCTTTCAGAATGACAATTATGTGATTGTGATACAAAGACATAAAGCTAAATAGGAGTTGGATGGAAAATTCCTTTTATTTATCTCTCACATTGTTGATACGCTTGCCGGTAATATTGAATTGATATGTATAAATCTACTTACATTGTGTGGATTTTATGAGAGAGAGAGAGAGAGAGAGGGGGGGGGGGAGAGGGGGAGGGGGAGGGGGGGAGAGGGAGAGGGGGAGATTGATCTTAAAGTCTTGTGTAAATGTTTAGTGTAGCGAGTGTCATATTGGATATCACATGTATATTACTTAGGATATCACATGTATATTACTTAGGATATTACTTAGGATATCACATGTATATTACTTAGGATGGACATGGCAAGGAGATCATTTTCATTTGTTTATGGTGATGGACAAGATATTGAAGGTATTTTTCTCGACGATTTCTATGATATAGGCATCGTTGTTTTCCATAATCTATTTAATATTCATGGCTCAATTGTAGACCCTCCATTTTGGGAAGGACAAGCAACAGCATGTCTAATTATCAAACTATTAGAGAGCACCTATGTTTTACGGTGTATATAGAAACTTACTTTTTATGTAGCTTTTGCGTTTAATTTTAAAAAATTTAAATTATTATTGATACATTCTTTTTGCAAAAGGAATATCTTTATTTCTTAGAACCTAGATTATTGCTATGCTTGTATGGTCAAGACACTTACAAACAACGAGAGAATTTACAATCTAAGTTTGTAAAATATTGCAGATCAGCTTCGTGTACATGTAATGTTTGTAGACTATGAAAAGCTTACTAAGTTAGATTTTCGGTTCAAAGGTACTAGACATTACAAAATTTTTGATTTGCTATCTACAAGCCCATTCAAACGCCATTCGTCTCAAATATTGATCCACCAAGTGAGTTTTGTAAGGTTTTATCTTTTTCCTTTTTTTTACTTCGAAAATCATAACTTGCAATATATAATGTTTTTATCTTAAATACAAATGGAGGTGAGGACTATAGCCTTCCAAGGAGGGATAATCCAGTTGCCCAAAGATTGTTTTAATGCTTTGTTCAAGTGTGTTAAGATTGTCACCACTATATTGGGTTGATGTATATTTATGCCAAGTATAGTGCTTTATTCAAAGAAATGTAAGTGCTTTAGGAGCTCCTACATGGATATATATGGCAAGCACAGTGTGTTCATACATAGGTTGGCAAGTTGAGGACCATGAGGTCCAAAATGGGCTTCAAATACAAGACTAATCTCTACTCACCCCCTGAGGACAAGCCTTTTGTTTTTATGCATGCAAGAATACTCTTACCCGTTAGGGATGGATCATGCCACTAGTAGTTACAAGGTATTAAGTCATTTATAGGAAAACATTTCACTTGGTACTACGCAGACATTCCAACAATCGCCACATAGAAGTCAAATTCATTGTTTTGTAGCAGGCTGAAGGCCACACATGTTTATATGTGTCACACAACGTGCTAATGCAACGTTTTTGTGCCCAAAAAAAATGCAAAAAAGAAGAAGAAGAGAGCCCATCTGCACACATAGTGTGATGCTACCTAGGACACATAGTGTGATGTAATTAACCCTTCCGAACTTGAGCCCATTGCAAAACAACAAAATTGACTTCTAAGTAGCAAAAATAATTCAATTCTTGGCCACTCTCTCATCACATTTTCTCGCACGGGTTAGCATTTTAAGAAGGCCATGTGTTGGCCATACTTTTTTGTGACAAAAAATTGACCATGTCATCACTTCATTCATGAACATTATAGACAACTTTATAGCATGATACTGTAAATTGAAGATGAAATCTCAAAGATCAAAAGGCAATTGATGAAATTTTATAGATAATGTAAAAGTAGAAAAAAAGAATGTATTTCTTAAAAACCATCACATCATAGCCTAAGGTTAAAAAATTTAGGATTCTCTTAGCCTTTTTGGCCAGTGCTGAATTCTTCACCATTAGAGTGACCCACTATATGCAATGTACATGCCACAAGATGGATTTAAAATCCTCCACCATGTGACCCACCTATGTGACCCACCTGTATTTCTTCATGTGCCTCTTGAAGGGCTATCATGGTTGCCTCTTATATACAATGCTCATTTGGGCTAATATCGTCCATCATCTCTCACCACCCTACCATATGAGGCTTTTGGTTGGTGGTGGTGGGTCGAGGGCGATGTGGGCCTACCCCCTAGCACATAAGGAGGATGCTCTGCTTTGATTTTCTTTCTTACTTCAAACTACCTCAAAGCTTTTGCTTCCTTGTGTGCTCCCTTTTATGCTCCCTATATGTGCTACCTCTTTTCCTCCTTGTTGCCTCTTGTTCCTCTTGGCGTGTTTCTTCAACTTCCTCTAGTTTTGTCTTACCTCTTATTCTTCCTCTTCAAGTTTCCTTTGTGCAACCGCCTCTTCCTACTCCCTCCTTGCAACTCCTTGCAACTTATTCTTCCCACCTATGTGTAGCCTCCTCTTTTGTAGCTCTTTTTCTCGTCTTGTCCACCACTACTCTTCTTACTTTATAACTTAATTGTCTAAATATAATATTGATCCATCTACATCTTTACTTTTACCTTGCTTGAGTTTTTGCCACCTTGGACACATTATCAAATATAGACTCATCCATCTTAAGGGGGTTCCTGTTGCATCGTTGTTGCCAACAATAGGGATTGTATTATGGAGGATGGAGTTTTCAGACAAGAGGGTTAGGGTTGTCAAGGATTTCAATTGTGAGGTTAGGACTTGGACTGTCAAGGTTTTCCATCATGAGGTCGGGGTTTGGATTGTTAAGATTCGGGGGCATATGGTTACTATATAGAATATGGTTATCATGGTCACCATTAGGATTTCTATTCGCATTGGAATCTTGGTCTTTAAGGTTTCCCTATACTCGGCCATGCTATCTATGCTAGATCAGGAGTAATGAACTATTCTTGGTGTGCTCTTTGGGGGATTTTTCTTATGAGGGTTACTTGGAGTGTAGTGTTAAAATGAGTAGATTGCTTTGTCCTAGCAATAAAATAAGTGATTTTATACTCACTAAAATGTATTAGCTTTAAAAAGCATAATAATAAGTAAAATAAGTGATATTATACTCACTAGTATTTCATGTGGTTGGCATCATTTAAAGTCCTTAAAGAATTGCATCAAACCCTAAAAATGGTACTTTCATAGGATATCTATCATGCATGTCATAAGAGAGCAATGTGCAGGAGCTCAAGGGCAAGACAGAGAACTAGATGAGAATTAGAGCCCAATTCTTGACATTCCACTTTATCGTGTCCATGTATGTACTCTACATGAAAAATTGAGGATCCTAGAAAAGCTTCTAGTGTTGCACATAATTATGCATAGAATATGCAACCACTTGAGAGGCGTGCATAATGCATATTACCAAATTGGAGGAGAATTTTGCTAAGAGTAGGCTTGCATGGAGGGAATGTGAAATTCACAAAGCATGATTAAATATCCAACCAAACATCAAATTAGCCTAGAAGTTTGTATTGGATCAAAGACAATGTATCTTCTACCTCATCACGTGAATTTTATGAAAGCTATGAAACAAATGTGTTTGCACCACCTACTAAGTGAGGCAAATATTTGGTTTGAAGCATGCAAAGATGTGGGGTTGCACTTGACTCTATTGTTCATCTACTTAAGAAGGAACAACTCTCAGAAGAGGAGTTTACAACCCTTAACAAAAGAATTGATGAGTTCATTATAGATATGGTCGATGCTTGGGGAGCAATGTGCATTGCACCTATATGGTAAACCATGAGTCTAGAAATATTCCTTAAAAATAATCTTACATGTTGCTCATTTTTCTTGTATATAGCATATCATCTATATACATGACATCCTCTATTCTTTGGATGAATATAGGTCATTTGAGCTTTGGAGCACACAAAGAGAAGTCTACTCCAAGAACACAAGGCATGGTGGGGGCATACAATTCATGAAATGTCTAACTCATTCTACAAATCGATGCCATTGTTCAAGCACCACTAAAATATTATTTTTGCACTCTCTTTCTTTTTTACTAGAGAATCATTCTGCATCCACGTATCTTTACTTTGTGCCTCTTGTATCTCCTTTAATAACTCCTCTTGTATCTCCTCTAATAACTCCTCATGTTGGCTCTTCGATAATTCCTACAATTCTTCCTCGTGATGTTTTTTGCCCTTTCAAGCCTTGTTTCATCTATCAGGCTAGCCCTCTCTAAATTATGACCTTTGACAACTTGACATTCATCCAACTTTAATACAACGACAACCATTCCATCACACTTCGAAAAGAAATCATTCATACAATCAGAAGGGCACAAACCATAGATGCACATAGTTAAATTTTACAACTTTTAAGATGTGTTTTTCACCTTTCCATGTCATGCCGTAATATTTTATCTTCAATCATTGCATTATGACCAAGTCTATGTAGAGGTGGTTGAGCTCATCAAATTAAAAAGATATTATTTTTTATAGTGTCATGGAGTCCTCTACATAGTGGTAATCTCCTAGCATGGATCTAACAATAGAATTTATATATTTCGGAGTCCTCTACATAGTGGTTATCTCCCAGCATGGATTTAATAGTAGAATTCATAATTTTGGAGTCCTCTATATAGTGGCAATCTCCTAGCTTGGATTAACTGTTGAATTTGTACATTTTAGAGCCATACTGACACTATAAGACATCGACAACATAGGTCTCAAGATACTCTTCTCAAAGAGGTTAGAGAGATCAAAAAGGCTAGAGGGATGGAGGGCAAGAGGAGAGAGAAAGAGTAGAGGATTAGAAGCTGATGTTTCTCACAGTGCACCTTGCACATGAGTTTTAATGGGAATCAAGAGCATGTGGGAGGGAAAGGGGGCTTATGAGGGTAAAGGTCTAGTGCAGAAAGAAAAGAAAGTATATAAGAAACCAACCATAAGCTTCTTGGACCTCTTCCATGTAGCATAAGACGTTCTATGCCCTGAGGCTCTCCTCTTTAGCTTATCCAAAGTTTCACTTTCAAAGGAGGATAAAGAAGAAGAAGGAGAAGATGCTGATCTCTTTTTCTCCCTTCTTTTCTTAGGGGCCTTTTCGTCTTTCTTGTCCTCATGTGAAGGAGACTTTGACGGTGACCCCTTTTGGGAGGAGAAGTTGGCCGCTGTGGTCGTCGTCTCCTTGGAGCTATATCACGCCTAGAATCACTACGTGATTCTTCCCTTTGATGCTCCACTTGAGTATTCTCCTTTTCTCCCATAGAGGTTCTCACCAAGAGGCTTCTTTGGAATTCTCTCTTCTTGGGAGGCTATGAGAATACCTCGCTCCCGGAGTTGTAGTATAATCTCCCCATGAAGAGTAGGATTTTTCCTCGTTTGTTGGAGCTTTGACACAAAAAAGTTGACATAATCAACTGCATTAGAGACATCATCTTGTGTGTGTGCAAGAGTATCTAAGCTAACTCTACTCTCTTCATTATTCTCAGCCATTGTTAAGCAAATTTTTGTGTGGATTTTAGTAGACTTTTTCCAACCCTTAATGTCAACAAAAGCCTTAGAATAGTGGAGAGGATAAATCCCTATCCCACTTATCCACAAGTAATGCACAAATCCCACCTTCGTGAGCAACGTAAGGACCTCTCTTCTTAGAGAAGAAAGAGATGCCTAAGCTCTGATACCAATGTGAGTAGATTTGCCCAATTCTCTAATAACTTTGCATAAAAAATAAAGAAAACTACCAGAAATCATTTAGAAAATCCTTAGAAAATGAGACTTATGTGCATGGGGATCATCCGAACCATTATACTTCGATGCCATACATTTTGCAACTTGAGAAGGATGCAATGGTCTTGGCTCAGCAACAAACCTTCTCATTCCAGGGGCAGCCATAGATGGTTCCTCCCTCATCATAGGTGTTGGAGCTCTATGCACAACTCTATGTTCCTCTCTTATAGGGGCATCTGGTGTTGCTCGCTCTATTGGGTGTGGTATTGATGACCTTGTAACGACCGTATAACCACCTCTTATCATCGAAGGTCTTGGCTGGAAGCTCGCTCTTGCTCCAGGATCTGAAGCCTTTGGTGCTATTGACCTTATTACTTGTGCTTCTTCTACCTGACTAGGAATTCTAGTTACCTTGTCCATGAAGCTTACTTCTTCTTTGGCAGGCAGCTGAGCAGATATTTGGTCTAAATATATGACAGAAAAAGGTTCTCCCATACAGGTTAGCTTTTCCATGTCTTTCAATCGAGCATGTCTATACTCGTGACCATTAGCATCGACCAATATATGTCTAGTTCGGGTCTCAAACTGATAGGCATACATGTACATCCTCTTAGGATCCATTAATTCTCGTGGATGCACATCTTCCCTCATGTAGTATGTGGATGCGTCTAGACTAGCCAAACGGTATAACCCAAACCTCGGATTGTCCACCACAATTCTGTCTACTTCTTTGATAGAAATGAACTTGACTCTGATGTCATTTTCCAAAGGTGGTCTCTCCAAACCCTCATCTACTTTTTCTTTGGTCTCTATCATTCCCATGGGGTCAACTATAGTCGGAAAGGATGTTGTGATGTAAGCAATTCCCTCGTCATCAAAGTAATAGTCCTCTCTAAAATACACTTCAACTTGTTTCACAAAATCATTCTTTCCCAAGTCTTCTTGCACATAGTGTTGATTATTACTATCTAAGTAAATACGTGCCCCCATTTAGTTGGTATAGGCATACTGCAATAGCATCCTCCATCTTTATTCGTGAGATCTAGATGTGCCAATGGGCCCCATCTTTCCATGCAAGTCCATGCTCGGAATTTTCTCCATAGAATAGGAATAGTTAATTTCAGACGAGGTGTGCGAAATAACTTCCTCTTGAATCACTGTCAAGTGTTCAATCTTTGCTTGAATGACACTTTCTTCTATAGACACCTAACTTACTTGGTCTCTAGACAAGTTTCCCCCTGACCTTAAGTACATGAACAAGTATAATTACAGAAACCCAACCTGTTACCTGAATTCCTGTTGGTATACTGCTTTTAACCTTCAATCCTCAGCTTAACACAATCGCTTGACTCCTTATCTGCAAAGAATCAATTCAACCACTATACAGCTTACGGAGTTTAGTCAGTAATCTTTTGCAAGTATCTGGACTGACTTGTCCAAATCACTGTGTTATATACACTTCTAGAGTCTTGTGAGTCTAACTATACTCAAACACTGCATGCAATAGTACAAAAAATTCCTGCCACTTAGACAGCTGAAACTCCTAGTTTGAACAACTCTAGATGTCTAAATAGCTTCTTTTGGTAGTTTCAGAGTATCAAATGACAAGTGTTTTGGTTGTCCCAAGTTCTATGTATCCAACTTCTTTTGTTAAGTGATCTCTGTGCTTCTAAACCCTAGATATGTACACACTTCAAGTCTCAAGTGATTTTGAACAATTTTGTACAGTGTCAAGAAAAAATCGTGATTTGTTAACAAAAAATGCCCGGTCCTACGTCCAATTTTAATTCTGACTTGATACTTGCTTTCTGCGCATGTGGTTCTCGTATGAGCCCTCGTCCCCTTTTTCTGCCGTGAACCCTTGACGTCCACGTAGTCACAGATCCTGTAGCAGCAGCTGGCCATGGCTTCCCCCGATCTCTTCGATGCCTACTTCAGGCGCGCAGACGTTGATCGCGATGGCCGCATTAGCGAAGAGGATGCCGTCTCCTTCTTGCAGGGAGCCAACCTTCATCGCGAGGTCATCGCCAAGGTATTTCCTTTCCTATTCCGCTAGGATCTGATTTCTGATCCTCCACAGTCATAGTCATACGGTAGGACGCAGTATTATACTTGCTGGTTTGAAATTCAGTTGTGGCAGAAATTTTTATGGTTTGATGGAAAAATCCGTTTGCATTTTGATAATCATTCAGAACGGATGTGTTATTTTCTCGGGATGCATGCAAATTGATAGAAGCGAAGTGCAGGCACTTAAAATGATGCTCTCTCTTTGCAATATGATCATCACTCAGCAAGGATGACTCGCTTTGGTATTTTTTTCTGGATGCATGCAAGGCGATGGGTGTGCAGGCACATAAATAATGCTTCCTTGTCTGCTTGGCTGATATTGTCAACACGTCTCTAATCTTTATCATTTGGCCACACGAATGTGTGCACATTGACGTGCAATAACACAGACAAAGCTCAACCCATCACATAGTGGCAATGAGGTTTCCTCACTCAGATCAATCCTGTAGTGCACCTTTGTAGAGCATGTTACAGGCATGAATATGGTAAAGTTTGCTCCATTTCAGCTATCTTATTTGGTTACATCAACAAGCACCCAATAATGCACTTGATATAACAACCAGTCATTTATTCAGAATGTTGCACAAATAGCTAGCTGCTGGAATGCACCAAGCATTGTTGAACAGATATGAATTTGGCTTGTGCGCTGTTTGTACAAACTTATTACCTTGCTCCTCATGGCATGGGTCTTTCTTGCTTACTACTCAGTGTCTCATGTATACCACAGATTTGGCAGTATGCAGATAAAGGGCAAAGGGGATATCTTTCTCGGGCTGAATTTTACAAGGCACTGCAGCTTGTGACAGTCGCACAAAGTGGAAGGGAGCTCACCCCCACTCTTGTGAACAAAGCATTGAGTGAACCCACTGTATCAAAAATTCCTGCCCCGCAAATCCAATTGGCACCAATTTTTACCTCAGCAAGCCCGCAAGCAGGTGGATCAGGAAGCCCTGTTTGGCCCCCAACTGTTCCAGCACAACAACCGTATCCAGTTGTTTCTTTACCACAAGGACTTAGACCAACCATGTCCACACCAGTACCTAGAGCTTCAATACCATCAACACCTTCCTCCACATCAGGAATTGTTTCATCTGATTGGCCAACTAAGAAGTCATCATCTTGGCCGGGTCCAGGTTCTATCAACAACCCCACTGGCCAGCATTCCCAGACAAGGGCAGTTCTTCCAAACCAAGGTTTTCAAGGTGGCTCACTTACAGGAATTAAACCTGGTGCTTCTCCTAAGGCAGCAGTGGATCCCAATCTTTTTGGAGGGGATGTCTTCACAGCAATGCCCGTTAAGCCACAAGTTCCACAGCACAGTTTGACAATGCCCAATCAGATACCTCCACCAAGGGCACTGCAAACAGCTGGTCAACCAGACATAGCCTCACTTGAAGTCATTTCTACACCTTCTACACCAACAACATCATCAAGACAGTCCCAAGGAGGAGCAGGTCAAGCAGAACATGAGTTTACAGCTCCTGCTGTAGTAGATGGAACGAAAGCATGGCCTAAAATGAATGTTGCCAATGTGCATCGCTATACCAAAATCTTTTCTGAAGTGGATACAAGCTTTTCCCAGATTTATTTGTCTTGTGACTATTGTACTTTCATGCTTTATTGATAAGACTAGCATACAATTTAATTTGGATACAGATACATCAGATGATAGCATGGATAGTCTTGACTATCCACAAGATGAAGAAGCCCTATCACAAAATTTTGAAGAAATGGCTTGGGAGCCATCTGATGAAGACGAAAAAGTGTGTTCGGATCCCATGCTCCCCACGTCCCCTACTAAGTTGAATTTCTCCAAGGTGTACCCTGTAGGGTTTGTAGATGGCTCTTCTTTTGTTGCAATACCTTCAGATCTGAAAGTAGATGATAACAGCCCGTCTAAGATTCTAAGTATGAAGCCAAAGATACTTGACACAGCAGTCAGCTCTACAGTCAGATTAAGGATTCGCTGCAAGGATGGATCTACAGTCAAAACGTCCTACGCAACAGGGTTTTCAGCATCGCCCACTTTAATTGTGTCAGCAAGGCATGTTGTTGACAAGGAAGGCGAGATTGAAATCAAGGTATGCAGAGGAATGGTAGTAATGTCTAGCTTTTTTGATACACATGCGGGTTTTGAGGGCCTTGATCCAAGCTTCACAGAAAAATCAAGATCAAAAGAGAGAGACACTCATGGGCTTTTTCTAAATGGATCAGATCTTTGCTTCTTCAAGATAGAGAAGAATATGCCAAGCTTTTTACTGCCATGTTCTCCAACATTCATTACAAATAAGCAAGTTGTTGCTATCTCATTCCCCGCAATCAATAACTTTCTAGAAAATGCTAGAAAAGAGCTAGTGGAGGGAACCAGTGAAAGCAATGCAATTTGGAAGCAATACACACCTACCATACAGGGAGTGTACAACAATTTGCTTGCCAAACATGCAGCAAATAATCAGATGAGATTAACGAAAGCAAAAAGAGTGCTTTCAATCATTGATACAGTGGAGAGAGAGGTTAAGAGAGAGCTCTATTTAGAGCTTAAGAAGACATTTGCGGCCACTAACACAGGTAATGTGGCATGTAGTGTGGGTCAGATACTTTGCTTTAATAGCAGGTATTTAGGGACTTCTTGCTCAACATTAGCTAGAAGTTCAGGAGCCCCTATTATCCCCTTATCTCTTCCTAATCATTTTGTGGGTGTCCAAAAAGGGGGTTGTGTTGGAAGAGACATGAATGTGGTTACTTCTTCAGATAATATTGACTTTGTGAAGATGTATGTAACTACTGTACTGCCAACTTTGCCCCTGCCAGATGATAGTTTTTGGTCGAACGGAAGTTGGGATGGTTTTCGGAATTGGCTTGAATTACACCAATCCCAGATTCCACAATCATCTGTATGGATCATGACCAAGGCTCCTAAAGAAAGGAGGTCGTCCAAAAGAAAAGCTCTCTGGCCACCATAGGTTTCACAAATGTGGAAACTCAGCTAGGTATAACCAGAGAAAGTAAACGTGAGTAATGGAGCTTTACTTTGATAGGTCTGCAGATTGCTACAGGACTTCATGACAGGTTTGTAGCAACATCCAGGTTTAATACAAGTCCTACTCGGACCAGTTTCCATCGTCCTATGTTAATGTGAAGAATACATAACATTTTGTTTAGGCAAGACAGGAAGGATATAGTCCACATGCTGGTCAAGCTCCAGCAATATCCAGTTTTGATATGTTAATGTGAAGACTACATAACATTTTGTTTAGGCAAGACAGGAAGGATATAGTCCACATGCTGGTCAAGCTCCAGCAATATCCAGTTTTGATACAAGTGCGAATGGGATGAGTTTCTGATGCTTATGTTGAAGTACACAGTACACAACATTTTTGTGCAAGAATTACAGGAAGAATAACACCTCATGCAAGGTCAAGCTTCGACTGCTCAATGTCCTAGCTTAAACAGTACCCAAAGTTTTGTACATGCAATACATGAAGAATCAGAACTGTAGTTTAAGTTTCATGCATAGCCTTTGTGAGGAGTTACTGCTTTATTTGATGCTAGTATGGAAACGCTTCATGCTGATTGTGTTCTCTCTTACTTCTTTTGGTGATAGTATACAGATAGAGGTAAAGTGATCATTAACTAGATTTGATTATTAAGTTCAATGCTACACGGGGATGGTGAAAATTTAGTAGATAGACAAAAGTTAAGAACAAGGTGTGTCAATTGCTGGGGTGCTCGTTAGCATTGGCATGGACAGTAAGTTTTGCTCTGTTTTTTCTGAATAAGTCAGTGTGTGTTCGCGTGCATAATTGGGCATAATGGGGCATGTGGCTTAAATTGTGTTAGCCACCTTCATGCTGCAGAGTCCAGACTAAAGTGCATGTTAGAGCTCTAGTTGGGGTGGCCATCTTTCTACTGCAAGAGGCAACCGTGATGCTAATTTTGGACCCTAGAGTGTAAATTGTTCTTTGCAAACTCTTTCGGTTCATTCTCGATCCCTTATTCAATTACACGCACAAGTAGGCTTGATCAACATGCAGATTTCGGCAGTGCTGATGCCGCTTCGAGAAGGAGGTGACTTCGGCTAAGATATCTCTTCCCAATATTAATGTCCAAGAGTCTCCAGGTTGCCACTGTGGCTCAAGAGAGCAGTTCTTCAATACCAGCGCCTGTGTATATGGACCTTTTGTCGGGCAAGGATGTAGAGCTAATACCCAGGTCATCTTTATTCAGGCAGGGTTGGTCCGTATAGAGTGACATGAAAGCCTCTTGGTAGTAGACACCCTATAGCTTTACTGTTGACTGCTTTTTGGTCTCCACCTGTTCACTGCTGGGACTGCTGTGTGACCTCACCTTTGTGCGAGCCAATCTTGTGGCGACCTAGTAGTTGGGTACTGCAGACAAGCTAACCAGGCCGTCACTGTCTGTGACAGAAGACCCTGTGATGCCCAGCTCATGTACTGCTTTAATGGGCGAACAACCCAACCGTTGGGACATACTACCCCCCAGGTAGCGAAGAGCCGAAGCGAGGTGCCAAACCTTTTGTCGGTGTAAGCTGATCAACCTGTTATCCCTCGCTGTACAGCTCGTCACCCGTACAACTGTACAACGCGCCAGCCCATACATATGTACTATCCTGCACTGTACATCCATACTGTCCCACGCCGTACAGCCGTACTGAAGTACCGTCGTACATTCTGTGCATCGAGCATCGTACAGATTCCGTACAGTCGTCGTATGATTCCGTACAGCCGATACATGTGTCGTACGGCATCATATTGTTGTCGTGCACTGTGCCGTACATCCGTACAAAAGGTGGTTGATGAAGGAGGGATGGACTGAGGCTCAGTCCCTTGTCAACGGGCCACCCGTTACAGGCATGGGGGGTGGGGTGGGTGGGGTATGCGACATGCGCGCAAGGGGGGGGGGGGGGCATGGGGAGTGGGAGGGGGGGGGGGGGGCGGGGGGGCATGGGGGGTGGGGGTGGGGAGGGTACGCGACATGCGCGCAAGGGGGGGGGGGGCATGGGGAGTGGGAGGGGGGGGGGGGCTATTTAAAATGTGAAAATGAAAATTTTTTTTTTAAATAGAGCTTTTTTTATTAAATAAAAAAACGTTCATAGGAATATTTATAAAATATTTATAAATTTGAAATGCATTTGTAATTTTTTTTAAAATTTTTGAATTACGACATTTATAATTTAAAATGTGAAAATTTTAAATTTAAAAAACGTTTAATGAGGCATTTTTTATTCAAAATGTGAAAATGTAAAAATTCTGTTTTTTTAATGTAGCATTTTCTTTTTGGTAGAATTTAATTAAATTTTAGTTTATAAGAAAAATTATAAAAAATTTCTAAATTTCAAATGCATTTTAATGTTTTTTTGAAATTTATGAATTACGACATTTTTTATTTAAAATGTGAAAATGAATTTTTTTTTAAAAAAAATAGAGCTTTTTTTATTAAATAAAAAACGTTCATAGGAATATTTATAAAATATTTATAAATTTGAAATGCATTTGTAAATTTTTTTTAAATTTTTGAATTACATTTATAATTTAAAATGTGAAAATTTTAAATTTAAAAAACGTTTAATGAGGCATTTTTTATTCAAAATGTGAAAATGTAAAAATTCTGTTTTTTAAAATCATGTTTGAAAAAAAAGAGATTAAAGTTATTTTTTTAATTAGAGCTATTTTTAATTAAATAAAAAAACGTTTAAATTTTAGTTCACAGGAATAATTATAAAATATATTTAAAGTTGAAATGCATTTAAAAGTTTTTTTTAAATTTTTGAATTACGACATTTTTAATTCAAAATGTGAAAATGTAAAAATTTTGTTTTTTAAAATCATCTTTGAAAAAAAAGAGATTTAAGTTATTTTTTAAAAAAACGTTTAAATTTTAGTTCATAGGAATAATTATAAAATATTTCAAATTTCAAATGCATTTTAAATTTTTATTTAAAATGTGAATGTAAAAATTAGGTTTTTAAAAATCATCTTTGGAAAAAAAGAGATTGAGCTATTTTTTTTGAAATAAAAAACGTTTAAATCTTAGTTTATAGGAATAATTATAAAATATTTTTAAAATTGAAATGCAGTTGAAAGTTTTTTTTAATTATTTTTGGAATTACGTAATTATTTATTTAAAATGTGAAAATGTAAATATTTTGTTTTTAAAATCATCTTTAAAAAAAGAGAGATTAAAGTTATTTTTTAAATTAGTGCTATTTTTATTTAAATAAAGAAACGTTTAAATTTTAGTTTATAGGAATAATTATAAAATATTTCTAAATTTGAAATGCATTTTAAAGTTTTTTTAATTATTTTTGGAATTACGTAATTTTTTATTTAAAGCCTGAAAATGTATATATTTTGTTTTTTGAAATCATCTTTTAAAAAAAAGAGATTAAAGATATTTTTTTTATTAGTGTTATTTATATTTAAATAAAAAGACGTTTAAATTTTATTTTTAAAAATGATCTTTTAAAAAAAAGAAAATAAGAGTTTAAGTTAGTATTTAAATGTCAAAAAGTATATAATTTGTTTTTTAAAATAATCTATTTAAAAAAATTTATAAGTGAAGTTTACAAATTACTGAAGTTTTGAATTTAATATAACGTTTAAATTTTGTTTTTAGAATTCAGTGGTATCAAGAACAAGAAAATAAGAATTTTGTTAAAATAAGAAAATAATGTATTAAAAACAAGAAAACAAGAAAACAAGAACAAGAAAAAGAGAGATTAAAGTAGGTTCTATGTTATCTTTGAAATTGGTGCTATTTTTATTTAAATAAAAAAACGTTTAAATTTTAGTCTTCAAAACCATCTTTTAAAAAATCATCGTTTATGTGGAATATTATAGATTATATAGTTGGTTAAGAGTTGTTTCATAATTTAGGTAGAGTAAGTAGGCTGTATAAAACACCACATGGGCATTATCCCTAAAACACCACACCACATGGGCAAAGACCCCAACACTAGAGTGGTTAGATGCATAAGCATATGGCTAATTGGATCTTGTAAATGCACCAGCGCATCGAAAACACATACGTAATTTTTATGATTGTCCAAAGGTCTCCTCTCTCCCCAAGCATGGGAACCAAGTGATGATCTATAGGAATGGCCACTAGTTGAGGTGGATTGCCCAACCAAAATAGATAATATTGAAAAGGCTTAATTATTTTCTCAAAGTTCTCGTTTTAAAAGGTCTGTAGTGTGAACCCGCTCTCTTTTTTAATGTGTAGTCCGAGAAATACTAGATGCGCCTTGCTTGTGTATCGTTCAAAGTAATGTATTAGGTATCCTTCTATCTCCTCCATATCTATTGCAAACCCAAGGCAGTAAAGCATTCAAAGAAGGTCTTATTAACCAAACCTCTCCACTATCTGTCCTTAGTATAGGGGCCATAAGTGGACAATGTGGTCCTTACACCACATGTGGAAAAGTTTCATATTGGATAAAAAGTGAAAAAAGGGAAACATATAAGGAAAAAATATTTGAGACATCTAAGTTTAAAAATGCAACAACTAGAGTTTGAAAAAATTCTAATCAAAATTAAGAATTATTAATAATATTGATTAATATTGAGCCACACATTTGGCCCATCTACCGGTAGGTGCATAGGATGATCCCAACGACATCCTACCTCATCAAGGAGTACATACGCATAGTTTTCATTACGTAAATAGATTATAAGTCATATTGAATAGAATATTATTTTCATTACCCAAATAGAATATTAATTTCCATGTGTTTTTTTTGTGCATGCGCCAGCCAGCGCACAGGTTCTAGCACCACTATTCGTATGCAGATAGAGATGCTGAGAGCTGAGATGAGGGCACTGCAGGATGCTAGGGCACCCCCTCACTTGGTTGCGAGTCTAGATTCAGTTATTGAGGCTCTGGGTCGATTGGACACAGTTGAGGACGTTGTGGATAGCTTTCAGGCACAGGCTGAGGCGGAGATCACTGGTGGTGGCTTGGATTGGAGAGCCATTCGACAGTTGTTTGAGCGTGAGTCACATCACAGGCAGGCCTTGGAGGATATGTTTTGGGATGGTCACACCGAGGCGATGCGACCACGATCAGGGCTCCCCTTGCATATTCTACGTTGTAGGCACTCCATCATAGCAGCACACATTTATCCGAGATATCTTGCTGCGAATGGTGGTCGATTGCCTCACAACCGTCAGATAGCCAGGTCGTTTGCCATGCAACTATACGCTGAGTTTGTGCTTGGTCATCGGGTGGACTACCTTAGTACCCGTCCAGGATCAGGAGCGAGATGTGGTAGGATGGGGCGTCAGGAGCGTCAGATTGCAGGTGTTCGGCGTCGACGTGAGGCACCAGAGTTGCACACCATCCCTGCACCGGCATTGCGAGCGGTGGGAGGACAGATTAGGGGGGATGTTCATTTAGTGGCATCATCCTTGCAGCACATGGTCTCTGCCCTATCGAGATCTATTGCGATTCCACCTCCCCCACCTCGATCATCGATGGAGCCTCCCACATCTACACCACCTCCCACATCTACACCGCCTCAGCACGAGTTGGAGGCTCGAGACACACGGATTGCAGAGTTGGAGGCATTGTTGGCCGAGAGTCTAGGGACGAGGTTAGTTATTTTGATTATGTTAGTTTATTTTTTTGTAGCGTGTTTTGAACTGAAGTTTTTTGGTTAATTCTCACCATGTACGCGACATGTTTGCATTGCAGGCACATCTATTGCGTCAGGAGATGGAGTCTCGCGTACGACTGTTGCAGACAGATTTGGAGGAGCAGAGGATTCGGACATGCATAGCATACCATCGTGCAGAGCACTATATTTTGCAGTTGAGGCATATTAGTCGTGATCCATCTCGCCATAGGATCGACCCCAGCGTGGCCCTATACCCCGCTCCTCCTGTAGATGTGCCGACTAGGACACCCATAGACGCAGCAGTCATAGCCAGGCTTCCTACTGCCACTTGTGTCCTTTGCCACGAGGAGTTTGACACCGTAGGGTGGTTTGGACTAGGGTGCGGCCACATCGCACATCTCCATTGCATGACCCGCCACATGGTGGCACGATCAGTGTGCCCTGTATGCTTTGCTGACATTGATGTGGCGACATACAGAGGACTAGGCATGGATGATCTATATCCTGGTCGTCGTCAGGCCGTTGATCCATTCGCCCGCGTAGTCTTGACAGAGCACTACAGGGAGGAGGCACAGAGAGCGTTGCTGATGCAGGAGGGTGCTGATACATCGGTGGTTGCAGCATGCGTTCCACGACGCTTTTCGTATGGTGATTTCATGCCAGGTGACGAGGCACGAGCAGAGGAGGCACGCCGGATTGAGCGAGAGGCAGAGCTGCAGACATCATTGCAGCAGTGGGTGGAGCAGCAGCAGCTAGGGCGGGGCCGAGACCAGCGTCTTCTACACGTAGAGACGATTACTCGCGCTGGATTTGAGGCATGAGTATTCGCAGATGCATGGCTATGGGAGCTGAGACGCGCGTACATAGAGGAGGCGAGGGAGGCAGAGATGGCAGCGGTGGCGCGTGCAGCATGCCCTCCTCTTCATCAGGATGAGGCTGGCCCATCTCATGCAGGTGATGAGGCTGGCCCATCTGAGCCGGCTTTGCCTGAGGGCACACAGCGGACGGTTGGGCAGCGGGTCATACAGGAGCCACATCAGCGTTCCACTAGAGAATCATATGTAGAGCTATCAGATTCGGATTCAGATTGATTGTTTAGGCTTCACACGTTTCTTGTATAGGGATGCACTTCTGCAGCATGATGATGATGATGTACAGATTCATTTTGGTACTTTCATGATATTGTTCCCACTTTTATGATGTATGAGCATTTTCGTACTTTCATGATGTTCTTCACACTTTGTTTATCTCAGTTTATAGTTTGTTTAAATGTAACATAAACATTTAAAATTAGGAGTATGATTTTGAATTTCGAATATCTCAATTCACACATCTAATACATAAGGTATTTAAAAAAGAATGCCACGTGAAGTAATTGTAAACATTATGCATTGAAAAAGTGTTCAAGTTCCAACTTTATCATTTTGAATATCATATTGAATTTCGTATATATCAATGCTTGCAATTATTACACTAAACCTAAGAGCCGTGCGAAGTTTCATCCCCATGTGCGTATTTAAAATTAAGAGTATGATTTTGAATTTCAAATATCTCAATTCACACATCTAATACATAATGTATTTTAAAAATAATGCCGTGTGTCGTAATTGTAAACATTAAGCATTGAAAAGGTGCTTGCAAAAATGTATGCATTATACCTTCCACGTGGCGCAAACCAGATCAGTTGGAGACCAAATCTTGCGTGGATGTACGTCTAGGGTAGCCTAAGAGGCGTGTGAAGTTTTGTCCCCAACAGGGTTTAGGATTTAGGGTTCAGGGTTTAGGGTTTAGGGTTTAGTCGTGCTAGTAGGGATTGCTTCTACGTGGCGCAAACCAAATCAGTTGGAGACCAAATCTTGCGTGGATGTACGTCTAGGGTAGCCCAAGAGGCGTGTGAAGTTTCGTCCCCAACAGGGTTCAGGATTTAGGGTTCAGGGTTTAGGGTTAAGGGTTTAGTCGTGCTAGTAGGGATTGCTTCTACGTGGCGCAAACCAAATCAGTTGGAGACCAAATCTTGCGTGGATGTACGTCTAGGGTAGCCCAAGAGGCATGTGAAGTTTCGTCCCCAACAGGGTTTAGGGTTCAGGGTTTAGGGTTTAGGGTTTAGGGTTTAGTCGTGCTAGTAGGGATTGCTTCTACGTGGCGCAAACCAAATCAGTTGGAGACCAAATCTTGCATGGATGTACGTCTAGGGTAACCTAAGAGGCGTGTGAAGTTTCGTCCCCAACAGGGTTTAGGATTTAGGGTTCAGGGTTTAGGGTTTAGGGTTTAGTCGTGCTAGTAGGGATTGTAAAAATGTACGCATTTGTCCTTCCACGTGGCGCATACCAAATCAGTTGGAGACCAAATCTTGCGTGGATGTACGTCTAGGGTAGCCTAAGAGGCGTGTGAAGTTTCGTCCCCAACAGGGTTTAGGATTTAGGGTTCAGGGTTTAGGGTTTAGGGTTTAGTCGTGCTAGTAGGGATTGTAAAAATGTACGCATTTGTCCTTCCACGTGGCGCATACCAAATCAGTTGGAGACCAAATCTTGCGTGGATGTACGTCTACGGCAGCCTAAGAGCCGTGCAAAGTTTAATCTCCAACAGATAAGTCCACGTGCATATTTCGTTAGTACGTGCGCCATTTTTCACACGTAGTCGTGCTAGTAGGGATTGTAAAAATGTACGCATTTGTCCTTCCACGTGGCGCATACCAAATCAGTTGGAGACCAAATCTTGCGTGGATGTATGTCTAGGGTAGCCTAAGAGCCGTGTGAAGTTTCATCCCCAACAGATAAGTCCACGTGCATATTTCATTAGTATGTGTGCCATTTTTCATACGTAGTTGTGGTAGTAGGGATTGTAAAAATGTACGCAGCTGTCCTTCCACGTGGTGCATACCAAATCAGTTGGGCACCAAATCTTGCGTGGATGTACGTCTACGGTAGCCTAAGAGCCGTGCAAAGTTTAATCTCCAACAGATAAGTCCACATGCATATTTGGTTAGTACGTGCGCCATTTTTCACACGTAGTCGTGCTAGTAGGGATTGTAAAAATGTACGCATTATACCTTCCACATGGCGCATACCAAATAAGTTGGAGACCAAATCTTGCGTGGATGTATGTCTAGGGTGGCCTAAGAGTCATGCGAAGTTTCATTCCCAACAGATAAGTCCACACACGTATTTCGTTAGTACATGCGCCATAGCTCATACGTAGTCGTGCTAGTAGGGATTGTAAAAATGTACGCATTGTACCTTCCACGTGGCGCATACCAAATCAGTTCAGACCAAATCTCGCGTGGATGTATGTCTAGGGTGGCCTAAGAGTCGTGCGAAGTTTCATCCCCAACAAGTAAGTCCACACGCGTATTTCGTTAGTACGTGCGCGAATTTTCTTAGTCACGTTTTTAAAATGTCCTAAAGCACAAAACAAATTACAACATTACTACTAATAAACAATTTTTTGTTTTACAAACACAACAAATCCCATTGAGAAGACATCGGACATCATGTAAAAAATAGAATCTAATACAATGATGTGTATGAACGTGTATACAGCCATCATAGTGAAATACAAAATATGAGTCCATGAAAATTACAATGGTACGGTCACACAGTGAGCCTATACATATCGAATACAAAAAAGTGTAATCAACTAGTGATACCCAATAAAAATCAATCTAATCAACTGATGATCCCAAAAAATATGATATGTAATGTGCTACTCCTCAGGATCAGCTCTCATGCCAATAGTTGCAAGTATGCTCTCGTGATCCGCCACTGCAAGGCGCCATCGTGGAGTGGACGTCGCCTTGCGAGTGCGAACACGACTCAAAGTAATCTTGATCCCAACAACAAGATGAGAATACATGTATGCCTCCTGATCCGCCATGTACTCCTGGAACTCAATATACCGACCACGCCTCTGTATCTGCTGAAAATAGTGGCCACCTACGATCATGCTATGAGCATTGAAGTGCATCCCATGCCCATCCACTGTATCCTCATTCAGCACACTCTTCAGCATAGAGCATCGCAACAAGTAATAATCCACACCCTCCTCATTGCCCTCCGAAGCAATAACCGCGAAGATATCACCAATACGCAAAATATCTGTAAGCTGGTCATAATCTCTAGAGGAACTGAATCCCGCATCCTGATCATCATGTACCTCCTCCCAAGGCTGGAAGGGAGAAAGCACTCGCCGTACCCATGGATCGGCCCATGGTATCATGGAGCACCCTCCCCAATCATCATCAATGCATGCAGAGCAAAAACATGCAAACCGTCGAGAAAAGATCGCGGGGTGAGACTTACCTACGCTCCTGATGGAATGGAAATCAAGAGTGCCAGGCACGGAACGACAATCAAAAGGCCTAGACCGATCAAGACTCCCAATGTCCACGCACCAAAAATACCGGCTCACCACCCTATCGTCACGCGACTGAAACGAGGAGGTAGCACTAGTGGATAAGTGCTGGCTGCACCACCGCACCACATCATGTGCATCCTTGAAGCGATCGGCACTGTGACGCAACTGGTATCGACGCAAAGCACGCTTCACGCAAGCACCTGCACCATCGTGCTCGATCGGATATGCTTTGCGTGGTCGATCGAGCATTAAATACCATTTTTGCCTTGGTGTCATGCACATCCGTAAAAAAACACACTGCTGGTAGTTTCGCCAACGAAACCCCTTTGAAGTAGTTCGCTCAAATTTAAGAATCATCCAAGAGATGATGCAGTGGATGCTTGAGCGGTTCTCTCGAACTTTTCCAGGCCTCATTAGTTCTTATAATCAAACACGTAACTGAGGTCAGTTGCAATCCAAGCAAGAGGGATGTTATGGAAATTATATTTTTGATATATCTTACTTAGGATATTATTAATTTAGTCAAGTGTGACTATGGCAAAGTACTCCATAGGAGTGCACCAAACATGGTGGGGGTCCTAGTGGGATACTTTGTGTGGTTAGTTGGGGATGCTTGACTACCTTGTGGTTTGCCATGCTAAATGGTTGGTATCATGGGTGATTCCAGGTTAATACTGATATCGCTAGTGTTATTGGTATTGTGCTTTGAGCGTGGTTATGTTGGGATCGATTGATTCGGTGATTCCTTCAATCGATTGTTAATAAGTAATGTAATTGGCGGTTTGAGGACAGGTGATAGAACTCATAGTGAGGATTGGAGTTAGTGCGAGGGTACTGATCGAGGTGTTGCACATTGCATTATTTATGGCCATGGGCCAATTTTATATTTCTTTATTATTGCAAGTTTGAGCAATATATTGTGGAGTGGACATAATTCAATTTTGGGCTCAAAGATGGCTATGTAAAGCAAATCCCTCATTTTGGAAGAGAGGGATAATTTTGGCTCATTGTGCTTTTATGAAATATCATAAATACTCTAGATGAGGAAGTGTGAGCCATTGATCTAGGGTGAGGGAGATTGTACCCAGTCTGCTCTTGCTTTCGTGGTGTGGTTTGTGTTCTTCTTCTCCAATTGATTAAGTGGTGAACTTTGTGTGGAAGAGCTTACCTTTTTTGGTTTCAAGTATACATGATTGTTTTTTAGAAATACTCCCATCTTGGATTCTAGAAAACCTACTAGCCCATATTGAGGCGAAGTAGGCTTGCCACTTAAGATTGAGTGAGTCTATCACTTCCTTATTCTTCTCAGAGAAGACTATACTAGTAATGCGACATCCATATAAACTTCTTGACAAAGGTATACAATCTTTCTTTGATCCAAGCAAGTGTATTTTTGTCCCAAATTGCATCATCACATGAATGAGTCTTACATGAAATCCATGGAGATTAAATGATATTATGAGTTACTCATCCAATTTACATTTTTGATTACCTTTGTCCCAAAGGTCTCCTCGTGTCCTCACTCCCTTTTTGTTTAATCTCAATGTACCCTTGATGTCCTGGTCTCTTAACACACTGTCTCTTAACACACTGCCATCCTTGATAATTGAGCACCATAAGGGGCCTATCTTCATAGAGGAACCTTTCCACAATCTAGGGTTTGAGGGACTCCTACGATCTCCACCATAACTTTAATCCTTTATTGGAACATTGTTCTTTGCCAAAGAGGGAGGCAACTTCAAGGTAGCAATTCTATGACTTACGTCTCAAGGGTCTCGTATAACAAGATGTTTCATGAGAACATAAACCCATAATCTAGCACTTCTATGCAGTCAGTGCGAGGTCTGCTAGAGCATTTCGAGTCTTAAAATAGGTTTCTCGTAATGGAAAGATTCTGTCTGCTGCTGCAGATCACTGCACTGAAATGGCTGCACGAGAAAATGAGGACCTCCGGATTCGGAAAGCCTGATCAATGATGACAGACTTTTCAAAGCTTTCTTCAACAGCTTCAACACGGCAATCCATATAGGAATCATGTTGTGAAATACTGGGAACACTGGCCTTCCCATGATCTTCCAGATTCCGTTCAAGATTATCAATCTGAGATCAATCACGATGAATCAATCCACTTCTGTACTGCTTATCTTCTTGATTGAATTCCGTCGATCGATTCTAAAGATCACTTCCGACACGATCATGTAGGTGGCTACGTCTCCCACTCTCTGATCATTTGCCTTAAACATGCATTTTTCGAGCAGATGATGCAATGGCTGCCTTGTTGCCCCCAGCCTCCCTTGATATGCTTGGTGGTGCAATGGTGATTGGGGAGGTTGTTTGATCTCTCTCTCATTCCACTATCTGGTTCAGTCTGCCCCTTGCCAATTCATAAGTGCTCGATTTGTTCTCGGCATCCAACCGATGATGTGCAGTGAAGAGGATGAAACAGAGAAGGTTAGAGACAAGGAAGCCCGTGTTAAGAGAAGCGGGAAAAGCTATGGGAGAGAGGAGGAAGGAGGTAGCTGCCACAAGTCCATGATACTATGCAAATCTAAACTTCTATACTGCATAAAGATGTCTTACAAGGTTATATATACGCAACCCCATGTGTAATTTACACTTGGTCTTTACATGTGGGACATGCCCATTTCTACCACTCTTGAATACACAGTACCCCTAATGCAATTTACATCCTCAACACCCCCTCTTAGATTGTTACAAGATGATAGAGCACAAAAGAAAAAAGTGCTACACGCACAAAAAATCGTAGACTTTGATACTTCTATGAGCATGGCTATAAAGAACTAGAACAAAACTATAAAAACTTGGGAGCAAGTTATATATTACTTCCCCCTCTTAAGTTTCAAGAGGTTTTAGGCAGATGCTAAGTTGAGTTTTGAAGTAGCAGACCTTGTTAACGTGACCCAATGATAACAAAATTTGAGTCAAGTTTAGCACATGCAAAACATCTTTTATGACCTTTTCACTTGAAAGACTTTCAGTTAGAATTTGAGCTATTGCTTACACCCTGCATGGATGCCCATGAGCTATGAACAAATGCTCTTTTGAATTTTGATTCTTTTCTAAAGTTGAAAACCATACTTTGCGGCTTGTCATGTGTGCTCTTGCACCTGAGTCTACAAATCATTTTGGTGCTTTAGATTGATCAAGTTTACAATTGCCTTGAATGGTAAGAAAACATTATGAGATTTATCCGTCAATCATCATGCTGGACATAATTGCCTAATTGTTTGGAGCTATGTCCTGAAGACTAATCTTGTTCCTTTTGTGGCACTTTAATTGCCAATATTTAGGAATAGTAGCGACAATTCCCTATCCTTCTTGGTGCATTTGCATTGATGATCATGATGATGAAGTTATTATTAAATAATTTGTTTCTCCTAACATTACCTCTTCCACGTTTGTTCCCTGCATGTCTAGGAATACCTTGTCTATTTTAGTTATCAACTAGACTGTCCTTGATTAAAATTTTGGCTATTGTTGCTCGAGAGTTTTGATTACCTTTATTAGAGGCTGATTTGTCCTACTGTGTCCTCTGGTATATCCTTTACCTCTATGGGCATTCCTTTTCTCTTATTGGATCTGGATTTGCACACTTGTTCTCGAATGTGCCCCCATTAGCATATTAGCCATTATCTCAAAAGTTGGGGGATTCTCCTTTGTAACCATGGTAGTTACAAATTGATCATATTCTTTGCCTAATCCATTTAAGGCAAGTTGCACCAACCTTGTGCTATCGATATTCAGAAAATCAATTCCAAGGAGCATTTCATGCCATAGTTGGTTACTGGATTTGAATATGTGGCATGTTATAGATGCAGTGCTTGTTGTTGAGGATGTGTGTGGTCCCATGCTAATTTTTGGGGAACTTGAAGATGTGAAGCAAATTATGTCTTAACAATAGTTCTCTAGTCTGCCATTTTGTAAGCTTCTCCTATACTGTGTTTCTGTGGGCTTCTTTCGTACTTCATTGCAACTACCAAATAGAGAAAATGTGAACACCCCACCACGTAATTGATATTCGATCATTATGAATCTTTGCGAGTATAATGTAATTACTCATGTAAAACTTCCTTCAAAGTTTTGTGACCATCGAGATATAGAGGTACGGTATAAGGATACCAATGCACAAGTTTTTGACTCCAATGCATCATCCATGGTCGAAAATGAGGAAATGTGCATGTCCCACCATCCAATGATGTGTGATCCTTATGGAAATCTGCAAGTATAAAGGAATTACTTTTGAAATTTTTCTAGGAAGTTTCATGACCATTGGCAACACAAGCCTATGGTACAAGCATGACGATGCACAATTTTGGTAATAAGGAAGGGAGGGTGTGTGAGGGGTCGAATGTGAAAGGACTAGTGGAAGTTGGTGAAGGGAAGGAAGGGGTTATTGCTTTTGAGTGTTGAAGGGATTTCCAAGGATTCCAACACTCCTCTTTCGTATGTGGATCTGACTCCTCACAAGATCTTGAGTGGGTTTTCTGCATCTTTGATGATGAGGCTCGTGCGATGCTTAGGTAAGAGATTGCTTGGAGGTCTAGGAAAGTTGCAAAGAAGGTTTTGGCAGGTTGTGGAAGAAACTGTGGGAGAGGAGAGCACACACAAAGGGATAAGGAGACACCAGAAGTGGCGGAGCAAAAGCTACTCCAGCTTATTCCTCTATCATATATATATGAGTATACATGGGCAATGTACAAGTGGGCGGGCACACTGCCCTTTACCCCAACAACCTCCCACTTAAAGGCACTGTGCCTTTAAGGGAGTATAGTACACATATAATACAATCAGCCATAGGCTGAAAAACAAGATGACCAAACCGTCATTTTATGCCCATCGGCACTTTACAATGTGCAAAGTGCATAGAGGATAAGCTACTAGCAGACATCAGGTCTGCAGGATAGAAAATGACAAGCTGTAGATGCCTGTCAACCAACATCTCATGCCAGATCTCACTAGGAGAGTGAACTCTCACCATCACGTGCTCCTGTGCTAAGTCCATAGCACCCGAACTGTCACTGTGCAAAGAAAACGTCTCTGTACCACCTGTGACCATAAGCACATGCCCTACAATAGACCTCTACTGGTCTACCCAACCTGCATCACCTGCATGCTGCTCTTGGAAGCATAAGGACCTGATGTCCACAATCGCTTCCCTACTGCCAAAATATGCCATAATCAAGCTACCAACTCCCACTGCAATGGAAGCAAGAACCGGAAGTGTAGCCCCAATGGCAAACATGTGAAACCAAGTCTCAACCTAGTCATGGATGCATGAAGTACTATGGCTTCCATATCAACCATAACTTGCTGCTCAACTAATCTATGATCGTCAAACCTGCTGTGTTTCAAGTACAGAGCCAATACAGGCAATGGAGTACTTGATAACTTCCCCCTCTCCATACTGAAATAACCAAGTATTTGAAGACAAACATCATCAAGACCATGCAGCTCCCATTGCAAAGCATCCCTGTCCATAAAGGACCATATGGCAAGTAGCCTCAAAAGGATAGCAACCTCTTGAATACTAAGACCATAACCTGTCTCACTGCACATCACATCCCGAGCTCTCATAACGGTATCAAACCTATGAAGCCAAGCTCGAGGGGATTGCTTCTAGTCATGGAGGCACTTACAAAGCAAACATATCAATGATTCCTGCCCATGCGCAATATGACCTGAGTCAATAACTACAGAAACCACATCTGTCTTGGCATAACCAGCCAATGGATCATACCGGGCATCATTAGCCAAGGTATCCTCCTCATCATGCATAGCCTCATCCTCATTTGCAAGAGGCACTACAAAGTAGTTATAATCATTTGTTTTTCGACGATCAAAAGATGCCTTGTATGGACAATCTTTTGGATCCACGAGCACAATGTAGTTCACAACCTGTGTATGCGGATTGTCCTTCATTCGTGACTTCAAATTCTCAATATGGAAAGGATGTATTTTTCACACCTCAAATGGCCGAAGGCCAGTCCTAGGATCAATAGGAGGTCTGATAACATGATCAATGCGAATAAGAAAGTCTATCGATCCACAAGGTTATCTCATTGTACCTTTGCTCGAAGAAGAAAGTCTATCGATCCACAAGGTTATCTCATTGTACCTTTGCTCGAACTCTATTTTGTTGTGTAT
The DNA here is from genome assembly GCF_041138505.1 of Cibotium barometz. Classification (NCBI taxonomy): domain Eukaryota; kingdom Viridiplantae; phylum Streptophyta; class Polypodiopsida; order Cyatheales; family Cibotiaceae; genus Cibotium; species Cibotium barometz. The sequence continues at coordinate 21,233,685 of NC_141061.1, forward strand.
CTGAGGTGCCATCTCCAATATCAGTAGCTCCCGGTACTTGCTGGAGCCTTTGATCCTAGTTTACTCCGTTTTTTCCCTTGTGCAATAGATGGAGTCTCCTCAACAACATCCTCATCAGACTCAAGAGGAAACACACTTGCAGCCAATAGAGGTTATTTTTTTGGGAGTGGTGCACTCAAACCATGCCCACTTGGAGGTGCACTCAATCCATGATGGCCTAAAAGAGAAGGTGCTCTCAATCCATGTGAACCTGTGAAAATTCTTAATCCTTTTATATTAGAGCCAAAATTTTCAGCTTCAATACGGGAAGATCCCTTTCCTTTGACTTTGAAGAACCTCTTGGTTTGATTGGTGATGTTGCGGTATCTTCTTCATAACCCTCCTCTGTATGCTCCTCAGAATCACTATTGGAAGTTGATACCTCCATCTGCTCGATAATTTTATCAACCTCCACAATTTGATTTGTCAAGTGATAAAAAAGATCCTGGACACACAAAACAAAATTGAATCTCTCATAGTATTCAAAAGAAATTACATAAACATAGAGAATTAGAAATTACTTATGGATAGTAACTAACCTTCCCTTCCTCTTTGATTTGTTTTGATTGTTCCGCTACAATGGGTGGAGTAACAGCTTTCAAAGAGAACTTCTCTTCCATAACAATAAAAATAATAGGTTTCTTATTGTTATCAATCCCAAGCATTTCAACACATTCCTCATTGGACTCACTTCTTGTGATATCTTTAATCTTTATTATTGGCTTAAAAACTGATCTTCCATTGGGAAGTGTCTTTGGAAGCGACAAAGTCATCTCTTTCGTATCAGTGTTAACTTTGATGGTCCATTTTGAATCAATGTTATTGTGTACTTCCACTATCTCCCATAATGTTTGAATTTGCAACGACGGAGCAGGAACATCATAAATCTGTTGAAGCTATTTCACCTCAAGACTTGGATCCTTGGCACTTTTCTTTGGTTCCTTGGTGCCTTTCTTTTCCACCCTTATCCTTTGGATCCTAGTGGAAGCATCCTCCGCGATGTGGGCTTTCCAAAGACATGGATTTCTTCGAAAGTTTGGTTGTTCGACATGATACCTACAAAATACATAAACAATGTCAAAATATTATGATATCATGGAGAGAATATCTCAAGTTGAAAAAAACAAAGCTAGTACAACAAGCTTGATGGTTTCTAAAAAGACTTTGTGCTTCTAACATCTACATTCTTCATGGAAAAAGATGTCGACATGCTTATTATTGGAACATAATTTTGGACTAGAGAATAAAAGACAAGGGTCTACACTAGCGAGAAGCAAACTAACACTCCCACTTGTCTAGATTCCATTGACGATACTTGATGGGGGCACCCCCAAAGAACCAAAGCCTCCAAATACCCTCTTGGTATTCTCTGGATGAGAGTCTATATATACCAGCCAGAAGCAAAATAACCCCTCTCAACAAAGCCAACAAATCTAACTAGCTCTAGGTGTGCATCAAAAACCATATTAGAATCATAAGATCTAACCAATCTGCCTCCAAACTACACATCAAATACCAAAGTGTCCTCACCACTATCCCACAAGAGATCTGTAACTTGAACAATGAAGAGGGATGCATGTTCCTCATAAAAGCACTTATCTTTTCATACTCAATAGAAGTCTCCTTGAGGGTAGGGGGATCACCCATCTACCATGCTGAGGGATAGCTACATGTATGCGAGCAATGCAAAAACTACAAAATTATGGCCAAAACGCCTCCGTTTCTCTCTCAAATTTAATTAAAAAACACTAGAAAACAACTCCATAATTCGAAGAGAAAAATCTACTTTTCAATACAAATCGACCAAAAAATAAACAAAATTTACCAAAAAACCCTCTCCCTCTCCCTCCCTCTCTCTCTCTCTCTCCCTCTCTCTCTCTCTCCCCCCCTCCCTCCCTCTCTCTCTCTCCCTCCCTCTCCATCTCTCTCTCGATCTCTCTCTCCCCCTCAAACCCTCTCTCTCTCTCTCTCTCTCTCTCTCTCTCTCTCTCTCTCTCTCTCTCTCTCCTTCTCTTTCTCTTTCTCCCTCTCTCTCTCTCTCTCTCTCTCTCTCTCTCTCTCTCTCTCTCTCTCTCTCTCTCTCTCTCTCTCTCTCTCTCTCTCTCTCTCTCTCTCTCTCTCTCTCTCTCTCTCTCTCTCTCTCTCTCTCTTTCTCTTTCTCCCTATTTCTCTCTATCTCTATCTCCTGAAAATATGGTTTGCTGGCTCAGAAAAGCCCTCTATGGCTTGAAGCAGGCACCCCATGCATGGTATGCGAAGATACATGCATTTTTGGTGGCTTTAAGAATAGCCCAACTAAGGCCACTCTTTATGTCCAAAAGAGTGCATTGGAATTTTTAATTCTGATTTTATATGTGGATGACATGCTTATCACTGGGCCAGATATGGAATAAATTGCGGATTTCAAGGCTGATTTACAGCAGTCTTTTGCCATGACAGACATGGCTCAGTTGCACTATTATTTGGGCATATAGTTTGCATATGTTGAGGGGGGTATAATGATAAGTCAGTCCAAGTATATTGGATAGCTTGTGAGCATGGCGGTTTTGAGAAGAGGCGTGGCTTCTAGAGACCTGAGACGACTTCCAGTAGTTTAATGGTGGTAATTGAGGCGACAACGCATGCCTATAAACTACATGTTGGCAAAGTGCTCTCTCTCTCTCTCTCACACACACACACAGAGCCTTCTAAGCTCTCTGAGTCTTTATTGTGTGTGTCTGAGCAGTTGCTCATTAGGATTTTAGTCGAATCTTATAGTGAGTCGGTTAGAGAGTCATGTTCTTGTAAGTGCAGTAACAATTGCAGTAGCAATGAGCTGCAGTCCTGAAGGTCTCAAGTCAATTGAAGTTGTCCCTCCTAAGCTTGATATAGTTCAAGTTTGTGGTACTCTGTTGTGTCGCAATCATTCCTTGATGTGAGAAATCTAAATTGTTTGAGAGCATCATTTTATGTGGTAAAATCAATTTGGGTTGTGAGGCTTTAAAAGCAAACAATGGTATTAGAGCGGTTCGAGTCCATGAAACTCAAAGAAATCTGATGGCCAGAGAGATCTAAGATGGATTCTGAGGGTCCAAGGCATGTTGCATCGTTGTTGCTTTGAATTATTGATCTGTCTCTTCTCTCTTGTGGCGGATTCCTAGATGCATGCAGCTATGTTCTCGCCTGGCATCTCACCATAATTTGGGAACAAGGACTTTTTGCGGCATAGTGCTTTGAAGGCAAGGCATTTTGAAAGCACAAACTTCATTCTTTATCATATCTTTGTGAATGCCCACTTCAGTCTCCGGGTTCGTGAGACAGAATCAAGCATGAAGATGAGAAGTCTTACAAGGATCTCTGGTTAGAGGATTGATTGAGGTGGCACCCTAGACATGCAAGAAAAGCAGAAGCTACAACCGAAAGAAGAAGAAATTTGTACTCGAAGTGCTCGCTGAAGCATGCATATTGTGCTTGGAAGATGTTATGTGCTGATTGAGATCATGTTGAGGGGTTGCGCCCTATGTGGGTAACTTGATTTGGGTGCCGTGCCCTATGTGGGTGGCTGTTTGTTACCATGCCTTGTGTAATGTCTTGTGTTTTTCTAGTCTTTGTTAGTGAATCGAACAGGTTGATTTTTGAAACCAGCCTTCAGTAAACTAAATAGTAGTAAACTGTAACTATCTTAGCACCCACGCTATTTACAGCCACATTGCATCATTTCCAGCCACTTCCATTAGTTAAATATCACTTAGAAATAACTTTGAAACCACTGAAAGGGAGGCTAGAGTGTCCTGCTCTCAGAAAACAAATGCAAGAGACACAGATTGGCCCCAAATGCTTTGATGCCCCTTTTGGTATCTATTTTATTCCTTTGACAATGGAAAAGTGCTTATACAACAAGGGTTCACTCCCTTGCACTCTATTTCATTGGCAAATCCACTATCTAAGCCAGTTCTTGGCTTCATACTGCATCCAATCCCTATTGTACACTAGAACCCATCTGCCAAGGCAAGGCTAAGGCATTCTCCACTATCTGTGGCCACTGCAAAGCTGTCCAAGCATTCCACAAGGCATCTGGCTTGCTACAAAGGGTTTGGCAGTCCCACAAGCCAATTTCTAGCCTCTCAGCACACGTGACCTAAAAGCAGGAAGAAATCCATAGAGCATGACAAAGTGAGGGATCAAAGAGGATCGTAACACCATGAGAGAGACATAAGGTAGGAAACACTCAATCTATTACAATGAATATAATCAACAATACATGATAGGCTTCTTATATAGAGAGAGCCCTTTGAATATTCACACCTATTGGATCCTCTGATCCACATCTCTCCTTGTGGATATCCTTGATCCACATCTCCACATCATGTAGTCCACATCCTAGGGTGGCTACTTTAATTCCCTCCTATACCATACCTTAGCCTCTAATATGTGCTCATGGCACCATATCTTAGCAATGTGTACTCTAGCCTTTTAACTAACCCAATACAAGCACTAGCACCCATCAACATGTCAATAGCAACACCCCCCTCTTACAAAAGCTATTGATAAAAGCTAAGTGAGTAGCTCCCTCTTCTCAATGCTTGCCTTGAGCACGAGGAGGGGTTAAATGGAAGGACAAGAAATGAGGGAGGAAGATGGCTCCAAAACTATTGAAAGGCTAAACAATAAAGGGATTGTAATGGAAGAGAGAGAGGAAGGGATGAAGGAGGGAGAAAATGCAAGGAGAAGGGAATGGAAAGAAGGAGAAGGGAATCTAATGAAGGAAAGAGAAAATGGTGGGATGAAAGAGGGAATGGAGGAAAGAGAAGGAAAGGAAAGAGGGGTAAGGAGAAGAAACGAGGGAGGAAGATGGCCCCAAAACCTTTTCTTTTTGTTTTTTTTTTGCTCTAAAACTTGTTGAAAGGGTAAACAATAGACTCTAGGATATTTCACTGGCTATAAAGATAGATATTGATGTCAATTTATCCCCCACTAATATGTTTGTTATTGGAACTTTTGTCCACAAAATACTCCTCTAAAGTATGAGTTCAATTCTGCTTAACGCACGTATCTTAGCTATCTTAAATGATACCAGTATGGTAGATGATGGGCATTGGAAAAGAGATGAACCACTCACTCACAACGCATGAGAGAGCTACTCATGGCAAGGGTGGATGGGAAGGAGTGAATAGGTAAAGGAAGGCCAAGTAATGGAAGGGATCAATGTTAAGGGTAGGGAGTGGATGCGTGAGAGAGAGAGAGAGAGAGAGAGAGAGAGAGAGAGAGAGAGAGAGAGAGAGAGAGAGGAGTGCACAACCAAGATGACTAAATTATAACAAAGAAAATTGAGAATACATACATTTTCTCTCTCAAGATTAGGGTAAGGTTTAGGGTTTCCCCATGTCCCTTAGGTTCCTCCCTAGAACTTAGTATATGGTGTAGTTTATACCATTCTCAACACCCCCCCTTAGATTACACTGTATACAGGGTGTGTATACAGGATTTATTTAAATAGAAAAATGACACTATGGAAAAAATGGGGATAAAGAAGAACCTAAGAGATAAGAGAATATGCATGAGCATAGAGACTTTGCATTCGAAATTTGTACAAAAAGGAAAACCTCATTTCCCCCTCGTAAGTTGTAGGTGGCAAATGTCAACTCATCATCAAAAGTATGAGAACTTGTCAAGGAAATGGCTTTGTAAAAATAATGACAACTTGTTCTTGTGTTGGACAATGAACAACATCAATTTCTTCATTGAGAATCTTTTCTCTAATGGAGTGATAATGCACTTTGATATGCTTTGGGAATCTTTCTCTAATAAGGTGATAATGTACTTCAATATGCTTTGTTCTAGCATGAAAGATTGGATTCCTTACTAAATGGATGCTATTGATATTGTTGGTATAGAACACAGTTGGTTCTTTGGAAATAATTTCAATGTTTGTAGAAGTCTACTGCACCAAATTGCTTCTCATGTAGCATTGGTTAGTCCTCTATCTTGGTTTGCCAAGGCAAAGCTATTGATCCACTTGTACATCTTCTATCATATGTAGCTCCTGACCAATCAACATCAATATATCCATGAAAACTAACATCTATTAAGTTGTTAGATTTCAGTTCATAATCGTTCAAGTATTTGAGGACCTTTTTATTTGCACAGAGATAAAACATGACAAAGCTACTAACGCAAGAGTAAAATATATCCAATTGTACATCTTCTATCATCTAGAGTTCCTACCCAATTGAAATCAATATATCCATGAAAACTAACATCTTCAAGTTGTCATATTTTAGCCCATAATCTTTCAAATATTTGAGAAACTTTTGCACAGAGATGAAACTTTTTTGGCTTCTGTATGAATTGACTGAAAATCCAATGGAATAAAGATGTCTAGCCTTGTGATTGTTAAATAAATCAAGCTTCAAATAAGTTGTCGATACTAATGAGGATTTGTATTAGGAGATTTGCCATGAGATGACAATCTAATGTTACATTCTACAAGATTTGAGGTGGCTTGCAGCAGTCACATAAACAAAACCATTGGTGAAATTTTTTCATTATATTTGTCCTTGATACCATTGTCATTCTCTTCATACTTCAATGTCAAGAAATTATGCTCTCCCATGTCTTTCATGTTGGGAAATTATGCTCTCAAACTCTGTTTACCTATGAAATAGGTGTTCATTGGAAGTGGTGATGATCACGTCGCCAACATAAAGCACAAAGAAAATAGTATGTTATGTTATATTTTTTATGTAAAGTGACGGCGGGGCTGATGGTTGAAATTCCATTATGAATTATTGCATTCCAAGCATGTGCGGCCTATCCTTCATCTAGATATCCCTTAATATTCATTTAATGGATAAGCCAATCAAAAGGTGAACCAATAGTGGTCATCTTCACAAATACGCAAAGGTCTCTTCATAATCTATTCCAAGTTTTGAAGCAAATCCCTTCGACAACTAATTGGCTTTGTATTTGTCAATTGATTTGTCTAAATTGAGCTGGAATTTGTAACCCATTTGCAACCAACGGGCATCTTTTTTATTGGTAAATATGTTGATTCCCATGTTTACTTTTTGATGAGTAATGACCGTGAATCTCATAATGCATTGATTTGGAGCATGTCAATGCTTCTAGACCACAAAATGGGAAATATTGATGGCTTTCCCATGTTGCATGATTCACATACATCTTTTAAAATGTATACGTGCAGAAGGCCTTGAACCATGTTTATTTGCTTGAGTGAAACCAAGCTTTTGAAATTGTATACGTGCAGAAGGCCTTGAACCATGTTTATTTGCTTGAGTGAAACCAAGCTTTTGAAATTGAGGTGACCATACCTTGTGTTCCATAGTGTGCTTAAAGTATCATCATTTTAATGAGAAGTGGTTTGTACTGCTTGAATAAGCATAGATGAAGAAAGTTTCTTCTTCCAATTTATAATAAATTTACTTGGATGGTATAATTCTCGGATTGTGTAACCAAACTTGTTTTTGAACACTAGTTCCAAATCTCTTTCACTCATGTCACCAACTGATAAGATGTTTTGAGTCATTATTGAAAGAAAAAAAGCATCTCCTACGCTTTGTGTAATGCCTTCATAACTATGGAGATGAATGTTATGATTTGAGGTATTGTCACCCATCATTACATTTTCTTTAGCATTCTTATATGGATGCATTTTAAAAACCATTTTTTCTCATATAGTTGACTCAAACCACCAAAATATCTTTATTACTATGTAAATGCTTCAGATTTCTACATTAGAACATTGTGAAATAAGAACTTTTGATGTTGAGCTTTGTTATCCAGTGATTGCCTTTGATTTTTCTCATTGACAAAGTTGCTAGATTGTCTTTGATTTTCATTTTGATTATGTTACTATTATTGATTTCTATCTCTATTGTATTGTCCACTTACAACACTCCCGTGTTTGTTCTTGCATTTTGGCTCCTAATAGCCCATAATTCCACCATAATTGCAAGTACATATAGTTATTTTTTGGACTTTGGATTGGTAACCTCCTTTGTTCATGCCCCTTGAACTCTAAAATTCCATGTTTTCGTCTAAATCAAAGGGCCATGTTTCCCTCTAATTTGAAGGGCCATGATGTTGATGTGATGAAGACGATGATCCATGGTAATTGTTAGAGTGTTTGCCAAGGCTATGTGAATTTCAATTATGTCTTCTAACATCGTTTTGACTTCCTCTTTGGAAACCTCTACCTCTAGCATAGAAAGCCTACTTATAATTCTTTTGTAACTATAGCAAAACGTCTCCACATCTCCTATTACATAAAAAAGTCAGGCATGATTTCACATATCGATGTAGCATCTCAAGTGACAATGGTTGTAACAAATTACTCATAATTTGAACTAGTCTTTTGTTTTTTGTTTCATGGATAAGTGATGCTAGTAGGTCTTTAAGTTGGACCTACACATATTTCAGATGATAGCTTCTTTGCACTATTGAGTTGATTTTAAGCATTATGATAATGATATGTATTGAATCTATTTCTAATCTTCGTTTGCATTCATTGTTGATGTAGTGGTGTCCTTAACATTTAAGTTGCTTAGGTTAAGTGCCAATTGAGCTCTTTCATCCCAATATGCTTTCTTCTCACTGATGTCTCTAGCTTCATTTGTTATCAACACTTCCAATTACCATAGTTGTTGTCATCCAATTTCATCCAATTTGATGTTCTCATCCAAGAAAATGCTATCATCATGAGTTTTTGTCACATTTTTATATTTTGATGTTGAAATGTCTAATTGAGGGTCTAGAGGCTTTGAATATTGCATTCAATTTTAACCAAGCTATGATGAAACTTCTCCAACATGTCCTGGAATGGGTGCCATGATTGCACGTTGTAATTATGCCAAAAATTAATGAAATTTTCTTGCACATTCTCAAAAAATGTGTCAAACTATTATGCTTTAGATGCTAAAGATGCTAGACTCACTTCTTATATAAATGAGGTGGACTTAAGAAATTAATGGGCAAGGCATTCACACAGACAAGTCCATGGCCAAGCTGATGAGTCATGGATCATTGACTCTAGAGCCTGCAGTCCCTTAACTCCGCAAAGAGTGAGTGGTTCTCTCACTTAGAGAAACGTTACAGTGACGATGTAGAACTATGAGACTCCAGACTTCATCATCATAGGATACATATATATGGGACGTACATAACGTTTTGTATGTTTTAGGATTGAAGAAAAACCTTCTACCTGTTAGTGGCATTACTTAAATAGACAAGAAGGTGTAATTTGATGAAGGGGAATGTGTTATTCGAGACAAGGGTGATGATGTCATATATTACCATCTTCGGAAGGCCTCGCGGGCCTATGAGACAAAGTAAAAATAAAGGATAACTCATGCAAGCCACAATGGGATGAGGCAAAGGGCTTGCTAGGATCCTTGCTGAGTACTATATTTAAAAAGATCAAAAAACTCAAACTAGTACTTAAGATACATAGCTAGGTGCCATGGTTACTCTCCTGTGGGCCGCAAAGTTGTCTCATATTTGTGTTTGTCGGGTCGTCTCTCGATAGGCATGATCCTCGTGATCTCTATATTTGGTGGGCCATATCAAGAGTGATGCCTCGGTTCAAAAAATCCCCTCCGACTAGGGCTCCCGAACCTCCATCGTGCATGCTATCGTGCATGGTCTATATGTCGTTGGCTCCATTGCTCCATGCCGTCTCTTCCCGTTGACCCATGCTGTCCTCATGTTTGCTATCTCCCCCTCTACTCCATTATGTTCCGAGGTTGACTTGAAAGCATAGAAATATGTGACATGTTGGTGTGGATGGTCAACCTAGGTCTCATGTGGCACTGTCACCTCCTGCTATCTGATATGCCACAACATGGTCTCGCTGTGTCACCGCATCTCCATCAAATAGAGGCCAACACAGTACCTAGTCATGAAAGCGGATCAGCCGGGAGAGTGGTCCAAAATTGTGCTCCTTCTGAAAGAGACAATAGTACCGTCCTAGATTAAGCTTGATGATGACTTTCAAAATTTGTCATGAATGATGTGAAAATCTTGGGTTTATGGAGCTGGAGGCGTGGGTTGTATCTAAATTCAATTTGGCTTCAAAATGATTATATTTTGACCTTGACATGATTGTCCTAGCGAGAATCTCTTGGACTTTAGGATAACTCTTTTGTAATTGGATTGGTCGAGTTTTACTAAGTATGGTGATCCAGTTCAATTATTCTAGCTGATTTGTGTAGTTAGGTTCAAAGCTGGCCTATTTTCATTAACCAGGTTTAGTGTTGTTTAACCAAGGTAAAAGTTAACCTCGATGTGGTTAAGCCATATAGAAAACTATTCACTAGGAGATAGAACACTCAGATGTACCAAATAAAAGTATATAAATAGATGTGAAAATCCAAGTATAAAACACGCCAAGAACTGTGCCAACAGGCTTGTGGGCTGCAATCAGGCTGCCACATGGTGGCACTCAGATATCCTCACTGAGTTTATTTTAGGGCAGACATGTAGGCCATCCTGGTCAGCACTTCGGGCTCACAGTTTGCCCAAGTTTAGGGCTGCCCGTGGGACTGCCCAGCCATAAGTCCATGTAATTGGGAGAAGGGCTGGGCGAGACCCAGCACAAGGCGCCTGTTTGTAGGACCTTTTATGCTGCCCTGGTGAAGGGAGGATCGTGGAGTCGGCCATCAGGTTGACAGACCCACAGATCCCAGTTGGCAGCTAGTGCAACCTGCAGCGGTTCCACCAAGGAGACACCAGACAAATCTACACCAGTAGAAGAGCCACAGATGGTGCAAGTGAGGAGATCAGGTGAAGTTCTCATGGGCAGATATTGAAGCCGATCCTACAGAGGCCATTGGTGCAGCATAAAGTTGTTGAAGGATTGTGTGAGAGAAAAGGGGTGCACTCACAAGAGAGAAGACCCTACATTTTAGCTAGCTGCACACTAATATAGAATCAGAGATAAGGTTGAGACTTTATGGAAATGTGTGGAAAAGGGTGCCTTTAGTCCCAATAAGACCAATCCACTTGGAACATCTGATAAATGTAGGGCACTAGCACTCAAAGTGCAATCTAGAATGTTTTAAAGCTCACCCAAAACATGCGGGTTCGTACAAAGTGCTTATGATGTACAGAACTAGAATTTGTCAAATAGACTTTACAAATTGGAGATGGCTCTATAGGCCATTATGACAATCAAGGCAGAGTGGTAATTCCACCACAAATGTTGATCCATGAGAACTCCCTTTTGAGTTTGGTAGAATGGGTATAAAAAGATGTTCAAAGAGTGGAGGATTATGCATGCTTCTTCAAAGACCGTGCTATTCTTGCACCATGAAATCTAGAGGTTATTGATGAGATCAATGAACTGGCCTTGAGTGCATTACCCGGTCTTGAAAGAGAATACCTCAGTGCAGATTCGGTTGTTTCTTCTGAGAATGACAGAATATTGTATCCAATTGAGTACTTGAATAGTTTGAACTTAGGTGGTGGGTGGCTACCCTCCTCATCACTTGCTTCTAAAGATTAATGCTCCTATCATTCTGCTCCGCAATTTGGACCCTCAGCAGGGACTTTGTAATGGTACCAGATTGATATGCAAGCAATTTAACTCAAAGGTGATAGAAGCAGAAAACGTTACAAATACAAACATTAAAGACAGGGTCTTTATTGTGCTAGGATAACAATTATACCAAACTATGCTTCAATTGCCTTTTGACATGAGAAGGAGATAATGTCCTGTGAGGCTAGCTTTTGGTATGTCAATAAATAAGTCACAAGGACAAACATTGAGTGTGTTGGGACTTTAATTGGCCACATAAGTATTCACACATGGACAATTGTACGTTGCTATGTCACGTGTTAGATCACTGATGCAGTGAAAGTGTATGTAAAGCATACTGTGGAACACGAAAGTAGCATAGAAGGTTCAAAAAAAGTCTTCCAACCAATGGTGTCTACAAAGAGATATTGAAAATGGCATGTAGAAGAATATAAATGTAATCTATGCCCAAAAGGTAGAGAACGAGCTATTAATACAGCAGCCTATAAATGCTAGAGACTACATTCATAGATATCTCTGTATCAACAATGAAGTAAGAATTTGAAAGGAGAATGTTTTCAAAGATGTGACATGTGCAATCTAAGTGTGTTTCAATAAGTGTGCATGCTTTGAAGTTGATTGATATTCCTTTCAGAATGACAATTATGTGATTGTGATACAAAGACATAAAGCTAAATAGGAGTTGGATGGAAAATTCCTTTTATTTATCTCTCACATTGTTGATACGCTTGCCGGTAATATTGAATTGATATGTATAAATCTACTTACATTGTGTGGATTTTATGAGAGAGAGAGAGAGAGAGAGGGGGGGGGGGAGAGGGGGAGGGGGAGGGGGAGGGGGGGAGAGGGAGAGGGAGAGGGGGAGATTGATCTTAAAGTCTTGTGTAAATGTTTAGTGTAGCGAGTGTCATATTGGATATCACATGTATATTACTTAGGATATCACATGTATATTACTTAGGATATCACATGTATATTACTTAGGATGGACATGGCAAGGAGATCATTTTCATTTGTTTATGGTGATGGACAAGATATTGAAGGTATTTTTCTCGACGATTTCTATGATATAGGCATCGTTGTTTTCCATAATCTATTTAATATTCATGGCTCAATTGTAGACCCTCCATTTTGGGAAGGACAAGCAACAGCATGTCTAATTATCAAACTATTAGAGAGCACCTATGTTTTACGGTGTATATAGAAACTTACTTTTTATGTAGCTTTTGCGTTTAATTTTAAAAAATTTAAATTATTATTGATACATTCTTTTTGCAAAAGGAATATCTTTATTTCTTAGAACCTAGATTATTGCTATGCTTGTATGGTCAAGACACTTACAAACAACGAGAGAATTTACAATCTAAGTTTGTAAAATATTGCAGATCAGCTTCGTGTACATGTAATGTTTGTAGACTATGAAAAGCTTACTAAGTTAGATTTTCGGTTCAAAGGTACTAGACATTACAAAATTTTTGATTTGCTATCTACAAGCCCATTCAAACGCCATTCGTCTCAAATATTGATCCACCAAGTGAGTTTTGTAAGGTTTTATCTTTTTCCTTTTTTTTACTTCGAAAATCATAACTTGCAATATATAATGTTTTTATCTTAAATACAAATGGAGGTGAGGACTATAGCCTTCCAAGGAGGGATAATCCAGTTGCCCAAAGATTGTTTTAATGCTTTGTTCAAGTGTGTTAAGATTGTCACCACTATATTGGGTTGATGTATATTTATGCCAAGTATAGTGCTTTATTCAAAGAAATGTAAGTGCTTTAGGAGCTCCTACATGGATATATATGGCAAGCACAGTGTGTTCATACATAGGTTGGCAAGTTGAGGACCATGAGGTCCAAAATGGGCTTCAAATACAAGACTAATCTCTACTCACCCCCTGAGGACAAGCCTTTTGTTTTTATGCATGCAAGAATACTCTTACCCGTTAGGGATGGATCATGCCACTAGTAGTTACAAGGTATTAAGTCATTTATAGGAAAACATTTCACTTGGTACTACGCAGACATTCCAACAATCGCCACATAGAAGTCAAATTCATTGTTTTGTAGCAGGCTGAAGGCCACACATGTTTATATGTGTCACACAACGTGCTAATGCAACGTTTTTGTGCCCAAAAAAAATGCAAAAAAGAAGAAGAAGAGAGCCCATCTGCACACATAGTGTGATGCTACCTAGGACACATAGTGTGATGTAATTAACCCTTCCGAACTTGAGCCCATTGCAAAACAACAAAATTGACTTCTAAGTAGCAAAAATAATTCAATTCTTGGCCACTCTCTCATCACATTTTCTCGCACGGGTTAGCATTTTAAGAAGGCCATGTGTTGGCCATACTTTTTTGTGACAAAAAATTGACCATGTCATCACTTCATTCATGAACATTATAGACAACTTTATAGCATGATACTGTAAATTGAAGATGAAATCTCAGAGATCAAAAGGCAATTGATGAAATTTTATAGATAATGTAAAAGTAGAAAAAAAGAATGTATTTCTTAAAAACCATCACATCATAGCCTAAGGTTAAAAAATTTAGGATTCTCTTAGCCTTTTTGGCCAGTGCTGAATTCTTCACCATTAGAGTGACCCACTATATGCAATGTACATGCCACAAGATGGATTTAAAATCCTCCACCATGTGACCCACCTATGTGACCCACCTGTATTTCTTCATGTGCCTCTTGAAGGGCTATCATGGTTGCCTCTTATATACAATGCTCATTTGGGCTAATATCGTCCATCATCTCTCACCACCCTACCATATGAGGCTTTTGGTTGGTGGTGGTGGGTCGAGGGCGATGTGGGCCTACCCCCTAGCACATAAGGAGGATGCTCTGCTTTGATTTTCTTTCTTACTTCAAACTACCTCAAAGCTTTTGCTTCCTTGTGTGCTCCCTTTTATGCTCCCTATATGTGCTACCTCTTTTCCTCCTTGTTGCCTCTTGTTCCTCTTGGCGTGTTTCTTCAACTTCCTCTAGTTTTGTCTTACCTCTTATTCTTCCTCTTCAAGTTTCCTTTGTGCAACCGCCTCTTCCTACTCCCTCCTTGCAACTCCTTGCAACTTATTCTTCCCACCTATGTGTAGCCTCCTCTTTTGTAGCTCTTTTTCTCGTCTTGTCCACCACTACTCTTCTTACTTTATAACTTAATTGTCTAAATATAATATTGATCCATCTACATCTTTACTTTTACCTTGCTTGAGTTTTTGCCACCTTGGACACATTATCAAATATAGACTCATCCATCTTAAGGGGGTTCCTGTTGCATCGTTGTTGCCAACAATAGGGATTGTATTATGGAGGATGGAGTTTTCAGACAAGAGGGTTAGGGTTGTCAAGTGTGAGGTCCCCCTGTTCCCACCGAGCAACGGATTCGGGTACTAGCAGCGGAAGTAGCACTTCTCGCGCGGGACAGGGGTCCCACATTCGGGGCCTCGTCCACGGATATCCGGACAAGAGACTAATCCGTCGGTTTTTCCAAAACCGAACCCGGAAAAAACTTCCCTTACCGGAAAGCACGGGCGATTCCACCAGGATAATTTTTTTTCTCTAACGAAGACAAGATCATTTCTGATCAAGCTGATCCAATTGTATCTTCAAGATACTAGATCAGATCAAGGAAGAAACTTGCACTTGGATCATTGGGATCAACGCTTTTTTCCCCATTCAAGAGGCACAGCCGTTGATTCCTATCCATAGAACAATTTCTGTCCGGGATTTACTTTATCTATCGTATTAACAAAAGTTGAGTCTCGATTTACGGATCCATCAGTCCAGCCTAACCCCATCCGATCCCATGGGTTAGCCAACCGCCCAACCACTGTAGTGATGGGATCCAATTTGGAATTTGGTTAGGTTTTGTCCCGGGTACCAAGGAAAAGAGTTCCAAGGCCCCCTAGCCGGAATTTCATGCAAACATAAAACTAGCCACACCACTTACACACCCAATATGAAAATTGCCTTTTTCTTAGCATCAGCTAACTTTAAAACAATCCTTTAATGAAACCATAGTACCACTGATCACAATCTCCCAATTTATCCAGTTGACTCATAATTTCCCATCATTCCTTCATCAGAGTATCTATGGCATCATTGGCAACTAGAACGCTCACCACCTGTCCACACAGAGGCCGTTTCCATAGTTCCTAGCCCATAATACTCGGCAATATAATCATTTATCAAGATGGACTCTCGTTGAAGATCAGCAAGATCAACCAACAGATCCATATAAAAGAGCCATGGACTCATCCGTTGAGGACCAGCAAGGTCAGTCAACCAGATCCATGCCCGGTTTCACAAAACAACTCTTACTCCTTGTTCCAATATCTTCCTCGACGCACGCGTGGGTATCCTAGGCGACCCAGAGCCCGAGCACCGTATGGTCAGCACCCTCTAGGATCCTTCGCAGGTGACCTAGCGCTTCACTCATAGGCCGCTTCCTTGGTCCCTCATCCACCGTACCGGAAGCTCACCATTTTAATCGAACCGAGGCTGGTCAAGACCTCGGTCGACCTTGCTACGCGAGACGTCCTCCATTGACTCTCCGTCAGCAGTTGCAACTTTATCAGTTAGGTCTCCACGACCTTAATCACAAGACGGTCAAAATGCTTCCCCAGCATTCTTGACATAAAACAACCATTTACAAACAGCATTTACAAACAGTTTACAAATACAGTTTCTATATTAACTCTCATTTTTCCACATTATCCCTCATTAATCCACATTACTTATTCCACATTCCATGTATATGTGTACTCATCCAATCACCTCCTTTTCCATCTCTTCACTTCAGATTCCTTCACATCACATATCATATATTCACATCCATATCCACATCCATACATCCACATCCACATCCACATTCACATCCATACATCCACATCTACATGCTTACCTCCATTTTCACATCCTCATTTATACATCCACATCCCATATCCACATTCATACATACACATCCATACATCCACATCTACATCCACATACATACATACATCCACATCCACATTCCACATTCACATCTATACATCCACATCTACATTCACATTCACATACATCCACATCCACATTCCCATACATCCACATCTATACATCCACATTCCACATTCACATCTACATTCACATTCACATACATGCATCCACATTCCCATACATCCACATCTATACATCCACATCTACATCCACATACATACATACATCCACATCCACATTCCACATTCACATCTATACAACCACATCTACATTCACATTCACATACATCCACATCCACATTCCCATACATCCACATCTATACATCCACATTCTACATTCACATCTACATTCACATTCACATACATGCATCCACATTCCCATACATCCACATCTATACATCCACATCTACATCCACATACATACATACATCCACATCCACATTCCACATTCACCTCTATACATCCACATCTACATCCACATTCACATACATCCACATCCACATTTCCATTCACATCTATACATCCACATCCATTCACATCTATACATCCACATCTACATCCACATTTACATCTATGTATATACATCTTCATGCATATATCCATTTTCATGTTCATACATCCACACTCCCATCTCCATATCCACACATCCACATACATACATCCATTTTCACATTCCCATTTATATAACCCCATATACCTTCACATCTAATCTTTTACATCACATCCATTCTCGCCCTGTCACAACCCATATACATCTTATCCTATCACATACACTTCTTACCTCATCCCCCCATACACATCTTAATTCATCTTATCACATCCTAACTTATTTCATAAGCATCTTATCACCTCTTATCACACCTCTTATCACATCCTATCACTTTCCATACGCATCTTATCAATTCTTATCACATCTCATACACCTCTTATCACATCTTATCACATTTCATATCTTTTTAAAAAAAAAAAGAGAATTCTTTTATTTGATATAAGATTTCTCTACACATTTATTTATACATAAATTCCATTTAAGGAGACTAACACTTTCGAAATTAAAATCAATCTTTTATGCATCTTCTTATGCATAAATTCAGTTTGGTAGGAAATTACACTTTTAGAATAAAAGAATTTCTCTTATGCATCTAAGTTAAGCATAAAATCCATTTATAAGAAAAATCACACTTTTAGTATAAAAAGAATATCTTTTATGCATACCTATATGCATGAAATCCAATATGATAAAAGTAACACTCTTACAATAAAATAATCAACTTTTATGCATACCTCTATGCATGAAATTCAATTATGATATAAGTCACACTTTTATAATAAAATAATCAACTCTTATGCATACTTCTATGCATGAAAATTAAAAATGATAAAAGTAACACTTTTGATATAAAAATTTATCATTATGCATACTCTTATGCATGAAAATAGAAATGATAAAAGTAACACTTTTGATATAAAAATTTATCATTATGCATATTCCTATGCATGAAAATAAAAATGATAAAAGTAACACTTTTGATATAAAAATTTATCATTATGCATATTCCTATGCATGAAAATAAAAATGATAAAAGTAACACTTTTGATATAAAAATTTATCATTATGCATACTCTTATGCATGAAAATAAAAATGATAAAAGTAACACTTTTGATATAAAAATTTATCATTATGCATATTCCTATGCATGAAAATAAAAATGATAAAAGTAACAATTTTGATATAAAAATTTATCATTATGCATACTCTTATGCATGAAAATAGAAATGATAAAAGTAACACTTTTGATATAAAAATTTATCATTATGCATATTCCTATGCATGAAAATAAAAATGATAAAAGTAACACTTTTGATATAAAAATTTATCATTATGCATACTCTTATGCATGAAAATAGAAATGATAAAAGTAACACTTTTGATATAAAAATTTATCATTATGCATGATATTAAAATTCAATTTCTCCATGACTGTAATGAAATTCTTTCAATTAATCTAGGATGATAATTCCTAGAATATGGTAGGAAGTCCTCTTTTTATGCTTTGAATGAGATTATTTTATGCATAATTTTTATAAAATTTTTGCCATAGCTCCGCTGCTATGACTGATAAATCTCAATTTTTCTAAGGGATAATGCTTATCATTAAGGAAATAATTAAAATAATCTCTAATTGGATTATTAATCCATAATGGATTGAATCATTAATATACATAAACTAAAAGCATAGAAAAAAGCCAATAATTTAGTCTCAAGCATAGCTTAATCTTGGGTTAAGGAAAGGCTTTATGAAAAGCTTGATTTGGATTGAGAATGGGTCATGAGTATGACCATTTCTTGAGTGAGAGAGAGAATTTACATAAAAATCATTAGAATTTAAACATAAATGAAAATTAACTTCAATAGCATTATGTAACTCTTCACTACTATTCAAACTTCAATAGCATTTTAAAAAAAAAACCATACCAATTAAACTTCTCAAGCTTGAGAGGGGTTGAGAAGAGAGAAACATTGAGAAATTATAGAAAGATGAATATTCACTAATTACCTTACAACTTGCTTGTCTTTGTTCACGGTAGAGGCCCCCAACCAATCAATTGGTTAAGTATGTTGATGGAGCCACTAATGGGGATTGAAGAAAGAGGGAAGCTCCAAAAACTAGTGAATTATTAAATGAATTCACAGTTTCTGGCTTAGGTGGAGTAGAGTAACGATGCATAAACACTATATATTTTTCAACAAGGGGGAGGCTTCTATTTATAGGAAAAATTGAGCTCCTAACCAAACAAACTGATTCTAGAATTTTCTAAATCAGTTTGGTCAATATTTGACCATTTTTAGGTCAGTTAAGCTAACTTTTTGGAACTAGACTTAAATGAGGAGAGAGGAGAGATGAAATATCTCAATTTTTATGAGTTTAAAACTCATTCAAGCATGTGAAATATGCACCTCCTTTAAAGAACTCTCTTTCCTTACATATGTGTCATAATGGAATCATTTTAATATTGCTCATAGTTTTTTACTAATAAACCTTGTACATTTTCAACTCTTCATCTTATGTGAAATATGCACATCCTTTAAAGAACTCCCCTTCCTTACATATGTGTCATAATGGAATCATTTTAATATTGCTCATAGTTTTTTACTAATAAACCTTGTACATTTTCAACTCTTCATCTTATGTGAGCATTTAAGGGATTCCCCTTCCTTACATATGTGTCATAATAAAATCATTATTCCCAAAATATCTCATATTTTTAATATTGCTCATAGTTTTTTACTAATAAACCTTGTACATTTTCAACTCTTCACCTTATGTGAGCATTTACTCATTTTCGGGTATCTTCTTTTTTACAAACTGGATTTATCTACTCCCTACACATGGATTGATGCTATTGGCCCATAGGAACCTTAATTGGACCATAGTCTAAAGATTTCTGAAAATCTAGACCCTTAGACTAAGGTTCTTTATACCTATTTCCAATTAATTCCAATTGCACATTGGAAAATTCTTTTTGAATTTCTGTTTCAGGGGAACTCATCTGAATTATAAGAGATATTTTTCTATCTAAAAATATTCAAAATCTGAATATTCTCTCTCTAGAATATTTTCTCTCTCTAGGCTAAAATAGTTAGAAACAAGGTCTTTATATTTCTGAAGAGGGGTTGATTACAGGGGAAGATACTAGACATCAAAAAGGGGTTGGGAGAGGAATCTTACATTCTACCCCACTTAAAAAACGCGAGATGTCCTCATCTCGCAGGTGGAGTATGATTTCTTTTATCACATCTTCTTCTTCTTCAATCACATTCAACTTTACGCCTTGGAAGTGGACGGTCGATTTTTCCCTGGTATTCTGGTGGAGTATGGATGACTTGAGAACTGTCTGTTAAGTCCTTGGTTTTTCAATTGCAGTAAAGATCTGCCCTTCTTTCCTCTTCTACTTCTTCTGAAATTGTGACTGCTCTGGCTGCTGCAGTCTGAGGTGGAATTCTTTCTCTTTGGTTGCCCCTGTTCTGGAAAGGAGTTCTAAGGTTATTCTGGGTAGAGGCAGATGGTTGATTTGTAGTTCTTCTGGGGTTACCCTGGCTTGGGTGAGACGGACCCTGATTAGACTGGTATGAAGGAATTGGTCTCTGAATTCGGGGTCCTAGACTTCCCTGTCCCCTTGACATGGCAGGAGTTGGGCAGTCTTTTAACTGATGACCAAAACCTTGGCATCCAAAACACCGGTTCTCACTTCTGGGTTCATTGTTCTGCATCCTTAAAATAGATGGTCCTCCTGAGAAAGTATTTTGGGGGAAGGATCTTCCTTCACTTTGGAATCTTCCTGCATCTTGATTCTGAAACGGTCCTTGCTGCCTCTTTGGAGGTGGAAAGTTTGAAGTACCTTCCTGGGCTTGGAATCTTTTAAAGTTAGAGGGTGCAGGTTTTGGCGGGACCTTTACTACAAAGGCTTTGGCAAAATCCTTTGCCATTTTTACTGCTTCAGCCATGGACACTGGTTTGGCATTTTTGACCAGTGTGTCCAAAGGTTCGTTCATTGCCCGAATGAACCTGGCCATGAGCTGTTCTTCATCTAGAGGTGGTGAGTATTTGAGTAGAAGAGCAAAGGCTTGGTGATATTCTTCAATGGTTTTGTTCTCCTGCTTTAGTTCTAAAAATTCATTCATTTTGGTTTCCAAAAATCCAGGGGGACAGAATCTCTTTCTCAAATAGGTTTTTAGGTCATTCCAAGATTGGGTATTTCTATTTAGACGGTTGGTGTCACAGTGGTTCCTCCATGCTACCCTGGCTGTTTCCACTATTTTCAACCGGCCAAGAGCTATTTTGCTCAGCTCATTATAACCTGTGACGTCAAAATACTCTTCCATGGCTTCCACCCATTTCTCCACAGTCTCACCTAGGTTCTCCCCTTCTCCTTTGAAGGGTCCTGGTTGAGTCCTATGAAGAGCCTTGCGAACATCAGGATCAAGTTCGTTATCTTCAGTGAGAGGGTCTGGCTGCTGACGGCTACGATTTCCTCGTCTCATGATTCTGTCAAAAATTTATGTATTAGAGAGAGAATAGTTATAAGATTAGAGAGGAGATTCTTATTTTTGAATACCTCAAAAACTGGGGAGAATTCTTACATTCTACCCCACTTAAAAAAAAGCGCGAGATGTTCTCATCTCGTAGGAAGAGAACAACTCTTTTTCTTAAGATCCAATTTTATTCTGGGGTTCCTTATATTCTGGTCAACCCAACAAAATACTAGGATAAATATCCCTTAGAACTTATCAACAATTCATTCAGATCATATCATTCATATCTTTAACATGATAATGGTCCATTAGACCGAAAAATTTCCTTCTGAGCATTCCTCCACGGGAATTTTAGTCAAGTAAGTTCTCAATTTGTCATCCCTTAACTTGATCTAACGGTCAAGTATTAATAGTAGCAATCTGACAGCACAATCCACTAATCTCATAGTGATTTGCTGAAATCATTATCATCATTCCAGTTATGAATATCATGACAGGGACTTGTCCCATTCATCCTCATTGAGGTTTCGCTCAGCTTATTACATTTCAACCAAATTTCAAGGATCATCATTTTTCAATCAGAATCCAATTCAATTCATCAATTCTCAAATAGAATTAAAAATCATATCAACCACATTCGAATTCATCATCTGGATAGCATTAACGCTTAAAATTTCAAGTCTTAGATTTTCTCGTATATACTGTCAGTAAAGAGCTGCAGTATACTCTCGGTATATACGGGTAGTCACGGCCCTTGGAATTATAAGGTAAATACCATCATGACTAGGCCTCAAGCAAGTCAGGGATTCTATATAATTGCGGTACTTCCATCTGAAGACCCAATTACCAATTTACAAATTTTAGTTTGAATATCAAATTGTATGACTTATATCACACAATTACAACCTTTTTGTGTTTCTTGATAATGTTTGACATATTTGTCTTCTCAATTGATCTTTATTAACCAAATGCTCTGATACCAACTGTGAGGTCCCCCTGTTCCCACCGAGCAACGGATTCGGGTACTAGCAGCGGAAGTAGCACTTCTCGCGCGGGACAGGGGTCCCACATTCGGGGCCTCGTCCACGGATATCCGGACAAGAGACTAATCCGTCGGTTTTTCCAAAACCGAACCCGGAAAAAACTTCCCTTACCGGAAAGCACGGGCGATTCCACCAGGATAATTTTTTTTCTCTAACGAAGACAAGATCATTTCTGATCAAGCTGATCCAATTGTATCTTCAAGATACTAGATCAGATCAAGGAAGAAACTTGCACTTGGATCATTGGGATCAACGCTTTTTTCCCCATTCAAGAGGCACAGCCGTTGATTCCTATCCATAGAACAATTTCTGTCCGGGATTTACTTTATCTATCGTATTAACAAAAGTTGAGTCTCGATTTACGGATCCATCAGTCCAGCCTAACCCCATCCGATCCCATGGGTTAGCCAACCGCCCAACCACTGTAGTGATGGGATCCAATTTGGAATTTGGTTAGGTTTTGTCCCGGGTACCAAGGAAAAGAGTTCCAAGGCCCCCTAGCCGGAATTTCATGCAAACATAAAACTAGCCACACCACTTACACACCCAATATGAAAATTGCCTTTTTCTTAGCATCAGCTAACTTTAAAACAATCCTTTAATGAAACCATAGTACCACTGATCACAATCTCCCAATTTATCCAGTTGACTCATAATTTCCCATCATTCCTTCATCAGAGTATCTATGGCATCATTGGCAACTAGAACGCTCACCACCTGTCCACACAGAGGCCGTTTCCATAGTTCCTAGCCCATAATACTCGGCAATATAATCATTTATCAAGATGGACTCTCGTTGAAGATCAGCAAGATCAACCAACAGATCCATATAAAAGAGCCATGGACTCATCCGTTGAGGACCAGCAAGGTCAGTCAACCAGATCCATGCCCGGTTTCACAAAACAACTCTTACTCCTTGTTCCAATATCTTCCTCGACGCACGCGTGGGTATCCTAGGCGACCCAGAGCCCGAGCACCGTATGGTCAGCACCCTCTAGGATCCTTCGCAGGTGACCTAGCGCTTCACTCATAGGCCGCTTCCTTGGTCCCTCATCCACCGTACCGGAAGCTCACCATTTTAATCGAACCGAGGCTGGTCAAGACCTCGGTCGACCTTGCTACGCGAGACGTCCTCCATTGACTCTCCGTCAGCAGTTGCAACTTTATCAGTTAGGTCTCCACGACCTTAATCACAAGACGGTCAAAATGCTTCCCCAGCATTCTTGACATAAAACAACCATTTACAAACAGCATTTACAAACAGTTTACAAATACAGTTTCTATATTAACTCTCATTTTTCCACATTATCCCTCATTAATCCACATTACTTATTCCACATTCCATGTATATGTGTACTCATCCAATCACCTCCTTTTCCATCTCTTCACTTCAGATTCCTTCACATCACATATCATATATTCACATCCATATCCACATCCATACATCCACATCCACATCCACATTCACATCCATACATCCACATCTACATGCTTACCTCCATTTTCACATCCTCATTTATACATCCACATCCCATATCCACATTCATACATACACATCCATACATCCACATCTACATCCACATACATACATACATCCACATCCACATTCCACATTCACATCTATACATCCACATCTACATTCACATTCACATACATCCACATCCACATTCCCATACATCCACATCTATACATCCACATTCCACATTCACATCTACATTCACATTCACATACATGCATCCACATTCCCATACATCCACATCTATACATCCACATCTACATCCACATACATACATACATCCACATCCACATTCCACATTCACATCTATACAACCACATCTACATTCACATTCACATACATCCACATCCACATTCCCATACATCCACATCTATACATCCACATTCTACATTCACATCTACATTCACATTCACATACATGCATCCACATTCCCATACATCCACATCTATACATCCACATCTACATCCACATACATACATACATCCACATCCACATTCCACATTCACCTCTATACATCCACATCTACATCCACATTCACATACATCCACATCCACATTTCCATTCACATCTATACATCCACATCCATTCACATCTATACATCCACATCTACATCCACATTTACATCTATGTATATACATCTTCATGCATATATCCATTTTCATGTTCATACATCCACACTCCCATCTCCATATCCACACATCCACATACATACATCCATTTTCACATTCCCATTTATATAACCCCATATACCTTCACATCTAATCTTTTACATCACATCCATTCTCGCCCTGTCACAACCCATATACATCTTATCCTATCACATACACTTCTTACCTCATTCCCCCATACACATCTTAATTCATCTTATCACATCCTAACTTATTTCATAAGCATCTTATCACCTCTTATCACACCTCTTATCACATCCTATCACTTTCCATACGCATCTTATCAATTCTTATCACATCTCATACACCTCTTATCACATCTTATCACATTTCATATCTTTTTAAAAAAAAAAAGAGAATTCTTTTATTTGATATAAGATTTCTCTACACATTTATTTATACATAAATTCCATTTAAGGAGACTAACACTTTCGAAATTAAAATCAATCTTTTATGCATCTTCTTATGCATAAATTCAGTTTGGTAGGAAATTACACTTTTAGAATAAAAGAATTTCTCTTATGCATCTAAGTTAAGCATAAAATCCATTTATAAGAAAAATCACACTTTTAGTATAAAAAGAATATCTTTTATGCATACCTATATGCATGAAATCCAATATGATAAAAGTAACACTCTTACAATAAAATAATCAACTTTTATGCATACCTCTATGCATGAAATTCAATTATGATATAAGTCACACTTTTATAATAAAATAATCAACTCTTATGCATACTTCTATGCATGAAAATTAAAAATGATAAAAGTAACACTTTTGATATAAAAATTTATCATTATGCATACTCTTATGCATGAAAATAGAAATGATAAAAGTAACACTTTTGATATAAAAATTTATCATTATGCATATTCCTATGCATGAAAATAAAAATGATAAAAGTAACACTTTTGATATAAAAATTTATCATTATGCATATTCCTATGCATGAAAATAAAAATGATAAAAGTAACACTTTTGATATAAAAATTTATCATTATGCATACTCTTATGCATGAAAATAAAAATGATAAAAGTAACACTTTTGATATAAAAATTTATCATTATGCATATTCCTATGCATGAAAATAAAAATGATAAAAGTAACACTTTTGATATAAAAATTTATCATTATGCATACTCTTATGCATGAAAATAGAAATGATAAAAGTAACACTTTTGATATAAAAATTTATCATTATGCATATTCCTATGCATGAAAATAAAAATGATAAAAGTAACACTTTTGATATAAAAATTTATCATTATGCATACTCTTATGCATGAAAATAGAAATGATAAAAGTAACACTTTTGATATAAAAATTTATCATTATGCATGATATTAAAATTCAATTTCTCCATGACTGTAATGAAATTCTTTCAATTAATCTAGGATGATAATTCCTAGAATATGGTAGGAAGTCCTCTTTTTATGCTTTGAATGAGATTATTTTATGCATAATTTTTATAAAATTTTTGCCATAGCTCCGCTGCTATGACTGATAAATCTCAATTTTTCTAAGGGATAATGCTTATCATTAAGGAAATAATTAAAATAATCTCTAATTGGATTATTAATCCATAATGGATTGAATCATTAATATACATAAACTAAAAGCATAGAAAAAAGCCAATAATTTAGTCTCAAGCATAGCTTAATCTTGGGTTAAGGAAAGGCTTTATGAAAAGCTTGATTTGGATTGAGAATGGGTCATGAGTATGACCATTTCTTGAGTGAGAGAGAGAATTTACATAAAAATCATTAGAATTTAAACATAAATGAAAATTAACTTCAATAGCATTATGTAACTCTTCACTACTATTCAAACTTCAATAGCATTTTAAAAAAAAAACCATACCAATTAAACTTCTCAAGCTTGAGAGGGGTTGAGAAGAGAGAAACATTGAGAAATTATAGAAAGATGAATATTCACTAATTACCTTACAACTTGCTTGTCTTTGTTCACGGTAGAGGCCCCCAACCAATCAATTGGTTAAGTATGTTGATGGAGCCACTAATGGGGATTGAAGAAAGAGGGAAGCTCCAAAAACTAGTGAATTATTAAATGAATTCACAGTTTCTGGCTTAGGTGGAGTAGAGTAACGATGCATAAACACTATATATTTTTCAACAAGGGGGAGGCTTCTATTTATAGGAAAAATTGAGCTCCTAACCAAACAAATTGATTCTAGAATTTTCTAAATCAGTTTGGTCAATATTTGACCATTTTTAGGTCAGTTAAGCTAACTTTTTGGAACTAGACTTAAATGAGGAGAGAGGAGAGATGAAATATCTCAATTTTTATGAGTTTAAAACTCATTCAAGCATGTGAAATATGCACCTCCTTTAAAGAACTCTCTTTCCTTACATATGTGTCATAATGGAATCATTTTAATATTGCTCATAGTTTTTTACTAATAAACCTTGTACATTTTCAACTCTTCATCTTATGTGAAATATGCACATCCTTTAAAGAACTCCCCTTCCTTACATATGTGTCATAATGGAATCATTTTAATATTGCTCATAGTTTTTTACTAATAAACCTTGTACATTTTCAACTCTTCATCTTATGTGAGCATTTAAGGGATTCCCCTTCCTTACATATGTGTCATAATAAAATCATTATTCCCAAAATATCTCATATTTTTAATATTGCTCATAGTTTTTTACTAATAAACCTTGTACATTTTCAACTCTTCACCTTATGTGAGCATTTACTCATTTTTGGGTATCTTCTTTTTTACAAACTGGATTTATCTACTCCCTACACATGGATTGATGCTATTGGCCCATAGGAACCTTAATTGGACCATAGTCTAAAGATTTCTGAAAATCTAGACCCTTAGACTAAGGTTCTTTATACCTATTTCCAATTAATTCCAATTGCACATTGGAAAATTCTTTTTGAATTTCTGTTTCAGGGGAACTCATCTGAATTATAAGAGATATTTTTCTATCTAAAAATATTCAAAATCTGAATATTCTCTCTCTAGAATATTTTCTCTCTCTAGGCTAAAATAGTTAGAAACAAGGTCTTTATATTTCTGAAGAGGGGTTGATTACAGGGGAAGATACTAGACATCAAAAAGGGGTTGGGAGAGGAATCTTACATCAAGGATTTCAATTGTGAGGTTAGGACTTGGACTGTCAAGGTTTTCCATCATGAGGTCGGGGTTTGGATTGTTAAGATTCGGGGGCATATGGTTACTATATAGAATATGGTTATCATGGTCACCATTAGGATTTCTATTCGCATTGGAATCTTGGTCTTTAAGGTTTCCCTATACTCGGCCATGCTATCTATGCTAGATCAGGAGTAATGAACTATTCTTGGTGTGCTCTTTGGGGGATTTTTCTTATGAGGGTTACTTGGAGTGTAGTGTTAAAATGAGTAGATTGCTTTGTCCTAGCAATAAAATAAGTGATTTTATACTCACTAAAATGTATTAGCTTTAAAAAGCATAATAATAAGTAAAATAAGTGATATTATACTCACTAGTATTTCATGTGGTTGGCATCATTTAAAGTCCTTAAAGAATTGCATCAAACCCTAAAAATGGTACTTTCATAGGATATCTATCATGCATGTCATAAGAGAGCAATGTGCAGGAGCTCAAGGGCAAGACAGAGAACTAGATGAGAATTAGAGCCCAATTCTTGACATTCCACTTTATCGTGTCCATGTATGTACTCTACATGAAAAATTGAGGATCCTAGAAAAGCTTCTAGTGTTGCACATAATTATGCATAGAATATGCAACCACTTGAGAGGCGTGCATAATGCATATTACCAAATTGGAGGAGAATTTTGCTAAGAGTAGGCTTGCATGGAGGGAATGTGAAATTCACAAAGCATGATTAAATATCCAACCAAACATCAAATTAGCCTAGAAGTTTGTATTGGATCAAAGACAATGTATCTTCTACCTCATCACGTGAATTTTATGAAAGCTATGAAACAAATGTGTTTGCACCACCTACTAAGTGAGGCAAATATTTGGTTTGAAGCATGCAAAGATGTGGGGTTGCACTTGACTCTATTGTTCATCTACTTAAGAAGGAACAACTCTCAGAAGAGGAGTTTACAACCCTTAACAAAAGAATTGATGAGTTCACTATAGATATGGTCGATGCTTGGGGAGCAATGTGCATTGCACCTATATGGTAAACCATGAGTCTAGAAATATTCCTTAAAAATAATCTTACATGTTGCTCATTTTTCTTGTATATAGCATATCATCTATATACATGACATCCTCTATTCTTTGGATGAATATAGGTCATTTGAGCTTTGGAGCACACAAAGAGAAGTCTACTCCAAGAACACAAGGCATGGTGGGGGCATACAATTCATGAAATGTCTAACTCATTCTACAAATCGATGCCATTGTTCAAGCACCACTAAAATATTATTTTTGCACTCTCTTTCTTTTTTACTAGAGAATCATTCTGCATCCACGTATCTTTACTTTGTGCCTCTTGTATCTCCTTTAATAACTCCTCTTGTATCTCCTCTAATAACTCCTCATGTTGGCTCTTCGATAATTCCTACAATTCTTCCTCGTGATGTTTTTTGCCCTTTCAAGCCTTGTTTCATCTATCAGGCTAGCCCTCTCTAAATTATGACCTTTGACAACTTGACATTCATCCAACTTTAATACAACGACAACCATTCCATCACACTTCGAAAAGAAATCATTCATACAATCAGAAGGGCACAAACCATAGATGCACATAGTTAAATTTTACAACTTTTAAGATGTGTTTTTCACCTTTCCATGTCATGCCGTAATATTTTATCTTCAATCATTGCATTATGACCAAGTCTATGTAGAGGTGGTTGAGCTCATCAAATTAAAAAGATATTATTTTTTATAGTGTCATGGAGTCCTCTACATAGTGGTAATCTCCTAGCATGGATCTAACAATAGAATTTATATATTTCGGAGTCCTCTACATAGTGGTTATCTCCCAGCATGGATTTAATAGTAGAATTCATAATTTTGGAGTCCTCTATATAGTGGCAATCTCCTAGCTTGGATTAACTGTTGAATTTGTACATTTTAGAGCCATACTGACACTATAAGACATCGACAACATAGGTCTCAAGATACTCTTCTCAAAGAGGTTAGAGAGATCAAAAAGGCTAGAGGGATGGAGGGCAAGAGGAGAGAGAAAGAGTAGAGGATTAGCAGCTGATGTTTCTCACAGTGCACCTTGCACATGAGTTTTAATGGGAATCAAGAGCATGTGGGAGGGAAAGGGGGCTTATGAGGGTAAAGGTCTAGTGCAGAAAGAAAAGAAAGTATATAAGAAACCAACCATAAGCTTCTTGGACCTCTTCCATGTAGCATAAGACGTTCTATGCCCTGAGGCTCTCCTCTTTAGCTTATCCAAAGTTTCACTTTCAGAGGAGGATAAAGAAGAAGAAGGAGAAGATGCTGATCTCTTTTTCTCCCTTCTTTTCTTAGGGGCCTTTTCGTCTTTCTTGTCCTCATGTGAAGGAGACTTTGACGGTGACCCCTTTTGGGAGGAGAAGTTGGCCGCTGTGGTCGTCGTCTCCTTGGAGCTATATCACGCCTAGAATCACTACGTGATTCTTCCCTTTGATGCTCCACTTGAGTATTCTCCTTTTCTCCCATAGAGGTTCTCACCAAGAGGCTTCTTTGGAATTCTCTCTTCTTGGGAGGCTATGAGAATACCTCGCTCCCGGAGTTGTAGTATAATCTCCCCATGAAGAGTAGGATTTTTCCTCGTTTGTTGGAGCTTTGACACAAAAAAGTTGACATAATCAACTGCATTAGAGACATCATCTTGTGTGTGTGCAAGAGTATCTAAGCTAACTCTACTCTCTTCATTATTCTCAGCCATTGTTAAGCAAATTTTTGTGTGGATTTTAGTAGACTTTTTCCAACCCTTAATGTCAACAAAAGCCTTAGAATAGTGGAGAGGATAAATCCCTATCCCACTTATCCACAAGTAATGCACAAATCCCACCTTCGTGAGCAACGTAAGGACCTCTCTTCTTAGAGAAGAAAGAGATGCCTAAGCTCTGATACCAATGTGAGTAGATTTGCCCAATTCTCTAATAACTTTGCATAAAAAATAAAGAAAACTACCAGAAATCATTTAGAAAATCCTTAGAAAATGAGACTTATGTGCATGGGGATCATCCGAACCATTATACTTCGATGCCATACATTTTGCAACTTGAGAAGGATGCAATGGTCTTGGCTCAGCAACAAACCTTCTCATTCCAGGGGCAGCCATAGATGGTTCCTCCCTCATCATAGGTGTTGGAGCTCTATGCACAACTCTATGTTCCTCTCTTATAGGGGCATCTGGTGTTGCTCGCTCTATTGGGTGTGGTATTGATGACCTTGTAACGACCGTATAACCACCTCTTATCATCGAAGGTCTTGGCTGGAAGCTCGCTCTTGCTCCAGGATCTGAAGCCTTTGGTGCTATTGACCTTGTTACTTGTGCTTCTTCTACCTGACTAGGAATTCTAGTTACCTTGTCCATGAAGCTTACTTCTTCTTTGGCAGGCAGCTGAGCAGATATTTGGTCTAAATATATGACAGAAAAAGGTTCTCCCATACAGGTTAGCTTTTCCATGTCTTTCAATCGAGCATGTCTATACTCGTGACCATTAGCATCGACCAATATATGTCTAGTTCGGGTCTCAAACTGATAGGCATACATGTACATCCTCTTAGGATCCATTAATTCTCGTGGATGCACATCTTCCCTCATGTAGTATGTGGATGCGTCTAGACTAGCCAAACGGTATAACCCAAACCTCGGATTGTCCACCACAATTCTGTCTACTTCTTTGATAGAAATGAACTTGACTCTGATGTCATTTTCCAAAGGTGGTCTCTCCAAACCCTCATCTACTTTTTCTTTGGTCTCTATCATTCCCATGGGGTCAACTATAGTCGGAAAGGATGTTGTGATGTAAGCAATTCCCTCGTCATCAAAGTAATAGTCCTCTCTAAAATACACTTCAACTTGTTTCACAAAATCATTCTTTCCCAAGTCTTCTTGCACATAGTGTTGATTATTACTATCTAAGTAAATACGTGCCCCCATTTAGTTGGTATAGGCATACTGCAATAGCATCCTCCGTCTTTATTCGTGAGATCTAGATGTGCCAATGGGCCCCATCTTTCCATGCAAGTCCATGCTCGGAATTTTCTCCATAGAATAGGAATAGTTAATTTCAGACGAGGTGTGCGAAATAACTTCCTCTTGAATCACTGTCAAGTGTTCAATCTTTGCTTGAATGACACTTTCTTCTATAGACACCTAACTTACTTGGTCTCTAGACAAGTTTCCCCCTGACCTTAAGTACATGAACAAGTATAATTACAGAAACCCAACCTGTTACCTGAATTCCTGTTGGTATACTGCTTTTAACCTTCAATCCTCAGCTTAACACAATTGCTTGACTCCTTATCTGCAAAGAATCAATTCAACCACTATACAGCTTACGGAGTTTAGTCAGTAATCTTTTGCAAGTATCTGGACTGACTTGTCCAAATCACTGTGTTATATACACTTCTAGAGTCTTGTGAGTCTAACTATACTCAAACACTGCATGCAATAGTACAAAAAATTCCTGCCACTTAGACAGCTGAAACTCCTAGTTTGAACAACTCTAGATGTCTAAATAGCTTCTTTTGGTAGTTTCAGAGTATCAAATGACAAGTGTTTTGGTTGTCCCAAGTTCTATGTATCCAACTTCTTTTGTTAAGTGATCTCTGTGCTTCTAAACCCTAGATATGTACACACTTCAAGTCTCAAGTGATTTTGAACAATTTTGTACAGTGTCAAGAAAAAATCGTGATTTGTTAACAAAAAATGCCCGGTCCTACGTCCAATTTTAATTCTGACTTGATACTTGCTTTCTGCGCATGTGGTTCTCGTATGAGCCCTCGTCCCCTTTTTCTGCCGTGAACCCTTGACGTCCACGTAGTCACAGATCCTGTAGCAGCAGCTGGCCATGGCTTCCCCCGATCTCTTCGATGCCTACTTCAGGCGCGCAGACGTTGATCGCGATGGCCGCATTAGCGAAGAGGATGCCGTCTCCTTCTTGCAGGGAGCCAACCTTCATCGCGAGGTCATCGCCAAGGTATTTCCTTTCCTATTCCGCTAGGATCTAATTTCTGATCCTCCACAGTCATAGTCATACGGTAGGACGCAGTATTATACTTGCTGGTTTGAAATTCAGTTGTGGCAGAAATTTTTATGGTTTGATGGAAAAATCCGTTTGCATTTTGATAATCATTCAGAACGGATGTGTTATTTTCTCGGGATGCATGCAAATTGATAGAAGCGAAGTGCAGGCACTTAAAATGATGCTCTCTCTTTGCAATATGATCATCACTCAGCAAGGATGACTCGCTTTGGTATTTTTTTCTGGATGCATGCAAGGCGATGGGTGTGCAGGCACATAAATAATGCTTCCTTGTCTGCTTGGCTGATATTGTCAACACGTCTCTAATCTTTATCATTTGGCCACACGAATGTGTGCACATTGACGTGCAATAACACAGACAAAGCTCAACCCATCACATAGTGGCAATGAGGTTTCCTCACTCAGATCAATCCTGTAGTGCACCTTTGTAGAGCATGTTACAGGCATGAATATGGTAAAGTTTGCTCCATTTCAGCTATCTTATTTGGTTACATCAACAAGCACCCAATAATGCACTTGATATAACAACCAGTCATTTATTCAGAATGTTGCACAAATAGCTAGCTGCTGGAATGCACCAAGCATTGTTGAACAGATATGAATTTGGCTTGTGCGCTGTTTGTACAAACTTATTACCTTGCTCCTCATGGCATGGGTCTTTCTTGCTTACTACTCAGTGTCTCATGTATACCACAGATTTGGCAGTATGCAGATAAAGGGCAAAGGGGATATCTTTCTCGGGCTGAATTTTACAAGGCACTGCAGCTTGTGACAGTCGCACAAAGTGGAAGGGAGCTCACCCCCACTCTTGTGAACAAAGCATTGAGTGAACCCACTGTATCAAAAATTCCTGCCCCGCAAATCCAATTGGCACCAATTTTTACCTCAGCAAGCCCGCAAGCAGGTGGATCAGGAAGCCCTGTTTGGCCCCCAACTGTTCCAGCACAACAACCGTATCCAGTTGTTTCTTTACCACAAGGACTTAGACCAACCATGTCCACACCAGTACCTAGAGCTTCAATACCATCAACACCTTCTTCCACATCAGGAATTGTTTCATCTGATTGGCCAACTAAGAAGTCATCATCTTGGCCGGGTCCAGGTTCTATCAACAACCCCACTGGCCAGCATTCCCAGACAAGGGCAGTTCTTCCAAACCAAGGTTTTCAAGGTGGCTCACTTACAGGAATTAAACCTGGTGCTTCTCCTAAGGCAGCAGTGGATCCCAATCTTTTTGGAGGGGATGTCTTCACAGCAGTGCCCGTTAAGCCACAAGTTCCACAGCACAGTTTGACAATGCCCAATCAGATACCTCCACCAAGGGCACTGCAAACAGCTGGTCAACCAGACATAGCCTCACTTGAAGTCATTTCTACACCTTCTACACCAACAACATCATCAAGACAGTCCCAAGGAGGAGCAGGTCAAGCAGAACATGAGTTTACAGCTCCTGCTGTAGTAGATGGAACGAAAGCATGGCCTAAAATGAATGTTGCCAATGTGCATCGCTATACCAAAATCTTTTCTGAAGTGGATACAAATAAAATCAATGGTAAAATCCGTGCTTTTCCCAGATTTATTTGTCTTGTGACTATTGTACTTTCATGCTTTATTGATAAGACTAGCATACAATTTAATTTGGATACAGATACATCAGATGATAGCATGGATAGTCTTGACTATCCACAAGATGAAGAAGCCCTATCACAAAATTTTGAAGAAATGGCTTGGGAGCCATCTGATGAAGACGAAAAAGTGTGTTCGGATCCCATGCTCCCCACGTCCCCTACTAAGTTGAATTTCTCCAAGGTGTACCCTGTAGGGTTTGTAGATGGCTCTTCTTTTGTTGCAATACCTTCAGATCTGAAAGTAGATGATAACAGCCCGTCTAAGATTCTAAGTATGAAGCCAAAGATACTTGACACAGCAGTCAGCTCTACAGTCAGATTAAGGATTCGCTGCAAGGATGGATCTACAGTCAAAACGTCCTACGCAACAGGGTTTTCAGCATCGCCCACTTTAATTGTGTCAGCAAGGCATGTTGTTGACAAGGAAGGCGAGATTGAAATCAAGGTATGCAGAGGAATGGTAGTAATGTCTAGCTTTTTTGATACACATGCGGGTTTTGAGGGCCTTGATCCAAGCTTCACAGAAAAATCAAGATCAAAAGAGAGAGACACTCATGGGCTTTTTCTAAATGGATCAGATCTTTGCTTCTTCAAGATAGAGAAGAATATGCCAAGCTTTTTACTGCCATGTTCTCCAACATTCATTACAAATAAGCAAGTTGTTGCTATCTCATTCCCCGCAATCAATAACTTTCTAGAAAATGCTAGAAAAGAGCTAGTGGAGGGAACCAGTGAAAGCAATGCAATTTGGAAGCAATACACACCTACCATACAGGGAGTGTACAACAATTTGCTTGCCAAACATGCAGCAAATAATCAGATGAGATTAACGAAAGCAAAAAGAGTGCTTTCAATCATTGATACAGTGGAGAGAGAGGTTAAGAGAGAGCTCTATTTAGAGCTTAAGAAGACATTTGCGGCCACTAACACAGGTAATGTGGCATGTAGTGTGGGTCAGATACTTTGCTTTAATAGCAGGTATTTAGGGACTTCTTGCTCAACATTAGCTGGAAGTTCAGGAGCCCCTATTATCCCCTTATCTCTTCCTAATCATTTTGTGGGTGTCCAAAAAGGGGGTTGTGTTGGAAGAGACATGAATGTGGTTACTTCTTCAGATAATATTGACTTTGTGAAGATGTATGTAACTACTGTACTGCCAACTTTGCCCCTGCCAGATGATAGTTTTTGGTCGAACGGAAGTTGGGATGGTTTTCGGAATTGGCTTGAATTACACCAATCCCAGATTCCACAATCATCTGTATGGATCATGACCAAGGCTCCTAAAGAAAGGAGGTCGTCCAAAAGAAAAGCTCTCTGGCCACCATAGGTTTCACAAATGTGGAAACTCAGCTAGGTATAACCAGAGAAAGTAAACGTGAGTAATGGAGCTTTACTTTGATAGGTCTGCAGATTGCTACAGGACTTCATGACAGGTTTGTAGCAACATCCAGGTTTAATACAAGTCCTACTCGGACCAGTTTCCATCGTCCTATGTTAATGTGAAGAATACATAACATTTTGTTTAGGCAAGACAGGAAGGATATAGTCCACATGCTGGTCAAGCTCCAGCAATATCCAGTTTTGATATGTTAATGTGAAGAATACATAACATTTTGTTTAGGCAAGACAGGAAGGATATAGTCCACATGCTGGTCAAGCTCCAGCAATATCCAGTTTTGATACAAGTGCGAATGGGATGAGTTTCTGATGCTTATGTTGAAGTACACAGTACACAACATTTTTGTGCAAGAATTACAGGAAGAATAACACCTCATGCAAGGTCAAGCTTCGACTGCTCAATGTCCTAGCTTAAACAGTACCCAAAGTTTTGTACATGCAATACATGAAGAATCAGAACTGTAGTTTAAGTTTCATGCATAGCCTTTGTGAGGAGTTACTGCTTTATTTGATGCTAGTATGGAAACGCTTCATGCTGATTGTGTTCTCTCTTACTTCTTTTGGTGATAGTATACAGATAGAGGTAAAGTGATCATTAACTAGATTTGATTATTAAGTTCAATGCTACACGGGGATGGTGAAAATTTAGTAGATAGACAAAAGTTAAGAACAAGGTGTGTCAATTGCTGGGGTGCTCGTTAGCATTGGCATGGACAGTAAGTTTTGCTCTGTTTTTTCTGAATAAGTCAGTGTGTGTTCGCGTGCATAATTGGGCATAATGGGGCATGTGGCTTAAATTGTGTTAGCCACCTTCATGCTGCAGAGTCCAGACTAAAGTGCATGTTAGAGCTCTAGTTGGGGTGGCCATCTTTCTACTGCAAGAGGCAACCGTGATGCTAATTTTGGACCCTAGAGTGTAAATTGTTCTTTGCAAACTCTTTCGGTTCATTCTCGATCCCTTATTCAATTACACGCACAAGTAGGCTTGATCAACATGCAGATTTCGGCAGTGCTGATGCCGCTTCGAGAAGGAGGTGACTTCGGCTAAGATATCTCTTCCCAATATTAATGTCCAAGAGTCTCCAGGTTGCCACTGTGGCTCAAGAGAGCAGTTCTTCAATACCAGCGCCTGTGTATATGGACCTTTTGTCGGGCAAGGATGTAGAGCTAATACCCAGGTCATCTTTATTCAGGCAGGGTTGGTCCGTATAGAGTGACATGAAAGCCTCTTGGTAGTAGACACCCTATAGCTTTACTGTTGACTGCTTTTTGGTCTCCACCTGTTCACTGCTGGGACTGCTATGTGACCTCACCTTTGTGCGAGCCAATCTTGTGGCGACCTAGTAGTTGGGTACTGCAGACAAGCTAACCAGGCCGTCACTGTCTGTGACAGAAGACCCTGTGATGCCCAGCTCATGTACTGCTTTAATGGGCGAACAACCCAACCGTTGGGACATACTACCCCCCAGGTAGCGAAGAGCCGAAGCGAGGTGCCAAACCTTTTGTCGGTGTAAGCTGATCAACCTGTTATCCCTCGCTGTACAGCTCGTCACCCGTACAACTGTACAACGCGCCAGCCCATACATATGTACTATCCTGCACTGTACATCCATACTGTCCCACGCCGTACAGCCGTACTGAAGTACCGTCGTACATTCTGTGCATCGAGCATCGTACAGATTCCGTACAGTCGTCGTATGATTCCGTACAGCCGATACATGTGTCGTACGGCATCATATTGTTGTCGTGCACTGTGCCGTACATCCGTACAAAAGGTGGTTGATGAAGGAGGGATGGACTGAGGCTCAGTCCCTTGTCAACGGGCCACCCGTTACAGGCATGGGGGGTGGGGTGGGTGGGGTATGCGACATGCGCGCAAGGGGGGGGGGGGGGGGGGCATGGGGAGTGGGAGGGGGGGGGGGGCGGGGGGGCATGGGGGGTGGGGGTGGGGAGGGTACGCGACATGCGCGCAAGGGGGGGGGGGGCATGGGGAGTGGGAGGGGGGGGGGGGGCTATTTAAAATGTGAAAATGAAATTTTTTTTTTTAAATAGAGCTTTTTTTATTAAATAAAAAAACGTTCATAGGAATATTTATAAAATATTTATAAATTTGAAATGCATTTGTAATTTTTTTAAAAATTTTTGAATTACGACATTTATAATTTAAAATGTGAAAATTTTAAATTTAAAAAACGTTTAATGAGGCATTTTTTATTCAAAATGTGAAAATGTAAAAATTCTGTTTTTTTAATGTAGCATTTTCTTTTTGGTAGAATTTAATTAAATTTTAGTTTATAAGAAAAATTATAAAAAATTTCTAAATTTCAAATGCATTTTAATGTTTTTTTGAAATTTATGAATTACGACATTTTTTATTTAAAATGTGAAAATGAATTTTTTTTAAAAAAAAATAGAGCTTTTTTTATTAAATAAAAAACGTTCATAGGAATATTTATAAAATATTTATAAATTTGAAATGCATTTGTAAATTTTTTTTAAATTTTTGAATTACATTTATAATTTAAAATGTGAAAATTTTAAATTTAAAAAACGTTTAATGAGGCATTTTTTATTCAAAATGTGAAAATGTAAAAATTCTGTTTTTTAAAATCATGTTTGAAAAAAAAGAGATTAAAGTTATTTTTTTAATTAGAGATATTTTTAATTAAATAAAAAAATGTTTAAATTTTAGTTCACAGGAATAATTATAAAATATATTTAAAGTTGAAATGCATTTAAAAGTTTTTTTTAAATTTTTGAATTACGACATTTTTAATTCAAAATGCGAAAATGTAAAAATTTTGTTTTTTAAAATCATCTTTGAAAAAAAAGAGATTTAAGTTATTTTTTAAAAAAACGTTTAAATTTTAGTTCATAGGAATAATTATAAAATATTTCAAATTTCAAATGCATTTTAAATTTTTATTTAAAATGTGAATGTAAAAATTAGGTTTTTAAAAATCATCTTTGGAAAAAAAGAGATTGAGCTATTTTTTTTGAAATAAAAAACGTTTAAATCTTAGTTTATAGGAATAATTATAAAATATTTTTAAAATTGAAATGCAGTTGAAAGTTTTTTTTAATTATTTTTGGAATTACGTAATTATTTATTTAAAATGTGAAAATGTAAATATTTTGTTTTTAAAATCATCTTTAAAAAAAGAGAGATTAAAGTTATTTTTTAAATTAGTGCTATTTTTATTTAAATAAAGAAACGTTTAAATTTTAGTTTATAGGAATAATTATAAAATATTTCTAAATTTGAAATGCATTTTAAAGTTTTTTTAATTATTTTTGGAATTACGTAATTTTTTATTTAAAGCCTGAAAATGTATATATTTTGTTTTTTGAAATCATCTTTTAAAAAAAAGAGATTAAAGATATTTTTTTATTAGTGTTATTTATATTTAAATAAAAAGACGTTTAAATTTTATTTTTAAAAATGATCTTTTAAAAAAAAGAAAATAAGAGTTTAAGTTAGTATTTAAATGTCAAAAAGTATATAATTTGTTTTTTAAAATAATCTATTTAAAAAAATTTATAAGTGAAGTTTACAAATTACTGAAGTTTTGAATTTAATATAACGTTTAAATTTTGTTTTTTTTTTTTTTTTAAAATAAAAAGCAGGGATTTTGAATTAGAAAAAGAAAAGGGACTGACGATTACATAGCAGATACGGGCTGTGCCCTTTCAAAAGGAAACATACTGATCTAGGGGTTACATGATTACAAGGGCATGCACACATGGGTATATAGAACAGTTGCAAGCTCTCGGGGGCCTGTTGGGGTGTGCAGCGTTCTCATCCACCTTATTGTAAATATCGGTGATTTCCAGCAGGTGCTCAGTGAGTATTCTGTCCTTCTCGCGGATATCATGGATGTCATGTTCCAACTCTTCATCCCACCTAACATAGAGGATGCTGTTTGTTTTTAGAATTCAGTGGTATCAAGAACAAGAAAATAAGAATTTTGTTAAAATAAGAAAATAATGTATTAAAAACAAGAAAACAAGAAAACAAGAACAAGAAAAAGAGAGATTAAAGTAGGTTCTATGTTATCTTTGAAATTGGTGCTATTTTTATTTAAATAAAAAAACGTTTAAATTTTAGTCTTCAAAACCATCTTTTAAAAAATCATCGTTTATGTGGAATATTATAGATTATATAGTTGGTTAAGAGTTGTTTCATAATTTAGGTAGAGTAAGTAGGCTGTATAAAACACCACATGGGCATTATCCCTAAAACACCACACCACATGGGCAAAGACCCCAACACTAGAGTGGTTAGATGCATAAGCATATGGCTAATTGGATCTTGTAAATGCACCAGCGCATCGAAAACACATACGTAATTTTTATGATTGTCCAAAGGTCTCCTCTCTCCCCAAGCATGGGAACCAAGTGATGATCTATAGGAATGGCCACTAGTTGAGGTGGATTGCCCAACCAAAATAGATAATATTGAAAAGGCTTAATTATTTTCTCAAAGTTCTCGTTTTAAAAGGTCTGTAGTGTGAACCCGCTCTCTTTTTTAATGTGTAGTCCGAGAAATACTAGATGCGCCTTGCTTGTGTATCGTTCAAAGTAATGTATTAGGTATCCTTCTATCTCCTCCATATCTATTGCAAACCCAAGGCAGTAAAGCATTCAAAGAAGGTCTTATTAACCAAACCTCTCCACTATCTGTCCTTAGTATAGGGGCCATAAGTGGACAATGTGGTCCTTACACCACATGTGGAAAAGTTTCATATTGGATAAAAAGTGAAAAAAGGGAAACATATAAGGAAAAAATATTTGAGACATCTAAGTTTAAAAATGCAACAACTAGAGTTTGAAAAAATTCTAATCAAAATTAAGAATTATTAATAATATTGATTAATATTGAGCCACACATTTGGCCCATCTACCGGTAGGTGCATAGGATGATCCCAACGACATCCTACCTCATCAAGGAGTACATACGCATAGTTTTCATTACGTAAATAGATTATAAGTCATATTGAATAGAATATTATTTTCATTACCCAAATAGAATATTAATTTCCATGTGTTTTTTTTGTGCATGCGCCAGCCAGCGCACAGGTTCTAGCACCACTATTCGTATGCAGATAGAGATGCTGAGAGCTGAGATGAGGGCACTGCAGGATGCTAGGGCACCCCCTCACTTGGTTGCGAGTCTAGATTCAGTTATTGAGGCTCTGGGTCGATTGGACACAGTTGAGGACGTTGTGGATAGCTTTCAGGCACAGGCTGAGGCGGAGATCACTGGTGGTGGCTTGGATTGGAGAGCCATTCGACAGTTGTTTGAGCGTGAGTCACATCACAGGCAGGCCTTGGAGGATATGTTTTGGGATGGTCACACCGAGGCGATGCGACCACGATCAGGGCTCCCCTTGCATATTTTACGTTGTAGGCACTCCATCATAGCAGCACACATTTATCCGAGATATCTTGCTGCGAATGGTGGTCGATTGCCTCACAACCGTCAGATAGCCAGGTCGTTTGCCATGCAACTATACGCTGAGTTTGTGCTTGGTCATCGGGTGGACTACCTTAGTACCCGTCCAGGATCAGGAGCGAGATGTGGTAGGATGGGGCGTCAGGAGCGTCAGATTGCAGGTGTTCGACGTCGACGTGAGGCACCAGAGTTGCACACCATCCCTGCACCGGCATTGCGAGCGGTGGGAGGACAGATTAGGGGGGATGTTCATTTAGTGGCATCATCCTTGCAGCACATGGTCTCTGCCCTATCGAAATCTATTGCGATTCCACCTCCCCCACCTCGATCATCGATGGAGCCTCCCACATCTACACCACCTCCCACATCTACACCGCCTCAGCACGAGTTGGAGGCTCGAGACACACGGATTGCAGAGTTGGAGGCATTGTTGGCCGAGAGTCTAGGGACGAGGTTAGTTATTTTGATTATGTTAGTTTATTTTTTTGTAGCGTGTTTTGAACTGAAGTTTTTTGGTTAATTCTCACCATGTACGCGACATGTTTGCATTGCAGGCACATCTATTGCGTCAGG
This sequence comes from Cibotium barometz, assembly GCF_041138505.1. NCBI lineage: Eukaryota > Viridiplantae > Streptophyta > Polypodiopsida > Cyatheales > Cibotiaceae > Cibotium > Cibotium barometz. The sequence goes on from NC_141061.1 coordinate 21,275,771, forward strand.
AGATGGAGTCTCGCGTACGACTGTTTGCAGACAGATTTGGAGGAGCAGAGGATTCGGACATGCATAGCATACCATCGTGCAGAGCACTATATTTTGCAGTTGAGGCATATTAGTCGTGATCCATCTCGCCATAGGATCGACCCCAGCGTGGCCCTATACCCCGCTCCTCCTGTAGATGTGCCGACTAGGACACCCATAGACGCAGCAGTCATAGCCAGGCTTCCTACTGCCACTTGTGTCCTTTGCCACGAGGAGTTTGACACCGTAGGGTGGTTTGGACTAGGGTGCGGCCACATCGCACATCTCCATTGCATGACCCGCCACACATGGTGGCACGATCAGTGTGCCCTGTATGCTTTGCTGACATTGATGTGGCGACATACAGAGGACTAGGCATGGATGATCTATATCCTGGTCGTCGTCAGGCCGTTGATCCATTCGCCCGCGTAGTCTTGACAGAGCACTACAGGGAGGAGGCACAGAGAGCGTTGCTGATGCAGGAGGGTGCTGATACATCGGTGGTTGCAGCATGCGTTCCACGACGCTTTTCGTATGGTGATTTCATGCCAGGTGACGAGGCACGAGCAGAGGAGGCACGCCGGATTGAGCGAGAGGCAGAGCTGCAGACATCATTGCAGCAGTGGGTGGAGCAGCAGCAGCTAGGGCGGGGCCGAGACCAGCGTCTTCTACACGTAGAGACGATTACTCGCGCTGGATTTGAGGCACGAGTATTCGCAGATGCATGGCTATGGGAGCTGAGACGCGCGTACATAGAGGAGGCGAGGGAGGCAGAGATGGCAGCGGTGGCGCGTGCAGCATGCCCTCCTCTTCATCAGGATGAGGCTGGCCCATCTCATGCAGGTGATGAGGCTGGCCCATCTGAGCCGGCTTTGCCTGAGGGCACACAGCGGACAGTTGGGCAGCGGGTCATACAGGAGCCACATCAGCGTTCCACTAGAGAATCATATGTAGAGCTATCAGATTCGGATTCAGATTGATTGTTTAGGCTTCACACGTTTCTTGTATAGGGATGCACTTCTGCAGCATGATGATGATGATGTACAGATTCATTTTGGTACTTTCATGATATTGTTCCCACTTTTATGATGTATGAGCATTTTCGTACTTTCATGATGTTCTTCACACTTTGTTTATCTCAGTTTATAGTTTGTTTAAATGTAACATAAACATTTAAAATTAGGAGTATGATTTTGAATTTCGAATATCTCAATTCACACATCTAATACATAAGGTATTTAAAAAAGAATGCCACGTGAAGTAATTGTAAACATTATGCATTGAAAAAGTGTTCAAGTTCCAACTTTATCATTTTGAATATCATATTGAATTTCGTATATATCAATGCTTGCAATTATTACACTAAACCTAAGAGCCGTGCGAAGTTTCATCCCCATGTGCGTATTTAAAATTAAGAGTATGATTTTGAATTTCAAATATCTCAATTCACACATCTAATACATAATGTATTTTAAAAATAATGCCGTGTGTCGTAATTGTAAACATTAAGCATTGAAAAGGTGCTTGCAAAAATGTATGCATTATACCTTCCACGTGGCGCAAACCAGATCAGTTGGAGACCAAATCTTGCGTGGATGTACGTCTAGGGTAGCCTAAGAGGCGTGTGAAGTTTTGTCCCCAACAGGGTTTAGGATTTAGGGTTCAGGGTTTAGGGTTTAGGGTTTAGTCGTGCTAGTAGGGACTGCTTCTACGTGGCGCAAACCAAATCAGTTGGAGACCAAATCTTGCGTGGATGTACGTCTAGGGTAGCCCAAGAGGCGTGTGAAGTTTCGTCCCCAACAGGGTTCAGGATTTAGGGTTCAGGGTTTAGGGTTAAGGGTTTAGTCGTGCTAGTAGGGATTGCTTCTACGTGGCGCAAACCAAATCAGTTGGAGACCAAATCTTGCGTGGATGTACGTCTAGGGTAGCCCAAGAGGCATGTGAAGTTTCGTCCCCAACAGGGTTTAGGGTTCAGGGTTTAGGGTTTAGGGTTTAGGGTTTAGTCGTGCTAGTAGGGATTGCTTCTACGTGGCGCAAACCAAATCAGTTGGAGACCAAATCTTGCATGGATGTACGTCTAGGGTAACCTAAGAGGCGTGTGAAGTTTCGTCCCCAACAGGGTTTAGGATTTAGGGTTCAGGGTTTAGGGTTTAGGGTTTAGTCGTGCTAGTAGGGATTGTAAAAATGTACGCATTTGTCCTTCCACGTGGCGCATACCAAATCAGTTGGAGACCAAATCTTGCGTGGATGTACGTCTAGGGTAGCCTAAGAGGCGTGTGAAGTTTCGTCCCCAACAGGGTTTAGGATTTAGGGTTCAGGGTTTAGGGTTTAGGGTTTAGTCGTGCTAGTAGGGATTGTAAAAATGTACGCATTTGTCCTTCCACGTGGCGCATACCAAATCAGTTGGAGACCAAATCTTGCGTGGATGTACGTCTACGACAGCCTAAGAGCCGTGCAAAGTTTAATCTCCAACAGATAAGTCCACGTGCATATTTCGTTAGTACGTGCGCCATTTTTCACACGTAGTCGTGCTAGTAGGGATTGTAAAAATGTACGCATTTGTCCTTCCACGTGGCGCATACCAAATCAGTTGGAGACCAAATCTTGCGTGGATGTACGTCTAGGGTAGCCTAAGAGCCGTGTGAAGTTTCATCCCCAACAGATAAGTCCACGTGCATATTTCATTAGTATGTGTGCCATTTTTCATACGTAGTTGTGGTAGTAGGGATTGTAAAAATGTACGCAGCTGTCCTTCCACGTGGCGCATACCAAATCAGTTGGGCACCAAATCTTGCGTGGATGTACGTCTACGGTAGCCTAAGAGCCGTGCAAAGTTTAATCTCCAACAGATAAGTCCACATGCATATTTGGTTAGTACGTGCGCCATTTTTCACACGTAGTCGTGCTAGTAGGGATTGTAAAAATGTACGCATTATACCTTCCACATGGCGCATACCAAATAAGTTGGAGACCAAATCTTGCGTGGATGTATGTCTAGGGTGGCCTAAGAGTCATGCGAAGTTTCATTCCCAACAGATAAGTCCACACACGTATTTCGTTAGTACATGCGCCATAGCTCATACGTAGTCGTGCTAGTAGGGATTGTAAAAATGTACGCATTGTACCTTCCACGTGGCGCATACCAAATCAGTTCAGACCAAATCTCGCGTGGATGTATGTCTAGGGTGGCCTAAGAGTCGTGCGAAGTTTCATCCCCAACAAGTAAGTCCACACGCGTATTTCGTTAGTACGTGCGCGAATTTTCTTAGTCACGTTTTTAAAATGTCCTAAAGCACAAAACAAATTACAACATTACTACTAATAAACAATTTTTTGTTTTACAAACACAACAAATCCCATTGAGAAGACATCGGACATCATGTAAAAAATAGAATCTAATACAATGATGTGTATGAACGTGTATACAGCCATCATAGTGAAATACAAAATATGAGTCCATGAAAATTACAATGGTACGGTCACACAGTGAGCCTATACATATCGAATACAAAAAAGTGTAATCAACTAGTGATACCCAATAAAAATCAATCTAATCAACTGATGATCCCAAAAAATATGATATGTAATGTGCTACTCCTCAGGATCAGCTCTCATGCCAATAGTTGCAAGTATGCTCTCGTGATCCGCCACTGCAAGGCGCCATCGTGGAGTGGACGTCGCCTTGCGAGTGCGAACACGACTCAAAGTAATCTTGATCCCAACAACAAGATGAGAATACATGTATGCCTCCTGATCCGCCATGTACTCCTGGAACTCAATATACCGACCACGCCTCTGTATCTGCTGAAAATAGTGGCCACCTACGATCATGCTATGAGCATTGAAGTGCATCCCATGCCCATCCACTGTATCCTCATTCAGCACACTCTTCAGCATAGAGCATCGCAACAAGTAATAATCCACACCCTCCTCATTGCCCTCCGAAGCAATAACCGCGAAGATATCACCAATACGCAAAATATCTGTAAGCTGGTCATAATCTCTAGAGGAACTGAATCCCGCATCCTGATCATCATGTACCTCCTCCCAAGGCTGGAAGGGAGAAAGCACTCGCCGTACCCATGGATCGGCCCATGGTATCATGGAGCACCCTCCCCAATCATCATCAATGCATGCAGAGCAAAAACATGCAAACCGTCGAGAAAAGATCGCGGGGTGAGACTTACCTACGCTCCTGATGGAATGGAAATCAAGAGTGCCAGGCACGGAACGACAATCAAAAGGCCTAGACCGATCAAGACTCCCAATGTCCACGCACCAAAAATACCGGCTCACCACCCTATCGTCACGCGACTGAAACGAGGAGGTAGCACTAGTGGATAAGTGCTGGCTGCACCACCGCACCACATCATGTGCATCCTTGAAGCGATCGGCACTGTGACGCAACTGGTATCGACGCAAAGCACGCTTCACGCAAGCACCTGCACCATCGTGCTCGATCGGATATGCTTTGCATGGTCGATCGAGCATTAAATACCATTTTTGCCTTGGTGTCATGCACATCCGTAAAAAAACACACTGCTGGTAGTTTCGCCAACGAAACCCCTTTGAAGTAGTTCGCTCAAATTTAAGAATCATCCAAGAGATGATGCAGTGGATGCTTGAGCGGTTCTCTCGAACTTTTCCAGGCCTCATTAGTTCTTATAATCAAACACGTAACTGAGGTCAGTTGCAATCCAAGCAAGAGGGATGTTATGGAAATTATATTTTTAATATATCTTACTTAGGATATTATTAATTTAGTCAAGTGTGACTATGGCAAAGTACTCCATAGGAGTGCACCAAACATGGTGGGGGTCCTAGTGGGATACTTTGTGTGGTTAGTTGGGGATGCTTGACTACCTTGTGGTTTGCCATGCTAAATGGTTGGTATCATGGGTGATTCCAGGTTAATACTGATATCGCTAGTGTTATTGGTATTGTGCTTTGAGCGTGGTTATGTTGGGATCGATTGATTCGGTGATTCCTTCAATCGATTGTTAATAAGTAATGTAATTGGCGGTTTGAGGACACGTGATAGAACTCATAGTGAGGATTGGAGTTAGTGCGAGGGTACTGATCAAGGTGTTGCACATTGCATTATTTATGGCCATGGGCCAATTTTATATTTCTTTATTATTGCAAGTTTGAGCAATATATTGTGGAGTGGACATAATTCAATTTTGGGCTCAAAGATGGCTATGTAAAGCAAATCCCTCATTTTGGAAGAGAGGGATAATTTTGGCTCATTGTGCTTTTATGAAATATCATAAATACTCTAGATGAGGAAGTGTGAGCCATTGATCTAGGGTGAGGGAGATTGTACCCAGTCTGCTCTTGCTTTCGTGGTGTGGTTTGTGTTCTTCTTCTCCAATTGATTAAGTGGTGAACTTTGTGTGGAAGAGCTTACCTTTTTTGGTTTCAAGTATACATGATTGTTTTTTAGAAATACTCCCATCTTGGATTCTAGAAAACCTACTAGCCCATATTGAGGCGAAGTAGGCTTGCCACTTAAGATTGAGTGAGTCTATCACTTCCTTATTCTTCTCAGAGAAGACTATACTAGTAATGCGACATCCATATAAACTTCTTGACAAAGGTATACAATCTTTCTTTGATCCAAGCAAGTGTATTTTTGTCCCAAATTGCATCATCACATGAATGAGTCTTACATGAAATCCATGGAGATTAAATGATATTATGAGTTACTCATCCAATTTACATTTTTGATTACCTTTGTCCCAAAGGTCTCCTCGTGTCCTCACTCCCTTTTTGTTTAATCTCAATGTACCCTTGATGTCCTGGTCTCTTAACACACTGTCTCTTAACACACTGCCATCCTTGATAATTGAGCACCATAAGGGGCCTATCTTCATAGAGGAACCTTTCCACAATCTAGGGTTTGAGGGACTCCTACGATCTCCACCATAACTTTAATCCTTTATTGGAACATTGTTCTTTGCCAAAGAGGGAGGCAACTTCAAGGTAGCAATTCTATGACTTACGTCTCAAGGGTCTCGTATAACAAGATGTTTCATGAGAACATAAACCCATAATCTAGCACTTCTATGCAGTCAGTGCGAGGTCTGCTAGAGCATTTCGAGTCTTAAAATAGGCTTCTCGTAATGGAAAGATTCTGTCTGCCTGCAGATCACTGCACTGAAATGGCTGCACGAGAAAATGAGGACCTCCGGATTCGGAAAGCCTGATCAATGACAGACTTTTCAAAGCTTTCTTCAACAGCTTCAACACGGCAATCCATATAGGAATCATGTTGTGAAATACTGGGAACACTGGCCTTCCCATGATCTTCCAGATTCCGTTCAAGATTATCAATCTGAGATCAATCACGATGAATCAATCCACTTCTGTACTGCTTATCTTCTTGATTGAATTCCGTCGATCGATTCTAAAGATCACTTCCGACACGATCATGTAGGTGGCTACGTCTCCCACTCTCTGATCATTTGCCTTAAACATGCATTTTTCGAGCAGATGATGCAATGGCTGCCTTGTTGCCCCCAGCCTCCCTTGATATGCTTGGTGGTGCAATGGTGATTGGGGAGGTTGTTTGATCTCTCTCTCATTCCACTATCTGGTTCAGTCTGCCCCTTGCCAATTCATAAGTGCTCGATTTGTTCTCGGCATCCAACCGATGATGTGCAGTGAAGAGGATGAAACAGAGAAGGTTAGAGACAAGGAAGCCCGTGTTAAGAGAAGCGGGAAAAGCTATGGGAGAGAGGAGGAAGGAGGTAGCTGCCACAAGTCCATGATACTATGCAAATCTAAACTTCTATACTGCATAAAGATGTCTTACAAGGTTATATATACGCAACCCCATGTGTAATTTACACTTGGTCTTTACATGTGGGACATGCCCATTTCTACCACTCTTGAATACACAGTACCCCTAATGCAATTTACATCCTCAACACCCCCTCTTAGATTGTTACAAGATGATAGAGCACAAAAGAAAAAAGTGCTACACGCACAAAAAATCGTAGACTTTGATACTTCTATGAGCATGGCTATAAAGAACTAGAACAAAACTATAAAAACTTGGGAGCAAGTTATATATTACTTCCCCCTCTTAAGTTTCAAGAGGTTTTAGGCAGATGCTAAGTTGAGTTTTGAAGTAGCAGACCTTGTTAACGTGACCCAATGATAACAAAATTTGAGTCAAGTTTAGCACATGCAAAACATCTTTTATGACCTTTTCACTTGAAAGACTTTCAGTTAGAATTTGAGCTATTGCTTACACCCTGCATGGATGCCCATGAGCTATGAACAAATGCTCTTTTGAATTTTGATTCTTTTCTAAAGTTGAAAACCATACTTTGCGGCTTGTCATGTGTGCTCTTGCACCTGAGTCTACAAATCATTTTGGTGCTTTAGATTGATCAAGTTTACAATTGCCTTGAATGGTAAGAAAACATTATGAGATTTATCCGTCAATCATCATGCTGGACATAATTGCCTAATTGTTTGGAGCTATGTCCTGAAGACTAATCTTGTTCCTTTTGTGGCACTTTAATTGCCAATATTTAGGAATAGTAGCGACAATTCCCTATCCTTCTTGGTGCATTTGCATTGATGATCATGATGATGAAGTTATTATTAAATAATTTGTTTCTCCTAACATTACCTCTTCCACGTTTGTTCCCTGCATGTCTAGGAATACCTTGTCTATTTTAGTTATCAACTAGACTGTCCTTGATTAAAATTTTGGCTATTGTTGCTCGAGAGTTTTGATTACCTTTATTAGAGGCTGATTTGTCCTACTGTGTCCTCTGGTATATCCTTTACCTCTATGGGCATTCCTTTTCTCTTATTGGATCTGGATTTGCACACTTGTTCTCGAATGTGCCCCCATTAGCATATTAGCCATTATCTCAAAAGTTGGGGGATTCTCCTTTGTAACCATGGTAGTTACAAATTGATCATATTCTTTGCCTAATCCATTTAAGGCAAGTTGCACCAACCTTGTGCTATCGATATTCAGAAAATCAATTCCAAGGAGCATTTCATGCCATAGTTGGTTACTGGATTTGAATATGTGGCATGTTATAGATGCAGTGCTTGTTGTTGAGGATGTGTGTGGTCCCATGCTAATTTTTGGGGAACTTGAAGATGTGAAGCAAATTATGTCTTAACAATAGTTCTCTAGTCTGCCATTTTGTAAGCTTCTCCTATACTGTGTTTCTGTGGGCTTCTTTCGTACTTCATTGCAACTACCAAATAGAGAAAATGTGAACACCCCACCACGTAATTGATATTCGATCATTATGAATCTTTGCGAGTATAATGTAATTACTCATGTAAAACTTCCTTCAAAGTTTTGTGACCATCGAGATATAGAGGTACGGTATAAGGATACCAATGCACAAGTTTTTGACTCCAATGCATCATCCATGGTCGAAAATGAGGAAATGTGCATGTCCCACCATCCAATGATGTGTGATCCTTATGGAAATCTGCAAGTATAAAGGAATTACTTTTGAAATTTTTCTAGGAAGTTTCATGACCATTGGCAACACAAGCCTATGGTACAAGCATGACGATGCACAATTTTGGTAATAAGGAAGGGAGGGTGTGTGAGGGGTCGAATGTGAAAGGACTAGTGGAAGTTGGTGAAGGGAAGGAAGGGGTTATTGCTTTTGAGTGTTGAAGGGATTTCCAAGGATTCCAACACTCCTCTTTCGTATGTGGATCTGACTCCTCACAAGATCTTGAGTGGGTTTTCTGCATCTTTGATGATGAGGCTCGTGCGATGCTTAGGTAAGAGATTGCTTGGAGGTCTAGGAAAGTTGCAAAGAAGGTTTTGGCAGGTTGTGGAAGAAACTGTGGGAGAGGAGAGCACACACAAAGGGATAAGGAGACACCAGAAGTGGCGGAGCAAAAGCTACTCCAGCTTATTCCTCTATCATATATATATGAGTATACATGGGCAATGTACAAGTGGGCGGGCACACTGCCCTTTACCCCAACAACCTCCCACTTAAAGGCACTGTGCCTTTAAGGGAGTATAGTACACATATAATACAATCAGCCATAGGCTGAAAAACAAGATGACCAAACCGTCATTTTATGCCCATCGGCACTTTACAATGTGCAAAGTGCATAGAGGATAAGCTACTAGCAGACATCAGGTCTGCAGGATAGAAAATGACAAGCTGTAGATGCCTGTCAACCAACATCTCATGCCAGATCTCACTAGGAGAGTGAACTCTCACCATCACGTGCTCCTGTGCTAAGTCCATAGCACCCGAACTGTCACTGTGCAAAGAAAACGTCTCTGTACCACCTGTGACCATAAGCACATGCCCTACAATAGACCTCTACTGGTCTACCCAACCTGCATCACCTGCATGCTGCTCTTGGAAGCATAAGGACCTGATGTCCACAATCGCTTCCCTACTGCCAAAATATGCCATAATCAAGCTACCAACTCCCACTGCAATGGAAGCAAGAACCGGAAGTGTAGCCCCAATGGCAAACATGTGAAACCAAGTCTCAACCTAGTCATGGATGCATGAAGTACTATGGCTTCCATATCAACCATAACTTGCTGCTCAACTAATCTATGATCGTCAAACCTGCTGTGTTTCAAGTACAGAGCCAATACAGGCAATGGAGTACTTGATAACTTCCCCCTCTCCATACTGAAATAACCAAGTATTTGAAGACAAACATCATCAAGACCATGCAGCTCCCATTGCAAAGCATCCCTGTCCATAAAGGACCATATGGCAAGTAGCCTCAAAAGGATAGCAACCTCTTGAATACTAAGACCATAACCTGTCTCACTGCGCATCACATTCCGAGCTCTCATAACGGTATCAAACCTATGAAGCCAAGCTCGAGGGGATTGCTTCTAGTCATGGAGGCACTTACAAAGCAAACATATCAATGATTCCTGCCCATGCGCAATATGACCTGAGTCAATAACTACAGAAACCACATCTGTCTTGGCATAACCAGCCAATGGATCATACCGGGCATCATTAGCCAAGGTATCCTCCTCATCATGCATAGCCTCATCCTCATTTGCAAGAGGCACTACAAAGTAGTTATAATCATTTGTTTTTCGACGATCAAAAGATGCCTTGTATGGACAATCTTTTGGATCCACGAGCACAATGTAGTTCACAACCTGTGTATGCGGATTGTCCTTCATTCGTGACTTCAAATTCTCAATATGGAAAGGATGTATTTTTCACACCTCAAATGGCCGAAGGCCAGTCCTAGGATCAATAGGAGGTCTGATAACATGATCAATGCGAATAAGAAAGTCTATCGATCCACAAGGTTATCTCATTGTACCTTTGCTCGAAGAAGAAAGTCTATCGATCCACAAGGTTATCTCATTGTACCTTTGCTCGAACTCTATTTTGTTGTGTATCTGAGGTGCCATCTCCAATATCAGCAGCTCCCGGTACTTGCTGGAGCCTTTGATCCTAGTTTACTCCGTTTTTTCCCTTGTGCAATAGATGGAGTCTCCTCAACAACATCCTCATCAGACTCAAGAGGAAACACACTTGCAGCCAATAGAGGTTATTTTTTTGGGAGTGGTGCACTCAAACCATGCCCACTTGGAGGTGCACTCAATCCATGATGGCCTAAAAGAGAAGGTGCTCTCAATCCATGTGAACCTGTGAAAATTCTTAATCCTTTTATATTAGAGCCAAAATTTTCAGCTTCAATACGGGAAGATCCCTTTCCTTTGACTTTGAAGAACCTCTTGGTTTGATTGGTGATGTTGCGGTATCTTCTTCATAACCCTCCTCTGTATGCTCCTCAGAATCACTATTGGAAGTTGATACCTCCATCTGCTCGATAATTTTATCAACCTCCACAATTTGATTTGTCAAGTGATAAAAAAGATCCTGGACACACAAAACAAAATTGAATCTCTCATAGTATTCAAAAGAAATTACATAAACATAGAGAATTAGAAATTACTTATGGATAGTAACTAACCTTCCCTTCCTCTTTGATTTGTTTTGATTGTTCCGCTACAATGGGTGGAGTAACAGCTTTCAAAGAGAACTTCTCTTCCATAACAATAAAAATAATAGGTTTCTTATTGTTATCAATCCCAAGCATTTCAACACATTCCTCATTGGACTCACTTCTTGTGATATCTTTAATCTTTATTATTGGCTTAAAAACTGATCTTCCATTGGGAAGTGTCTTTGGAAGCGACAAAGTCATCTCTTTCGTATCAGTGTTAACTTTGATGGTCCATTTTGAATCAATGTTATTGTGTACTTCCACTATCTCCCATAATGTTTGAATTTGCAACGAACCTTCATCAAACGGAGCAGGAACATCATAAATCTGTTGAAGCTATTTCACCTCAAGACTTGGATCCTTGGCACTTTTCTTTGGTTCCTTGGTGCCTTTCTTTTCCACCCTTATCCTTTGGATCCTAGTGGAAGCATCCTCCGCGATGTGGGCTTTCCAAAGACATGGATTTCTTCGAAAGTTTGGTTGTTCGACATGATACCTACAAAATACATAAACAATGTCAAAATATTATGATATCATGGAGAGAATATCTCAAGTTGAAAAAAACAAAGCTAGTACAACAAGCTTGATGGTTTCTAAAAAGACTTTGTGCTTCTAACATCTACATTCTTCATGGAAAAAGATGTCGACATGCTTATTATTGGAACATAATTTTGGACTAGAGAATAAAAGACAAGGGTCTACACTAGCGAGAAGCAAACTAACACTCCCACTTGTCTAGATTCCATTGACGATACTTGATGGGGGCACCCCCAAAGAACCAAAGCCTCCAAATACCCTCTTGGTATTCTCTGGATGAGAGTCTATATATACCAGCCAGAAGCAAAATAACCCCTCTCAACAAAGCCAACAAATCTAACTAGCTCTAGGTGTGCATCAAAAACCATATTAGAATCATAAGATCTAACCAATCTGCCTCCAAACTACACATCAAATACCAAAGTGTCCTCACCACTATCCCACAAGAGATCTGTAACTTGAACAATGAAGAGGGATGCATGTTCCTCATAAAAGCACTTATCTTTTCATACTCAATAGAAGTCTCCTTGAGGGTAGGGGGATCACCCATCTACCATGCTGAGGGATAGCTACATGTATGCGAGCAATCCAAAAACTACAAAATTATGGCCAAAACGCCTCCGTTTCTCTCTCAAATTTAATTAAAAAACACTAGAAAACAACTCCATAATTCGAAGAGAAAAATCTACTTTTCAATACAAATCGACCAAAAAATAAACAAAATTTACCAAAAAACCCTCTCCCTCTCCCTCCCTCTCTCTCTCTCTCTCCCTCTCTCTCTCTCTCCCCCCCTCCCTCCCTCCCTCTCTCTCCCTCCCTCTCCATCTCTCTCTCGATCTCTCTCGCCCCCTCAAACCCTCTCTCTCTCTCTCTCTCTCTCTCTCTCTCTCCTTCTCTTTCTCTTTCTCCCTCTCTCTCTCTCTCTCTCTCTCTCTCTCTCTCTCTCTCTCTCTCTCTCCTTCTCTTTCTCTTTCTCCCTCTCTCTCTCTCTCTCTCTCTCTCTCTCTCTCTCTCTCTCTCTCTCTCTCTCTCTTTCTCTTTCTCCCTATTTCTCTCTATCTCTATCTCCTGAAAATATGGTTTGCTGGCTCAGAAAAGCCCTCTATGGCTTGAAGCAGGCACCCCATGCATGGTATGCGAAGATACATGCATTTTTGGTGGCTTTAAGAATAGCCCAACTAAGGCCACTCTTTATGTCCAAAAGAGTGCATTGGAATTTTTAATTCTGATTTTATATGTGGATGACATGCTTATCACTGGGCCAGATATGGAATAAATTGCGGATTTCAAGGCTGATTTACAGCAGTCTTTTGCCATGACAGACATGGCTCAGTTGCACTATTATTTGGGCATATAGTTTGCATATGTTGAGGGGGGTATAATGATAAGTCAGTCCAAGTATATTGGATAGCTTGTGAGCATGGCGGTTTTGAGAAGAGGCGTGGCTTCTAGAGACCTGAGACGACTTCCAGTAGTTTAATGGTGGTAATTGAGGCGACAACGCATGCCTATAAACTACATGTTGGCAAAGTGCTCTCTCTCTCTCTCTCTCACACACACACAGAGCCTTCTAAGCTCTCTGAGTCTTTATTGTGTGTGTCTGAGCAGTTGCTCATTAGGATTTTAGTCGAATCTTATAGTGAGTCGGTTAGAGAGTCATGTTCTTGTAAGTGCAGTAACAATTGCAGTAGCAATGAGCTGCAGTCCTGAAGGTCTCAAGTCAATTGAAGTTGTCCCTCCTAAGCTTGATATAGTTCAAGTTTGTGGTACTCTGTTGTGTCGCAATCATTCCTTGCTGTGAGAAATCTAAATTGTTTGAGAGCATCATTTTATGTGGTAAAATCAATTTGGGTTGTGAGGCTTTAAAAGCAAACAATGGTATTAGAGCGGTTCGAGTCCATGAAACTCAAAGAAATCTGATGGCCAGAGAGATCTAAGATGGATTCTGAGGGTCCAAGGCATGTTGCATCGTTGTTGCTTTGAATTATTGATCTGTCTCTTCTCTCTTGTGGCGGATTCCTAGATGCATGCAGCTATGTTCTCGCCTGGCATCTCACCATAATTTGGGAACAAGGACTTTTTGCGGCATAGTGCTTTGAAGGCAAGGCATTTTGAAAGCACAAACTTCATTCTTTATCATATCTTTGTGAATACCCACTTCAGTCTCCGGGTTCGTGAGACAGAATCAAGCATGAAGATGAGAAGTCTTACAAGGATCTCTGGTTAGAGGATTGATTGAGGTGGCACCCTAGACATGCAAGAAAAGCAGAAGCTACAACCGAAAGAAGAAGAAATTTGTACTCGAAGTGCTCGCTGAAGCATGCATATTGTGCTTGGAAGATGTTATGTGCTGATTGAGATCATGTTGAGGGGTTGCGCCCTATGTGGGTAACTTGATTTGGGTGCCGTGCCCTATGTGGGTGGCTGTTTGTTACCATGCCTTGTGTAATGTCTTGTGTTTTTCTAGTCTTTGTTAGTGAATCGAACAGGTTGATTTTTGAAACCGGCCTTCAGTAAACTAAATAGTAGTAAACTGTAACTATCTTAGCACCCACGCTATTTACAGCCACATTGCATCATTTCCAGCCACTTCCATTAGTTAAATATCACTTAGAAATAACTTTGAAACCACTGAAAGGGAGGCTAGAGTGTCCTGCTCTCAGAAAATAAATGCAAGAGACACAGATTGGCCCCAAATGCTTTGATGCCCCTTTTGGTATCTATTTTATTCCTTTGACAATGGAAAAGTGCTTATACAACAAGGGTTCACTCCCTTGCACTCTATTTCATTGGCAAATCCACTATCTAAGCCAGTTCTTGGCTTCATACTGCATCCAATCCCTATTGTACACTAGAACCCATCTGCCAAGGCAAGGCTAAGGCATTCTCCACTATCTGTGGCCACTGCAAAGCTGTCCAAGCATTCCACAAGGCATCTGGCTTGCTACAAAGGGTTTGGCAGTCCCACAAGCCAATTTCTAGCCTCTCAGCACACGTGACCTAAAAGCAGGAAGAAATCCATAGAGCATGACAAAGTGAGGGATCAAAGAGGATCGTAACACCATGAGAGAGACATAAGGTAGGAAACACTCAATCTATTACAATGAATATAATCAACAATACATGATAGGCTTCTTATATAGAGAGAGCCCTTTGAATATTCACACCTATTGGATCCTCTGATCCACATCTCTCCTTGTGGATATCCTTGATCCACATCTCCACATCATGTAGTCCACATCCTAGGGTGGCTACTTTAATTCCCTCCTATACCATACCTTAGCCTCTAATATGTGCTCATGGCACCATATCTTAGCAATGTGTACTCTAGCCTTTTAACTAACCCAATACAAGCACTAGCACCCATCAACATGTCAATAGCAACACCCCCCTCTTACAAAAGCTATTGATAAAAGCTAAGTGAGTAGCTCCCTCTTCTCAATGCTTGCCTTGAGCACGAGGAGGGGTTAAATGGAAGGACAAGAAATGAGGGAGGAAGATGGCTCCAAAACTATTGAAAGGCTAAACAATAAAGGGATTGTAATGGAAGAGAGAGAGGAAGGGATGAAGGAGGGAGAAAATGCAAGGAGAAGGGAATGGAAAGAAGGAGAAGGGAATCTAATGAAGGAAAGAGAAAATGGTGGGATGAAAGAGGGAATGGAGGAAAGAGAAGGAAAGGAAAGAGGGGTAAGGAGAAGAAACGAGGGAGAAAGATGGCCCCAAAACCTTTTCTTTTTGTTTTTTTTTTGCTCTAAAACTTGTTGAAAGGGTAAACAATAGACTCTAGGATATTTCACTGGCTATAAAGATAGATATTGATGTCAATTTATCCCCCACTAATATGTTTGTTATTGGAACTTTTGTCCACAAAATACTCCTCTAAAGTATGAGTTCAATTCTGCTTAACGCACGTATCTTAGCTATCTTAAATGATACCAGTATGGTAGATGATGGGCATTGGAAAAGAGATGAACCACTCACTCACAACGCATGAGAGAGCTACTCATGGCAAGGGTGGATGGGAAGGAGTGAATAGGTAAAGGAAGGCCAAGTAATGGAAGGGATCAATGTTAAGGGTAGGGAGTGGATGCGTGAGAGAGAGAGAGACAGAGAGAGAGAGAGAGAGAGAGAGGAGTGCACAACCAAGATGACTAAATTATAACAAAGAAAATTGAGAATACATACATTTTCTCTCTCAAGATTAGGGTAAGGTTTAGGGTTTCCCCATGTCCCTTAGGTTCCTCCCTAGAACTTAGTATATGGTGTAGTTTATACCATTCTCAACACCCCCCCTTAGATTACACTGTATACAGGGTGTGTATACAGGATTTATTTAAATAGAAAAATGACACTATGGAAAAAATGGGGATAAAGAAGAACCTAAGAGATAAGAGAATATGCATGAGCATAGAGACTTTGCATTCGAAATTTGTACAAAAAGGAAAACCTCATTTCCCCCTCGTAAGTTGTAGGTGGCAAATGTCAACTCATCATCAAAAGTATGAGAACTTGTCAAGGAAATGGCTTTGTAAAAATAATGACAACTTGTTCTTGTGTTGGACAATGAACAACATCAATTTCTTCATTGAGAATCTTTTCTCTAATGGAGTGATAATGCACTTTGATATGCTTTGGGAATCTTTCTCTAATAAGGTGATAATGTACTTCAATATGCTTTGTTCTAGCATGAAAGATTGGATTCCTTACTAAATGGATGCTATTGATATTGTTGGTATAGAACACAGTTGGTTCTTTGGAAATAATTTCAATGTTTGTAGAAGTCTACTGCACCAAATTGCTTCTCATGTAGCATTGGTTGGTCCTCTATCTTGGTTTGCCAAGGCAAAGCTATTGATCCACTTGTACATCTTCTATCATATGTAGCTCCTGACCAATCAACATCAATATATCCATGAAAACTAACATCTATTAAGTTGTTAGATTTCAGTTCATAATCGTTCAAGTATTTGAGGACCTTTTTATTTGCACAGAGATAAAACATGACAAAGCTACTAACGCAAGAGTAAAATATATCCAATTGTACATCTTCTATCATCTAGAGTTCCTACCCAATTGAAATCAATATATCCATGAAAACTAACATCTTC
Source organism: Cibotium barometz (assembly GCF_041138505.1). NCBI lineage: Eukaryota > Viridiplantae > Streptophyta > Polypodiopsida > Cyatheales > Cibotiaceae > Cibotium > Cibotium barometz. The sequence continues at coordinate 21,292,447 of NC_141061.1, forward strand.
AAGTTGTCATATTTTAGCCCATAATCTTTCAAATATTTGAGAAACTTTTGCACAGAGATGAAACTTTTTTGGCTTCTGTATGAATTGACTGAAAATCCAATGGAATAAAGATGTCTAGCCTTGTGATTGTTAAATAAATCAAGCTTCAAATAAGTTGTCGATACTAATGAGGATTTGTATTAGGAGATTTGCCATGAGATGACAATCTAATGTTACATTCTACAAGATTTGAGGTGGCTTGCAGCAGTCACATAAACAAAACCATTGGTGAAATTTTTTCATTATATTTGTCCTTGATACCATTGTCATTCTCTTCATACTTCAATGTCAAGAAATTATGCTCTCCCATGTCTTTCATGTTGGGAAATTATGCTCTCAAACTCTGTTTACCTATGAAATAGGTGTTCATTGGAAGTGGTGATGATCACGTCGCCAACATAAAGCACAAAGAAAATAGTATGTTATGTTATATTTTTTATGTAAAGTGACGGCGGGGCTGATGGTTGAAATTCCATTATGAATTATTGCATTCCAAGCATGTGCGGCCTATCCTTCATCTAGATATCCCTTAATATTCATTTAATGGATAAGCCAATCAAAAGGTGAACCAATAGTGGTCATCTTCACAAATACGCAAAGGTCTCTTCATAATCTATTCCAAGTTTTGAAGCAAATCCCTTCGACAACTAATTGGCTTTGTATTTGTCAATTGATTTGTCTAAATTGAGCTGGAATTTGTAACCCATTTGCAACCAACGGGCATCTTTTTTATTGGTAAATATGTTGATTCCCATGTTTACTTTTTGATGAGTAATGACCGTGAATCTCATAATGCATTGATTTGGAGCATGTCAATGCTTCTAGACCACAAAATGGGAAATATTGATGGCTTTCCCATGTTGCATGATTCACATACATCTTTTAAAATGTATACGTGCAGAAGGCCTTGAACCATGTTTATTTGCTTGAGTGAAACCAAGCTTTTGAAATTGTATACGTGCAGAAGGCCTTGAACCATGTTTATTTGCTTGAGTGAAACCAAGCTTTTGAAATTGAGGTGACCATACCTTGTGTTCCATAGTGTGCTTAAAGTATCATCATTTTAATGAGAAGTGGTTTGTACTGCTTGAATAAGCATAGATGAAGAAAGTTTCTTCTTCCAATTTATAATAAATTTACTTGGATGGTATAATTCTCGGATTGTGTAACCAAACTTGTTTTTGAACACTAGTTCCAAATCTCTTTCACTCATGTCACCAACTGATAAGATGTTTTGAGTCATTATTGAAAGAAAAAAAGCATCTCCTACGCTTTGTGTAATGCCTTCATAACTATGGAGATGAATGTTATGATTTGAGGTATTGTCACCCATCATTACATTTTCTTTAGCATTCTTATATGGATGCATTTTAAAAACCATTTTTTCTCATATAGTTGACTCAAACCACCAAAATATCTTTATTACTATGTAAATGCTTCAGATTTCTACATTAGAACATTGTGAAATAAGAACTTTTGATGTTGAGCTTTGTTATCCAGTGATTGCCTTTGATTTTTCTCATTGACAAAGTTGCTAGATTGTCTTTGATTTTCATTTTGATTATGTTACTATTATTGATTTCTATCTCTATTGTATTGTCCACTTACAACACTCCCGTGTTTGTTCTTGCATTTTGGCTCCTAATAGCCCATAATTCCACCATAATTGCAAGTACATATAGTTATTTTTTGGACTTTGGATTGGTAACCTCCTTTGTTCATGCCCCTTGAACTCTAAAATTCCATGTTTTCGTCTAAATCAAAGGGCCATGTTTCCCTCTAATTTGAAGGGCCATGATGTTGATGTGATGAAGACGATGATCCATGGTAATTGTTAGAGTGTTTGCCAAGGCTATGTGAATTTCAATTATGTCTTCTAACATCGTTTTGACTTCCTCTTTGGAAACCTCTACCTCTAGCATAGAAAGCCTACTTATAATTCTTTTGTAACTATAGCAAAACGTCTCCACATCTCCTATTACATAAAAATGTCAGGCATGATTTCACATATCGATGTAGCATCTCAAGTGACAATGGTTGTAACAAATTACTCATAATTTGAACTAGTCTTTTGTTTTTTGTTTCATGGATAAGTGATGCTAGTAGGTCTTTAAGTTGGACCTACACATATTTCAGATGATAGCTTCTTTGCACTATTGAGTTGATTTTAAGCATTATGATAATGATATGTATTGAATCTATTTCTAATCTTCGTTTGCATTCATTGTTGATGTAGTGGTGTCCTTAACATTTAAGTTGCTTAGGTTAAGTGCCAATTGAGCTCTTTCATCCCAATATGCTTTCTTCTCACTGATGTCTCTAGCTTCATTTGTTATCAACACTTCCAATTACCATAGTTGTTGTCATCCAATTTCATCCAATTTGATGTTCTCATCCAAGAAAATGCTATCATCATGAGTTTTTGTCACATTTTTATATTTTGATGTTGAAATGTCTAATTGAGGGTCTAGAGGCTTTGAATATTGCATTCAATTTTAACCAAGCTATGATGAAACTTCTCCAACATGTCCTGGAATGGGTGCCATGATTGCACATTGTAATTATGCCAAAAATTAATGAAATTTTCTTGCACATTCTCAAAAAATGTGTCAAACTATTATGCTTTAGATGCTAAAGATGCTAGACTCACTTCTTATATAAATGAGGTGGACTTAAGAAATTAATGGGCAAGGCATTCACACAGACAAGTCCATGGCCAAGCTGATGAGTCATGGATCATTGACTCTAGAGCCTGCAGTCCCTTAACTCCGCAAAGAGTGAGTGGTTCTCTCACTTAGAGAAATGTTACAGTGACGATGTAGAACTATGAGACTCCAGACTTCATCATCATAGGATACATATATATGGGACGTACATAACGTTTTGTATGTTTTAGGATTGAAGAAAAACCTTCTACCTGTTAGTGGCATTACTTAAATAGACAAGAAGGTGTAATTTGATGAAGGGGAATGTGTTATTCGAGACAAGGGTGATGATGTCATATATTACCATCTTCGGAAGGCCTCGCGGGCCTATGAGACAAAGTAAAAATAAAGGATAACTCATGCAAGCCACAATGGGATGAGGCAAAGGGCTTGCTAGGATCCTTGCTGAGTACTATATTTAAAAAGATCAAAAAACTCAAACTAGTACTTAAGATACATAGCTAGGTGCCATGGTTACTCTCCTGTGGGCCGCAAAGTTGTCTCATATTTGTGTTTGTCGGGTCGTCTCTCGATAGGCATGATCCTCGTGATCTCTATATTTGGTGGGCCATATCAAGAGTGATGCCTCGGTTCAAAAAATCCCCTCCGACTAGGGCTCCCGAACCTCCATCGTGCATGCTATCGTGCATGGTCTATATGTCGTTGGCTCCATTGCTCCATGCCGTCTCTTCCCGTTGACCCATGCTGTCCTCATGTTCGCTATCTCCCCCTCTACTCCATTATGTTCCGAGGTTGACTTGAAAGCATAGAAATATGTGACATGTTGGTGTGGATGGTCAACCTAGGTCTCATGTGGCACTGTCACCTCCTGCTATCTGATATGCCACAACATGGTCTCGCTGTGTCACCGCATCTCCATCAAATAGAGGCCAACACAGTACCTAGTCATGAAAGCGGATCAGCCGGGAGAGTGGTCCAAAATTGTGCTCCTTCTGAAAGAGACAATAGTACCGTCCTAGATTAAGCTTGATGATGACTTTCAAAATTTGTCATGAATGATGTGAAAATCTTGGGTTTATGGAGCTGGAGGCGTGGGTTGTATCTAAATTCAATTTGGCTTCAAAATGATTATATTTTGACCTTGACATGATTGTCCTAGCGAGAATCTCTTGGACTTTAGGATAACTCTTTTGTAATTGGATTGGTCGAGTTTTACTAAGTATGGTGATCCAGTTCAATTATTCTAGCTGATTTGTGTAGTTAGGTTCAAAGCTGGCCTATTTTCATTAACCAGGTTTAGTGTTGTTTAACCAAGGTAAAAGTTAACCTCGATGTGGTTAAGCCATATAGAAAACTATTCACTAGGAGATAGAACACTCAGATGTACCAAATAAAAGTATATAAATAGATGTGAAAATCCAAGTATAAAACACGCCAAGAACTGTGATAACAGGCTTGTGGGCTGCAATCAGGCTGCCACATGGTGGCACTCAGATATCCTCACTGAGTTTATTTTAGGGCAGACATGTAGGCCATCCTGGTCAGCACTTCGGGCTCACAGTTTGCCCAAGTTTAGGGCTGCCCGTGGGACTGCCCAGCCATAAGTCCATGTAATTGGGAGAAGGGCTGGGCGAGACCCAGCACAAGGCGCCTGTTTGTAGGACCTTTTATGCTGCCCTGGTGAAGGGAGGATCGTGGAGTCGGCCATCAGGTTGACAGACCCACAGATCCCAGTTGGCAGCTAGTGCAACCTGCAGCGGTTCCACCAAGGAGACACCAGACAAATCTACACCAGTAGAAGAGCCACAGATGGTGCAAGTGAGGAGATCAGGTGAAGTTCTCATGGGCAGATACTGAAGCCGATCCTACAGAGGCCATTGGTGCAGCATAAAGTTGTTGAAGGATTGTGTGAGAGAAAAGGGGTGCACTCACAAGAGAGAAGACCCTACATTTCAGCTAGCTGCACACTAATATAGAATCAGAGATAAGGTTGAGACTTTATGGAAATGTGTGGAAAAGGGTGCCTTTAGTCCCAATAAGACCAATCCACTTGGAACATCTGATAAATGTAGGGCACTAGCACTCAAAGTGCAATCTAGAATGTTTTAAAGCTCACCCAAAACATGCGGGTTCGTACAAAGTGCTTATGATGTACAGAACTAGAATTTGTCAAATAGACTTTACAAATTGGAGATGGCTCTATAGGCCATTATGACAATCAAGGCAGAGTGGTAATTCCACCACAAATGTTGATCCATGAGAACTCCCTTTTGAGTTTGGTAGAATGGGTATAAAAAGATGTTCAAAGAGTGGAGGATTATGCATGCTTCTTCAAAGACCGTGCTATTCTTGCACCATGAAATCTAGAGGTTATTGATGAGATCAATGAACTGGCCTTGAGTGCATTACCCGGTCTTGAAAGAGAATACCTCAGTGCAGATTCGGTTGTTTCTTCTGAGAATGACAGAATATTGTATCCAATTGAGTACTTGAATAGTTTGAACTTAGGTGGTGGGTGGCTACCCTCCTCATCACTTGCTTCTAAAGATTAATGCTCCTATCATTCTGCTCCGCAATTTGGACCCTCAGCAGGGACTTTGTAATGGTACCAGATTGATATGCAAGCAATTTAACTCAAAGGTGATAGAAGCAGAAAACGTTACAAATACAAACATTAAAGACAGGGTCTTTATTGTGCTAGGATAACAATTATACCAAACTATGCTTCAATTGCCTTTTGACATGAGAAGGAGATAATGTCCTGTGAGGCTAGCTTTTGGTATGTCAATAAATAAGTCACAAGGACAAACATTGAGTGTGTTGGGACTTTAATTGGCCACATAAGTATTCACACATGGACAATTGTACGTTGCTATGTCACGTGTTAGATCACTGATGCAGTGAAAGTGTATGTAAAGCATACTGTGGAACACGAAAGTAGCATAGAAGGTTCAAAAAAAGTCTTCCAACCAATGGTGTCTACAAAGAGATATTGAAAATGGCATGTAGAAGAATATAAATGTAATCTATGCCCAAAAGGTAGAGAACGAGCTATTAATACAGCAGCCTATAAATGCTAGAGACTACATTCATAGATATCTCTGTATCAACAATGAAGTAAGAATTTGAAAGGAGAATGTTTTCAAAGATGTGACATGTGCAATCTAAGTGTGTTTCAATAAGTGTGCATGCTTTGAAGTTGATTGATATTCCTTTCAGAATGACAATTATGTGATTGTGATACAAAGACATAAAGCTAAATAGGAGTTGGATGGAAAATTCCTTTTATTTATCTCTCACATTGTTGATACGCTTGCCGGTAATATTGAATTGATATGTATAAATCTACTTACATTGTGTGGATTTTATAAGAGAGAGAGAGAGAGAGAGGGGGGGGGAGAGGGGGAGGGGGAGGGGGGGAGAGGGAGAGGGGGAGATTGATCTTAAAGTCTTGTGTAAATGTTTAGTGTAGCGAGTGTCATATTGGATATCACATGTATATTACTTAGGATATCACATGTATATTACTTAGGATATTACTTAGGATATCACATGTATATTACTTAGGATGGACATGGCAAGGAGATCATTTTCATTTGTTTATGGTGATGGACAAGATATTGAAGGTATTTTTCTCGACGATTTCTATGATATAGGCATCGTTGTTTTCCATAATCTATTTAATATTCATGGCTCAATTGTAGACCCTCCATTTTGGAAAGGACAAGCAACAGCATGTCTAATTATCAAACTATTAGAGAGCACCTATGTTTTACGGTGTATATAGAAACTTACTTTTTATGTAGCTTTTGCGTTTAATTTTAAAAAATTTAAATTATTATTGATACATTCTTTTTGCAAAAGGAATATCTTTATTTCTTAGAACCTAGATTATTGCTATGCTTGTATGGTCAAGACACTTACAAACAACGAGAGAATTTACAATCTAAGTTTGTAAAATATTGCAGATCAGCTTCGTGTACATGTAATGTTTGTAGACTATGAAAAGCTTACTAAGTTAGATTTTCGGTTCAAAGGTACTAGACATTACAAAATTTTTGATTTGCTATCTACAAGCCCATTCAAACGCCATTCGTCTCAAATATTGATCCACCAAGTGAGTTTTGTAAGGTTTTATCTTTTTCCTTTTTTTTACTTCGAAAATCATAACTTGCAATATATAATGTTTTTATCTTAAATACAAATGGAGGTGAGGACTATAGCCTTCCAAGGAGGGATAATCCAGTTGCCCAAAGATTGTTTTAATGCTTTGTTCAAGTGTGTTAAGATTGTCACCACTATATTGGGTTGATGTATATTTATGCCAAGTATAGTGCTTTATTCAAAGAAATGTAAGTGCTTTAGGAGCTCCTACATGGATATATATGGCAAGCACAGTGTGTTCATACATAGGTTGGCAAGTTGAGGACCATGAGGTCCAAAATGGGCTTCAAATACAAGACTAATCTCTACTCACCCCCTGAGGACAAGCCTTTTGTTTTTATGCATGCAAGAATACTCTTACCCGTTAGGGATGGATCATGCCACTAGTAGTTACAAGGTATTAAGTCATTTATAGGAAAACATTTCACTTGGTACTACGCAGACATTCCAACAATCGCCACATAGAAGTCAAATTCATTGTTTTGTAGCAGGCTGAAGGCCACACATGTTTATATGTGTCACACAACGTGCTAATGCAACGTTTTTGTGCCCAAAAAAAATGCAAAAAAGAAGAAGAAGAGAGCCCATCTGCACACATAGTGTGATGCTACCTAGGACACATAGTGTGATGTAATTAACCCTTCCGAACTTGAGCCCATTGCAAAACAACAAAATTGACTTCTAAGTAGCAAAAATAATTCAATTCTTGGCCACTCTCTCATCACATTTTCTCGCACGGGTTAGCATTTTAAGAAGGCCATGTGTTGGCCATACTTTTTTGTGACAAAAAATTGACCATGTCATCACTTCATTCATGAACATTATAGACAACTTTATAGCATGATACTGTAAATTGAAGATGAAATCTCAGAGATCAAAAGGCAATTGATGAAATTTTATAGATAATGTAAAAGTAGAAAAAAAGAATGTATTTCTTAAAAACCATCACATCATAGCCTAAGGTTAAAAAATTTAGGATTCTCTTAGCCTTTTTGGCCAGTGCTGAATTCTTCACCATTAGAGTGACCCACTATATGCAATGTACATGCCACAAGATGGATTTAAAATCCTCCACCATGTGACCCACCTATGTGACCCACCTGTATTTCTTCATGTGCCTCTTGAAGGGCTATCATGGTTGCCTCTTATATACAATGCTCATTTGGGCTAATATCGTCCATCATCTCTCACCACCCTACCATATGAGGCTTTTGGTTGGTGGTGGTGGGTCGAGGGCGATGTGGGCCTACCCCCTAGCACATAAGGAGGATGCTCTGCTTTGATTTTCTTTCTTACTTCAAACTACCTCAAAGCTTTTGCTTCCTTGTGTGCTCCCTTTTATGCTCCCTATATGTGCTACCTCTTTTCCTCCTTGTTGCCTCTTGTTCCTCTTGGCGTGTTTCTTCAACTTCCTCTAGTTTTGTCTTACCTCTTATTCTTCCTCTTCAAGTTTCCTTTGTGCAACCGCCTCTTCCTACTCCCTCCTTGCAACTCCTTGCAACTTATTCTTCCCACCTATGTGTAGCCTCCTCTTTTGTAGCTCTTTTTCTCGTCTTGTCCACCACTACTCTTCTTACTTTATAACTTAATTGTCTAAATATAATATTGATCCATCTACATCTTTACTTTTACCTTGCTTGAGTTTTTGCCACCTTGGACACATTATCAAATATAGACTCATCCATCTTAAGGGGGTTCCTGTTGCATCGTTGTTGCCAACAATAGGGATTGTATTATGGAGGATGGAGTTTTCAGACAAGAGGGTTAGGGTTGTCAAGGATTTCAATTGTGAGGTTAGGACTTGGACTGTCAAGGTTTTCCATCATGAGGTCGGGGTTTGGATTGTTAAGATTCGGGGGCATATGGTTACTATATAGAATATGGTTATCATGGTCACCATTAGGATTTCTATTCGCATTGGAATCTTGGTCTTTAAGGTTTCCCTATACTCGGCCATGCTATCTATGCTAGATCAGGAGTAATGAACTATTCTTGGTGTGCTCTTTGGGGGATTTTTCTTATGAGGGTTACTTGGAGTGTAGTGTTAAAATGAGTAGATTGCTTTGTCCTAGCAATAAAATAAGTGATTTTATACTCACTAAAATGTATTAGCTTTAAAAAGCATAATAATAAGTAAAATAAGTGATATTATACTCACTAGTATTTCATGTGGTTGGCATCATTTAAAGTCCTTAAAGAATTGCATCAAACCCTAAAAATGGTACTTTCATAGGATATCTATCATGCATGTCATAAGAGAGCAATGTGCAGGAGCTCAAGGGCAAGACAGAGAACTAGATGAGAATTAGAGCCCAATTCTTGACATTCCACTTTATCGTGTCCATGTATGTACTCTACATGAAAAATTGAGGATCCTAGAAAAGCTTCTAGTGTTGCACATAATTATGCATAGAATATGCAACCACTTGAGAGGCGTGCATAATGCATATTACCAAATTGGAGGAGAATTTTGCTAAGAGTAGGCTTGCATGGAGGGAATGTGAAATTCACAAAGCATGATTAAATATCCAACCAAACATCAAATTAGCCTAGAAGTTTGTATTGGATCAAAGACAATGTATCTTCTACCTCATCACGTGAATTTTATGAAAGCTATGAAACAAATGTGTTTGCACCACCTACTAAGTGAGGCAAATATTTGGTTTGAAGCATGCAAAGATGTGGGGTTGCACTTGACTCTATTGTTCATCTACTTAAGAAGGAACAACTCTCAGAAGAGGAGTTTACAACCCTTAACAAAAGAATTGATGAGTTCACTATAGATATGGTCGATGCTTGGGGAGCAATGTGCATTGCACCTATATGGTAAACCATGAGTCTAGAAATATTCCTTAAAAATAATCTTACATGTTGCTCATTTTTCTTGTATATAGCATATCATCTATATACATGACATCCTCTATTCTTTGGATGAATATAGGTCATTTGAGCTTTGGAGCACACAAAGAGAAGTCTACTCCAAGAACACAAGGCATGGTGGGGGCATACAATTCATGAAATGTCTAACTCATTCTACAAATCGATGCCATTGTTCAAGCACCACTAAAATATTATTTTTGCACTCTCTTTCTTTTTTACTAGAGAATCATTCTGCATCCACGTATCTTTACTTTGTGCCTCTTGTATCTCCTTTAATAACTCCTCTTGTATCTCCTCTAATAACTCCTCATGTTGGCTCTTCGATAATTCCTACAATTCTTCCTCGTGATGTTTTTTGCCCTTTCAAGCCTTGTTTCATCTATCAGGCTAGCCCTCTCTAAATTATGACCTTTGACAACTTGACATTCATCCAACTTTAATACAACGACAACCATTCCATCACACTTCGAAAAGAAATCATTCATACAATCAGAAGGGCACAAACCATAGATGCACATAGTTAAATTTTACAACTTTTAAGATGTGTTTTTCACCTTTCCATGTCATGCCGTAATATTTTATCTTCAATCATTGCATTATGACCAAGTCTATGTAGAGGTGGTTGAGCTCATCAAATTAAAAAGATATTATTTTTTATAGTGTCATGGAGTCCTCTACATAGTGGTAATCTCCTAGCATGGATCTAACAATAGAATTTATATATTTCGGAGTCCTCTACATAGTGGTTATCTCCCAGCATGGATTTAATAGTAGAATTCATAATTTTGGAGTCCTCTATATAGTGGCAATCTCCTAGCTTGGATTAACTGTTGAATTTGTACATTTTAGAGCCATACTGACACTATAAGACATCGACAACATAGGTCTCAAGATACTCTTCTCAAAGAGGTTAGAGAGATCAAAAAGGCTAGAGGGATGGAGGGCAAGAGGAGAGAGAAAGAGTAGAGGATTAGCAGCTGATGTTTCTCACAGTGCACCTTGCACATGAGTTTTAATGGGAATCAAGAGCATGTGGGAGGGAAAGGGGGCTTATGAGGGTAAAGGTCTAGTGCAGAAAGAAAAGAAAGTATATAAGAAACCAACCATAAGCTTCTTGGACCTCTTCCATGTAGCATAAGACGTTCTATGCCCTGAGGCTCTCCTCTTTAGCTTATCCAAAGTTTCACTTTCAGAGGAGGATAAAGAAGAAGAAGGAGAAGATGCTGATCTCTTTTTCTCCCTTCTTTTCTTAGGGGCCTTTTCGTCTTTCTTGTCCTCATGTGAAGGAGACTTTGACGGTGACCCCTTTTGGGAGGAGAAGTTGGCCGCTGTGGTCGTCGTCTCCTTGGAGCTATATCACGCCTAGAATCACTACGTGATTCTTCCCTTTGATGCTCCACTTGAGTATTCTCCTTTTCTCCCATAGAGGTTCTCACCAAGAGGCTTCTTTGGAATTCTCTCTTCTTGGGAGGCTATGAGAATACCTCGCTCCCGGAGTTGTAGTATAATCTCCCCATGAAGAGTAGGATTTTTCCTCGTTTGTTGGAGCTTTGACACAAAAAAGTTGACATAATCAACTGCATTAGAGACATCATCTTGTGTGTGTGCAAGAGTATCTAAGCTAACTCTACTCTCTTCATTATTCTCAGCCATTGTTAAGCAAATTTTTGTGTGGATTTTAGTAGACTTTTTCCAACCCTTAATGTCAACAAAAGCCTTAGAATAGTGGAGAGGATAAATCCCTATCCCACTTATCCACAAGTAATGCACAAATCCCACCTTCGTGAGCAACGTAAAGACCTCTCTTCTTAGAGAAGAAAGAGATGGCTAAGCTCTGATACCAATGTGAGTAGATTTGCCCAATTCTCTAATAACTTTGCATAAAAAATAAAGAAAACTACCAGAAATCATTTAGAAAATCCTTAGAAAATGAGACTTATGTGCATGGGGATCATCCGAACCATTATACTTCGATGCCATACATTTTGCAACTTGAGAAGGATGCAATGGTCTTGGCTCAGCAACAAACCTTCTCATTCCAGGGGCAGCCATAGATGGTTCCTCCCTCATCATAGGTGTTGGAGCTCTATGCACAACTCTATGTTCCTCTCTTATAGGGGCATCTGGTGTTGCTCGCTCTATTGGGTGTGGTATTGATGACCTTGTAACGACCGTATAACCACCTCTTATCATCGAAGGTCTTGGCTGGAAGCTCGCTCTTGCTCCAGGATCTGAAGCCTTTGGTGCTATTGACCTTGTTACTTGTGCTTCTTCTACCTGACTAGGAATTCTAGTTACCTTGTCCATGAAGCTTACTTCTTCTTTGGCAGGCAGCTGAGCAGATATTTGGTCTAAATATATGACAGAAAAAGGTTCTCCCATACAGGTTAGCTTTTCCATGTCTTTCAATCGAGCATGTCTATACTCGTGACCATTAGCATCGACCAATATATGTCTAGTTCGGGTCTCAAACTGATAGGCATACATGTACATCCTCTTAGGATCCATTAATTCTCGTGGATGCACATCTTCCCTCATGTAGTATGTGGATGCGTCTAGACTAGCCAAACGGTATAACCCAAACCTCGGATTGTCCACCACAATTCTGTCTACTTCTTTGATAGAAATGAACTTGACTCTGATGTCATTTTCCAAAGGTGGTCTCTCCAAACCCTCATCTACTTTTTCTTTGGTCTCTATCATTCCCATGGGGTCAACTATAGTCGGAAAGGATGTTGTGATGTAAGCAATTCCCTCGTCATCAAAGTAATAGTCCTCTCTAAAATACACTTCAACTTGTTTCACAAAATCATTCTTTCCCAAGTCTTCTTGCACATAGTGTTGATTATTACTATCTAAGTAAATACGTGCCCCCATTTAGTTGGTATAGGCATACTGCAATAGCATCCTCCGTCTTTATTCGTGAGATCTAGATGTGCCAATGGGCCCCATCTTTCCATGCAAGTCCATGCTCGGAATTTTCTCCATAGAATAGGAATAGTTAATTTCAGACGAGGTGTGCGAAATAACTTCCTCTTGAATCACTGTCAAGTGTTCAATCTTTGCTTGAATGACACTTTCTTCTATAGACACCTAACTTACTTGGTCTCTAGACAAGTTTCCCCCTGACCTTAAGTACATGAACAAGTATAATTACAGAAACCCAACCTGTTACCTGAATTCCTGTTGGTATACTGCTTTTAACCTTCAATCCTCAGCTTAACACAATTGCTTGACTCCTTATCTGCAAAGAATCAATTCAACCACTATACAGCTTACGGAGTTTAGTCAGTAATCTTTTGCAAGTATCTGGACTGACTTGTCCAAATCACTGTGTTATATACACTTCTAGAGTCTTGTGAGTCTAACTATACTCAAACACTGCATGCAATAGTACAAAAAATTCCTGCCACTTAGACAGCTGAAACTCCTAGTTTGAACAACTCTAGATGTCTAAATAGCTTCTTTTGGTAGTTTCAGAGTATCAAATGACAAGTGTTTTGGTTGTCCCAAGTTCTATGTATCCAACTTCTTTTGTTAAGTGATCTCTGTGCTTCTAAACCCTAGATATGTACACACTTCAAGTCTCAAGTGATTTTGAACAATTTTGTACAGTGTCAAGAAAAAATCGTGATTTGTTAACAAAAAATGCCCGGTCCTACGTCCAATTTTAATTCTGACTTGATACTTGCTTTCTGCGCATGTGGTTCTCGTATGAGCCCTCGTCCCCTTTTTCTGCCGTGAACCCTTGACGTCCACGTAGTCACAGATCCTGTAGCAGCAGCTGGCCATGGCTTCCCCCGATCTCTTCGATGCCTACTTCAGGCGCGCAGACGTTGATCGCGATGGCCGCATTAGCGAAGAGGATGCCGTCTCCTTCTTGCAGGGAGCCAACCTTCATCGCGAGGTCATCGCCAAGGTATTTCCTTTCCTATTCCGCTAGGATCTGATTTCTGATCCTCCACAGTCATAGTCATACGGTAGGACGCAGTATTATACTTGCTGGTTTGAAATTCAGTTGTGGCAGAAATTTTTATGGTTTGATGGAAAAATCCGTTTGCATTTTGATAATCATTCAGAACGGATGTGTTATTTTCTCGGGATGCATGCAAATTGATAGAAGCGAAGTGCAGGCACTTAAAATGATGCTCTCTCTTTGCAATATGATCATCACTCAGCAAGGATGACTCGCTTTGGTATTTTTTTCTGGATGCATGCAAGGCGATGGGTGTGCAGGCACATAAATAATGCTTCCTTGTCTGCTTGGCTGATATTGTCAACACGTCTCTAATCTTTATCATTTGGCCACACGAATGTGTGCACATTGACGTGCAATAACACAGACAAAGCTCAACCCATCACATAGTGGCAATGAGGTTTCCTCACTCAGATCAATCCTGTAGTGCACCTTTGTAGAGCATGTTACAGGCATGAATATGGTAAAGTTTGCTCCATTTCAGCTATCTTATTTGGTTACATCAACAAGCACCCAATAATGCACTTGATATAACAACCAGTCATTTATTCAGAATGTTGCACAAATAGCTAGCTGCTGGAATGCACCAAGCATTGTTGAACAGATATGAATTTGGCTTGTGCGCTGTTTGTACAAACTTATTACCTTGCTCCTCATGGCATGGGTCTTTCTTGCTTACTACTCAGTGTCTCATGTATACCACAGATTTGGCAGTATGCAGATAAAGGGCAAAGGGGATATCTTTCTCGGGCTGAATTTTACAAGGCACTGCAGCTTGTGACAGTCGCACAAAGTGGAAGGGAGCTCACCCCCACTCTTGTGAACAAAGCATTGAGTGAACCCACTGTATCAAAAATTCCTGCCCCGCAAATCCAATTGGCACCAATTTTTACCTCAGCAAGCCCGCAAGCAGGTGGATCAGGAAGCCCTGTTTGGCCCCCAACTGTTCCAGCACAACAACCGTATCCAGTTGTTTCTTTACCACAAGGACTTAGACCAACCATGTCCACACCAGTACCTAGAGCTTCAATACCATCAACACCTTCTTCCACATCAGGAATTGTTTCATCTGATTGGCCAACTAAGAAGTCATCATCTTGGCCGGGTCCAGGTTCTATCAACAACCCCACTGGCCAGCATTCCCAGACAAGGGCAGTTCTTCCAAACCAAGGTTTTCAAGGTGGCTCACTTACAGGAATTAAACCTGGTGCTTCTCCTAAGGCAGCAGTGGATCCCAATCTTTTTGGAGGGGATGTCTTCACAGCAGTGCCCGTTAAGCCACAAGTTCCACAGCACAGTTTGACAATGCCCAATCAGATACCTCCACCAAGGGCACTGCAAACAGCTGGTCAACCAGACATAGCCTCACTTGAAGTCATTTCTACACCTTCTACACCAACAACATCATCAAGACAGTCCCAAGGAGGAGCAGGTCAAGCAGAACATGAGTTTACAGCTCCTGCTGTAGTAGATGGAACGAAAGCATGGCCTAAAATGAATGTTGCCAATGTGCATCGCTATACCAAAATCTTTTCTGAAGTGGATACAAATAAAATCAATGGTAAAATCCGTGCTTTTCCCAGATTTATTTGTCTTGTGACTATTGTACTTTCATGCTTTATTGATAAGACTAGCATACAATTTAATTTGGATACAGATACATCAGATGATAGCATGGATAGTCTTGACTATCCACAAGATGAAGAAGCCCTATCACAAAATTTTGAAGAAATGGCTTGGGAGCCATCTGATGAAGACGAAAAAGTGTGTTCGGATCCCATGCTCCCCACGTCCCCTACTAAGTTGAATTTCTCCAAGGTGTACCCTGTAGGGTTTGTAGATGGCTCTTCTTTTGTTGCAATACCTTCAGATCTGAAAGTAGATGATAACAGCCCGTCTAAGATTCTAAGTATGAAGCCAAAGATACTTGACACAGCAGTCAGCTCTACAGTCAGATTAAGGATTCGCTGCAAGGATGGATCTACAGTCAAAACGTCCTACGCAACAGGGTTTTCAGCATCGCCCACTTTAATTGTGTCAGCAAGGCATGTTGTTGACAAGGAAGGCGAGATTGAAATCAAGGTATGCAGAGGAATGGTAGTAATGTCTAGCTTTTTTGATACACATGCGGGTTTTGAGGGCCTTGATCCAAGCTTCACAGAAAAATCAAGATCAAAAGAGAGAGACACTCATGGGCTTTTTCTAAATGGATCAGATCTTTGCTTCTTCAAGATAGAGAAGAATATGCCAAGCTTTTTACTGCCATGTTCTCCAACATTCATTACAAATAAGCAAGTTGTTGCTTTCTCATTCCCCGCAATCAATAACTTTCTAGAAAATGCTAGAAAAGAGCTAGTGGAGGGAACCAGTGAAAGCAATGCAATTTGGAAGCAATACACACCTACCATACAGGGAGTGTACAACAATTTGCTTGCCAAACATGCAGCAAATAATCAGATGAGATTAACGAAAGCAAAAAGAGTGCTTTCAATCATTGATACAGTGGAGAGAGAGGTTAAGAGAGAGCTCTATTTAGAGCTTAAGAAGACATTTGCGGCCACTAACACAGGTAATGTGGCATGTAGTGTGGGTCAGATACTTTGCTTTAATAGCAGGTATTTAGGGACTTCTTGCTCAACATTAGCTGGAAGTTCAGGAGCCCCTATTATCCCCTTATCTCTTCCTAATCATTTTGTGGGTGTCCAAAAAGGGGGTTGTGTTGGAAGAGACATGAATGTGGTTACTTCTTCAGATAATATTGACTTTGTGAAGATGTATGTAACTACTGTACTGCCAACTTTGCCCCTGCCAGATGATAGTTTTTGGTCGAACGGAAGTTGGGATGGTTTTCGGAATTGGCTTGAATTACACCAATCCCAGATTCCACAATCATCTGTATGGATCATGACCAAGGCTCCTAAAGAAAGGAGGTCGTCCAAAAGAAAAGCTCTCTGGCCACCATAGGTTTCACAAATGTGGAAACTCAGCTAGGTATAACCAGAGAAAGTAAACGTGAGTAATGGAGCTTTACTTTGATAGGTCTGCAGATTGCTACAGGACTTCATGACAGGTTTGTAGCAACATCCAGGTTTAATACAAGTCCTACTCGGACCAGTTTCCATCGTCCTATGTTAATGTGAAGAATACATAACATTTTGTTTAGGCAAGACAGGAAGGATATAGTCCACATGCTGGTCAAGCTCCAGCAATATCCAGTTTTGATATGTTAATGTGAAGAATACATAACATTTTGTTTAGGCAAGACAGGAAGGATATAGTCCACATGCTGGTCAAGCTCCAGCAATATCCAGTTTTGATACAAGTGCGAATGGGATGAGTTTCTGATGCTTATGTTGAAGTACACAGTACACAACATTTTTGTGCAAGAATTACAGGAAGAATAACACCTCATGCAAGGTCAAGCTTCGACTGCTCAATGTCCTAGCTTAAACAGTACCCAAAGTTTTGTACATGCAATACATGAAGAATCAGAACTGTAGTTTAAGTTTCATGCATAGCCTTTGTGAGGAGTTACTGCTTTATTTGATGCTAGTATGGAAACGCTTCATGCTGATTGTGTTCTCTCTTACTTCTTTTGGTGATAGTATACAGATAGAGGTAAAGTGATCATTAACTAGATTTGATTATTAAGTTCAATGCTACACGGGGATGGTGAAAATTTAGTAGATAGACAAAAGTTAAGAACAAGGTGTGTCAATTGCTGGGGTGCTCGTTAGCATTGGCATGGACAGTAAGTTTTGCTCTGTTTTTTCTGAATAAGTCAGTGTGTGTTCGCGTGCATAATTGGGCATAATGGGGCATGTGGCTTAAATTGTGTTAGCCACCTTCATGCTGCAGAGTCCAGACTAAAGTGCATGTTAGAGCTCTAGTTGGGGTGGCCATCTTTCTACTGCAAGAGGCAACCATGATGCTAATTTTGGACCCTAGAGTGTAAATTGTTCTTTGCAAACTCTTTCGGTTCATTCTCGATCCCTTATTCAATTACACGCACAAGTAGGCTTGATCAACATGTAGATTTCGGCAGTGCTGATGCCGCTTCGAGAAGGAGGTGACTTCGGCTAAGATATCTCTTCCCAATATTAATGTCCAAGAGTCTCCAGGTTGCCACTGTGGCTCAAGAGAGCAGTTCTTCAATACCAGCGCCTGTGTATATGGACCTTTTGTCGGGCAAGGATGTAGAGCTAATACCCAGGTCATCTTTATTCAGGCAGGGTTGGTCCGTATAGAGTGACATGAAAGCCTCTTGGTAGTAGACACCCTATAGCTTTACTGTTGACTGCTTTTTGGTCTCCACCTGTTCACTGCTGGGACTGCTGTGTGACCTCACCTTTGTGCGAGCCAATCTTGTGGCGACCTAGTAGTTGGGTACTGCAGACAAGCTAACCAGGCCGTCACTGTCTGTGACAGAAGACCCTGTGATGCCCAGCTCATGTACTGCTTTAATGGGCGAACAACCCAACCGTTGGGACATACTACCCCCCAGGTAGCGAAGAGCCGAAGCGAGGTGCCAAACCTTTTGTCGGTGTAAGCTGATCAACCTGTTATCCCTCGCTGTACAGCTCGTCACCCGTACAACTGTACAACGCGCCAGCCCATACATATGTACTATCCTGCACTGTACATCCATACTGTCCCACGCCGTACAGCCGTACTGAAGTACCGTCGTACATTCTGTGCATCGAGCATCGTACAGATTTCGTACAGTCGTCGTATGATTCCGTACAGCCGATACATGTGTCGTACGGCATCATATTGTTGTCGTGCACTGTGCCGTACATCCGTACAAAAGGTGGTTGATGAAGGAGGGATGGACTGAGGCTCAGTCCCTTGTCAACGGGCCACCCGTTACAGGCATGGAGGGTGGGGTGGGTGGGGTATGCGACATGCGCGCAAGGGGGGGGGGGGGCATGGGGAGTGGGAGGGGGGGGGGCGGGGGGGCATGGGGGGTGGGGGTGGGGAGGGTACGCGACATGCGCGCAAGGGGGGGGGGGCATGGGGAGTGGGAGGGGGGGGGGGGGGCTATTTAAAATGTGAAAATGAAATTTTTTTTTAAAATAGAGCTTTTTTTATTAAATAAAAAAACGTTCATAGGAATATTTATAAAATATTTATAAATTTGAAATGCATTTGTAATTTTTTTTAAAATTTTTGAATTACGACATTTATAATTTAAAATGTGAAAATTTTAAATTTAAAAAACGTTTAATGAGGCATTTTTTATTCAAAATGTGAAAATGTAAAAATTCTGTTTTTTTAATGTAGCATTTTCTTTTTGGTAGAATTTAATTAAATTTTAGTTTATAAGAAAAATTATAAAAAATTTCTAAATTTCAAATGCATTTTAATGTTTTTTTGAAATTTATGAATTACGACATTTTTTATTTAAAATGTGAAAATGAATTTTTTTTAAAAAAATAGAGCTTTTTTTATTAAATAAAAAACGTTCATAGGAATATTTATAAATTTGAAATGCATTTGTAAATTTTTTTTAAATTTTTGAATTATATTTATAATTTAAAATGTGAAAATTTTAAATTTAAAAAACGTTTAATGAGGCATTTTTTATTCAAAATGTGAAAATGTAAAAATTTTGTTTTTTAAAATCATGTTTGAAAAAAAAGAGATTAAAAATATTTTTTTAATTAGAGCTATTTTTAATTAAATAAAAAAACGTTTAAATTTTAGTTCACAGGAATAATTATAAAATATTTTTAAAGTTGAAATGCATTTAAAAGTTTTTTTTAAATTTTTGAATTACGACATTTTTAATTCAAAATGTGAAAATGTAAAAATTTTGTTTTTTAAAATCATCTTTGAAAAAAAAGAGATTTAAGTTATTTTTTAAAAAAACGTTTAAATTTTAGTTCATAGGAATAATTATAAAATATTTCAAATTTCAAATGCATTTTAAATTTTTATTTAAAATGTGAAAATGTAAAAATTAGGTTTTTAAAAATCATCTTTGGAAAAAAAGAGATTGAGCTATTTTTTTTGAAATAAAAAACGTTTAAATCTTAGTTTATAGGAATAATTATAAAATATTTTTAAAATTGAAATACAGTTGAAAGTTTTTTTTAATTATTTTTAGAATTACGTAATTATTTATTTAAAATGTGAAAATGTAAATATTTTGTTTTTAAAATCATCTTTAAAAAAAGAGAGATTAAAGTTATTTTTTAAATTAGTGCTTTTTTTATTTAAATAAAGAAACGTTTAAATTTTAGTTTATAGGAATAATTATAAAATATTTCTAAATTTGAAATGCATTTTAAAGTTTTTTTAATTATTTTTGGAATTACGTAATTTTTTATTTAAAGCCTGAAAATGTATATATTTTGTTTTTTGAAATCATCTTTTAAAAAAAAGAGATTAAAGATATTTTTTTTATTAGTGTTATTTATATTTAAATAAAAAGACATTTAAATTTTATTTTTAAAAATGATCTTTTAAAAAAAAGAAAATAAGAGTTTAAGTTAGTATTTAAATGTCAAAAAGTATATAATTTGTTTTTTAAAATAATCTATTTAAAAAAATTTATAAGTGAAGTTTACAAATTACTGAAGTTTTGAATTTAATATAACGTTTAAATTTTGTTTTTAGAATTCAGTGGTATCAAGAACAAGAAAATAAGAATTTTGTTAAAATAAGAAAATAATGTATTAAAAACAAGAAAACAAGAAAACAAGAACAAGAAAAAGAGAGATTAAAGTAGGTTCTATGTTATCTTTGAAATTGGTGCTATTTTTATTTAAATAAAAAAACGTTTAAATTTTAGTCTTCAAAACCATCTTTTAAAAAATCATCGTTTATGTGGAATATTATAGATTATATAGTTGGTTAAGAGTTGTTTCATAATTTAGGTAGAGTAAGTAGGCTGTATAAAACACCACATGGGCATTATCCCTAAAACACCACACCACATGGGCAAAGACCCCAACACTAGAGTGGTTAGATGCATAAGCATATGGCTAATTGGATCTTGTAAATGCACCAGCGCATCGAAAACACATACGTAATTTTTATGATTGTCCAAAGGTCTCCTCTCTCCCCAAGCATGGGAACCAAGTGATGATCTATAGGAATGGCCACTAGTTGAGGTGGATTGCCCAACCAAAATAGATAATATTGAAAAGGCTTAATTATTTTCTCAAAGTTCTCGTTTTAAAAGGTCTGTAGTGTGAACCCGCTCTCTTTTTTAATGTGTAGTCCGAGAAATACTAGATGCGCCTTGCTTGTGTATCGTTCAAAGTAATGTATTAGGTATCCTTCTATCTCCTCCATATCTATTGCAAACCCAAGGCAGTAAAGCATTCAAAGAAGGTCTTATTAACCAAACCTCTCCACTATCTGTCCTTAGTATAGGGGCCATAAGTGGACAATGTGGTCCTTACACCACATGTGGAAAAGTTTCATATTGGATAAAAAGTGAAAAAAGGGAAACATATAAGGAAAAAATATTTGAGACATCTAAGTTTAAAAATGCAACAACTAGAGTTTGAAAAAATTCTAATCAAAATTAAGAATTATTAATAATATTGATTAATATTGAGCCACACATTTGGCCCATCTACCGGTAGGTGCATAGGATGATCCCAACGACATCCTACCTCATCAAGGAGTACATACGCATAGTTTTCATTACGTAAATAGATTATAAGTCATATTGAATAGAATATTATTTTCATTACCCAAATAGAATATTAATTTCCATGTGTTTTTTTTGTGCATGCGCCAGCCAGCGCACAGGTTCTAGCACCACTATTCGTATGCAGATAGAGATGCTGAGAGCTGAGATGAGGGCACTGCAGGATGCTAGGGCACCCCCTCACTTGGTTGCGAGTCTAGATTCAGTTATTGAGGCTCTGGGTCGATTGGACACAGTTGAGGACGTTGTGGATAGCTTTCAGGCACAGGCTGAGGCGGAGATCACTGGTGGTGGCTTGGATTGGAGAGCCATTCGACAGTTGTTTGAGCGTGAGTCACATCACAGGCAGGCCTTGGAGGATATGTTTTGGGATGGTCACACCGAGGCGATGCGACCACGATCAGGGCTCCCCTTGCATATTTTACATTGTAGGCACTCCATCATAGCAGCACACATTTATCCGAGATATCTTGCTGCGAATGGTGGTCGATTGCCTCACAACCGTCAGATAGCCAGGTCGTTTGCCATGCAACTATACGCTGAGTTTGTGCTTGGTCATCGGGTGGACTACCTTAGTACCCGTCCAGGATCAGGAGCGAGATGTGGTAGGATGGGGCGTCAGGAGCGTCAGATTGCAGGTGTTCGGCGTCGACGTGAGGCACCAGAGTTGCACACCATCCCTGCACCGGCATTGCGAGCGGTGGGAGGACAGATTAGGGGGGATGTTCATTTAGTGGCATCATCCTTGCAGCACATGGTCTCTGCCCTATCGAGATCTATTGCGATTCCACCTCCCCCACCTCGATCATCGATGGAGCCTCCCACATCTACACCACCTCCCACATCTACACCGCCTCAGCACGAGTTGGAGGCTCGAGACACACGGATTGCAGAGTTGGAGGCATTGTTGGCCGAGAGTCTAGGGACGAGGTTAGTTATTTTGATTATGTTAGTTTATTTTTTTGTAGCGTGTTTTGAACTGAAGTTTTTTGGTTAATTCTCACCATGTACGCGACATGTTTGCATTGCAGGCACATCTATTGCGTCAGGAGATGGAGTCTCGCGTACGACTGTTGCAGACAGATTTGGAGGAGCAGAGGATTCGGACATGCATAGCATACCATCGTGCAGAGCACTATATTTTGCAGTTGAGGCATATTAGTCGTGATCCATCTCGCCATAGGATCGACCCCAGCGTGGCCCTATACCCCGCTCCTCCTGTAGATGTGCCGACTAGGACACCCATAGACGCAGCAGTCATAGCCAGGCTTCCTACTGCCACTTGTGTCCTTTGCCACGAGGAGTTTGACACCGTAGGGTGGTTTGGACTAGGGTGCGGCCACATCGCACATCTCCATTGCATGACCCGCCACATGGTGGCACGATCAGTGTGCCCTGTATGCTTTGCTGACATTGATGTGGCGACATACAGAGGACTAGGCATGGATGATCTATATCCTGGTCGTCGTCAGGCCGTTGATCCATTCGCCCGCGTAGTCTTGACAGAGCACTACAGGGAGGAGGCACAGAGAGCGTTGCTGATGCAGGAGGGTGCTGATACATCGGTGGTTGCAGCATGCGTTCCACGACGCTTTTCGTATGGTGATTTCATGCCAGGTGACGAGGCACGAGCAGAGGAGGCACGTCGGATTGAGCGAGAGGCAGAGCTGCAGACATCATTGCAGCAGTGGGTGGAGCAGCAGCAGCTAGGGCGGGGCCGAGACCAGCGTCTTCTACACGTAGAGACGATTACTCGCGCTGGATTTGAGGCACGAGTATTCGCAGATGCATGGCTATGGGAGCTGAGACGCGCGTACATAGAGGAGGCGAGGGAGGCAGAGATGGCAGCGGTGGCGCGTGCAGCATGCCCTCCTCTTCATCAGGATGAGGCTGGCCCATCTCATGCAGGTGATGAGGCTGGCCCATCTGAGCCGGCTTTGCCTGAGGGCACACAGCGGACGGTTGGGCAGCGGGTCATACAGGAGCCACATCAGCGTTCCACTAGAGAATCATATGTAGAGCTATCAGATTCGGATTCAGATTGATTGTTTAGGCTTCACATGTTTCTTGTATAGGGATGCACTTCTGCAGCATGATGATGATGATGTACAGATTCATTTTGGTACTTTCATGATATTGTTCCCACTTTTATGATGTATGAGCATTTTCGTACTTTCATGATGTTCTTCACACTTTGTTTATCTCAGTTTATAGTTTGTTTAAATGTAACATAAACATTTAAAATTAGGAGTATGATTTTGAATTTCGAATATCTCAATTCACACATCTAATACATAAGGTATTTAAAAAAGAATGCCATGTGAAGTAATTGTAAACATTATGCATTGAAAAAGTGTTCAAGTTCCAACTTTATCATTTTGAATATCATATTGAATTTCGTATATATCAATGCTTGCAATTATTACACTAAACCTAAGAGCCGTGCGAAGTTTCATCCCCATGTGCGTATTTAAAATTAAGAGTATGATTTTGAATTTCAAATATCTCAATTCACACATCTAATACATAATGTATTTTAAAAATAATGCCGTGTGTCGTAATTGTAAACATTAAGCATTGAAAAGGTGCTTGCAAAAATGTATGCATTATACCTTCCACGTGGCGCAAACCAGATCAGTTGGAGACCAAATCTTGCGTGGATGTACGTCTAGGGTAGCCTAAGAGGCGTGTGAAGTTTTGTCCCCAACAGGGTTTAGGATTTAGGGTTCAGGGTTTAGGGTTTAGGGTTTAGTCGTGCTAGTAGGGATTGCTTCTACGTGGCGCAAACCAAATCAGTTGGAGACCAAATCTTGCGTGGATGTACGTCTAGGGTAGCCCAAGAGGCGTGTGAAGTTTCGTCCCCAACAGGGTTCAGGATTTAGGGTTCAGGGTTTAGGGTTAAGGGTTTAGTCGTGCTAGTAGGGATTGCTTCTACGTGGCGCAAACCAAATCAGTTGGAGACCAAATCTTGCGTGGATGTACGTCTAGGGTAGCCCAAGAGGCATGTGAAGTTTCGTCCCCAACAGGGTTTAGGGTTCAGGGTTTAGGGTTTAGGGTTTAGGGTTTAGTCGTGCTAGTAGGGATTGCTTCTACGTGGCGCAAACCAAATCAGTTGGAGACCAAATCTTGCATGGATGTACGTCTAGGGTAACCTAAGAGGCGTGTGAAGTTTCGTCCCCAACAGGGTTTAGGATTTAGGGTTCAGGGTTTAGGGTTTAGGGTTTAGTCGTGCTAGTAGGGATTGTAAAAATGTACGCATTTGTCCTTCCACGTGGCGCATACCAAATCAGTTGGAGACCAAATCTTGCGTGGATGTACGTCTAGGGTAGCCTAAGAGGCGTGTGAAGTTTCGTCCCCAACAGGGTTTAGGATTTAGGGTTCAGGGTTTAGGGTTTAGGGTTTAGTCGTGCTAGTAGGGATTGTAAAAATGTACGCATTTGTCCTTCCACGTGGCGCATACCAAATCAGTTGGAGACCAAATCTTGCGTGGATGTACGTCTACGGCAGCCTAAGAGCCGTGCAAAGTTTAATCTCCAACAGATAAGTCCACGTGCATATTTCGTTAGTACGTGCGCCATTTTTCACACGTAATCGTGCTAGTAGGGATTGTAAAAATGTACGCATTTGTCCTTCCACGTGGCGCATACCAAATCAGCTGGAGACCAAATCTTGCGTGGATGTACGTCTAGGGTAGCCTAAGAGCCGTGTGAAGTTTCATCCCCAACAGATAAGTCCACGTGCATATTTCATTAGTATGTGTGCCATTTTTCATACGTAGTTGTGGTAGTAGGGATTGTAAAAATGTACGCAGCTGTCCTTCCACGTGGCGCATACCAAATCAGTTGGGCACCAAATCTTGCGTGGATGTACGTCTACGGTAGCCTAAGAGCCGTGCAAAGTTTAATCTCCAACAGATAAGTCCACATGCATATTTGGTTAGTACGTGCGCCATTTTTCACACGTAGTCGTGCTAGTAGGGATTGTAAAAATGTACGCATTATACCTTCCACATGGCGCATACCAAATAAGTTGGAGACCAAATCTTGCGTGGATGTATGTCTAGGGTGGCCTAAGAGTCATGCGAAGTTTCATTCCCAACAGATAAGTCCACACACGTATTTCGTTAGTACATGCGCCATAGCTCATACGTAGTCGTGCTAGTAGGGATTGTAAAAATGTACGCATTGTACCTTCCACGTGGCGCATACCAAATCAGTTCAGACCAAATCTCGCGTGGATGTATGTCTAGGGTGGCCTAAGAGTCGTGCGAAGTTTCATCCCCAACAAGTAAGTCCACACGCGTATTTCGTTAGTACGTGCGCGAATTTTCTTAGTCACGTTTTTAAAATGTCCTAAAGCACAAAACAAATTACAACATTACTACTAATAAACAATTTTTTGTTTTACAAACACAACAAATCCCATTGAGAAGACATCGAACATCATGTAAAAAATAGAATCTAATACAATGATGTGTATGAACGTGTATACAGCCATCATAGTGAAATACAAAATATGAGTCCATGAAAATTACAATGGTACGGTCACACAGTGAGCCTATACATATCGAATACAAGAAAGTGTAATCAACTAGTGATACCCAATAAAAATCAATCTAATCAACTGATGATCCCAAAAAATATGATATGTAATGTGCTACTCCTCAGGATCAGCTCTCATGCCAATAGTTGCAAGTATGCTCTCGTGATCCGCCACTGCAAGGCGCCATCGTGGAGTGGACGTCGCCTTGCGAGTGCGAACACGACTCAAAGTAATCTTGATCCCAACAACAAGATGAGAATACATGTATGCCTCCTGATCCGCCATGTACTCCTGGAACTCAATATACCGACCACGCCTCTGTATCTGCTGAAAATAGTGGCCACCTACGATCATGCTATGAGCATTGAAGTGCATCCCATGCCCATCCACTGTATCCTCATTCAGCACACTCTTCAGCATAGAGCATCGCAACAAGTAATAATCCACACCCTCCTCATTGCCCTCCGAAGCAATAACCGCGAAGATATCACCAATACGCAAAATATCTGTAAGCTGGTCATAATCTCTAGAGGAACTGAATCCCGCATCCTGATCATCATGTACTCCTCCCAAGGCTGGAAGGGAGAAAGCACTCGCCGTACCCATGGATCGGCCCATGGTATCATGGAGCACCCTCCCCAATCATCATCAATGCATGCAGAGCAAAAACATGCAAACCGTCGAGAAAAGATCGCGGGGTGAGACTTACCTACGCTCCTGATGGAATGGAAATCAAGAGTGCCAGGCACGGAACGACAATCAAAAGGCCTAGACCGATCAAGACTCCCAATGTCCACGCACCAAAAATACCGGCTCACCACCCTATCGTCACGCGACTGAAACGAGGAGGTAGCACTAGTGGATAAGTGCTGGCTGCACCACCGCACCACATCATGTGCATCCTTGAAGCGATCGGCACTGTGACGCAACTGGTATCGACGCAAAGCACGCTTCACGCAAGCACCTGCACCATCGTGCTCGATCGGATATGCTTTGCATGGTCGATCGAGCATTAAATACCATTTTTGCCTTGGTGTCATGCACATCCGTAAAAAAACACACTGCTGGTAGTTTCGCCAACGAAACCCCTTTGAAGTAGTTCGCTCAAATTTAAGAATCATCCAAGAGATGATGCAGTGGATGCTTGAGCGGTTCTCTCGAACTTTTCCAGGCCTCATTAGTTCTTATAATCAAACACGTAACTGAGGTCAGTTGCAATCCAAGCAAGAGGGATGTTATGGAAATTATATTTTTGATATATCTTACTTAGGATATTATTAATTTAGTCAAGTGTGACTATGGCAAAGTACTCCATAGGAGTGCACCAAACATGGTGGGGGTCCTAGTGGGATACTTTGTGTGGTTAGTTGGGGATGCTTGACTACCTTGTGGTTTGCCATGCTAAATGGTTGGTATCATGGGTGATTCCAGGTTAATACTGATATCGCTAGTGTTATTGGTATTGTGCTTTGAGCGTGGTTATGTTGGGATCGATTGATTCGGTGATTCCTTCAATCGATTGTTAATAAGTAATGTAATTGGCGGTTTGAGGACACGTGATAGAACTCATAGTGAGGATTGGAGTTAGTGCGAGGGTACTGATCGAGGTGTTGCACATTGCATTATTTATGGCCATGGGCCAATTTTATATTTCTTTATTATTGCAAGTTTGAGCAATATATTGTGGAGTGGACATAATTCAATTTTGGGCTCAAAGATGGCTATGTAAAGCAAATCCCTCATTTTGGAAGAGAGGGATAATTTTGGCTCATTGTGCTTTTATGAAATATCATAAATACTCTAGATGAGGAAGTGTGAGCCATTGATCTAGGGTGAGGGAGATTGTACCCAGTCTGCTCTTGCTTTCGTGGTGTGGTTTGTGTTCTTCTTCTCCAATTGATTAAGTGGTGAACTTTGTGTGGAAGAGCTTACCTTTTTTGGTTTCAAGTATACATGATTGTTTTTTAGAAATACTCCCATCTTGGATTCTAGAAAACCTACTAGCCCATATTGAGGCGAAGTAGGCTTGCCACTTAAGATTGAGTGAGTCTATCACTTCCTTATTCTTCTCAGAGAAGACTATACTAGTAATGCGACATCCATATAAACTTCTTGACAAAGGTATACAATCTTTCTTTGATCCAAGCAAGTGTATTTTTGTCCCAAATTGCATCATCACATGAATGAGTCTTACATGAAATCCATGGAGATTAAATGATATTATGAGTTACTCATCCAATTTACATTTTTGATTACCTTTGTCCCAAAGGTCTCCTCGTGTCCTCACTCCCTTTTTGTTTAATCTCAATGTACCCTTGATGTCCTGGTCTCTTAACACACTGTCTCTTAACACACTGCCATCCTTGATAATTGAGCACCATAAGGGGCCTATCTTCATAGAGGAACCTTTCCACAATCTAGGGTTTGAGGGACTCCTACGATCTCCACCATAACTTTAATCCTTTATTGGAACATTGTTCTTTGCCAAAGAGGGAGGCAACTTCAAGGTAGCAATTCTATGACTTACGTCTCAAGGGTCTCGTATAACAAGATGTTTCATGAGAACATAAACCCATAATCTAGCACTTCTATGCAGTCAGTGCGAGGTCTGCTAGAGCATTTCGAGTCTTAAAATAGGCTTCTCGTAATGGAAAGATTCTGTCTGCCTGCAGATCACTGCACTGAAATGGCTGCACGAGAAAATGAGGACCTCCGGATTCGGAAAGCCTGATCAATGAGACAGACTTTTCAAAGCTTTCTTCAACAGCTTCAACACGGCAATCCATATAGGAATCATGTTGTGAAATACTGGGAACACTGGCCTTCCCATGATCTTCCAGATTCCGTTCAAGATTATCAATCTGAGATCAATCACGATGAATCAATCCACTTCTGTACTGCTTATCTTCTTGATTGAATTCCGTCGATCGATTCTAAAGATCACTTCCGACACGATCATGTAGGTGGCTACGTCTCCCACTCTCTGATCATTTGCCTTAAACATGCATTTTTCGAGCAGATGATGCAATGGCTGCCTTGTTGCCCCCAGCCTCCCTTGATATGCTTGGTGGTGCAATGGTGATTGGGGAGGTTGTTTGATCTCTCTCTCATTCCACTATCTGGTTCAGTCTGCCCCTTGCCAATTCATAAGTGCTCGATTTGTTCTCGGCATCCAACCGATGATGTGCAGTGAAGAGGATGAAACAGAGAAGGTTAGAGACAAGGAAGCCCGTGTTAAGAGAAGCGGGAAAAGCTATGGGAGAGAGGAGGAAGGAGGTAGCTGCCACAAGTCCATGATACTATGCAAATCTAAACTTCTATACTGCATAAAGATGTCTTACAAGGTTATATATACGCAACCCCATGTGTAATTTACACTTGGTCTTTACATGTGGGACATGCCCATTTCTACCACTCTTGAATACACAGTACCCCTAATGCAATTTACATCCTCAACACCCCCTCTTAGATTGTTACAAGATGATAGAGCACAAAAGAAAAAAGTGCTACACGCACAAAAAATCGTAGACTTTGATACTTCTATGAGCATGGCTATAAAGAACTAGAACAAAACTATAAAAACTTGGGAGCAAGTTATATATTACTTCCCCCTCTTAAGTTTCAAGAGGTTTTAGGCAGATGCTAAGTTGAGTTTTGAAGTAGCAGACCTTGTTAACGTGACCCAATGATAACAAAATTTGAGTCAAGTTTAGCACATGCAAAACATCTTTTATGACCTTTTCACTTGAAAGACTTTCAGTTAGAATTTGAGCTATTGCTTACACCCTGCATGGATGCCCATGAGCTATGAACAAATGCTCTTTTGAATTTTGATTCTTTTCTAAAGTTGAAAACCATACTTTGCGGCTTGTCATGTGTGCTCTTGCACCTGAGTCTACAAATCATTTTGGTGCTTTAGATTGATCAAGTTTACAATTGCCTTGAATGGTAAGAAAACATTATGAGATTTATCCGTCAATCATCATGCTGGACATAATTGCCTAATTGTTTGGAGCTATGTCCTGAAGACTAATCTTGTTCCTTTTGTGGCACTTTAATTGCCAATATTTAGGAATAGTAGCGACAATTCCCTATCCTTCTTGGTGCATTTGCATTGATGATCATGATGATGAAGTTATTATTAAATAATTTGTTTCTCCTAACATTACCTCTTCCACGTTTGTTCCCTGCATGTCTAGGAATACCTTGTCTATTTTAGTTATCAACTAGACTGTCCTTGATTAAAATTTTGGCTATTGTTGCTCGAGAGTTTTGATTACCTTTATTAGAGGCTGATTTGTCCTACTGTGTCCTCTGGTATATCCTTTACCTCTATGGGCATTCCTTTTCTCTTATTGGATCTGGATTTGCACACTTGTTCTCGAATGTGCCCCCATTAGCATATTAGCCATTATCTCAAAAGTTGGGGGATTCTCCTTTGTAACCATGGTAGTTACAAATTGATCATATTCTTTGCCTAATCCATTTAAGGCAAGTTGCACCAACCTTGTGCTATCGATATTCAGAAAATCAATTCCAAGGAGCATTTCATGCCATAGTTGGTTACTGGATTTGAATATGTGGCATGTTATAGATGCAGTGCTTGTTGTTGAGGATGTGTGTGGTCCCATGCTAATTTTTGGGGAACTTGAAGATGTGAAGCAAATTATGTCTTAACAATAGTTCTCTAGTCTGCCATTTTGTAAGCTTCTCCTATACTGTGTTTCTGTGGGCTTCTTTCGTACTTCATTGCAACTACCAAATAGAGAAAATGTGAACACCCCACCACGTAATTGATATTCGATCATTATGAATCTTTGCGAGTATAATGTAATTACTCATGTAAAACTTCCTTCAAAGTTTTGTGACCATCGAGATATAGAGGTACGGTATAAGGATACCAATGCACAAGTTTTTGACTCCAATGCATCATCCATGGTCGAAAATGAGGAAATGTGCATGTCCCACCATCCAATGATGTGTGATCCTTATGGAAATCTGCAAGTATAAAGGAATTACTTTTGAAATTTTTCTAGGAAGTTTCATGACCATTGGCAACACAAGCCTATGGTACAAGCATGACGATGCACAATTTTGGTAATAAGGAAGGGAGGGTGTGTGAGGGGTCGAATGTGAAAGGACTAGTGGAAGTTGGTGAAGGGAAGGAAGGGGTTATTGCTTTTGAGTGTTGAAGGGATTTCCAAGGATTCCAACACTCCTCTTTTGTATGTGGATCTGACTCCTCACAAGATCTTGAGTGGGTTTTCTGCATCTTTGATGATGAGGCTCGTGCGATGCTTAGGTAAGAGATTGCTTGGAGGTCTAGGAAAGTTGCAAAGAAGGTTTTGGCAGGTTGTGGAAGAAACTGTGGGAGAGGAGAGCACACACAAAGGGATAAGGAGACACCAGAAGTGGCGGAGCAAAAGCTACTCCAGCTTATTCCTCTATCATATATATATGAGTATACATGGGCAATGTACAAGTGGGCGGGCACACTGCCCTTTACCCCAACAACCTCCCACTTAAAGGCACTGTGCCTTTAAGGGAGTATAGTACACATATAATACAATCAGCCATAGGCTGAAAAACAAGATGACCAAACCGTCATTTTATGCCCATCGGCACTTTACAATGTGCAAAGTGCATAGAGGATAAGCTACTAGCAGACATCAGGTCTGCAGGATAGAAAATGACAAGCTGTAGATGCCTGTCAACCAACATCTCATGCCAAATCTCACTAGGAGAGTGAACTCTCACCATCACGTGCTCCTGTGCTAAGTCCATAGCACCCGAACTGTCACTGTGCAAAGAAAACGTCTCTGTACCACCTGTGACCATAAGCACATGCCCTACAATAGACCTCTACTGGTCTACCCAACCTGCATCACCTGCATGCTGCTCTTGGAAGCATAAGGACCTGATGTCCACAATCGCTTCCCTACTGCCAAAATATGCCATAATCAAGCTACCAACTCCCACTGCAATGGAAGCAAGAACCGGAAGTGTAGCCCCAATGGCAAACATGTGAAACCAAGTCTCAACCTAGTCATGGATGCATGAAGTACTATGGCTTCCATATCAACCATAACTTGCTGCTCAACTAATCTATGATCGTCAAACCTGCTGTGTTTCAAGTACAGAGCCAATACAGGCAATGGAGTACTTGATAACTTCCCCCTCTCCATACTGAAATAACCAAGTATTTGAAGACAAACATCATCAAGACCATGCAGCTCCCATTGCAAAGCATCCCTGTCCATAAAGGACCATATGGCAAGTAGCCTCAAAAGGATAGCAACCTCTTGAATACTAAGACCATAACCTGTCTCACTGCGCATCACATTCCGAGCTCTCATAACGGTATCAAACCTATGAAGCCAAGCTCGAGGGGATTGCTTCTAGTCATGGAGGCACTTACAAAGCAAACATATCAATGATTCCTGCCCATGCGCAATATGACCTGAGTCAATAACTACAGAAACCACATCTGTCTTGGCATAACCAGCCAATGGATCATACCGGGCATCATTAGCCAAGGTATCCTCCTCATCATGCATAGCCTCATCCTCATTTGCAAGAGGCACTACAAAGTAGTTATAATCATTTGTTTTTCGACGATCAAAAGATGCCTTGTATGGACAATCTTTTGGATCCACGAGCACAATGTAGTTCACAACCTGTGTATGCGGATTGTCCTTCATTCGTGACTTCAAATTCTCAATATGGAAAGGATGTATTTTTCACACCTCAAATGGCCGAAGGCCAGTCCTAGGATCAATAGGAGGTCTGATAACATGATCAATGCGAATAAGAAAGTCTATCGATCCACAAGGTTATCTCATTGTACCTTTGCTCGAAGAAGAAAGTCTATCGATCCACAAGGTTATCTCATTGTACCTTTGCTCGAACTCTATTTTGTTGTGTATCTGAGGTGCCATCTCCAATATCAGCAGCTCCCGGTACTTGCTGGAGCCTTTGATCCTAGTTTACTCCGTTTTTTCCCTTGTGCAATAGATGGAGTCTCCTCAACAACATCCTCATCAGACTCAAGAGGAAACACACTGCAGCCAATAGAGGTTATTTTTTTGGGAGTGGTGCACTCAAACCATGCCCACTTGGAGGTGCACTCAATCCATGATGGCCTAAAAGAGAAGGTGCTCTCAATCCATGTGAACCTGTGAAAATTCTTAATCCTTTTATATTAGAGCCAAAATTTTCAGCTTCAATACGGGAAGATCCCTTTCCTTTGACTTTGAAGAACCTCTTGGTTTGATTGGTGATGTTGCGGTATCTTCTTCATAACCCTCCTCTGTATGCTCCTCAGAATCACTATTGGAAGTTGATACCTCCATCTGCTCGATAATTTTATCAACCTCCACAATTTGATTTGTCAAGTGATAAAAAAGATCCTGGACACACAAAACAAAATTGAATCTCTCATAGTATTCAAAAGAAATTACATAAACATAGAGAATTAGAAATTACTTATGGATAGTAACTAACCTTCCCTTCCTCTTTGATTTGTTTTGATTGTTCCGCTACAATGGGTGGAGTAACAGCTTTCAAAGAGAACTTCTCTTCCATAACAATAAAAATAATAGGTTTCTTATTGTTATCAATCCCAAGCATTTCAACACATTCCTCATTGGACTCACTTCTTGTGATATCTTTAATCTTTATTATTGGCTTAAAAACTGATCTTCCATTGGGAAGTGTCTTTGGAAGCGACAAAGTCATCTCTTTCGTATCAGTGTTAACTTTGATGGTCCATTTTGAATCAATGTTATTGTGTACTTCCACTATCTCCCATAATGTTTGAATTTGCAACGACGGAGCAGGAACATCATAAATCTGTTGAAGCTATTTCACCTCAAGACTTGGATCCTTGGCACTTTTCTTTGGTTCCTTGGTGCCTTTCTTTTCCACCCTTATCCTTTGGATCCTAGTGGAAGCATCCTCCGCGATGTGGGCTTTCCAAAGACATGGATTTCTTCGAAAGTTTGGTTGTTCGACATGATACCTACAAAATACATAAACAATGTCAAAATATTATGATATCATGGAGAGAATATCTCAAGTTGAAAAAAACAAAGCTAGTACAACAAGCTTGATGGTTTCTAAAAAGACTTTGTGCTTCTAACATCTACATTCTTCATGGAAAAAGATGTCGACATGCTTATTATTGGAACATAATTTTGGACTAGAGAATAAAAGACAAGGGTCTACACTAGCGAGAAGCAAACTAACACTCCCACTTGTCTAGATTCCATTGACGATACTTGATGGGGGCACCCCCAAAGAACCAAAGCCTCCAAATACCCTCTTGGTATTCTCTGGATGAGAGTCTATATATACCAGCCAGAAGCAAAATAACCCCTCTCAACAAAGCCAACAAATCTAACTAGCTCTAGGTGTGCATCAAAAACCATATTAGAATCATAAGATCTAACCAATCTGCCTCCAAACTACACATCAAATACCAAAGTGTCCTCACCACTATCCCACAAGAGATCTGTAACTTGAACAATGAAGAGGGATGCATGTTCCTCATAAAAGCACTTATCTTTTCATACTCAATAGAAGTCTCCTTGAGGGTAGGGGGATCACCCATCTACCATGCTGAGGGATAGCTACATGTATGCGAGCAATGCAAAAACTACAAAATTATGGCCAAAACGCCTCCGTTTCTCTCTCAAATTTAATTAAAAAACACTAGAAAACAACTCCATAATTCGAAGAGAAAAATCTACTTTTCAATACAAATCGACCAAAAAATAAACAAAATTTACCAAAAAACCCTCTCCCTCTCCCTCCCTCTCTCTCTCTCTCTCCCTCTCTCTCTCTCTCCCCCCCTCCCTCCCTCTCTCTCTCTCCCTCCCTCTCCATCTCTCTCTCGATCTCTCTCTCCCCCTCAAACCCTCTCTCTCTCTCTCTCTCTCTCTCTCTCTCTCTCTCTCTCTCCTTCTCTTTCTCTTTCTCCCTCTCTCTCTCTCTCTCTCTCTCTCTCTCTCTCTCTCTCTCTCTCCTTCTCTCTCTCTCTCTCTCTCTCTCTCTCTCTCTCTCTCTCTCTCTTTCTCTTTCTCCCTATTTCTCTCTATCTCTATCTCCTGAAAATATGGTTTGCTGGCTCAGAAAAGCCCTCTATGGCTTGAAGCAGGCACCCCATGCATGGTATGCGAAGATACATGCATTTTTGGTGGCTTTAAGAATAGCCCAACTAAGGCCACTCTTTATGTCCAAAAGAGTGCATTGGAATTTTTAATTCTGATTTTATATGTGGATGACATGCTTATCACTGGGCCAGATATGGAATAAATTGCGGATTTCAAGGCTGATTTACAGCAGTCTTTTGCCATGACAGACATGGCTCAGTTGCACTATTATTTGGGCATATAGTTTGCATATGTTGAGGGGGGTATAATGATAAGTCAGTCCAAGTATATTGGATAGCTTGTGAGCATGGCGGTTTTGAGAAGAGGCGTGGCTTCTAGAGACCTGAGACGACTTCCAGTAGTTTAATGGTGGTAATTGAGGCGACAACGCATGCCTATAAACTACATGTTGGCAAAGTGCTCTCTCTCTCTCTCTCTCACACACACACAGAGCCTTCTAAGCTCTCTGAGTCTTTATTGTGTGTGTCTGAGCAGTTGCTCATTAGGATTTTAGTCGAATCTTATAGTGAGTCGGTTAGAGAGTCATGTTCTTGTAAGTGCAGTAACAATTGCAGTAGCAATGAGCTGCAGTCCTGAAGGTCTCAAGTCAATTGAAGTTGTCCCTCCTAAGCTTGATATAGTTCAAGTTTGTGGTACTCTGTTGTGTCGCAATCATTCCTTGATGTGAGAAATCTAAATTGTTTGAGAGCATCATTTTATGTGGTAAAATCAATTTGGGTTGTGAGGCTTTAAAAGCAAACAATGGTATTAGAGCGGTTCGAGTCCATGAAACTCAAAGAAATCTGATGGCCAGAGAGATCTAAGATGGATTCTGAGGGTCCAAGGCATGTTGCATCGTTGTTGCTTTGAATTATTGATCTGTCTCTTCTCTCTTGTGGCGGATTCCTAGATGCATGCAGCTATGTTCTCGCCTGGCATCTCACCATAATTTGGGAACAAGGACTTTTTGCGGCATAGTGCTTTGAAGGCAAGGCATTTTGAAAGCACAAACTTCATTCTTTATCATATCTTTGTGAATGCCCACTTCAGTCTCCGGGTTCGTGAGACAGAATCAAGCATGAAGATGAGAAGTCTTACAAGGATCTCTGGTTAGAGGATTGATTGAGGTGGCACCCTAGACATGCAAGAAAAGCAGAAGCTACAACCGAAAGAAGAAGAAATTTGTACTCGAAGTGCTCGCTGAAGCATGCATATTGTGCTTGGAAGATGTTATGTGCTGATTGAGATCATGTTGAGGGGTTGCGCCCTATGTGGGTAACTTGATTTGGGTGCCGTGCCCTATGTGGGTGGCTGTTTGTTACCATGCCTTGTGTAATGTCTTGTGTTTTTCTAGTCTTTGTTAGTGAATCGAACAGGTTGATTTTTGAAACCGGCCTTCAGTAAACTAAATAGTAGTAAACTGTAACTATCTTAGCACCCACGCTATTTACAGCCACATTGCATCATTTCCAGCCACTTCCATTAGTTAAATATCACTTAGAAATAACTTTGAAACCACTGAAAGGGAGGCTAGAGTGTCCTGCTCTCAGAAAACAAATGCAAGAGACACAGATTGGCCCCAAATGCTTTGATGCCCCTTTTGGTATCTATTTTATTCCTTTGACAATGGAAAAGTGCTTATACAACAAGGGTTCACTCCCTTGCACTCTATTTCATTGGCAAATCCACTATCTAAGCCAGTTCTTGGCTTCATACTGCATCCAATCCCTATTGTACACTAGAACCCATCTGCCAAGGCAAGGCTAAGGCATTCTCCACTATCTGTGGCCACTGCAAAGCTGTCCAAGCATTCCACAAGGCATCTGGCTTGCTACAAAGGGTTTGGCAGTCCCACAAGCCAATTTCTAGCCTCTCAGCACACGTGACCTAAAAGCAGGAAGAAATCCATAGAGCATGACAAAGTGAGGGATCAAAGAGGATCGTAACACCATGAGAGAGACATAAGGTAGGAAACACTCAATCTATTACAATGAATATAATCAACAATACATGATAGGCTTCTTATATAGAGAGAGCCCTTTGAATATTCACACCTATTGGATCCTCTGATCCACATCTCTCCTTGTGGATATCCTTGATCCACATCTCCACATCATGTAGTCCACATCCTAGGGTGGCTACTTTAATTCCCTCCTATACCATACCTTAGCCTCTAATATGTGCTCATGGCACCATATCTTAGCAATGTGTACTCTAGCCTTTTAACTAACCCAATACAAGCACTAGCACCCATCAACATGTCAATAGCAACACCCCCCTCTTACAAAAGCTATTGATAAAAGCTAAGTGAGTAGCTCCCTCTTCTCAATGCTTGCCTTGAGCACGAGGAGGGGTTAAATGGAAGGACAAGAAATGAGGGAGGAAGATGGCTCCAAAACTATTGAAAGGCTAAACAATAAAGGGATTGTAATGGAAGAGAGAGAGGAAGGGATGAAGGAGGGAGAAAATGCAAGGAGAAGGGAATGGAAAGAAGGAGAAGGGAATCTAATGAAGGAAAGAGAAAATGGTGGGATGAAAGAGGGAATGGAGGAAAGAGAAGGAAAGGAAAGAGGGGTAAGGAGAAGAAACGAGGGAGGAAGATGGCCCCAAAACCTTTTCTTTTTGTTTTTTTTTTGCTCTAAAACTTGTTGAAAGGGTAAACAATAGACTCTAGGATATTTCACTGGCTATAAAGATAGATATTGATGTCAATTTATCCCCCACTAATATGTTTGTTATTGGAACTTTTGTCCACAAAATACTCCTCTAAAGTATGAGTTCAATTCTGCTTAACGCACGTATCTTAGCTATCTTAAATGATACCAGTATGGTAGATGATGGGCATTGGAAAAGAGATGAACCACTCACTCACAACGCATGAGAGAGCTACTCATGGCAAGGGTGGATGGGAAGGAGTGAATAGGTAAAGGAAGGCCAAGTAATGGAAGGGATCAATGTTAAGGGTAGGGAGTGGATGCGTGAGAGAGAGAGAGAGAGAGAGAGAGAGAGAGAGAGAGAGAGAGGAGTGCACAACCAAGATGACTAAATTATAACAAAGAAAATTGAGAATACATACATTTTCTCTCTCAAGATTAGGGTAAGGTTTAGGGTTTCCCCATGTCCCTTAGGTTCCTCCCTAGAACTTAGTATATGGTGTAGTTTATACCATTCTCAACACCCCCCCTTAGATTACACTGTATACAGGGTGTGTATCCAGGATTTATTTAAATAGAAAAATGACACTATGGTAAAAATGGGGATAAAGAAGAACCTAAGAGATAAGAGAATATGCATGAGCATAGAGACTTTGCATTCGAAATTTGTACAAAAAGGAAAACCTCATTTCCCCCTCGTAAGTTGTAGGTGGCAAATGTCAACTCATCATCAAAAGTATGAGAACTTGTCAAGGAAATGGCTTTGTAAAAATAATGACAACTTGTTCTTGTGTTGGACAATGAACAACATCAATTTCTTCATTGAGAATCTTTTCTCTAATGGAGTGA
This sequence comes from Cibotium barometz, assembly GCF_041138505.1. Lineage (NCBI taxonomy): Eukaryota > Viridiplantae > Streptophyta > Polypodiopsida > Cyatheales > Cibotiaceae > Cibotium > Cibotium barometz. The sequence goes on from NC_141061.1 coordinate 21,331,035, forward strand.
TAATGCACTTTGATATGCTTTGGGAATCTTTCTCTAATAAGGTGATAATGTACTTCAATATGCTTTGTTCTAGCATGAAAGATTGGATTCCTTACTAAATGGATGCTATTGATATTGTTGGTATAGAACACAGTTGGTTCTTTGGAAATAATTTCAATGTTTGTAGAAGTCTACTACACCAAATTGCTTCTCATGTAGCATTGGTTGGTCCTCTATCTTGGTTTGCCAAGGCAAAGCTATTGATCCACTTGTACATCTTCTATCATATGTAGCTCCTGACCAATCAACATCAATATATCCATGAAAACTAACATCTATTAAGTTGTTAGATTTCAGTTCATAATCGTTCAAGTATTTGAGGACCTTTTTATTTGCACAGAGATAAAACATGACAAAGCTACTAACGCAAGAGTAAAATATATCCAATTGTACATCTTCTATCATCTAGAGTTCCTACCCAATTGAAATCAATATATCCATGAAAACTAACATCTTCAAGTTGTCATATTTTAGCCCATAATCTTTCAAATATTTGAGAAACTTTTGCACAGAGATGAAACTTTTTTGGCTTCTGTATGAATTGACTGAAAATCCAATGGAATAAAGATGTCTAGCCTTGTGATTGTTAAATAAATCAAGCTTCAAATAAGTTGTCGATACTAATGAGGATTTGTATTAGGAGATTTGCCATGAGATGACAATCTAATGTTACATTCTACAAGATTTGAGGTGGCTTGCAGCAGTCACATAAACAAAACCATTGGTGAAATTTTTTCATTATATTTGTCCTTGATACCATTGTCATTCTCTTCATACTTCAATGTCAAGAAATTATGCTCTCCCATGTCTTTCATGTTGGGAAATTATGCTCTCAAACTCTGTTTACCTATGAAATAGGTGTTCATTGGAAGTGGTGATGATCACGTCGCCAACATAAAGCACAAAGAAAATAGTATGTTATGTTATATTTTTTATGTAAAGTGACGGCGGGGCTGATGGTTGAAATTCCATTATGAATTATTGCATTCCAAGCATGTGCGGCCTATCCTTCATCTAGATATCCCTTAATATTCATTTAATGGATAAGCCAATCAAAAGGTGAACCAATAGTGGTCATCTTCACAAATACGCAAAGGTCTCTTCATAATCTATTCCAAGTTTTGAAGCAAATCCCTTCGACAACTAATTGGCTTTGTATTTGTCAATTGATTTGTCTAAATTGAGCTGGAATTTGTAACCCATTTGCAACCAACGGGCATCTTTTTTATTGGTAAATATGTTGATTCCCATGTTTACTTTTTGATGAGTAATGACCGTGAATCTCATAATGCATTGATTTGGAGCATGTCAATGCTTCTAGACCACAAAATGGGAAATATTGATGGCTTTCCCATGTTGCATGATTCACATACATCTTTTAAAATGTATACGTGCAGAAGGCCTTGAACCATGTTTATTTGCTTGAGTGAAACCAAGCTTTTGAAATTGTATACGTGCAGAAGGCCTTGAACCATGTTTATTTGCTTGAGTGAAACCAAGCTTTTGAAATTGAGGTGACCATACCTTGTGTTCCATAGTGTGCTTAAAGTATCATCATTTTAATGAGAAGTGGTTTGTACTGCTTGAATAAGCATAGATGAAGAAAGTTTCTTCTTCCAATTTATAATAAATTTACGTGGATGGTATAATTCTCGGATTGTGTAACCAAACTTGTTTTTGAACACTAGTTCCAAATCTCTTTCACTCATGTCACCAACTGATAAGATGTTTTGAGTCATTATTGAAAGAAAAAAAGCATCTCCTACGCTTTGTGTAATGCCTTCATAACTATGGAGATGAATGTTATGATTTGAGGTATTGTCACCCATCATTACATTTTCTTTAGCATTCTTATATGGATGCATTTTAAAAACCATTTTTTCTCATATAGTTGACTCAAACCACCAAAATATCTTTATTACTATGTAAATGCTTCAGATTTCTACATTAGAACATTGTGAAATAAGAACTTTTGATGTTGAGCTTTGTTATCCAGTGATTGCCTTTGATTTTTCTCATTGACAAAGTTGCTAGATTGTCTTTGATTTTCATTTTGATTATGTTACTATTATTGATTTCTATCTCTATTGTATTGTCCACTTACAACACTCCCGTGTTTGTTCTTGCATTTTGGCTCCTAATAGCCCATAATTCCACCATAATTGCAAGTACATATAGTTATTTTTTGGACTTTGGATTGGTAACCTCCTTTGTTCATGCCCCTTGAACTCTAAAATTCCATGTTTTCGTCTAAATCAAAGGGCCATGTTTCCCTCTAATTTGAAGGGCCATGATGTTGATGTGATGAAGACGATGATCCATGGTAATTGTTAGAGTGTTTGCCAAGGCTATGTGAATTTCAATTATGTCTTCTAACATCGTTTTGACTTCCTCTTTGGAAACCTCTACCTCTAGCATAGAAAGCCTACTTATAATTCTTTTGTAACTATAGCAAAACGTCTCCACATCTCCTATTACATAAAAATGTCAGGCATGATTTCACATATCGATGTAGCATCTCAAGTGACAATGGTTGTAACAAATTACTCATAATTTGAACTAGTCTTTTGTTTTTTGTTTCATGGATAAGTGATGCTAGTAGGTCTTTAAGTTGGACCTACACATATTTCAGATGATAGCTTCTTTGCACTATTGAGTTGATTTTAAGCATTATGATAATGATATGTATTGAATCTATTTCTAATCTTCGTTTGCATTCATTGTTGATGTAGTGGTGTCCTTAACATTTAAGTTGCTTAGGTTAAGTGCCAATTGAGCTCTTTCATCCCAATATGCTTTCTTCTCACTGATGTCTCTAGCTTCATTTGTTATCAACACTTCCAATTACCATAGTTGTTGTCATCCAATTTCATCCAATTTGATGTTCTCATCCAAGAAAATGCTATCATCATGAGTTTTTGTCACATTTTTATATTTTGATGTTGAAATGTCTAATTGAGGGTCTAGAGGCTTTGAATATTGCATTCAATTTTAACCAAGCTATGATGAAACTTCTCCAACATGTCCTGGAATGGGTGCCATGATTGCACGTTGTAATTATGCCAAAAATTAATGAAATTTTCTTGCACATTCTCAAAAAATGTGTCAAACTATTATGCTTTAGATGCTAAAGATGCTAGACTCACTTCTTATATAAATGAGGTGGACTTAAGAAATTAATGGGCAAGGCATTCACACAGACAAGTCCATGGCCAAGCTGATGAGTCATGGATCATTGACTCTAGAGCCTGCAGTCCCTTAACTCCGCAAAGAGTGAGTGGTTCTCTCACTTAGAGAAACGTTACAGTGACGATGTAGAACTATGAGACTCCAGACTTCATCATCATAGGATACATATATATGGGACGTACATAACGTTTTGTATGTTTTAGGATTGAAGAAAAACCTTCTACCTGTTAGTGGCATTACTTAAATAGACAAGAAGGTGTAATTTGATGAAGGGGAATGTGTTATTCGAGACAAGGGTGATGATGTCATATATTACCATCTTCGGAAGGCCTCGCGGGCCTATGAGACAAAGTAAAAATAAAGGATAACTCATGCAAGCCACAATGGGATGAGGCAAAGGGCTTGCTAGGATCCTTGCTGAGTACTATATTTAAAAAGATCAAAAAACTCAAACTAGTACTTAAGATACATAGCTAGGTGCCATGGTTACTCTCCTGTGGGCCGCAAAGTTGTCTCATATTTGTGTTTGTCGGGTCGTCTCTCGATAGGCATGATCCTCGTGATCTCTATATTTGGTGGGCCATATCAAGAGTGATGCCTCGGTTCAAAAAATCCCCTCCGACTAGGGCTCCCGAACCTCCATCGTGCATGCTATCGTGCATGGTCTATATGTCGTTGGCTCCATTGCTCCATGCCGTCTCTTCCCGTTGACCCATGCTGTCCTCATGTTCGCTATCTCCCCCTCTACTCCATTATGTTCCGAGGTTGACTTGAAAGCATAGAAATATGTGACATGTTGGTGTGGATGGTCAACCTAGGTCTCATGTGGCACTGTCACCTCCTGCTATCTGATATGCCACAACATGGTCTCGCTGTGTCACCGCATCTCCATCAAATAGAGGCCAACACAGTACCTAGTCATGAAAGCGGATCAGCCGGGAGAGTGGTCCAAAATTGTGCTCCTTCTGAAAGAGACAATAGTACCGTCCTAGATTAAGCTTGATGATGACTTTCAAAATTTGTCATGAATGATGTGAAAATCTTGGGTTTATGGAGCTGGAGGCGTGGGTTGTATCTAAATTCAATTTGGCTTCAAAATGATTATATTTTGACCTTGACATGATTGTCCTAGCGAGAATCTCTTGGACTTTAGGATAACTCTTTTGTAATTGGATTGGTCGAGTTTTACTAAGTATGGTGATCCAGTTCAATTATTCTAGCTGATTTGTGTAGTTAGGTTCAAAGCTGGCCTATTTTCATTAACCAGGTTTAGTGTTGTTTAACCAAGGTAAAAGTTAACCTCGATGTGGTTAAGCCATATAGAAAACTATTCACTAGGAGATAGAACACTCAGATGTACCAAATAAAAGTATATAAATAGATGTGAAAATCCAAGTATAAAACACGCCAAGAACTGTGCCAACAGGCTTGTGGGCTGCAATCAGGCTGCCACATGGTGGCACTCAGATATCCTCACTGAGTTTATTTTAGGGCAGACATGTAGGCCATCCTGGTCAGCACTTCGGGCTCACAGTTTGCCCAAGTTTAGGGCTGCCCGTGGGACTGCCCAGCCATAAGTCCATGTAATTGGGAGAAGGGCTGGGCGAGACCCAGCACAAGGCGCCTGTTTATAGGACCTTTTATGCTGCCCTGGTGAAGGGAGGATCGTGGAGTCGGCCATCAGGTTGACAGACCCACAGATCCCAGTTGGCAGCTAGTGCAACCTGCAGCGGTTCCACCAAGGAGACACCAGACAAATCTACACCAGTAGAAGAGCCACAGATGGTGCAAGTGAGGAGATCAGGTGAAGTTCTCATGGGCAGATACTGAAGCCGATCCTACAGAGGCCATTGGTGCAGCATAAAGTTGTTGAAGGATTGTGTGAGAGAAAAGGGGTGCACTCACAAGAGAGAAGACCCTACATTTCAGCTAGCTGCACACTAATATAGAATCAGAGATAAGGTTGAGACTTTATGGAAATGTGTGGAAAAGGGTGCCTTTAGTCCCAATAAGACCAACCCACTTGGAACATCTGATAAATGTAGGGCACTAGCACTCAAAGTGCAATCTAGAATGTTTTAAAGCTCACCCAAAACATGCGGGTTCATACAAAGTGCTTATGATGTACAGAACTAGAATTTGTCAAATAGACTTTACAAATTGGAGATGGCTCTATAGGCCATTATGACAATCAAGGCAGAGTGGTAATTCCACCACAAATGTTGATCCATGAGAACTCCCTTTTGAGTTTGGTAGAATGGGTATAAAAAGATGTTCAAAGAGTGGAGGATTATGCATGCTTCTTCAAAGACCGTGCTATTCTTGCACCATGAAATCTAGAGGTTATTGATGAGATCAATGAACTGGCCTTGAGTGCATTACCCGGTCTTGAAAGAGAATACCTCAGTGCAGATTCGGTTGTTTCTTCTGAGAATGACAGAATATTGTATCCAATTGAGTACTTGAATAGTTTGAACTTAGGTGGTGGGTGGCTACCCTCCTCATCACTTGCTTCTAAAGATTAATGCTCCTATCATTCTGCTCCGCAATTTGGACCCTCAGCAGGGACTTTGTAATGGTACCAGATTGATATGCAAGCAATTTAACTCAAAGGTGATAGAAGCAGAAAACGTTACAAATACAAACATTAAAGACAGGGTCTTTATTGTGCTAGGATAACAATTATACCAAACTATGCTTCAATTGCCTTTTGACATGAGAAGGAGATAATGTCCTGTGAGGCTAGCTTTTGGTATGTCAATAAATAAGTCACAAGGACAAACATTGAGTGTGTTGGGACTTTAATTGGCCACATAAGTATTCACACATGGACAATTGTACGTTGCTATGTCACGTGTTAGATCACTGATGCAGTGAAAGTGTATGTAAAGCATACTGTGGAACACGAAAGTAGCATAGAAGGTTCAAAAAAAGTCTTCCAACCAATGGTGTCTACAAAGAGATATTGAAAATGGCATGTAGAAGAATATAAATGTAATCTATGCCCAAAAGGTAGAGAACGAGCTATTAATACCACAGCCTATAAATGCTAGAGACTACATTCATAGATATCTCTGTATCAACAATGAAGTAAGAATTTGAAAGGAGAATGTTTTCAAAGATGTGACATGTGCAATCTAAGTGTGTTTCAATAAGTGTGCATGCTTTGAAGTTGATTGATATTCCTTTCAGAATGACAATTATGTGATTGTGATACAAAGACATAAAGCTAAATAGGAGTTGGATGGAAAATTCCTTTTATTTATCTCTCACATTGTTGATACGCTTGCCGGTAATATTGAATTGATATGTATAAATCTACTTACATTGTGTGGATTTTATGAGAGAGAGAGAGAGAGAGAGGGGGGGGGGGAGAGGGGGAGGGGGAGGGGGAGGGGGGAGAGGGAGAGGGGGAGATTGATCTTAAAGTCTTGTGTAAATGTTTAGTGTAGCGAGTGTCATATTGGATATCACATGTATATTACTTAGGATATCACATGTATATTACTTAGGATATTACTTAGGATATCACATGTATATTACTTAGGATGGACATGGCAAGGAGATCATTTTCATTTGTTTATGGTGATGGACAAGATATTGAAGGTATTTTTCTCGACGATTTCTATGATATAGGCATCGTTGTTTTCCATAATCTATTTAATATTCATGGCTCAATTGTAGACCCTCCATTTTGGGAAGGACAAGCAACAGCATGTCTAATTATCAAACTATTAGAGAGCACCTATGTTTTACGGTGTATATAGAAACTTACTTTTTATGTAGCTTTTGCGTTTAATTTTAAAAAATTTAAATTATTATTGATACATTCTTTTTGCAAAAGGAATATCTTTATTTCTTAGAACCTAGATTATTTCTATGCTTGTATGGTCAAGACACTTACAAACAACGAGAGAATTTACAATCTAAGTTTGTAAAATATTGCAGATCAGCTTCGTGTACATGTAATGTTTGTAGACTATGAAAAGCTTACTAAGTTAGATTTTCGGTTCAAAGGTACTAGACATTACAAAATTTTTGATTTGCTATCTACAAGCCCATTCAAACGCCATTCGTCTCAAATATTGATCCACCAAGTGAGTTTTGTAAGGTTTTATCTTTTTCCTTTTTTTTACTTCGAAAATCATAACTTGCAATATATAATGTTTTTATCTTAAATACAAATGGAGGTGAGGACTATAGCCTTCCAAGGAGGGATAATCCAGTTGCCCAAAGATTGTTTTAATGCTTTGTTCAAGTGTGTTAAGATTGTCACCACTATATTGGGTTGATGTATATTTATGCCAAGTATAGTGCTTTATTCAAAGAAATGTAAGTGCTTTAGGAGCTCCTACATGGATATATATGGCAAGCACAGTGTGTTCATACATAGGTTGGCAAGTTGAGGACCATGAGGTCCAAAATGGGCTTCAAATACAAGACTAATCTCTACTCACCCCCTGAGGACAAGCCTTTTGTTTTTATGCATGCAAGAATACTCTTACCCGTTAGGGATGGATCATGCCACTAGTAGTTACAAGGTATTAAGTCATTTATAGGAAAACATTTCACTTGGTACTACGCAGACATTCCAACAATCGCCACATAGAAGTCAAATTCATTGTTTTGTAGCAGGCTGAAGGCCACACATGTTTATATGTGTCACACAACGTGCTAATGCAACGTTTTTGTGCCCAAAAAAAATGCAAAAAAGAAGAAGAAGAGAGCCCATCTGCACACATAGTGTGATGCTACCTAGGACACATAGTGTGATGTAATTAACCCTTCCGAACTTGAGCCCATTGCAAAACAACAAAATTGACTTCTAAGTAGCAAAAATAATTCAATTCTTGGCCACTCTCTCATCACATTTTCTCGCACGGGTTAGCATTTTAAGAAGGCCATGTGTTGGCCATACTTTTTTGTGACAAAAAATTGACCATGTCATCACTTCATTCATGAACATTATAGACAACTTTATAGCATGATACTGTAAATTGAAGATGAAATCTCAGAGATCAAAAGGCAATTGATGAAATTTTATAGATAATGTAAAAGTAGAAAAAAAGAATGTATTTCTTAAAAACCATCACATCATAGCCTAAGGTTAAAAAATTTAGGATTCTCTTAGCCTTTTTGGCCAGTGCTGAATTCTTCACCATTAGAGTGACCCACTATATGCAATGTACATGCCACAAGATGGATTTAAAATCCTCCACCATGTGACCCACCTATGTGACCCACCTGTATTTCTTCATGTGCCTCTTGAAGGGCTATCATGGTTGCCTCTTATATACAATGCTCATTTGGGCTAATATCGTCCATCATCTCTCACCACCCTACCATATGAGGCTTTTGGTTGGTGGTGGTGGGTCGAGGGCGATGTGGGCCTACCCCCTAGCACATAAGGAGGATGCTCTGCTTTGATTTTCTTTCTTACTTCAAACTACCTCAAAGCTTTTGCTTCCTTGTGTGCTCCCTTTTATGCTCCCTATATGTGCTACCTCTTTTCCTCCTTGTTGCCTCTTGTTCCTCTTGGCGTGTTTCTTCAACTTCCTCTAGTTTTGTCTTACCTCTTATTCTTCCTCTTCAAGTTTCCTTTGTGCAACCGCCTCTTCCTACTCCCTCCTTGCAACTCCTTGCAACTTATTCTTCCCACCTATGTGTAGCCTCCTCTTTTGTAGCTCTTTTTCTCATCTTGTCCACCACTACTCTTCTTACTTTATAACTTAATTGTCTAAATATAATATTGATCCATCTACATCTTTACTTTTACCTTGCTTGAGTTTTTGCCACCTTGGACACATTATCAAATATAGACTCATCCATCTTAAGGGGGTTCCTGTTGCATCGTTGTTGCCAACAATAGGGATTGTATTATGGAGGATGGAGTTTTCAGACAAGAGGGTTAGGGTTGTCAAGGATTTCAATTGTGAGGTTAGGACTTGGACTGTCAAGGTTTTCCATCATGAGGTCGGGGTTTGGATTGTTAAGATTCGGGGGCATATGGTTACTATATAGAATATGGTTATCATGGTCACCATTAGGATTTCTATTCGCATTGGAATCTTGGTCTTTAAGGTTTCCCTATACTCGGCCATGCTATCTATGCTAGATCAGGAGTAATGAACTATTCTTGGTGTGCTCTTTGGGGGATTTTTCTTATGAGGGTTACTTGGAGTGTAGTGTTAAAATGAGTAGATTGCTTTGTCCTAGCAATAAAATAAGTGATTTTATACTCACTAAAATGTATTAGCTTTAAAAAGCATAATAATAAGTAAAATAAGTGATATTATACTCACTAGTATTTCATGTGGTTGGCATCATTTAAAGTCCTTAAAGAATTGCATCAAACCCTAAAAATGGTACTTTCATAGGATATCTATCATGCATGTCATAAGAGAGCAATGTGCAGGAGCTCAAGGGCAAGACAGAGAACTAGATGAGAATTAGAGCCCAATTCTTGACATTCCACTTTATCGTGTCCATGTATGTACTCTACATGAAAAATTGAGGATCCTAGAAAAGCTTCTAGTGTTGCACATAATTATGCATAGAATATGCAACCACTTGAGAGGCGTGCATAATGCATATTACCAAATTGGAGGAGAATTTTGCTAAGAGTAGGCTTGCATGGAGGGAATGTGAAATTCACAAAGCATGATTAAATATCCAACCAAACATCAAATTAGCCTAGAAGTTTGTATTGGATCAAAGACAATGTATCTTCTACCTCATCACGTGAATTTTATGAAAGCTATGAAACAAATGTGTTTGCACCACCTACTAAGTGAGGCAAATATTTGGTTTGAAGCATGCAAAGATGTGGGGTTGCACTTGACTCTATTGTTCATCTACTTAAGAAGGAACAACTCTCAGAAGAGGAGTTTACAACCCTTAACAAAAGAATTGATGAGTTCACTATAGATATGGTCGATGCTTGGGGAGCAATGTGCATTGCACCTATATGGTAAACCATGAGTCTAGAAATATTCCTTAAAAATAATCTTACATGTTGCTCATTTTTCTTGTATATAGCATATCATCTATATACATGACATCCTCTATTCTTTGGATGAATATAGGTCATTTGAGCTTTGGAGCACACAAAGAGAAGTCTACTCCAAGAACACAAGGCATGGTGGGGGCATACAATTCATGAAATGTCTAACTCATTCTACAAATCGATGCCATTGTTCAAGCACCACTAAAATATTATTTTTGCACTCTCTTTCTTTTTTACTAGAGAATCATTCTGCATCCACGTATCTTTACTTTGTGCCTCTTGTATCTCCTTTAATAACTCCTCTTGTATCTCCTCTAATAACTCCTCATGTTGGCTCTTCGATAATTCCTACAATTCTTCCTCGTGATGTTTTTTGCCCTTTCAAGCCTTGTTTCATCTATCAGGCTAGCCCTCTCTAAATTATGACCTTTGACAACTTGACATTCATCCAACTTTAATACAACGACAACCATTCCATCACACTTCGAAAAGAAATCATTCATACAATCAGAAGGGCACAAACCATAGATGCACATAGTTAAATTTTACAACTTTTAAGATGTGTTTTTCACCTTTCCATGTCATGCCGTAATATTTTATCTTCAATCATTGCATTATGACCAAGTCTATGTAGAGGTGGTTGAGCTCATCAAATTAAAAAGATATTATTTTTTATAGTGTCATGGAGTCCTCTACATAGTGGTAATCTCCTAGCATGGATCTAACAATAGAATTTATATATTTCGGAGTCCTCTACATAGTGGTTATCTCCCAGCATGGATTTAATAGTAGAATTCATAATTTTGGAGTCCTCTATATAGTGGCAATCTCCTAGCTTGGATTAACTGTTGAATTTGTACATTTTAGAGCCATACTGACACTATAAGACATCGACAACATAGGTCTCAAGATACTCTTCTCAAAGAGGTTAGAGAGATCAAAAAGGCTAGAGGGATGGAGGGCAAGAGGAGAGAGAAAGAGTAGAGGATTAGCAGCTGATGTTTCTCACAGTGCACCTTGCACATGAGTTTTAATGGGAATCAAGAGCATGTGGGAGGGAAAGGGGGCTTATGAGGGTAAAGGTCTAGTGCAGAAAGAAAAGAAAGTATATAAGAAACCAACCATAAGCTTCTTGGACCTCTTCCATGTAGCATAAGACGTTCTATGCCCTGAGGCTCTCCTCTTTAGCTTATCCAAAGTTTCACTTTCAGAGGAGGATAAAGAAGAAGAAGGAGAAGATGCTGATCTCTTTTTCTCCCTTCTTTTCTTAGGGGCCTTTTCGTCTTTCTTGTCCTCATGTGAAGGAGACTTTGACGGTGACCCCTTTTGGGAGGAGAAGTTGGCCGCTGTGGTCGTCGTCTCCTTGGAGCTATATCACGCCTAGAATCACTACGTGATTCTTCCCTTTGATGCTCCACTTGAGTATTCTCCTTTTCTCCCATAGAGGTTCTCACCAAGAGGCTTCTTTGGAATTCTCTCTTCTTGGGAGGCTATGAGAATACCTCGCTCCCGGAGTTGTAGTATAATCTCCCCATGAAGAGTAGGATTTTTCCTCGTTTGTTGGAGCTTTGACACAAAAAAGTTGACATAATCAACTGCATTAGAGACATCATCTTGTGTGTGTGCAAGAGTATCTAAGCTAACTCTACTCTCTTCATTATTCTCAGCCATTGTTAAGCAAATTTTTGTGTGGATTTTAGTAGACTTTTTCCAACCCTTAATGTCAACAAAAGCCTTAGAATAGTGGAGAGGATAAATCCCTATCCCACTTATCCACAAGTAATGCACAAATCCCACCTTCGTGAGCAACGTAAGGACCTCTCTTCTTAGAGAAGAAAGAGATGCCTAAGCTCTGATACCAATGTGAGTAGATTTGCCCAATTCTCTAATAACTTTGCATAAAAAATAAAGAAAACTACCAGAAATCATTTAGAAAATCCTTAGAAAATGAGACTTATGTGCATGGGGATCATCCGAACCATTATACTTCGATGCCATACATTTTGCAACTTGAGAAGGATGCAATGGTCTTGGCTCAGCAACAAACCTTCTCATTCCAGGGGCAGCCATAGATGGTTCCTCCCTCATCATAGGTGTTGGAGCTCTATGCACAACTCTATGTTCCTCTCTTATAGGGGCATCTGGTGTTGCTCGCTCTATTGGGTGTGGTATTGATGACCTTGTAACGACCGTATAACCACCTCTTATCATCGAAGGTCTTGGCTGGAAGCTCGCTCTTGCTCCAGGATCTGAAGCCTTTGGTGCTATTGACCTTGTTACTTGTGCTTCTTCTACCTGACTAGGAATTCTAGTTACCTTGTCCATGAAGCTTACTTCTTCTTTGGCAGGCAGCTGAGCAGATATTTGGTCTAAATATATGACAGAAAAAGGTTCTCCCATACAGGTTAGCTTTTCCATGTCTTTCAATCGAGCATGTCTATACTCGTGACCATTAGCATCGACCAATATATGTCTAGTTCGGGTCTCAAACTGATAGGCATACATGTACATCCTCTTAGGATCCATTAATTCTCGTGGATGCACATCTTCCCTCATGTAGTATGTGGATGCGTCTAGACTAGCCAAACGGTATAACCCAAACCTCGGATTGTCCACCACAATTTTGTCTACTTCTTTGATAGAAATGAACTTGACTCTGATGTCATTTTCCAAAGGTGGTCTCTCCAAACCCTCATCTACTTTTTCTTTGGTCTCTATCATTCCCATGGGGTCAACTATAGTCGGAAAGGATGTTGTGATGTAAGCAATTCCCTCGTCATCAAAGTAATAGTCCTCTCTAAAATACACTTCAACTTGTTTCACAAAATCATTCTTTCCCAAGTCTTCTTGCACATAGTGTTGATTATTACTATCTAAGTAAATACGTGCCCCCATTTAGTTGGTATAGGCATACTGCAATAGCATCCTCCGTCTTTATTCGTGAGATCTAGATGTGCCAATGGGCCCCATCTTTCCATGCAAGTCCATGCTCGGAATTTTCTCCATAGAATAGGAATAGTTAATTTCAGACGAGGTGTGCGAAATAACTTCCTCTTGAATCACTGTCAAGTGTTCAATCTTTGCTTGAATGACACTTTCTTCTATAGACACCTAACTTACTTGGTCTCTAGACAAGTTTCCCCCTGACCTTAAGTACATGAACAAGTATAATTACAGAAACCCAACCTGTTACCTGAATTCCTGTTGGTATACTGCTTTTAACCTTCAATCCTCAGCTTAACACAATTGCTTGACTCCTTATCTGCAAAGAATCAATTCAACCACTATACAGCTTACGGAGTTTAGTCAGTAATCTTTTGCAAGTATCTGGACTGACTTGTCCAAATCACTGTGTTATATACACTTCTAGAGTCTTGTGAGTCTAACTATACTCAAACACTGCATGCAATAGTACAAAAAATTCCTGCCACTTAGACAGCTGAAACTCCTAGTTTGAACAACTCTAGATGTCTAAATAGCTTCTTTTGGTAGTTTCAGAGTATCAAATGACAAGTGTTTTGGTTGTCCCAAGTTCTATGTATCCAACTTCTTTTGTTAAGTGATCTCTGTGCTTCTAAACCCTAGATATGTACACACTTCAAGTCTCAAGTGATTTTGAACAATTTTGTACAGTGTCAAGAAAAAATCGTGATTTGTTAACAAAAAATGCCCGGTCCTACGTCCAATTTTAATTCTGACTTGATACTTGCTTTCTGCGCATGTGGTTCTCGTATGAGCCCTCGTCCCCTTTTTCTGCCGTGAACCCTTGACGTCCACGTAGTCACAGATCCTGTAGCAGCAGCTGGCCATGGCTTCCCCCGATCTCTTCGATGCCTACTTCAGGCGCGCAGACGTTGATCGCGATGGCCGCATTAGCGAAGAGGATGCCGTCTCCTTCTTGCAGGGAGCCAACCTTCATCGCGAGGTCATCGCCAAGGTATTTCCTTTCCTATTCCGCTAGGATCTGATTTCTGATCCTCCACAGTCATAGTCATACGGTAGGACGCAGTATTATACTTGCTGGTTTGAAATTCAGTTGTGGCAGAAATTTTTATGGTTTGATGGAAAAATCCGTTTGCATTTTGATAATCATTCAGAACGGATGTGTTATTTTCTCGGGATGCATGCAAATTGATAGAAGCGAAGTGCAGGCACTTAAAATGATGCTCTCTCTTTGCAATATGATCATCACTCAGCAAGGATGACTCGCTTTGGTATTTTTTTCTGGATGCATGCAAGGCGATGGGTGTGCAGGCACATAAATAATGCTTCCTTGTCTGCTTGGCTGATATTGTCAACACGTCTCTAATCTTTATCATTTGGCCACACGAATGTGTGCACATTGACGTGCAATAACACAGACAAAGCTCAACCCATCACATAGTGGCAATGAGGTTTCCTCACTCAGATCAATCCTGTAGTGCACCTTTGTAGAGCATGTTACAGGCATGAATATGGTAAAGTTTGCTCCATTTCAGCTATCTTATTTGGTTACATCAACAAGCACCCAATAATGCACTTGATATAACAACCAGTCATTTATTCAGAATGTTGCACAAATAGCTAGCTGCTGGAATGCACCAAGCATTGTTGAACAGATATGAATTTGGCTTGTGCGCTGTTTGTACAAACTTATTACCTTGCTCCTCATGGCATGGGTCTTTCTTGCTTACTACTCAGTGTCTCATGTATACCACAGATTTGGCAGTATGCAGATAAAGGGCAAAGGGGATATCTTTCTCGGGCTGAATTTTACAAGGCACTGCAGCTTGTGACAGTCGCACAAAGTGGAAGGGAGCTCACCCCCACTCTTGTGAACAAAGCATTGAGTGAACCCACTGTATCAAAAATTCCTGCCCCGCAAATCCAATTGGCACCAATTTTTACCTCAGCAAGCCCGCAAGCAGGTGGATCAGGAAGCCCTGTTTGGCCCCCAACTGTTCCAGCACAACAACCGTATCCAGTTGTTTCTTTACCACAAGGACTTAGACCAACCATGTCCACACCAGTACCTAGAGCTTCAATACCATCAACACCTTCTTCCACATCAGGAATTGTTTCATTTGATTGGCCAACTAAGAAGTCATCATCTTGGCCGGGTCCAGGTTCTATCAACAACCCCACTGGCCAGCATTCCCAGACAAGGGCAGTTCTTCCAAACCAAGGTTTTCAAGGTGGCTCACTTACAGGAATTAAACCTGGTGCTTCTCCTAAGGCAGCAGTGGATCCCAATCTTTTTGGAGGGGATGTCTTCACAGCAGTGCCCGTTAAGCCACAAGTTCCACAGCACAGTTTGACAATGCCCAATCAGATACCTCCACCAAGGGCACTGCAAACAGCTGGTCAACCAGACATAGCCTCACTTGAAGTCATTTCTACACCTTCTACACCAACAACATCATCAAGACAGTCCCAAGGAGGAGCAGGTCAAGCAGAACATGAGTTTACAGCTCCTGCTGTAGTAGATGGAACGAAAGCATGGCCTAAAATGAATGTTGCCAATGTGCATCGCTATACCAAAATCTTTTCTGAAGTGGATACAAATAAAATCAATGGTAAAATCCGTGCTTTTCCCAGATTTATTTGTCTTGTGACTATTGTACTTTCATGCTTTATTGATAAGACTAGCATACAATTTAATTTGGATACAGATACATCAGATGATAGCATGGATAGTCTTGACTATCCACAAGATGAAGAAGCCCTATCACAAAATTTTGAAGAAATGGCTTGGGAGCCATCTGATGAAGACGAAAAAGTGTGTTCGGATCCCATGCTCCCCACGTCCCCTACTAAGTTGAATTTCTCCAAGGTGTACCCTGTAGGGTTTGTAGATGGCTCTTCTTTTGTTGCAATACCTTCAGATCTGAAAGTAGATGATAATAGCCCGTCTAAGATTCTAAGTATGAAGCCAAAGATACTTGACACAGCAGTCAGCTCTACAGTCAGATTAAGGATTCGCTGCAAGGATGGATCTACAGTCAAAACGTCCTACGCAACAGGGTTTTCAGCATCGCCCACTTTAATTGTGTCAGCAAGGCATGTTGTTGACAAGGAAGGCGAGATTGAAATCAAGGTATGCAGAGGAATGGTAGTAATGTCTAGCTTTTTTGATACACATGCGGGTTTTGAGGGCCTTGATCCAAGCTTCACAGAAAAATCAAGATCAAAAGAGAGAGACACTCATGGGCTTTTTCTAAATGGATCAGATCTTTGCTTCTTCAAGATAGAGAAGAATATGCCAAGCTTTTTACTGTCATGTTCTCCAACATTCATTACAAATAAGCAAGTTGTTGCTATCTCATTCCCCGCAATCAATAACTTTCTAGAAAATGCTAGAAAAGAGCTAGTGGAGGGAACCAGTGAAAGCAATGCAATTTGGAAGCAATACACACCTACCATACAGGGAGTGTACAACAATTTGCTTGCCAAACATGCAGCAAATAATCAGATGAGATTAACGAAAGCAAAAAGAGTGCTTTCAATCATTGATACAGTGGAGAGAGAGGTTAAGAGAGAGCTCTATTTAGAGCTTAAGAAGACATTTGCGGCCACTAACACAGGTAATGTGGCATGTAGTGTGGGTCAGATACTTTGCTTTAATAGCAGGTATTTAGGGACTTCTTGCTCAACATTAGCTGGAAGTTCAGGAGCCCCTATTATCCCCTTATCTCTTCCTAATCATTTTGTGGGTGTCCAAAAAGGGGGTTGTGTTGGAAGAGACATGAATGTGGTTACTTCTTCAGATAATATTGACTTTGTGAAGATGTATGTAACTACTGTACTGCCAACTTTGCCCCTGCCAGATGATAGTTTTTGGTCGAACGGAAGTTGGGATGGTTTTCGGAATTGGCTTGAATTACACCAATCCCAGATTCCACAATCATCTGTATGGATCATGACCAAGGCTCCTAAAGAAAGGAGGTCGTCCAAAAGAAAAGCTCTCTGGCCACCATAGGTTTCACAAATGTGGAAACTCAGCTAGGTATAACCAGAGAAAGTAAACGTGAGTAATGGAGCTTTACTTTGATAGGTCTGCAGATTGCTACAGGACTTCATGACAGGTTTGTAGCAACATCCAGGTTTAATACAAGTCCTACTCGGACCAGTTTCCATCGTCCTATGTTAATGTGAAGAATACATAACATTTTGTTTAGGCAAGACAGGAAGGATATAGTCCACATGCTGGTCAAGCTCCAGCAATATCCAGTTTTGATATGTTAATGTGAAGAATACATAACATTTTGTTTAGGCAAGACAGGAAGGATATAGTCCACATGCTGGTCAAGCTCCAGCAATATCCAGTTTTGATACAAGTGCGAATGGGATGAGTTTCTGATGCTTATGTTGAAGTACACAGTACACAACATTTTTGTGCAAGAATTACAGGAAGAATAACACCTCATGCAAGGTCAAGCTTCGACTGCTCAATGTCCTAGCTTAAACAGTACCCAAAGTTTTGTACATGCAATACATGAAGAATCAGAACTGTAGTTTAAGTTTCATGCATAGCCTTTGTGAGGAGTTACTGCTTTATTTGATGCTAGTATGGAAACGCTTCATGCTGATTGTGTTCTCTCTTACTTCTTTTGGTGATAGTATACAGATAGAGGTAAAGTGATCATTAACTAGATTTGATTATTAAGTTCAATGCTACACGGGGATGGTGAAAATTTAGTAGATAGACAAAAGTTAAGAACAAGGTGTGTCAATTGCTGGGGTGCTCGTTAGCATTGGCATGGACAGTAAGTTTTGCTCTGTTTTTTCTGAATAAGTCAGTGTGTGTTCGCGTGCATAATTGGGCATAATGGGGCATGTGGCTTAAATTGTGTTAGCCACCTTCATGCTGCAGAGTCCAGACTAAAGTGCATGTTAGAGCTCTAGTTGGGGTGGCCATCTTTCTACTGCAAGAGGCAACCATGATGCTAATTTTGGACCCTAGAGTGTAAATTGTTCTTTGCAAACTCTTTCGGTTCATTCTCGATCCCTTATTCAATTACACGCACAAGTAGGCTTGATCAACATGCAGATTTCGGCAGTGCTGATGCCGCTTCGAGAAGGAGGTGACTTCGGCTAAGATATCTCTTCCCAATATTAATGTCCAAGAGTCTCCAGGTTGCCACTGTGGCTCAAGAGAGCAGTTCTTCAATACCAGCGCCTGTGTATATGGACCTTTTGTCGGGCAAGGATGTAGAGCTAATACCCAGGTCATCTTTATTCAGGCAGGGTTGGTCCGTATAGAGTGACATGAAAGCCTCTTGGTAGTAGACACCCTATAGCTTTACTGTTGACTGCTTTTTGGTCTCCACCTGTTCACTGCTGGGATTGCTGTGTGACCTCACCTTTGTGCGAGCCAATCTTGTGGCGACCTAGTAGTTGGGTACTGCAGACAAGCTAACCAGGCCGTCACTGTCTGTGACAGAAGACCCTGTGATGCCCAGCTCATGTACTGCTTTAATGGGCGAACAACCCAACCGTTGGGACATACTACCCCCCAGGTAGCGAAGAGCCGAAGCGAGGTGCCAAACCTTTTGTCGGTGTAAGCTGATCAACCTGTTATCCCTCGCTGTACAGCTCGTCACCCGTACAACTGTACAACGCGCCAGCCCATACATATGTACTATCCTGCACTGTACATCCATACTGTCCCACGCCGTACAGCCGTACTGAAGTACCGTCGTACATTCTGTGCATCGAGCGTCGTACAGATTCCGTACAGTCGTCGTATGATTCTGTACAGCCGATACATGTGTCGTACGGCATCATATTGTTGTCGTGCACTGTGCCGTACATCCGTACAAAAGGTGGTTGATGAAGGAGGGATGGACTGAGGCTCAGTCCCTTGTCAACGGGCCACCCGTTACAGGCATGGGGGGTGGGGTGGGTGGGGTATGCGACATGCGCGCAAGGGGGGGGGGGGGGGGGGCATGGGGAGTGGGAGGGGGGGGGGGGGCGGGGGGGGCATGGGGGGTGGGGGTGGGGAGGGTACGCGACATGCGCGCAAGGGGGGGGGGGCATGGGGAGTGGGAGGGGGGGGGGGGGCTATTTAAAATGTGAAAATGAATTTTTTTTTTAAATAGAGCTTTTTTTATTAAATAAAAAAACGTTCATAGGAATATTTATAAAATATTTATAAATTTGAAATGCATTTGTAATTTTTTTTAAAATTTTTGAATTACGACATTTATAATTTAAAATGCGAAAATTTTAAATTTAAAAAACGTTTAATGAGGCATTTTTTATTCAAAATGTGAAAATGTAAAAATTCTGTTTTTTTAATGTAGCATTTTCTTTTTGGTAGAATTTAATTAAATTTTAGTTTATAAGAAAAATTATAAAAAATTTCTAAATTTCAAATGCATTTTAATGTTTTTTTGAAATTTATGAATTACGACATTTTTTATTTAAAATGTGAAAATGAATTTTTTTTTAAAAAAAATAGAGCTTTTTTTATTAAATAAAAAACGTTCATAGGAATATTTATAAAATATTTATAAATTTGAAATGCATTTGTAAAATTTTTTTAAATTTTTGAATTACATTTATAATTTAAAATGTGAAAATTTTAAATTTAAAAAACGTTTAATGAGGCATTTTTTATTCAAAATGTGAAAATGTAAAAATTCTGTTTTTTAAAATCATGTTTGAAAAAAAAGAGATTAAAGTTATTTTTTTAATTAGAGCTATTTTTAATTAAATAAAAAAACGTTTAAATTTTAGTTCACAGGAATAATTATAAAATATTTTTAAAGTTGAAATGCATTTAAAAGTTTTTTTTAAATTTTTGAATTACGACATTTTTAATTCAAAATGTGAAAATGTAAAAATTTTGTTTTTTAAAATCATCTTTGAAAAAAAAGAGATTTAAGTTATTTTTTAAAAAAACGTTTAAATTTTAGTTCATAGGAATAATTATAAAATATTTCAAATTTCAAATGCATTTTAAATTTTTATTTAAAATGTGAAAATGTAAAAATTAGGTTTTTAAAAATCATCTTTGGAAAAAAAGAGATTGAGCTATTTTTTTTGAAATAAAAAACGTTTAAATCTTAGTTTATAGGAATAATTATAAAATATTTTTAAAATTAAAATGCAGTTGAAAGTTTTTTTTAATTATTTTTGGAATTACGTAATTATTTATTTAAAATGTGAAAATGTAAATATTTTGTTTTTAAAATCATCTTTAAAAAAAGAGAGATTAAAGTTATTTTTTAAATTAGTGCTATTTTTATTTAAATAAAGAAACGTTTAAATTTTAGTTTATAGGAATAATTATAAAATATTTCTAAATTTGAAATGCATTTTAAAGTTTTTTTAATTATTTTTAGAATTACGTAATTTTTTATTTAAAGCCTGAAAATGTATATATTTTGTTTTTTGAAATCATCTTTTAAAAAAAAGAGATTAAAGATATTTTTTTTATTAGTGTTATTTATATTTAAATAAAAAGACGTTTAAATTTTATTTTTAAAAATGATCTTTAAAAAAAAAGAAAATAAGAGTTTAAGTTAGTATTTAAATGTCAAAAAGTATATAATTTGTTTTTTAAAATAATCTATTTAAAAAAATTTATAAGTGAAGTTTACAAATTACTGAAGTTTTGAATTTAATATAACGTTTAAATTTTGTTTTTAGAATTCAGTGGTATCAAGAACAAGAAAATAAGAATTTTGTTAAAATAAGAAAATAATGTATTAAAAACAAGAAAACAAGAAAACAAGAACAAGAAAAAGAGAGATTAAAGTAGGTTCTATGTTATCTTTGAAATTGGTGCTATTTTTATTTAAATAAAAAAACGTTTAAATTTTAGTCTTCAAAACCATCTTTTAAAAAATCATCGTTTATGTGGAATATTATAGATTATATAGTTGGTTAAGAGTTGTTTCATAATTTAGGTAGAGTAAGTAGGCTGTATAAAACACCACATGGGCATTATCCCTAAAACACCACACCACATGGGCAAAGACCCCAACACTAGAGTGGTTAGATGCATAAGCATATGGCTAATTGGATCTTGTAAATGCACCAGCGCATCGAAAACACATACGTAATTTTTATGATTGTCCAAAGGTCTCCTCTCTCCCCAAGCATGGGAACCAAGTGATGATCTATAGGAATGGCCACTAGTTGAGGTGGATTGCCCAACCAAAATAGATAATATTGAAAAGGCTTAATTATTTTCTCAAAGTTCTCGTTTTAAAAGGTCTGTAGTGTGAACCCGCTCTCTTTTTTAATGTGTAGTCCGAGAAATACTAGATGCGCCTTGCTTGTGTATCGTTCAAAGTAATGTATTAGGTATCCTTCTATCTCCTCCATATCTATTGCAAACCCAAGGCAGTAAAGCATTCAAAGAAGGTCTTATTAACCAAACCTCTCCACTATCTGTCCTTAGTATAGGGGCCATAAGTGGACAATGTGGTCCTTACACCACATGTGGAAAAGTTTCATATTGGATAAAAAGTGAAAAAAGGGAAACATATAAGGAAAAAATATTTGAGACATCTAAGTTTAAAAATGCAACAACTAGAGTTTGAAAAAATTCTAATCAAAATTAAGAATTATTAATAATATTGATTAATATTGAGCCACACATTTGGCCCATCTACCGGTAGGTGCATAGGATGATCCCAACGACATCCTACCTCATCAAGGAGTACATACGCATAGTTTTCATTACGTAAATAGATTATAAGTCATATTGAATAGAATATTATTTTCATTACCCAAATAGAATATTAATTTCCATGTGTTTTTTTTGTGCATGCGCCAGCCAGCGCACAGGTTCTAGCACCACTATTCGTATGCAGATAGAGATGCTGAGAGCTGAGATGAGGGCACTGCAGGATGCTAGGGCACCCCCTCACTTGGTTGCGAGTCTAGATTCAGTTATTGAGGCTCTGGGTCGATTGGACACAGTTGAGGACGTTGTGGATAGCTTTCAGGCACAGGCTGAGGCGGAGATCACTGGTGGTGGCTTGGATTGGAGAGCCATTCGACAGTTGTTTGAGCGTGAGTCACATCACAGGCAGGCCTTGGAGGATATGTTTTGGGATGGTCACACCGAGGCGATGCGACCACGATCAGGGCTCCCCTTGCATATTTTACATTGTAGGCACTCCATCATAGCAGCACACATTTATCCGAGATATCTTGCTGCGAATGGTGGTCGATTGCCTCACAACCGTCAGATAGCCAGGTCGTTTGCCATGCAACTATACGCTGAGTTTGTGCTTGGTCATCGGGTGGACTACCTTAGTACCCGTCCAGGATCAGGAGCGAGATGTGGTAGGATGGGGCGTCAGGAGCGTCAGATTGCAGGTGTTCGGCGTCGACGTGAGGCACCAGAGTTGCACACCATCCCTGCACCGGCATTGCGAGCGGTGGGAGGACAGATTAGGGGGGATGTTCATTTAGTGGCATCATCCTTGCAGCACATGGTCTCTGCCCTATCGAGATCTATTGCGATTCCACCTCCCCCACCTCGATCATCGATGGAGCCTCCCACATCTACACCACCTCCCACATCTACACCGCCTCAGCACGAGTTGGAGGCTCGAGACACACGGATTGCAGAGTTGGAGGCATTGTTGGCCGAGAGTCTAGGGACGAGGTTAGTTATTTTGATTATGTTAGTTTATTTTTTTGTAGCGTGTTTTGAACTGAAGTTTTTTGGTTAATTCTCACCATGTACGCGACATGTTTGCATTGCAGGCACATCTATTGCGTCAGGAGATGGAGTCTCGCGTACGACTGTTGCAGACAGATTTGGAGGAGCAGAGGATTCGGACATGCATAGCATACCATCGTGCAGAGCACTATATTTTGCAGTTGAGGCATATTAGTCGTGATCCATCTCGCCATAGGATCGACCCCAGCGTGGCCCTATACCCCGCTCCTCCTGTAGATGTGCCGACTAGGACACCCATAGACGCAGCAGTCATAGCCAGGCTTCCTACTGCCACTTGTGTCCTTTGCCACGAGGAGTTTGACACCGTAGGGTGGTTTGGACTAGGGTGCGGCCACATCGCACATCTCCATTGCATGACCCGCCACATGGTGGCACGATCAGTGTGCCCTGTATGCTTTGCTGACATTGATGTGGCGACATACAGAGGACTAGGCATGGATGATCTATATCCTGGTCGTCGTCAGGCCGTTGATCCATTCGCCCGCGTAGTCTTGACAGAGCACTACAGGGAGGAGGCACAGAGAGCGTTGCTGATGCAGGAGGGTGCTGATACATCGGTGGTTGCAGCATGCGTTCCACGACGCTTTTCGTATGGTGATTTCATGCCAGGTGACGAGGCACGAGCAGAGGAGGCACGCCGGATTGAGCGAGAGGCAGAGCTGCAGACATCATTGCAGCAGTGGGTGGAGCAGCAGCAGCTAGGGCGGGGCCGAGACCAGCGTCTTCTACACGTAGAGACGATTACTCGCGCTGGATTTGAGGCACGAGTATTCGCAGATGCATGGCTATGGGAGCTGAGACGCGCGTACATAGAGGAGGCGAGGGAGGCAGAGATGGCAGCGGTGGCGCGTGCAGCATGCCCTCCTCTTCATCAGGATGAGGCTGGCCCATCTCATGCAGGTGATGAGGCTGGCCCATCTGAGCCGGCTTTGCCTGAGGGCACACAGCGGACGGTTGGGCAGCGGGTCATACAGGAGCCACATCAGCGTTCCACTAGAGAATCATATGTAGAGCTATCAGATTCGGATTCAGATTGATTGTTTAGGCTTCACACGTTTCTTGTATAGGGATGCACTTCTGCAGCATGATGATGATGATGTACAGATTCATTTTGGTACTTTCATGATATTGTTCCCACTTTTATGATGTATGAGCATTTTCGTACTTTCATGATGTTCTTCACACTTTGTTTATCTCAGTTTATAGTTTGTTTAAATGTAACATAAACATTTAAAATTAGGAGTATGATTTTGAATTTCGAATATCTCAATTCACACATCTAATACATAAGGTATTTAAAAAAGAATGCCATGTGAAGTAATTGTAAACATTATGCATTGAAAAAGTGTTCAAGTTCCAACTTTATCATTTTGAATATCATATTGAATTTCGTATATATCAATGCTTGCAATTATTACACTAAACCTAAGAGCCGTGCGAAGTTTCATCCCCATGTGCGTATTTAAAATTAAGAGTATGATTTTGAATTTCAAATATCTCAATTCACACATCTAATACATAA
This sequence comes from Cibotium barometz, assembly GCF_041138505.1. Lineage (NCBI taxonomy): Eukaryota > Viridiplantae > Streptophyta > Polypodiopsida > Cyatheales > Cibotiaceae > Cibotium > Cibotium barometz. Next base: position 21,355,479 of record NC_141061.1, read on the forward strand.
TGTATTTTAAAAATAATGCCGTGTGTCGTAATTGTAAACATTAAGCATTGAAAAGGTGCTTGCAAAAATGTATGCATTATACCTTCCACGTGGCGCAAACCAGATCAGTTGGAGACCAAATCTTGCGTGGATGTACGTCTAGGGTAGCCTAAGAGGCGTGTGAAGTTTTGTCCCCAACAGGGTTTAGGATTTAGGGTTCAGGGTTTAGGGTTTAGGGTTTAGTCGTGCTAGTAGGGATTGCTTCTACGTGGCGCAAACCAAATCAGTTGGAGACCAAATCTTGCGTGGATGTACGTCTAGGGTAGCCCAAGAGGCGTGTGAAGTTTCGTCCCCAACAGGGTTCAGGATTTAGGGTTCAGGGTTTAGGGTTAAGGGTTTAGTCGTGCTAGTAGGGATTGCTTCTACGTGGCGCAAACCAAATCAGTTGGAGACCAAATCTTGCGTGGATGTACGTCTAGGGTAGCCCAAGAGGCATGTGAAGTTTCGTCCCCAACAGGGTTTAGGGTTCAGGGTTTAGGGTTTAGGGTTTAGGGTTTAGTCGTGCTAGTAGGGATTGCTTCTACGTGGCGCAAACCAAATCAGTTGGAGACCAAATCTTGCATGGATGTACGTCTAGGGTAACCTAAGAGGCGTGTGAAGTTTCGTCCCCAACAGGGTTTAGGATTTAGGGTTCAGGGTTTAGGGTTTAGGGTTTAGTCGTGCTAGTAGGGATTGTAAAAATGTACGCATTTGTCCTTCCACGTGGCGCATACCAAATCAGTTGGAGACCAAATCTTGCGTGGATGTACGTCTAGGGTAGCCTAAGAGGCGTGTGAAGTTTCGTCCCCAACAGGGTTTAGGATTTAGGGTTCAGGGTTTAGGGTTTAGGGTTTAGTCGTGCTAGTAGGGATTGTAAAAATGTACGCATTTGTCCTTCCACGTGGCGCATACCAAATCAGTTGGAGACCAAATCTTGCGTGGATGTACGTCTACGGCAGCCTAAGAGCCGTGCAAAGTTTAATCTCCAACAGATAAGTCCACGTGCATATTTCGTTAGTACGTGCGCCATTTTTCACACGTAGTCGTGCTAGTAGGGATTGTAAAAATGTACGCATTTGTCCTTCCATGTGGCGCATACCAAATCAGTTGGAGACCAAATCTTGCGTGGATGTACGTCTAGGGTAGCCTAAGAGCCGTGTGAAGTTTCATCCCCAACAGATAAGTCCACGTGCATATTTCATTAGTATGTGTGCCATTTTTCATACGTAGTTGTGGTAGTAGGGATTGTAAAAATATACGCAGCTGTCCTTCCACGTGGCGCATACCAAATCAGTTGGGCACCAAATCTTGCGTGGATGTACGTCTACGGTAGCCTAAGAGCCGTGCAAAGTTTAATCTCCAACAGATAAGTCCACATGCATATTTGGTTAGTACGTGCGCCATTTTTCACACGTAGTCGTGCTAGTAGGGATTGTAAAAATGTACGCATTATACCTTCCACATGGCGCATACCAAATAAGTTGGAGACCAAATCTTGCGTGGATGTATGTCTAGGGTGGCCTAAGAGTCATGCGAAGTTTCATTCCCAACAGATAAGTCCACACACGTATTTCGTTAGTACATGCGCCATAGCTCATACGTAGTCGTGCTAGTAGGGATTGTAAAAATGTACGCATTGTACCTTCCACGTGGCGCATACCAAATCAGTTCAGACCAAATCTCGCGTGGATGTATGTCTAGGGTGGCCTAAGAGTCGTGCGAAGTTTCATCCCCAACAAGTAAGTCCACACGCGTATTTCGTTAGTACGTGCGCGAATTTTCTTAGTCACGTTTTTAAAATGTCCTAAAGCACAAAACAAATTACAACATTACTACTAATAAACAATTTTTTGTTTTACAAACACAACAAATCCCATTGAGAAGACATCGGACATCATGTAAAAAATAGAATCTAATACAATGATGTGTATGAACGTGTATACAGCCATCATAGTGAAATACAAAATATGAGTCCATGAAAATTACAATGGTACGGTCACACAGTGAGCCTATACATATCGAATACAAAAAAGTGTAATCAACTAGTGATACCCAATAAAAATCAATCTAATCAACTGATGATCCCAAAAAATATGATATGTAATGTGCTACTCCTCAGGATCAGCTCTCATGCCAATAGTTGCAAGTATGCTCTCGTGATCCGCCACTGCAAGGCGCCATCGTGGAGTGGACGTCGCCTTGCGAGTGCGAACACGACTCAAAGTAATCTTGATCCCAACAACAAGATGAGAATACATGTATGCCTCCTGATCCGCCATGTACTCCTGGAACTCAATATACCGACCACGCCTCTGTATCTGCTGAAAATAGTGGCCACCTACGATCATGCTATGAGCATTGAAGTGCATCCCATGCCCATCCACTGTATCCTCATTCAGCACACTCTTCAGCATAGAGCATCGCAACAAGTAATAATCCACACCCTCCTCATTGCCCTCCGAAGCAATAACCGCGAAGATATCACCAATACGCAAAATATCTGTAAGCTGGTCATAATCTCTAGAGGAACTGAATCCCGCATCCTGATCATCATGTACCTCCTCCCAAGGCTGGAAGGGAGAAAGCACTCGCCGTACCCATGGATCGGCCCATGGTATCATGGAGCACCCTCCCCAATCATCATCAATGCATGCAGAGCAAAAACATGCAAACCGTCGAGAAAAGATCGCGGGGTGAGACTTACCTACGCTCCTGATGGAATGGAAATCAAGAGTGCCAGGCACGGAACGACAATCAAAAGGCCTAGACCGATCAAGACTCCCAATGTCCACGCACCAAAAATACCGGCTCACCACCCTATCGTCACGCGACTGAAACGAGGAGGTAGCACTAGTGGATAAGTGCTGGCTGCACCACCGCACCACATCATGTGCATCCTTGAAGCGATCGGCACTGTGACGCAACTGGTATCGACGCAAAGCACGCTTCACGCAAGCACCTGCACCATCGTGCTCGATCGGATATGCTTTGCATGGTCGATCGAGCATTAAATACCATTTTTGCCTTGGTGTCATGCACATCCGTAAAAAAACACACTGCTGGTAGTTTCGCCAACGAAACCCCTTTGAAGTAGTTCGCTCAAATTTAAGAATCATCCAAGAGATGATGCAGTGGATGCTTGAGCGGTTCTCTCGAACTTTTCCAGGCCTCATTAGTTCTTATAATCAAACACGTAACTGAGGTCAGTTGCAATCCAAGCAAGAGGGATGTTATGGAAATTATATTTTTGATATATCTTACTTAGGATATTATTAATTTAGTCAAGTGTGACTATGGCAAAGTACTCCATAGGAGTGCACCAAACATGGTGGGGGTCCTAGTGGGATACTTTGTGTGGTTAGTTGGGGATGCTTGACTACCTTGTGGTTTGCCATGCTAAATGGTTGGTATCATGGGTGATTCCAGGTTAATACTGATATCGCTAGTGTTATTGGTATTGTGCTTTGAGCGTGGTTATGTTGGGATCGATTGATTCGGTGATTCCTTCAATCGATTGTTAATAAGTAATGTAATTGGCGGTTTGAGGACACGTGATAGAACTCATAGTGAGGATTGGAGTTAGTGCGAGGGTACTGATCTGTAAGATTCCTCCCCCACCCCCTTTTTGATGTATCTTTCCCTGTAATCAATCCCTCTTCAGAAATATAAAGACCTTGTTTCTATCTGTTTTAGCCTAGAGAGAGAAAAATATTCTAGAGAGAGAATATTCAGATTTTGAATATTTTTGGATAGAAAAATATCTCTTCTAATTCAGATGAGTTCCCCTGAAACAGAAATTCAAAAAGAATTTTCCAATGTGCAATTGGAATTAATTGAAAATAGCTATAAAGAACCTTAGCCTAAGGGTCTAGATTTTCAGAAATCTTTAGACTATGGTCCAATTAAGGTTCCTATGGACCAATAGCATCAATCCATGTGTAGGGAGGAGATAAATCCAACTTGTAAAAAGAAAATACCCAAAAATGAGTAAATGCTCACATGAGGTGAAGAGTTGAAAATGTACAAGGTTTATTAGTAAAAAAACTATGAGCAATATTAAAAGTATGACATATGTAAGGAAGGGGAGTTCTTTAAAGGAGGTGCATATTTCACATAAGATGAAGAGTTGAAAATGTACAAAGTTTATTAGTAAAAAATTATGAGCAATATTAAAAGTATGACATATGTAAGGAAGAGGAGTTCTTTAAAGGAGGTGCATATTTCACATAAGATGAAGAGTTGAAAATGTACAAGGTTTATTAATAAAAAATTATGAGCAATATTAAAAGTATGACATATGTAAGGAAGGGGAGTTCTTTAAAGGAGGTGCATATTTCACATAAGATGAAGAGTTGAAAATGTACAAGGTTTATTAGTAAAAAAACTATGAGCAATATTAAAAATATGACACATGTAAGGAAGGGGAGTTCTTTAAAGGAGGTGCATATTTCACATGCTTGAATGAGTTTTAAAGTCATAAAAATTGAGATATTTCATCTCTCCTCTCTCCTCATTCAAGTCTAGTTCCAAAAAGTTAGCTTAACTGACCTAAAAATGGTCAAATATTGACCAAACTGATTTAGAAAATTCTAGAATCAGTTTGTTTGGTTAGGAGCTCAATTTTTTCTATAAATAGAAGCCTCACCCTTGTTGAAAAATATATAGTGTTTATGCATCGTTACTCTACTCCACCTAAGCCAAGAACTGTGAATTCATTTAATAATTCACTAGTTTTTGGAGCTTCCCTCTTTCTTCAATCCCCATTAGTGGCTCCATCAACATACTTAACCAATTGATTGGTTGGGGGCCTCTACCGTGAACAAAGAATCAAGCAAGTTGTAAGGTAATTAGTGAATATTCATCTTTCTATAATTTCTCAATGTTTCTCTCTTCTCAACCCCTCTCAAGCTTGAGAAGTTTAATTGGTATGGTTTTTTTTAAAATGCTATTGAAGTTTGAATAGTAGTGAAGAGTTACATAATTTAATAAATGCTATTGAAGTTAATTTTCATTTATGTTTAAATTCTAATGATTCTTATGTAAATTCTCTCTCTCACTCAAGAAATGGTCATACTCATGACCCATTCTCAATCCAAATCAAGCTTTTCATAAAGCTTTTCCTTAACCCAAGATAAAGTTATGCTTGAGGCCAAATTAATGGCTTTTTCTTATGCTTTTAGTTTATGTATATTGATGATTCAATCCATTATGGATTAAGGATCCAATTAGAGAATCATTTTAATTATTTCCTTAATGATAAGCTTTATCCCTTAGAAAAAATGAGATTTATCAGTCATAGCAGCGGAGCTATGGCAAAATTTTTATAAAAATTATGCATAAAAAATTTTCATTCAAAGCATAAAAAGAGGACTTCCTACCATATTCTAGGAATCATCATCCTAGATTAATTGAAAGAATTTCATTATAATCATGGAGAAATTGAATTTTAATATTATGCATAAAGGATAAATTTTTATATCAAAAGTGTTATTTTTACCATTTTTATTTTCATGCATAGAAGTATGCATAATGGATAAATTTTTATATCAAAAGTGTTACTTTTATCATTTTTACTTTCATGCATAGAAGTATGCATAAAGGATAAATTTTTATATCAAAAGTGTTATTTTTACCATTTTTATTTTCATGCATAGAAGTATGCATAATGGATAAATTTTTATATCAAAAGTGTTACTTTTATCATTTTTATTTCATACATAAAAGTATGCATAAAAGAAAATTTTTATATCAAAAGTGTTACTTTTATCATTTTTAATTTTCATGCATAGAAGTATGCATAAAGGAAAATTTTTATATCAAAAGTGTTACTTTTATCATTTTTAATTTTCATGCATAGAAGTATGCATAAAGGAAAAAATTTTATATCAAAAGTGTTACTTTTATCATATTGGATTTCATGCATATAGGTATGCATAAAAGATATTCTTTTTATACTAAAAGTATGATTTTCCTCATAAATGGATTTTATGCTTAACTTAGATGCATAAGAGAAATTCTTTTATTCTAAAAGTATAATTCCCTACCAAATTGAAATCATGCATAAGAAGATGCATAAAAGATTGATTTTAATTTCGAAAGTGTTAGTCTCCTTAAATGGAATTTATGTATAAATAAATGTGTAGAGAAATCTTATATCAAATAAAAGAATTCTCTTTTAAAAAAAAAAAAGATATGAAATGTGATAAGATGTGATAAGAGGTGTATGAGATGTGATAAGAATTGATAAGATGCGTATGGAAAGTGATAGGATGTGATAAGAGGTGTGAAAAGAGGTGATAAGATGCTTATGAAATAAGTTAGGATGTGATAAGATGAATTAAGATGTGTATGGGGGGATGAGGTAAGAAGTGTATGTGATAGGATAAGATATATATGGGTTGTGATAGGGCGAGAATGGATGTGATGTAAAAGATTAGATGTGAAAGTATATGGGGTTATATAAATGGGAATGTGAAAATGGATGTATGTATGTGGATGTGTGGATATGGAGATGGGAGTGTGGATGTATGAACATGAAAATGGATATATGCATGAAGATGTATATGCATAGATGTAAATGTGGATGTAGATGTGGATGTAGATGTGAATGTGGAATGTGGATGTATAGATGTGGATGTATGGGAATGTGGATGTGGATGTATGTGAATGTGAATGTAGATGTGGATGTATAGATGTGAATGTGGAATGTGGATGTGGATGTATGTATGTATGTGGATATAGATGTGGATGTATGGATGTGTATGTATGAATGTGGATATGGGATGTGGATGTATAAATGAGGATGTGAAAATGGAGGTAAGCATGTAGATGTGGATGCATGTATGTGAATGTGAATGTAGATGTGAATGTGGAATGTGGATGTATAGATGTGGATGTATGGGAATGTGGATGTGGATGTATGTGAATGTGAATGTAGATGTGGATGTATAGATGTGAATGTGGAATGTGGATGTGGATGTATGTATGTATGTGGATGTAGATGTGGATATATGGATGTGTATGTATGAATGTGGATATGGGATGTGGATGTATAAATGAGGATGTGAAAATGGAGATAAGCATGTAGATGTGGATGTATGGATGTGAATGTGGATGTGGATGTGGATGTATGGATGTGGATATGGATGTGAATATATGATATGTGATGTGAAGGAATCTGAAGTGAAGAGATGGAAAAGGAGGTGATTGGATGAGTACACATATACATGGAATGTGGAATAAGTAATGTGGATTAATGAGGGATAATGTGGAAAAATGAGAGTTAATATAGAAACTGTATTTGTAAACTGTTTGTAAATGCTGTTTGTAAATGGCTGTTTTATGTCAAGAATGCTGGGGAAGCATTTTGACCGTCTTGTGATTAAGGTCGTGGAGACCTAACTGATAAAGTTGCAACTGCTGACGGAGAGTCAATGGAGGACGTCTCGCGTAGCAAGGTCGACCGAGGTCTTGACCAGCCTCGGTTCGATTAAAATGGTGAGCTTCCAGTACGGTGGATGAGGGACCAAGGAAGCGGCCTATGAGTGAAGCGCTAGGTCACCTGCGAAGGATCCTAGAGGGTGCTGACCATACGGTGCTCGGGCTCTGGGTCGCCTAGGATACCCACGCGTGTGTCGAGGAAGATATTGGAACAAGGAGTAAGAGTTGTTTTGTGAAACCGGGCATGGATCTGGTTGACTGACCTTGCTGGTCCTCAACGGATGAGTCCATGGCTCTTTTATATGGATCTGTTGGTTGATCTTGCTGATCTTCAACGAGAGTCCATCTTGATAAGTGATTATATTGCCGAGTATTATGGGCTAGGAACTATGGAAACGGCCTCTGTGTGGACAGGTGGTGAGCGTTCTAGTTGCCAATGATGCCATAGATACTCTGATGAAGGAATGATGGGAAATTATGAATCAACTGGATAAATTGGGAGATTGTGATCAGTGGTACTATGGTTTCATTAAAGGATTGTTTTAAAGTTAGCTGATGCTAAGAAAAAGGCAATTTTCATATTGGGTGTGTAAGTGGTGTGGCTAGTTTTATGTTTGCATGAAATTCCGGCTAGGGGGCCTTGGAACTCTTTTCCTTGGTACCCGAGACAAAACCTAACCAAATTCCAAATTGGATCCCATCACTACAGTGGTTGGGCGGTTGGCTAACCCATGGGATCGGATGGGGTTAGGCTGGACTGATGGATCCATAAATCGAGACTCAACTTTGTTTTTACGATAGATAAAGTAAATCCCGGATAGAAATTGTTCTATGGATAGGAATCAACGGCTGTGCCTCTTGATGGGGAAAAAAGCGTTGATCCCAATGATCCAAGTGCAAGTTTCTACCTTGAATTGACCAAGTACCGTTAAAGGTGCAGTCAGATCAGTTGATCCGTAATGATCTTGACTACGTTAGAGTAAAGAGTTATCCTGGTGGAATCGCCCATGCTTTCCGAGTAAAGGAAGTTTTTCCAGTTTCGGTTTTGGACAAACCGACGGATTAGTCTCTTGTCCGGATATCCGTGGGCGAGGCCCCGAGTGTGAGACCCCTACCCACGCATGATGTGCTACTTCCGCTGCTAGTACCCCGAATCCGTTGATCGGTGGGGAACAGGGATCTCACAGTTGGTATCAGAGCCAGGTTTTGAAAGCTAATAAAGATAATTAAATTCTTATCTGAAATTGGTAATAAGAATTCAGAAACAGCATTTTCATAATGTATTTTCATCCCGTAAGCTTCTTTAATGAAGAAATTTTAATCAAAGAAATTGTTTTTATAGATGGAAGTTCCACATTTATCTGGTATTCCCGACCTCACCCAGTCTCAAGATATGATTGCATTTGCCTTCGAGCATCTCATCTCTTCCGCTTCAACTCAAACAAGCCGAGTAAGACTTGCACGCCATTTCAAGGATTTATATTTTCCTACCCCAGTGGAGAGAATACAACATAAGTGGGTTGCAGGGCAATATGTCCACGCTCATTGCAACCGCCGTACAATGCTGTGGCAGAATCTCTCATTGACTATGATCCTGTTAAAGCTGAAAATGGTGCGTGGTGTCATTCTATATCATTCGACACCTCGAAATTTCAGACTTTCATGTCAAATTTATAGACTCCTTAGTCGATTTATCCCTAAGGAGAAAATAATAATTTCCTTCGCAGTTAGAGAACTTATGTAACAGGGCATGACTATGGCCCAGTACCGTCGTCTTATACGTCTCTCGAAGAGATTTTGAATTTTGGAGCCGAACCACTCTATGTAATTATTGCAACTTGTATATAAATATACAAATGTTTTTTTTACGGACGATCGGATAAAGAAAAATCTATTTATCAGACTTAAGTCATAGATCTCCAATAAGATCAACTGAGGAGCAAATT